>NC_050575.1:395463527-396109008 GCF_011100635.1 Trichosurus vulpecula
GCAGGGTGAGGGGGAGAAAGGCAAGAAAAAAGTGGAAAAAAAAATCTGCTTCAATCTGTATGTAGAAGTCATCAATTCTCTCTGAAGGTAGGTAGGATTTTCCATCATGAGTCCTTTGGAATTGCCATGGATCATTGTATTGATCAGAGTCCTCCTAGAATTCTTAAAATTAGCAAGATGACTTATACAGGACCACTGTGTTTTTTTCCAGTCATCTATGTGCACTAGAATCAGGGTTATATTCCCTTAGTTCCTTTGCTGTACCATACATGAATCAAAGCTCACAGTGACAGCTGTGAACTCTTCTTGTACTTCCAATGACCTGTGAAGCAGACGTAGACCCAACCAAATAGCTCACCCAAAGTGACATGAACAGAGATGTGAAATCAGTGAAGAGATTTTACTTCTATCCCAGAGGAGTGACTTATATTTAGTATGAGAGATGGTTTGCTCTTCAGTCAGTCCAGAGGAACACTCAGTTTTTTAAGTTTAAATTCTAAGTTAAAATTAGGAATGATTGGAGAGTCCAAATTATAAATTCATTTCTTAATTCTGAGATATCTCTCAATTTGACAAAAAAGAAAACATAGGCCATCACAAATTTGAGATCCAACTCTATTTTCCTCCGTTCAATTTACAGGGGGGAAATATGGGACAATGGTGGTTTCATATGGCCCAATCAGAATAGAAATATAGTCCAATTTCAATTTTCCATAGTAACAGGAAATAGGACAGATAATCGAAATTCACAGATAATACCCAGATTTCATTTTAGCTAACAGTTTCAATTTGTTCCTACCCCTTCCTTTTATCAATACTGTCATAACAGATGGTGAAATTAATAAATATGGGTTTCCTCTCTTTGTATTATCTACTCCCTTTGATGGAGGATCAAATGAATGATGAAACGATGAAAGGTAGGACATAGGAAGGAAAGAAAAAAAATAACCAATTCTGGAAAATTTCACAAAATGCATAAACCCTGAATAATTGAGAATTGGTCATAATTATCCAGATGAATGACTACTGCCTGTCCCCTCAAATTTCAACACAAAAGGAAGCAGCAGTCCTACCTACTGGAACCTCTGCTGAATTACTGAGCTACACCCAAGAGTGTTCAAAATCAACTCAAGGTGGCCTAGGGCATCACTGTCAAACTCACATAGAAATAAGCCCACTAAGCTGCCACAAAAGGACTTAGAAAACTGCATGATTAACATTATCTGTGTTCTATTGTATTTTTATTTATTTTGTCAAATATTTCCCAATTACATTTTAATCTGGTTTGGGACAGACTGGGGAGTATTGTGGGTGGCAGGCCAGGTATTTGACAAGGTTGGCTTAGTGGATAGAACACAGACTTGGAATCAGGAAGACCTTCATTCAAATCCTATGACCTTGGGCAAGTCAACTAACCTCTTCAAGCCTTAATTTCCTCATCCATAAGATGGGAATAATGGTAGCAACTACCTCACAGGGTTGTTATGATAATCAAATGAGATAATATATGTAAAGGGCTTAGTAAATTTGTTGTCCTCATCACCATCATAGTCATTGTCATTGTCAAACTCCATACAGCAAAATATTTAGGACTATTCCTCCCAAGGAACATTACCAATGCCCAATATGACTTTAGCAAAAAGACTACATTGGAAACTCTTAAAGGATCTCCAAGTGAAGGGAGCGAAGAAGAGAGCTACCTGAATATATAACCCCCTGGGAAAGATTTCTTCAACCTTTGTGTTTGTCTTGCAAATTTCTTCATTTTGGTTATTTTAAGTTCTATGTTGGAGAGCTTATTAGTCCATTACAATATTTGCAAATTCATGAATCTGGTCTTGTAGAATGTTTAGATTTTTCGGAAATTCAAATATAAGGCTCTTATATCCTCCAGAAAAATAAAGAAATTAATTGCTATTGTTTTAAGGTGAGATTAAAGACCTGATGCCTACCATGATTAGGAATTGCTCTCACTATATCTTTAGGACTTTATTCTAGATATGAACAGCACTGAATGAATGAAAAAGCATTTATTAAGTTCTTACTATATGCAAGACATTGTATTTTTTCCCCTACAGATATGAATGGTGTTAGTTTTTTTTTAACCAACTACTTCCAAAAATAAGAATTTTCATAAAACCAAGGAGACAAAAAAAAGTTTTCAGTGTTTAGAACGTTTGTTTCTCATTTTATGATTATGAACACAGAATAGATGATTAATAAATTCTTGTTAAATTAATGCATTATTTTGGTTTTTTCTACTAGATTAAAAAACACAATCAATCTCAGGTCCTGTGAAACTTAATTGAAAGGCATCAGCATGGACCTTTGCTATGACTAAGCAACACAACTTGAGAAAGGAACGAGCTTCGAACCAATGTAAATTGGAAGAAAGAATAGAAGCCCAGTATGAACTACAAAGGCAAAACACCACAGCGTACCAGATGAGTGCAGATCTCCAGCATGCTCAAATGGTGGTGAGCACTAGGGACCCTTTCCCTACTTACTTGGGCCTTTGGATGGCTCCAGGCCAAAGGCAAAGCCTCATACCCTTCCAGGTTGAATAGAAAATGTGCTGACAGCTTCTTTACTGGATGGGTACTGAGTTAATAATTTGCTCGTTTATACAGTCAGGTACCAGACTTGAGTTTGAGTTGAAGTTCAAAGGTCTTGCACCATTTCCTCTTGTATTCTAAAAGACATATGTAACTTCAAACTCATCATTTAACCTCTGGGCCTCAGTATTCTCATCTGGAGAATGAGAGATCTATAGATGACTTCTCTGGTCTATTCTAGTCCTAAATGGATGGTCCTACTTTTAAGCATATAAATGAGCCCCTTTTATAGTTTTCTTTGGGTTGGGGGTTAAGTTGTTGTTTTTTGTTCTTTGGTGTTTTTTTTTTTTGCTTCACTACTTCCAAAATTGCCATAATTGCTGTGACTTTTAAAGTGTAGTTGTGTTTTGTTTTCAGTAATTCTATAATCACAAGAGTAGCCACCATGAAAATAAGTTTATTGTCTAGGAAATAAACCCTAGAGGTCTAATGTAATTTTTTTGTCCACTCTTCTCCACCTCCCCATCTGTGGTCTATATATATATAATCTTGGTTTCTAGGAAGCCCAATAAGGAAACTATTAGAGAATTGTGATAAGATGGCTCTGCAAAGACCATTTGGCTTAACCAGGAAGCTTCTCCAACATTTTTCTGAATTATCAAAAAATAGGATGATTTTATTCTTTGAATTACCGCATTAGCTAAAGACCCTTTTTTTGAAAATTAGTGTTAGTACATATTAACCATAGAAAGAAGTCATTGAATGTATGGCAAACTATACTTTTGTCTGTAGGTTTAAAAAAGTTCACGCTTTTTATGTCTTTCTTTCCAACAAGTCAACAGTCTTGTCCCCAGTAGAACAATTGTGAGCCAACAGTATTTACTGAACACCAACTAGGCACTGCTACCCTTTTCTGAAGGATACTAAAAACAAACAAACAAACGAATAAAAGAGGACATTGTCCCAGGACCTGAAGTAGCTTATTATGTAATTAACTATACTCCTCCAACTCCCATGAGAGAATAAAATTAGAACAACTGCAAATCCACATAGTATTGCACATTTATTTGGCTCATGCTGTATGCATAACCTCTTTAGTGATGTTGAGTGAAAGGTGCTAAATAAATTCTTGCTGTTTGATTGATTGTTGGAAGGCTATGAAAGAGGAATTAGGTTTGTTATGCTTGGCCACAAAGAGTGGAGTTAGCAGCAGTAGAAGGAAGTTGTAGAAAAGCATCACCAGAAATCTTCAAGCAAAGGCTAGATGAAACTGGCGTATACAATAGCAGAAAGTCTTGTTCAGGTCGTGTTTTGTCTTTCTTTCTCAAAGAGGACCATGACATCAGGGAGATGATGACATGACTTGCCGTTGACTTTGATTTGAGTGAGGGAGGGCTGTGCATAGTCACCAGCCTCACTTTCTCCTCCAGAGCCATCTGGATCCAGTCACCAGGTATTCGTCAGGACAACTGAATATGGCCCAGGATGTTTGAGTTGGACCAAAATCCCTTACAATTCTGAGATTCTTTGATTTTGTGAAGAAGTACATTTGCCTTAATAATTTGTGTTAAATCACAAATAGGTATCGAGAGTACAAAAGAATGAAAATGGCGCTCGAGTACACATGATTCACACAATTGTATATGCTAAAGGAAGAGGGCCATTCAGCTAGGAAATTTAAAATGATCCCAGCAGAAGACAGAGAAGGCTGAATATTTGAAACCAAGATAGTGGAAGAGTTGTCCAAAGGAGTTAATGTATAGAGAAAAGAGCTACTGGAGATGCAGATTTGGGAGTCTTCTACCTTCCCGTTGAATCATTGGGATGTGCTGAGCTTACCAAGGCAATGAGTTTAAAGGAAAAAGAGCAGAGAGCCCAGAATGGCCTCAGGGAAAGCAAATGGTTAATGAACAGAAGGGAGAAAAGGAGACAGAGACAGAACAGTCACAGCAAGAAGAAAAGTCAGTTGTCCAACAAACTAAAATCCCACAGGATAATCAAGTTCTAAAGAAGAACTAAATTACTAGTCATTTGGCAAAATACTAAAATACTCTTGGACACTGCCTGTTAGCCTCCTTTTCATTTGCTAAGTTGACTCTCTCTTAATCCTGGTTTAGGCACTCCCCATTCTTTTTGCAAGTTATAGCATCTGAAATGGCATCGTTGGAATAAGAGCTGAATTAGAGTGTAGCAAATGCTTGTCATCAGTGAGGATTAGAAGTCTAAGTGATACATTTTTAAAATAACCCATGGGAGTTACAGGCACAACACTAAATCTTCCAAGAGGACTAATTTGGCAAGTGCAAGAATACAAAAATTTTTCCTGGGGTACCAGATTCATGTCGGCTGGTACCAATTTCTTTGCTTCCCAGTGGACTCTGAAGACAATAGGGAGGGGAACTCAGGAAATGAAGACATTACTGACAGCCGCGTAACAGCCAAAATTACTTTAAATGGGTTGGCGTCAGTTAGATACCAGCTATGGAGCAGAGCGCATCTGTATGACATGTGGTTATTATGCCTGAGGGTTTGGAGTGAATAGTGTAGTACAGGCCTTGGGGGAAGGAGATAAGGAGAGGAGAGGAGGTAGAGATGGGAAGACAGATTTCTTGTAGATTTACTTGTTTTTGGTTTCCATTACTTCTTAAAGAACTTGTGTGCTGACCTCTACTTGTTGGCTCTTTGGAGAATGAACCTCTCCATGTTGTTCCTTTAATCCAAACCAGTACCACTGAAGTGCTTAGGAGACAGACGCCATTTCTAATGAGCTAGGAATATAGAAGGAGCTGTATTCTTAGGAAGGGAAGAGTAGAATGGACTTAGTCCTGAGGCCAGGATAAGATAGCAAAAAATAACTATTTCATGGTTTCCCTTAACTTTGCTGTAACAGTTTGTTTATATTAATCATGTTCCGAAAAGCTCAATGTTTAAAGGACAATCCAGTCATTGATGAGTCTTAGAACCCATTTTTGTAACCTTTTAGTTTTTGCCAAAATTAATTTCATCTTTCAGACATGCAGTATGTCTTATATTCTTTTCCTTGAACTTTTCCTAGTAGATTGTTTTGTTATATCTCTGTTGTATTTATTATAAGATCTCAGCACTTTTTAAAAAAAATCATCTTTGGCTTCTGATACCAACACATATTTAGGATCTGACATCAGCCACAAAAGGTTAATGTAACACCCTTTTGGGAGCCCCTACATGGTACAGTGGATAGACTATCAGGCTTGAAGTCAAGAAGACTCCTTTTTGTGAGTTCAAATCCAGCCTCAGACACTTACTAGCTGTGTGACCCTAGCTAAGTCACTGAATCTTATTTGCCTCAGTTTCCTCATCTGTAAAATGAGCTGGAGAAGAAATGCTAAACTACTCCAGCATCTTTTCCAAGAAAACCCCAAATGGGGTCATAAAGAATTAGGCACAGCTGAAAAAATGACTCAACAACAACAAACACCTTTTTTATCAGATATCTATCATGGTCTTCACTCATTGCATGATTGCCCAATGTTGGCTATCACTTGGCAAGCTCACTACTTAAGCAGAAATTTAGGAGTCTGCCTCTCATTCGGATCATGGAATCTATCTGTTGAGCCAGCCCAAACCATTCAGCTAGTAATGGATTTTTGTGATAGTATTTCTTAGTATTAATTATGTCTCTTTTTGAAACTATTTCTGCCAATTCCTATCGGTGATTTTTATGTCTATGCTCTTGTTAGTCGATGCACATATCTATTGACCCGGGCAAGCTCACGCAACCAGTTCAGTAGTCATATCAGAAAATAACATGAGAATTCAGCCTTGCCTCCAGTGATAACCAGCTCATATTTCAGTAGTTTGATGGCCACATAGGTGGCCTTGATGGCACTCTCTCCTTGGTGATGATCAAACCCAAGCACACCTGAACCATCCTTGTTAGTACTGTTTCTTAAATCTGCCATAGAAGACCTAGGCAGTAGTGTGGAACAGTGGAAAGAGTACTGGACCAAGAGTCAGTAAGACCAAGCTTTCAATTCTACCCCAGTCATTGACTAATCTAGACAAAACATTTAATATCTAGGCCTTAGCTCTCTCATCTGTAAAATGAGTCATTTGGACCCAATTACCTCCTAGGTTCCTTATAGCTCTAAATCTATAGTTCTGTGATCTACCCAGAATAATGAAGTCCTTTCTGTAGGTCTTTTAATATTCTTGGGGTGCCTTTACGGCATGTGGAATCTCCATCTGTTATCCTTCCCTCTGAGGAGGAAAGAAGGAAGGAAACCAGTATTTATTAAGCACCTACTATATGCCATGCTAGGGGCAGCTAGGTGGCACAATGGATAAAACGCTGGGCCTTGAGTCAAGAAGACCCCTCTTCCTAAGTTCAAATCTAGCCTCAGACACCTACTAGCCATGTGATCCTGGACAAGTCACTTAACCCTGTTTGCCTCAGTTTCTTCATCTATAAAATAGCTGGAGAAGAGAACGGCAAACCACTCCAGTATCTTTGTCAGGAAGACCCCCAAAACCAGTCGCAAAGAGTTGGACATGACTTTGCAATTATTTCATTTGATCCTCCTGAAGACCCTGGGAAATAGGTATGATCACAGTCTCCATTTTACAGAAGAGTAGGCTCAGGCAAACAGAGATTAAGTGACTTGCCCAGAGTCACATGGCTAATAAGTATTTGAGGCCAGATTTGAATTCAAACCAATCCCTCTTTTCTGATCAAACATTTCCTTAATGGTGTCTTTTGCACCACTTTCTTGTGTACAGGTCGCCATTGGCAATATGTTTCAATCCCCTATACCCATCAAGTGTTTGGGTGTCGCCCTGTGAATCATCTGCCTGTTGGTGTAGCATAACATACTGGGAATTGGGTTAGCTTAGCAGAATTAACTCGGACAAGAAGACATCTATTATATGCTTACTATGGGCAAGGCTCTAGCAAACAGAGATACAAATAAAGGAGTCCCTGCCTTCATGGAGCTCACATTCTCCTGGGGGGTGGGGGAGCAGATAAAACATATATACCTATGAGGAAGTGCAAGATAATTTGAAAATGAGAATACTAACGAGTGTGGCAATCAGCAAATGCTTCATGTAGGAGGTGATACCCTGAGCTGGACCTTAAAAGCAGCTAAGGATTCTACAAAGCAGAGGAAAGAAGGAAGTAGATTCCAGGAATAAAGGTCAAGCTGTTCAGAGGCCCCAAACGGAGATGATGGCTTGCACAGTTGGGGGAAGAGTTACTCGGTCCTCTTAGCTAGAACAGAGAACATGTGCATGGGTGTAGCATAAAATATCTGCAAAAGTACATTGGAGCCTGACTATGAAATGCAGGCTGAGAAGTTTGTATTTTATCTAGAAGACCAAAGATTTTTGAGCAGAGAAGTGGCACTTGTGCCTGAGGAAGATAATTTTGACAGCTATGTCAATGCTGAATTCAAGAAGGAAAACTCTGGAAAGCGGAAGACAGACTCAATACACAGAATGAGCTTTACATTTTTGGATATGGGCAATATGGGAGTTTGTTCTGCTTGACTGTGAATATCTATTGTAAGGATTTTGTTTCAGTAGGGGAGATGGAAATGGGAGAGAGAAAAAATAAATGCTCGGTAATTGAAAAATAATTAAATTTTTAAAAAGCTATTGAAGTAGTTGATGTGTAAGGTGATAAGAGCCTGGACTAGAGTTTGGTCATTGTAAGCGGGAAAAGTGGGTACATCTCTGAGAGGTGTTATAGAGGGAGAACCAAGCAGACTTGGCAGCTTTAGCAGGGGACAGGATGGATGAGGAAGAGAGAAGATCTAGAGATGGCTCTAATTAGAACAATACTGATGTTTTAATAGAAATAAAGATGTTTGGAGGAGAAGAAGGTTTGCAGGCAGGCTAATGAGTTCTAAATGGGACTTGTTGAATTTTAAGATTCTACTGGGGCATTCAGGTGGACTTATCCAGAAGATATTTGGTAATGAGGGACCGAAATTCAGGAGAAAAGTGAAGGTTGGATATTCAGACTTATAAGTCATCTATGTAGAGATGATCAGTAAATCCATGGGAACTGATGAGATCATCAAGACCATACAGCAAAAGAAGAGAAGAGGGCCCATGGTGGAACCTTGGGGAGTACCCATGTTTTCCGAACAAGACATGGCAGGCGATTCAACAAAGGAGCAGTCTGAAAGAAGAAAAACCAGGAGAGATTAGTGCCTAGGAAACCAAGGGAGTTGGGATTATTTACAAGTAGGGTGTGACGGTCAAAAAGCTTCAGCAAAATTAAATAGCATTAAGAAAAAACATCAGGTTGACCAGTTACCATATAATCACTAAACCTGGAGGAAGTAATTTGTTAACTGATAGATTCAGAAGCCGTATTACAGAGGTTGAGAAGGTAATGGGTGATGATGTGTATAATAGATACCTCAGTGTCCTTTCTTCTCAACACTGTCTAAAACCTCTGCAATCTGACTTCTCCCTTCTCTCCTCCTCTTCATCTTACATCACTCATATATTGCCTGCCACTATCTTCTCCCTCACTCCTTTGTCAGATGAAAAAATAGCCCTTTTTGACAAAGCCAATCCATCTACATTCATCTTTTATCCTGTCCCCTCCTGGTTTGGGCAGCAAATTGCCCCCTTATCGTTACAACTCTTATCTTCAATCTATTCTCATTGTAATTCAGCTACATCTCTCATTTAACATTACATCTCCTGATGCCCTGAATTTGCAGTGGCTATCCTAGAATGCTCTCCCTCTTAACATTCCTTGCTTCCTTCAAGACTCAATTCAAAAGGTACTTTCTACAAGAGGCCTTTCTCAGACCCCCTACCTTCCTCCCTAGGGTTAGCTTCCTTCTACGTGGTATGTATTAAGTATCACCTCTTCATATGGTAGCTCCTTGAAAGCAGCGACTGTTCTTGAATTTTTGCCTTTCCCTGTATCCCCAGAGCTGAGCATGTTGCCTACCATATAGTAAGCACTTAAATGTTTGTTAACTAATTGGAGGTAACTAGTGACTTTTTTTTTGGAGTTTGTTCAAGGAAGTAGAGAAATAGGATGATAGTTTGAGGGGCTAGCTGGACTGGGCCAAGTGGAGGATATCTTAATTTGAGAATATTTGAATATTGAAGGAAAGAAGTCACTAGGTAAGGAAAGATTAGAGTATTAATTCATTAGTTAATTAATTAAGATTGAAACGATTAAGAGGGACAAGCTTCTAGAGGAAACAGCACTGTACACAATCTAGGGGAGTTCAGCAAAGTTGGCACTGGCAAGAAGGGAGGCTTTTTCCTCAGAGACTGGAGCAAAGAATGAGTGTGGGGTATGTAGAGGCTTTGAGGTATAGAGTAGGGGGTGAAGGGGAGCCCACCAAGGATCACCTCAATGTTCTCAGTAACATAGAAGCCAAGGTCCTCAGCTAAGAGAAAAGAAGTCGAAAGGTCTGAGGAGGGAAGGTGTGGACCAGCTACTTCATAGAGTACCATAAAGTCAACTGAGGAACAAAAAAAGGTTTGAAGTGCAGTAGTGAGGACCCATGTAAATTTGCCAGGGACCCAATCAACAGGGTTGTATAACATTCTGCAGTCATGGTAAGCAGTATTGCAGTAGGGTGAGGGGAAGAGAGAATAAGCCAGTTGCATTTCGACAAGGTATGAGCAGTGATTAGCAGATTCCTTCTAACTCCATTTCCACGGAAATAACTCTGTATTTTTAAAGCAATCTAAACTGAAATTAGAATTCTAACTCAAATCTTCAAACATTGAATTAAAAATTTGGAAAGGAAGGTCCCAAACAAAAAATGCTCATCTTCATTTTTATTCCTTTAGATTTTAACCTTGAAAAATGTGGGTTATCATAGATGGTTCTTGGGCATTTAAGGAGCACAGGGATATGTATGTGCTGCCACGTTCTTATGGAGCTGCTGTGTACATATACGTATACACTGTATTTGGTAACTAAATCATTATCTGAATAAATCTGGTACATATTTATATGTATGTACACATGTGTATATAGACATATTTATACATATGTGTGTATACATACATGTATAATATATTCACAATTTTATATTTTTATAATATTTGTATAAATATATAATGTTTATATTACTATGTAATATATAATATATTTACACACACATTCACATATATGTGTGTGTATATATGTGTGTGTGTATGTGTACACACACTCTATAAGTGCATATAGTCAGAAATTTGTGGGCAAGAACGGGGTTCTGTTTTAATGCATATTTAGGACCAAGACCAACAGAACTGCCAAAAATAGGCAGTCCTGGAGAGAACAGGAAAAGCAATTGGAACTATGGCTTGGAAGAGGGTTTTGGGGTGGTCTGGCTGCATGTGCTCTCTATAAAGAAGGGGTCCTTAGGGCTAGGAGGGAAATAGGCAGCCTCCAGGCCCAGAGCCTAATGCACTCGCCGCTGCTGTTTGCATAGCTCCAGAGCCCTTAGGAGAGACCAGGCAAAGTTAGCTTGACTTCCAATGAATATTTACAATTACCCTGCTCCAAAGCTGAATCCAATCACAGCACTGCAGTCTACAGGTTTTATGCATCAAAGGAAAATGAGAGGAGAGGAACAGAAATGAAGTTGCCTTTGGAGAGACTTATAAACACAGATCTCACCGCTTGTGGCAGAAGTAAAATGCTTTATTTCTGATAGGAGCAATTTATTCTTCAGGCACTTTCCTTGATATTAGAAAGTACCTGACTGGGTTTTGAAGTGAGAGAGTCTTCAGTAGATTATTTTTAATTCAGAGCAAGAGAAAAGCATGGAAAGAATTGCATTTTATAATCTTGATTTTGTTTCCTAACAGCAGACTCTAGGGAGATGTGGGAAAATCCCTAAACCAGTTCACAGACTCCCCTCTTTCACTTTGTACTTTTATCCAGTTGTCACAGATTCTAGTTTCCACATAGAATAATTCTGGCTGCCATTTTGTGTCTCTAATTTAAAACCATCAGATAATTGACTGCCTTTAATATATGTAACCTACTTGCTCAGTTTTTACATGGGGTCTTGATGCACCCACAAAAACTGTCGAAAACCGAATCTGAAAGATTAGTTAAAGCTAACTTGGACTTTCAGACATGACAAAGTAGATGAAATTAAATATTTTAAAAGACTCCAATCAGAACCTGATTGTGGCTAAAATAACTAATTTGTTGGAATGTGAAGGTTTTTATCAGGTTACTAGAGCTCTATACCCTTGGTTGCTACACCAACTTGGCCTGCTCTTCTATACACTCTAACAGATAATGAGCCTCTCCCACCAAACCCCCATCTACCTTCTACTTTCTGTAACTGAGTGCTTTGGTTTTTTTGGTTTGCCATAGACATCAGTTAATCAGGACCTAATATGTACACATAGCTTCTGTATCCAGTTCATCACTTTCCCTTTATTAAGCCTTTCAACCATGAACTCATTTGCCTGTTCATATGTGTGTAAATATGAGTGAAAAAGAATGAATAAGTCTTGGAATTCATGTATGTGGTGGAAATGTTGATGAATCGGTGATTGGGTGCTTGGTCTCACCATAGGCAGCATTTATTAAGCACCTAACGTGTACAAAAAGAATTGCATGTCCAATTTAATCCATTTATGTCCAGATCTCACACAGCAAATGCCCACTGACATTTTTCATACACAATGGTTCCTACTGAACTAATCAGTGGACAGAGCGGTAGGCCCAGGGTCAGAAAATCTAGATTTTGAATACTGCTTTAAGGATATAGGATCCTGGGCAAATCGCTTAACTTCTCTGACCCTCAGTTTCTTCATCAGTAAAACGTGGATGATAACTACATCTATTCCCCCCCCAACCCCAGCTTGTGATAGAGATCTAATAAGCAGGTTTTTTTAAAAAGGTACATAAATATGAATCCTTGTAGTCACATAATAACAGATGATAGACAATAACAACGGCTTTGGAATCCACTACCACTGAGCTTTGAGTGAAGAGTCTCTCATGCGTTTCTATAGAAATATTTTTGGTTCCCTTCATTTTTCCTGCAGTTGAAAATGTACTAAGTAGAGGCATGATAACTAGCTAACTAATTGCCTCCCCTACTGATTTTTAGACCTTCTGCAGCAACTGTAGCTGAGTAGAACCTTAGCAGAAACTGTTCTGTGAACTCACATGAAACTCTAAAGTTACCATAAAAAGAGAGGGGGGAAAAAAACCCCAGCAGCCACGATATAAGAAAAAGTCAAAGCAGAAGAGATTGATAACTGAGAGGCCCTTTAAATGCCATAGGCAGTGGCATTTTTAAAAGTTTACAAGCAGATCGTTTCATCTGCCACTGTTTGAACATTCCTATGTCCCCCAGTAGGACAGATTGCATTTTTTTTCAGACTTTGTAATAGCAGCTCAGTGGATTTGAGAAATAATTAGATTTGCCTGCGCATCTATACTAATGAGCCTTCATTAATGTCTCCCATAGCTTAGATTGAGTTTACCCCAAAAGGGCTGAAAGTGCAGGTTGTTGTGGTTGTTTCAGCCCTGTCTGACTCTTTGTGATCCCATAGACCATAACGTGCCAGGCCCTTTTATCCTCCCACTCTCTCCCAAAGTTGGTCCCAGCTCATGGTTGTTGCTTCCATGACTATCCATCTATCCATCCCATCTTCTGCCATCCCCTTCTCCTTTTGCCTTCAATCTTTTCCAACATCAGGGTCTTTTCCAATGAGTTCCATCTTCTCACTATATGGCCAAAGTATTTAAGCTTCAGTTTCTGTATTTGTCCTTCCAAAAAATAGTACCCAAATTAATTTAAATATTGACTGATTTGTCCATATTTAGGGAATCAAGATTTATACTAAGCTTTCCCCTTGGATAACTTTTGATATTAATTTAATACTGGAAAATCATAGAAACAAGGTACTATGAGCTAATTAGAGAATAACATGCATAATATTAGGAGCCTTGGACCTGGCACCAAGAGGACATCAGGTCAATTCCATCACAGCCTCTGACTTTAGTGTGTGACATTAGATTGGTCAATTAACACCACTTGGAGATTGCATTCCTAAACCTGTAGGGTTGTTGTAAGGAACTTGCTTTATAAACATTAAGGTACTATTGTAAAGTGAATTATTATTTACGGCCCAACCCTTTCAGTGAAGTACAAAATCAGCCTCATCAACATGTGAGCACAATTTTGAAACCCACCACATATATTCTCAATGTATTTCTTTATTGCATAGCTTTAGCACTCACAGAATTTTAGAATGGGAAAGAGCCTAAGAGATCACCTAATCCAATCTTATTTTTCATAAGAGGGAACTGAGCTCTCGAGAGAACAGTGTGGCCCAATGGAAAGGCCATGAAATTTGGAGTCAGAATATGTGGGTGGGACTCTCAGCTCTGTTACTTATATATGTGACCTTGGGCAAGACACTTAACTCAGAGTCTAAGGATTAGACTCAAATTATGTTCTGTATTGATTTAACATTTTCTGACTCCAAATCTCTCACTCCATTCACCATAACAGGCAGTCCTTTAGAAGATCCCATCAGCACACCTTTCCTTCTCCTCAGACTCATCATTCTAGAAACAATATAGCTTTTTTCTTCTTCTAGTTACTAATATCCATTAGGGATAATGCCTTCTCAAAACAAAGCAGATGACCCACATGAATGTCCTCATAACCCAATGAACTCAGGACTTCCTGACTTTTGTTTGGTTCCTTCTGGTTCATGATATTTTACCTCTTTTTTTTCCAAGTCACAGAAATATTTGTTGTGACACAACAGACACTTCCCAACAAACACCCAAAAAAAGTGCCCTACGGAGAACATTCCATGAAATGATATCATCAGTTATTAATAGACAAGAGAGAGGTGTCCTTCCCTTTGACAATACAATACTAACCAGAATGGTATCAGTGTTCTTGTAGTATATTGTTGTAGTTATTGGGCCTTTTGTTTTTTGGTTGGCTGCAACACTATAAACAAGTCTTCCCGTGTTGAAGGCTTCATGATTATCATTTGGTATTCACACACCACAGTTTGTTCAGCTATTTTCCGATCCTTGGGCATGGTTTTTGTCTCTAGCTTTTTGTCCTAATGATGATTTTTCACCAACAGACTAAAATGATGGCCTCTAAATTCCTGTTTGTCTTCCTGGCTCACAGGCAGAAGAAGCAAAGACTCAACTGAACAAGGCTGAGGTGGAGGCAGTGGCCGTGAAGAGCCGGAACAGCCAGATAGTAAAAGAGGTAACGTTCATAGCCAGTCATCTAAGACATCTCGGACAAAGGGGAATCAAATCTTCCCTTTTTCCCTTTTCTTCACATCATTGTTTCTACTTTTATCATTGGTAGCCATTAATCAGCATTTCAAGAAGCAACTCTAATCATCTTCACAGTGGACATGTCTGTTCCCAAGATACCACCTTGAGTAGCCTGTTGAAAAGGCTCAACCTCAAAAGATAATTAACCTAAATTCCTTTCCTCCTTCTGCAGTCTGGTGAGTCATCAGCATTTGGAGCACTTCCATTAATTTCAAAGGGAATATCTCACATGGAGGAGATAGTAGAGTAGGATCTTGTGAGGCATGAGAATTAGGACAAATGGGATCAAAAGTAATTCAAGTACTATTCGAATATCTATCCTTAGTTTTCAAAAATTCTCAGTGTAAATGGATACCTACAGGCTAACGTCTCCAACTTAGATTAAATCAGAAGTTGATTTATAGATCAGAACACTTTTAAGTGATTAACAATGATGATCTAGAGCTTTTATAATATTTGTGTTTTGGTCCACAACAAACGCATAACTAACTAAAATTTCAAAATACGCATGGCTGGAAGAAATCATGCTTTGATGACCTAATGTTTCTCAGTTTCACCTGTTAATTTTGTTCCAAAAACAATGCCAATTGCAGTTTGTCATTTAGAGAGGCGGGAGTAGAGTTGTGTAATGGTGACATCATGTACCCTCAAGGCCTTAATTTTTTTTATTTTTTTTTCCCCAGTAAAGGCCTCTGAAGCCATCTGGTATAACCCCTTCATTTTACACCCAAGAAAACCAAGGCCTAGAAAGACCAAGAAACTGACTTACCCAAAGTCACACATGTAGTAAATCAGTAAACATATTTTGAACCCAGGTCCTCCAACTCCAAATCCAGAGGTGCCTAGGTTTTAAAGTGGATAGATTGATGGGCCTGGAGTCAGGAAGATCTGATTTCAAATCCAGCCTCAGATATTTATTAGCTGTGTGACCCTGGGCAAGTCACTTAACCCCGTTTACCTCAGTTTCCTTAATGTCAAGTGAGGATATTAATAATACCTATCTCTCAGGGCTATTATGAGGATTAAATGAAATCATGTTTGTAAAGCACTTAGTGCCTGGCAAATAGAAGTTTAACAAATGTTTGTTCCCTTCCCCTTTTTCCATTGTACCATGCACCTTCCTAGACTACTTGAAAACATAAATTATAGCTGCTGGTGACATCCTTAGGTTCACTGGGTGATATACAGGTTTGATTCTTCAGACTCTTCAGGCATATGGACACTCTAGGTGTTTCATGTTTTAAATGTCCAATATATTCCCTACTGCTAGAAATCTAACCTACCATAGTGTGGCCATTGGTTTAATCAAACATCTTTGTTGCAAAAGAGCTAAAATAGATGCAAATAATCCTCTAGAATTACAACTAGTTTCTATTGCTTTCTAGTTTTATTTTGAAATTTTGCTGCCATTTTAAGACATTTCCAGAAACATACTTGGCAATGAAGTTCTAACACATTGTAGAAAGGCATATGTTACAAATCTGAAGTCCTTCTGCTCAGGGGACAACTTAAAATACTTTAAAAAATAGATTATTGTATTTTCTAAGTTTGGATAGCTGCAGAGAAAGCCACGGGCACTAACTTTTAAAATTAATATTATTTGTTTCTGTTGCATATTTTTATGTTAATGTTTTATTTTTCCCAATTACAGGTAAAAAAATTTAACATTTTTTCAAATTTTGAGTTCTGTATTTTCTCCCTCTCTCCCTTCATTGAGAAGGCAAACAATTTGACATAGGTTAGACATGTGTAGTCATGCAAAACACATTGTAAGTCATTTTGTGAAAGAAAACACAGTGAAAAAAAACCCAAGAAAAATAAAGAAAGTAAAGGAAAAGTATCTTTGACCTGCATTCAGGCTCAAGTAGTTCTTTCTCTGCAGATGGACAGCACCTTTCATCATAAGTCCTATAGAATTGTCTCGGATCATTGTATTGCTGAGAATAGCTAATTTATTCATACTAGATCATCATACAGTGTTACTGTTACTGTGTACAGTGTTTTCTTGGTTCGGCTCATTTCACTTTGCATAAGTTCATGTAAGTCTTTCCAGGTTTTTCTGAGAGCATCCTGCTCATCATTTCTTAAAGCACAATAGTATTCCATCACAATTATATACAACTTGTTCATCCATTTCCCCAATTGATGGACATCCCCTCAATTTCCAATTCTTTGCCATCACTAAAGGAGTTACTGTAAATATTTTTGTACACATAGGTCCTTTTCCTTATTGTTTTTTTATCTCTTCGTGATAGTAGTGGTATTGCTTGGTCAAAGGGCATGCACGGTTTTATTGCCTTTTGGGCATAGTTTCAAATTGCCCCCCAGAATGGTTGAATCAGTATACAACTTCACCAATAGTACATTAGTGACTCTTTTTTTCATGACTTTCTTGCATCCCTCTCATTTCCATTCCCAATTTTTCCTCTACCTCTTTTACTTGATTTTTAAAATCCTTTTTTTAATTCTTCCATGGCTTGAGGCCAATTTATATTTTTCTTTGAGGCTTTGGATACAGGAATTTTAATTTTGTTGTCTTCTGAGTGTGTGTTTTGATCTTCATTGTCAC
The DNA here is from genome assembly GCF_011100635.1 of Trichosurus vulpecula. Lineage (NCBI taxonomy): Eukaryota > Metazoa > Chordata > Mammalia > Diprotodontia > Phalangeridae > Trichosurus > Trichosurus vulpecula. The sequence continues at coordinate 395,480,950 of NC_050575.1, forward strand.
CATAGTAACTTTCTACGGTCAGAATTTTTTTCTGTTGTTTACTCATTTTCCAGCCTATTTCTTGACTTTTAACTCTATGCTCTTCTTCCCAAGTAGAGGAGCCACTGTCCCAAGCTTCAGGCTTTTTGCACAGCTGTTTTCTGAGGTAATTCTGGGGACCTGCAAGTTTTTGGCTCTTCCAAGGTGGTATGATCTAGAGAGACATGTGTTTACTACTCTCCTATACTATGCTCTAGTCTATGAGTTACCACAAGTACTCTTTTCAGCCCTGGAATTGTGACCAGGGTCCCTGCTCTCCTGTGCCTGCAAACCCTGCTGTGCTAGTGATCTTCCTTACATTGGGACTAAGACCCAGGACTACTTCCCAGATCCAAGTATAGGCAATGTAACAGAGTCCTTCCTCTGGTGCCAGCAAAGGGACCCCTGTAAATCTCCTTCTGACCCATTGTCCAATCCCCTTACCATCTGTGGGCTGAGAGTTCTGGAAACCACCACTGCTGCCAGTGATTCCGTCACCCCGAGGTCTGCTCCTGGTTTGGCTGGGGCCTGATCTGAGCTGATCAGGCCTGGATTGTACTGCTCTCCTCTCTCACCCTGGTGCAATAGACCTTTTTTGCCAAACTTCTTAGCTGTGTTGGGCTGGAAAATTGTTTCGCTCTGTCTTTTTGTGGATTCCACCACTCTAGAATTTGTTTAGAGTCATTATTTAATGGCATTCGGAGGGGTTTGGGGGAGAGCTTGGGCGAGTCCCTGCCTTTACTCTGCCATCTTGACTCTGTCTCTCTGTTGCATATTTTATTATATAGATATCAGCAAATTATTTGCCATTAAATTGGGAAAGTCATAATTCCAACCTAATAAGGCAGTGAGATGACACTGGATAGAGCACTAGACTTGGCATCAGGAAGATCTCAGTTCAAATGTAGCCTCAGACACTTACTAGCTGTGTGATCATGGGCATGTCACTTAACCACTGTCTACCTCAGTTTCCTTATCTATAAACTGGAGGTGATAAAAACAGAACCTACCTCCCAGGGCTGTTGTGATGATCAAATGACATAAAAATTGTAAACACTTAGCACAGTACCTGTCACATAGTAAGTACTATATAAACGTTAGCTATTATTATTTAAGTCCTCAAAGAATTGTAAGCCTTAGCACCTCATTACTTCCTATGTGAATTAAAACTAATATCCCCATTTCCAATATCTTTCCCGTCCACATGTTGCTTCCGTTCAATCTTCTTAGTACACAAGTTTGACTGACATTCCATTTCTCAAGTAATTTCAGGGACTTCTCATCAACTACTGGAAAAAGCACTAAATCCTCAGCCTGGCTTACAAGGCCCAAATCTAGCTTTAATCTGCTCTTCTAATCTGTTTCATTCATTCTCCCTTACATACGCTACACTCCAGCCATATTGGGCTATACCAGAAATCACTAACTCATAGAGGAGACCCCAAAGGTCATTTCATCCCCAGCCTGCTTGCATCATGAATCCCCTTCACTTTATCTCCAAAAATTGTACTCAGACTTCTGCTTGAAGACTCATCATGACGAGGACCTCACTAAACCTACCACATCCTCCTACTCCACTTTGGATTGCTCTAATTCTTAGGAAGTTATTCCTTACCTTGAACCAAAACCAAGAGGCCTTTTTCACATGAAGAGCTTTTCACCACCCTCAGGACCAATCCTGAGCTTTCCTGCCTTGTCTCCGTATTTGTTCACACATTTCATCTCTGCAACTAGAATGATCATCTACCTCCCATCCTTGCCTTTTGAAGCCTACCAATTCTTCACGTGTCTCCATATCAGGTCCCACTTCCACTCTTGGATCACCATCAGCTGAAAGCATCATTGCCCTCTTCTCAATATGTATAGCATGCTGTACTTCTCACATGTTTATTATACTTATATGTGTTTGTATCTATTAGACTGTAAACTCTGAGAGCGGGGACTGTGTCATATTTACCTTTGTTGGTCCACAATGTCTTATACATAGTCTGTATTTAATAAATGGTTGTTGAATTGGATTTAAGTTAGGATACAGTTAAAGCAGAAAGAGATGCACTTCTGCCCCAAAGAGGGAGGAAGAAAGAAACAAAGAATATTCACAGGTAGAGAGTCAAAAAGCCAATTTCATAGCTATCAAGAATCATTAAGCAAAATACTTACATAAGGGCACCTAGCACTGAGGCCTAAGGATGCTGAATAATTCCTCACGCCTCAAGGACTTGATGGACAGTAACTTTTCCCTGGAGTGTTTCTGTCTTTTCACACGTGCCATTTTCTTTTCCCAGCAACTCATGCCCAAATCTTAATGGACCCAGTGCAGTGGGATATCATTATTTAATGAGTCACATCAAGTGAAATGTAAGATTTTGGATCACTGCCATATGGTTATAAGTACAACTTAGATATTTAAGTTTCATACTAGAATGTTTATTATTAAATTATAATTGTTATCTAGAACTATATTTCTCCAGGAACTTAATAGTTATGCAAGGAAAAAAAAATGAATAGGCTTTTCTTCTACTCATTCTATGACATCTGGGGGAAAGCCATTACCTCCAGAGGGAGACAACTCTACTTTGGCAAAGCTCTTGTTGTTAGGAGGCTTTTCCTCATGTCAAGTCTAAAACTCTCACTTCCTCTAATTTCCACTTGCTAGTTTGCTTTATGGGGCTGGGCCAAATGAGCCTAATAAGTCTTCTGTGTGACTGTCTTTCAAATACTTGAAGACAATATCTTGTCCATACTAAGCCTTCTGTTCTTCGGGCTAACCATCCCCATTTGCTTTAAATGACCCTCATAGGCCATATTCCAGGCCTCATACTCATAGGGTATTAACTAGAGGATACTCACTATGCTGGTTATCTTTTTCTGGAACTCTCTAGTTTAAAGCCTCCTTTATATAATATGGGACCCAGAGCTATATACAACAGCCCCAAAGCGGTCTGGCCAACGGTAGAGTGTACATAACTACTACCTCCTTCCTCCTGGATGCAATGCTTCTCTTAATGAAACCTAAGATCTCTTGTCTTACTGGATGTAGTAACCTACTATCATCTCCTGTTGAGTTCAAAGCCCTCTGAAACCCCAGATCTTATTCAGATCAACTGTTTTCTAGCCATACCTATACCATCTTGCATTTGTGAATTGACCACCTGACATCACAGTGGCCTTCCGACTGGTCTCTGTGCCTCAAGTCTCTCCACACTCTAATCCCTCCTCCAGTCAGCTTCCAAAATGCTACTTCTAAACCACAGGTCTGACCACATCACCCTCCTCCCCCAACAAACTCCAGTGGCCCCATGTTACCTGTAGGCACAAATATGAAATCCTCTGTTTGATACTTAAAGCTTTTCACAACCTGGCCCATTACTTTTATTTCCATTCTTATACCTCACTCTCCTCCATGCACTCTATGATCCAGCCCCACTGGCCAATATGTACAGACCCCACCTCTGGCTAGTGTGTATATATTCACATGTATACATAGACATACACATATATGTACACATAAATGAATATATACACATATACAATATAGCTTGTATATACATAGCTATTTATAAGTTGTTTGCTTCCTTAGAATGTAAGCTACTTGAGGGCAAAGACCACATTTTTGCCTTTCTATGTAACCTCAAGAGCTTAGGACAGTGCCTGGCACATAGTAAGCACTTGATAGCTGTTTATTGACGAACTGAGCCTAAATGTTAAGACTTTGTGTTTATCCTTATTTAAATTTCATCTTATTTTTTTCAACCCAACTCTCTAGCCTATGAAGATCTTTTGGGATTATTACTGTGTCTTCTCCCGTATTAATTCTTTGTGTCATCGGCAAATTTGATGAGTATACCATCTATGTCTTTATCTAAGTCATTGATGAAAATGTTAAATATCACAGGACTATGCACTGATTCCTGGGATCCTCCACCAGAGACCTCATTCCAAGCTACTAATGACTATTCTTGGAATTTGGCCATTCTCCCAAATTCCCAACCAAATATATCTCATTGCACTATCAACTTAGGCACTTATCTCACAAGAAAATATATCTTACCATGAAGATGTAGATCCAGGCCCTGTGAGGTGGGAGATTATTGAATGAAGAAACAGGCAGTAGTTTTTGACATGCCGTCGAGAGGTCGTTGTCGTTGTTCAGCTGTTTCAGTCACGTCCAACTCTTCATGACCCCATTTGGGGTTTTCTTGGTAGATACTGGAGTGGTTTGGCATTTAAATGAGCAAACTGAGGCAAACAGGGTAGTGTGACTGACCCAGGATCACACAGCTAGTAAGTATCTAAGGTCAAATTGGAACTCAGCAAGATGAATCTTCCTAATTCCAGGCCCAGCACTCTATCCACTGTGCCACATAGCTGCCCAACAATTAGTGAGGGTACTGAGATAGCATCTTGTCAGTGTGATAGCCCAATCAGAAAGACTTGTTGTCTTCCTGGGGTATATTTCAAGAATGTGACAGAGGACCTCCCAAGACTTGTCAAACTAGTGACTTCTCCATAATTCATTTGGCACAAATAATAACTGCAAGAAATACTCTAGGAGCAGCTAGGTGGCACAGTGAATAGAGCACTGGACCTGGAGTTAGGAGGACCTGAGTTCAAATCCTGCCTCAGACACAACACACTTACTAGCTGTGTGACCTTGGGCAAGGTACTTAACCCTTTCCACCCTCAAAAAAAAATTTTTTTAAAAGAAAGCAATGTTCTAGAAAGTGCTGCTAAAGATTAGGATGTCTTTAGCAAAAGATAGAGGTGTATGGGGACTCAGATGGTGTTTTTACTACAGCAAATAGATGATTGGAGACAAGGGCTTTAGAAGAGAAATAGAGTTGTGGAGTGGTCTACCAGTAAAGATAAAATTTCTCACACTTTGATGAAATCTGGGTAAATTTTATCAACAAAAATACCACAACCTACCAGTTTAGAGGCTACCAAAAAAGGAAATAAGTCCAAAAAAACAAAGAAGAGTTCACCATGACTTTTTAGTGATGAGGTCAGGCTCTTTGCAACTACTATTTGCTTTTCTAGTTCAGTCACCAAGAATCAAAGTCAAACTCACTGGTCTACACTCTGCATTCTTCCTATAGTGTGTATCTGAGCTCTGCATTGGACATGTTGAGTTTGTGTTATCTTGGCAAGACATCTTGGGCTTTACAGGCTAGACTTTTTTTCCTTAAGAACCATACCTTAAATCGAAATCACTCTGGCTCTCATTGATTGGCCAACAATAGGTTCCAGCCCAAGCCCCACCTGGTCATTGTTTGGGCCCTGATGGCTCAGAGTGACTATAAATAGCAATTATTTCTGTTTTGGCCATACACCCTGAGGATCTTCCCCTCCCAGACTGATTTTTTTGACAGTTAAAAAAGGCTATTCTCTGCTTCATTTTTTACCTCATTTTAATCACTGAATGGGTATTGCCTCAGTCAAACTGAGACCTATTAAAGACCTTAGCTTAAAAAGGTCAAAGTCTCCCATTGCATCTGGGGCCATCTCCAATCATCCAAATCTGTATCTTGCCACTGGACCCAGATGGCTCCAGAGGAAAAAGTGAGGCTGGTGACTCTGCACAGCCCTCCCTCACTTAAATCCAATTCGCTTGTATGTCATGGCATCACCTCCTTGATGTCATGGTCTTCTCCGAGAGCAAAGTATAAAACAACAAATTCTGGGACATTCAGTTTGAAATGTCCAAGAAGAAGCTGATTATGTGGAATCTGGTTGAAGCTCAAATCAATTGATTTTACTAAAGCTCAGGAAAGAGACTGGGGCTGGATGCGTGGATTTGTGAGCTGTGCATAGATATTAATTTTTTTTTAATTCAGGACATTTTCCCTTATCTGACCAATAATATATTTTCCATTCTCAGTAATCTTTCAAAAATCCTCCACAAAATTTCCATTCTCCACAAATCTTTCAAAAATCACTGATGGTGGCACGACATTTGCATCCAGCTGTCCTTTCTCTACCTGAGGATTTCTTTTATCCATTCCAGGCCACTGTAAGTCATCAAGGAGCTAGGCGCTCTCTTATTATTCTCTCGTCTTCCTTCTTGTCTTGGGTGTGAGCTTGCATTGGCCATATTTGCCCAAAATTTTCCAGTCTAAAGATCTTTCCCTTTAGAAGAGAAAAGATGCCAAATAAGAAACGACCATCTCTGTCTTCTCAGAGGTCATTAGTCACCATTTGCATCATCAAACTGCAGTCCTCTCTATCCTTTCTTTGCTCCTTGTCTTTCCTCAACATAGGAAAAGTGCCCTTTGTGTTCTCAGCTTTCTTTATCAGCCTCAGCTCCTTCTGACACTTCCAGAAGGATCATGCCATGTGTTTTTGTCTTCAAAATGTCATTCTTAACAACTTCCCATCCCTCCTTAGGTGACTTGCCCTACATAACTGAACCTCTGCCAGTCCTTCCTTTTAATTCTGAAGCTGCTCTCCCCAAATCTAGGGACTTTACCTGTCCTTCTCCTCCTCTGTCACAAACTCTAAGGTAGGTTAGTCACTTCCTGCCACGGTTCCTGTCATTTCTGTCCAGAACAGAATTTCTCTATTTGCTTTTCCAACTTTTAAAAGAAGATTATCTTAAGTCAAGACATTATTAGTGTTTCTGTCTTGGCAGAGAGCTTTGACAGATTTCCAGATAATTGAAGTCCCACATGATTCCATTTATACTAAGTTTGTGATGTTTCCCAAACTCTCCCTCTACTTCCTCTTTCTGCCCAGATGATCTGTTGCATACACTAGTGACAATTTCTTCTCTGATTCTGCCTCTGTTGCTCTTTACTCTGATGTTTCCTCCATACTTCCCCTCTCTGATTTCTGGATTTCTTCACTAGTGCATCCTTTTAATACCACTACCCTTTAATCTACTTTGTTTCTTTGGAATAAGAAGCTTCCAGTGTCATATTCCAGTCATATCTCACCAATATAGAGTGATATCTATAAGGTTACAGTTTCCTCCTTGAATTAATATCTCTAGTTCCTTCCTGCTTGTTACCTACACCTTGTATATTTTGGTGTTGACATCTGAGGTCATGGGTTTTATTACTGGCTCCTTTATTAAATTTTGTCTCATGAACTTCTGAGTGTTTCAACTGATATGCTTCCTTCATTATAGCTACTCTCTATATCTATCTTGACAGATGTACCCAGGTAATTTTCTCCCTCTCCCTTACTTTTCAGCTTAAAATACTTTTGATTACATTGACAAAACTCCAGGCAGATATATTCTTAATAGTTCTCATAAGGGGCACTCTGTCTCTGGCCGGGATTGTGATCCCTATGATTCCTATATCTTAAGCTGTGGTGCGGCAATCCAAATCATGACCTAATTCATAATCTTCTTAACCAGCTAGTCATTTTCCAACTCTGTTTCTCTTCTAAAATCCAATGTATAAGGATATAAAGAATATACAGCAACAGTGTGGAAACCCCACTTCTGCCCCTGTGCTCACCCACTCCTTGCTAAAGACATCCTAATTTGTAGTAGTACTTCCTTGATTCCTTCTCAAAATGTCATTTATGCCGAGTGAATCCATACAAGTGGGTAGTAGTTATCCAGTTGGATAAGTCTTGGGAGGTTCTTAGTCCTGTTCTGGATGTATATATACCCTAGGAATTTAGTGGCTCTCTCTACTTTGGCTGCCTCAGTATCCCTCAACAAGCAAGCCACAAACCGCCGCTTCTTGTCTCTTCACCCTCACTAGATGACCTGAGAGCACCTGTACATCTATATCTTAATTCCTTAGCGGACAAGCAGTTGCATCCTTCCTCCCCTCTTCAGAAAGAGCCTTAGTTCTGCTTTCTCAGCTAAGTGTTCTGTGGTCCTTCTTCCCACTCTCTTCTACATGGCATATCCCCACTCTCAGTATCTCAGTCTGGCCAGAATTCCCCTCTGCTATCAGTTCTTTTCTCTTCTTGGGTTTCATACTGATGTCCTACTGTTTAAAGAACTTTGGCCATTATCCCTCTTATCCTAGAAAGAGGTAGTACCACCCTGCTTTTTTTAAACACAACTAGCAGTCTCTTGGTCATGGAAGAAAATCAGACATTGACATTTCCAATGCACCTCCACTATCCAACCTACCCCTGGTACCCAGGCTCACTTTGCAGTCTCTCAAGTGAAGAGCAGTCACAATAACATTGATGCTACTACGTTCACCTTACAATGTCTGAATCCTCCTCTGATCCTCCGCTATAGCCCTCACCAGAGGTCTTCACTCAAAGGCTGGGTGGTCACTTAACTAGTATGTGGTAGTCAATAGTATTACATGCAACAGATAGTTTGAGAAAAAGGAGATCTGAGAAGACACCATCACATTTGACAATTAAGAGATTGTTGATGACTTGGGAGAGAGTCATTTCAATTGAGCTATGAGATGGGAAGCCAGGGGCATATTATATCATATCATGTATCATATCACATCATACATACTATTAATGCTATAGGTGCCATGATCTATTAAGAATATGTTTAGGATAAGCAAATTGTGGGTTTTAATCTGCTTTACATGGCCATGTCTCCTCTATCCTTTAAAAAAACACCAACAACCTCACTTCTTCCCACCATACCCACTAGCTGTCATTCTATATCTACTCCTCCCCTGTGGCTAAATTCCTTGGTGCCTTCACTTCTCTCACTCTGCTCTAAATCCTCTGGAGTCTAACTTCCAATATCATTTAAATGGAACTGCCCTCCCCAAAGTTACCCATAATCTCTTAATTGCCAAATGAAATAACCTTTTCATAATCTCCATCTTTTTGGGCCTTTCTGGTATTGTTGCTCATCTTCTTCTCCTCAATACTATCTCCTTCTTAGGTTTTCATAACGGTGTTCTCTTTTTTTCTCCTCCTGTGTGTCTGACCATTCCTTTTCAATCTCCTTTGCTGGATCTTTACTCAGATCATGCCTACTAACTGTGGGTATTCCTCAAGACTCTGACTTGATCTCTTTTCTCTCTATACTTTCTCACTCGGTTCAGTTATCATCTGTATATAGATGATTCCCAGCTCTATACATCTAGCCTCGATCTCTCTCTTGAGCCTCAATCCTCCATCACCAATTGCTTTCTGGAGGATTCCTCATAAGAATCTCAAACTCAACATGTCTGAAATAGACCTCATTATCTTTCCCTCCAAACCCTCCCTTCCTCGCAACTGTCCCATCACCATGGATGGCACCACCATTCCTCCCAGTCACCCAGTTCTACAACCTTGGTATCATCCTTGATTCCTCATTTGAACTCACCCCATCTATCCAATCAGTTGTCAAGTCTCACCATTTCTGTCTTCACAACATCCCTTGAGTGCATCCTCTTCTCTCCACTCAGCCACCACCATAGTGCAGACCCTTATCACCTCTCATATAGACAACTGCAATAATTGACCTCAAGTCCCCCTATTCAGCTGCTAATGGGATTCCTATTACTTCAAATATCACATATAAAATCCTCATTTGGGCATTTCAAATCCTTTCTAATCTAACCCCTTCCTGTATTTCTATTTTTCTTATACTATTCCTCTCCACACACTCTGATCTAGATACACAGGCCTGCTGGATGGCTGATGTGACATTCCATGCCCAGACTCCATGAATTTTCACTGACTCTCCCCCATACCTGGCATACTCTACCTTCTCACCTCGACCTACCTTCCAGATTCATCTCAAATCCCACCTCTTGCAGGATACCTTTCTTATCATCACTCACCTCCCCCTTGAGCCATCCCTCTGAGATCACCTCCCATTCATACTGTATATTTTATATATTCATGCTGTTGTTGTTGGTGGTGAGTCATTCAGTCATGTCCAACTCTTTCTTCATGACCCCATGAACCATCTTGTCCATGGGGTTTTCTTGGCAAAGATACTGGAGTGGTTTGCCATTTCCTTCTCCAGTGGACTGAGGCAAACAGAGGTCAAGCAACTTGTCCATTATCATGTCTGAAGCCAGATTTAAACTCAGGTCTTCCTGACTCCAGGCCTAGTGCTCTATCCGCTGAGCCACCTAGCTGCCTCCTCATATATACATAGTTATCTGTATATTGCCTACCCCATTAGAATGTGAGCTTTCTGAGGACAGGAAAAGTGTTTTTGCCTTTCTTTTTTATCCCCAGTGATCAGTGAAATCCCTGACACATAGTAAACAGCTTATAAACAATTGTTGGCTGACTGACTGATTTTACACTGTGGACAAAGTTGAGTTTGCCCTGGAAAAAATGTCAAACCATTGGAAATACTACTTTGTCTAAAATATCCTTTGCTTTTTTTTTCTTACTAAAATACTTGAGAAGATTTGCGGTTTAATCAGTGGAGGTGTTGTTGTTTGTCCTTCATTTGCAGAGAAGACCAATGACATGGGGGGTACTTCCTCAACGAACACAGAGCATAGCCCCTCCATACCTCAATAGACAATCTCATGAATTACTTTAGTCAAAAACTTAATCATCTATCTGGGGGCCCGGCTTCTGTCTCTGAACTGTGACAAATAAATATACCTTTACCAGGCACCATTTTCAAACCCTTTCTAGCTTGGAAGAACCCATCAGAGCTTGCTCCCTCCTGACATAGCCTTTGAGAACTTAGGATGGCCTCCACCCCACCCGCAATGGGTGAGAAGAAATTTCCTAGGTACTTCCTAGTTACATTTTTCTGTCTAGCCATTCTTACATCCGATAACAATCCTGACAACTTGTTCCTCCATTTCCCTAAGAGCTTTTAAATCCATTCACACACAAGTAGGGACTCAGGCTTCTAGCTGTTTATACTGTAGCTTTCTCTTCTTTTGTTGATCATCCCACCTTTCTTTTAACCTTCATTTTAAAACTGAGATGACGGTTGCCACGTGAATAGCTGGAATATAAGTTTTTTTAAAATTAGGTATGTTGCAGGTTATGGGGCTGATTTCATCATAAGTGGTTCATTTGACCACTTTGATTTGCGGAATTTTTTCCTGTTTATTTTTTCCATATTAGAGTTTGAGCACCCACATTTAATAATTTCTGATGGTTTATATTTCAGCATCAGCTGGGCAAGGCAGAATGTGCTCTAAACTGTCTCAGAATTTGATTACAACCGAGGAGCTACTACCCCATAAACAGTGAAAATTGGAAATTATCTCTAGAGCTGTTTGTTAACGAAGTCGAAGGATAACCTTTAGGGCTCATTAAAATTCTACTGATGAAAACTCGCGCGCTGTTTTCCCTTTCATGAATCTATCCCTATGTTGCCTCTGCTATGTGTGGAAATTGGTTTAGACCCTCCCCTTTTGCCCTCCCCTTTAATCTCTCGGTCAGGTTTAAGCAGTGATTTTAAAGCCTGCAGATTTCTATTTCTCTCTACTCAGGGCAATTGTTGGGAATCTAAACAAAAGCCAGTGGGTCTCCAAACCTGTCCCTGCTACTTCCCCACCCTCAACCCCATGCAGTCCTTCTGAATCTACTTCCTGCCCTCACTAAAAAGCATAAAATTATTTGTCCCTGGGGCAGTAAAGGGGGTGGGGTGTAAAAAAAGAAAAGGATGCTTTCCATAACTGACAGTGGGTATATGAAAAAAAGAAAAGAAGGTATGAGCACTATATTTCTTATAAAATGATGAAAAGCTCAAACGTGGGTACTGATTTATTTAGTTAAAGGTGGTCATTATTAGAAATAGAATCCCCCAGGTTTATTAGGAGAGCTCTACTCAGTATTAGCAAGGTTACTAGGTCATTTTTGGCCAGCTATGTTTAGTGATAACAGCCTACCTCTACTCTGGGCAGAATGGTATTTGAGTTCATAGAGAGCATGATTTAATCTTGAAGAGGGAATGGAGCCGTTGATGACACATCCCTGTTATTTCTAAGCAGATGGAAAATAATTGTTTACGGAATTTGTGTTTTAATCATATTAAAATATTTGGCAGGGAAATCCACATCAGTACACAATACGGAGACTGCCTTTGATCTGTGGCATTATCCTCCTTTGGGGCATTTTCCATGACTGATAAACTGCTTCCCCCAAGTTCATAGGCAAATGATGGAAATGATAAAGGAAGAAAAAAGAAAGGGAAGGGTGGAGAAAACCCAATACCAAAACCTCCCACTTGGCTATTTTGTCTCCTTGGAGAATCAGACAAGCTTACATTTGTGCTAAGGATCCAGCTCAAATCTCACCCAATTATACACCCACACAGGGCTTAATATGAATGCCCTCATCTCTCTCTCTCTCTCTCTCTCTCATTCTCTCTCTCTCATTCTCTCTCTCTCATTCTCTCTCTCCTTTCCCATTTTCCCCTCCTCCTCTTTGTCCTTTTCTCCATCTAATACACACCCATTGCAGGAATTCAGGTTACATTCAGTCATGCAAAGATGCCACTCAGCCTTTATGTGGACTACCTAAGCTGCTTATAAAGTATTTATCAGTAGTAGTCCTTACAATATTTTCTCTTTCTGTCATCCTGTATTTCTTGGCAGTCCCTGGAATGTGGTAGGATGGTGATTTGAAGCTTTGCTTTTTTTTTAAACAAATGTTAATGGTCAAAGTGTGAAATCCATAGTTTTCTGAATAAGATTAGGCACGGATTGAATGCAGTTGTGGAGAAGGCTGGGCACAGTGAGCTGGCCAATTTCCCTATTAATGAGTTTCCAGTGAGCAGAATATAGTGTAAAAAATTGAGAGAGAGAGAGAGAGAGAGAGGTGGAGAGAGAGAACAAACAAACAAGTCCTCTGTGGTACTGCAGCTTCCCAGTCCCACAACCCCCCAGTGCCTGTTCTCCCAGCTCTTGGTAGTAGTTGGTCAGGAATTATTAAGAAAACATGTGCCTCCCCTCCTCGTATAAAGAGATCTGGGGAGGTTTTCAATTTTTAGATGGGTTTTGTTTGTTTGGTTGGTTGGTGGATTTTTCCCCTCATTCTTTCTCCTCAGAGGAACACAACTAGTAAATGATTGGATCTTTGACAGAACAAAGGTATTTTTGATGGGCTCTGTAATCTGGCGAGCTAATGCGTCCAGTCTCTCATTGTCTTGCTGTCTGATCCCATCCCTTCTGCCAGACAGTCACTGCGGGATGAGTCACTTTTAATGTCTGATAATCAAGGTGAATTTTCAAAAAGCTGCCATTTTGGAATTCTGCACTATATCACGATGTCAGGGACAAGAAGGGGAGAAATGAAGGAAAGGCTAAGATAGACACCTACCGCCCATTTGGAGTACTGCAGGACACATAGCAACCACCATGCCTAGCACGATATGTCTGGAGGGTCTGAGTCGATCAAGGCGTACATAATGAGAAGGAGACTATGTTAATTATAAATTTAAAATAACTTCTATGATAATGAAGATTATATGCACAGGAGAAAATGTCTTAGTTAAAACAGACTGGAGGGATGGAATTAAGCACCAGCCATTTGGGGGTATGGATTCTGTATCTACTGAATATATTGTGGTCCATTAAATAACCTAATACAAACTTACATTTGAAAAAGAATAGAGGTGGATTGTAGCTGTCTCTGCAGATGCTGTATTGTCAGCTGTCCCTATTTAAAGCAACGTCTGCTAAGGGACATGACTTATTAGATGAATAACAGCCCCACTTCCCAACCAGGGAGACTGGATATTTCTGGAATCATTTAAAAGACTGAACCTTTTTATTGAACTAGACTGTACTGTGTATTATTATCCAGGCAGAATGCTGGAACCTGGGATAAACAAAGACAGATCTAGCATCCTGCGTGTCTAGGATGGTCAGCATCCACACCAATGTGTCGAACGGCATTCCCCAAGAGCTACTTTAGCTTTGAAATTATTTTTTATCATCAGTGTACTTCATTAGATAATAGGAGAGCTGAGAGTAAAATGATATGATAAGAATGGCCTGCCATTTCTCTGTTTATTATTCAGAGAACCGAACACCTATAAATAGAATCAGGATGTTTTGACTAGGGAAATGTCGTCCTCGTTACTAGCTGGGAGATGCTGGGGCCAGTTAAAGTGGAAGCTTCAAAGCTTTGTCCCACTTTATAAAAACAACACGGGCATTTCCATGGCCATTTCAGGGGCAGATCAGTCAGTGTCCGCAGGAGTTATAACTACTCTTTAAAAAGAAAAAGAGCATTTCAGAGAAGTACCAGTTAGGAGCCATGATCGATGTTCACCTGTTTCCTTAATAGAGAGATCTGAAAAGCTGAATATTTTCTTAATCAGTAATTTTGTTTGCAGATCCTCTCTCTCCTCATCATTGCTCCCTCCTTCCCATCTCTCTTCCCCTCAAAGTCACTAACAGTGTTAGGGAAAAGGCAAGGAAGGGAGAGGGGGGAGAGAAAGGGTATGGCTCTTGCTAGCTTATAAATAAAGGGAGGTGGAAAGAATTAGAACAGTGCAGCTGGTTAAGCAGTGGTTAAAAGGAATATCACTGTTTGTGACATCTGAGAAAGGGATGGTAATCCTCCAAACTCCCAAGTACGACACAAAGAAGAAAAATGAAGAGAAATAGGATGAAATTAAGTCAAATTTCAACAGACTGGCTGATGAAAAAAAATCTTCCTGATGGGTAGATCTATTAGGTTGCAGAACAGCCCCTCTGTCGGGAAAATTGGTGAAAACATTTGTAATGATCTAAGAGACGGTATATAAAAAAGCTGGTCGTGACATTCATATTTTGTTTCCTTCTTTAGACTCCTTTACTGTAAGGATTTCTAAATGCCACCTTAATTTTTCAGCCTAATCTCTTATTATTCCCCTCTACACACTGCACTTTGGCCAAACTAAAGCATTGATTGTACGCTGCCTGGGTACAATGGGTAGACAAGTATTTCTGTAGCAGATGCTATGTGTCAGGCAACTGTGCTAAGCACTCTATAAATATCTCCTTTGGTCCTCTCAACAACCCCTAGGAGGGAGGTGCTATTACTTTTCACACTTTACAATTGAGGAAACTAAGGCAAACAATGGTTATGTGACTGGCCAGGGGTCACATGGCTAATAAGTATCCGAGGCTGGATGTGACCTCTGGTAGTTGTGATCCTGAGTGCGGTAGTCTATCCACAGCTGTCTTTTATCATTCTGTTCCCAATACTGAGAATGCACTCCCTTCTCCCTGTTTAATTTCTGCTAACAACACAGATGCCACCTCCTACAAGAAGCCTTCCCTGATCCCCTCGCCCCAATAAGTAACAACTTCTCCATAGCACTTCATTTTTCAACTCTGTAATATACTTTCTGTATAAAGTACAGGTCTGACCGTGTCAGTCCCTTACTCTTATTTCTACCTTTCTGTATTACCACTTACACAAACTATAATTCGGCTAAACGTTCTTCTCACTGTTCCTCACGTGGGGCATAATGTCTCTTATCTCCATACTTTTGCATAAACTGTGCCCCATACCTGGAATGCACTCCCTCCTTATCTCTCTGCCTCTTAGAATCTCTATTTCCTTCAGGATTCTGTTTAAGTGCCACCTTTACATCAGGGAGCTCTCCCGCTTTGTGTATAATGGATTCCTTTGGAGGTCTTGGTGAAGCCAGTAGACCCTTTCTCAGAATCATGTCTTAAAATACATTTTTTAAAATGTATAGGATTACAAAGGAAACCAAGTGTATTGAAATGTAATTATCATGGGGTTTTTTGTAAAGTTAATAGCCCCAGGTTAACACTAGAAGAACTGGGTGCATCAATTGTACAAAAATTTGCTTGGTCCTTCCAGGAGTTCTTAAATTTGACCCCCAGTTCTACATGAAGCTTTCCTGATCCCACCAGCTCCTAGGGCCCACCTCTCAATATAAATTTGCCTTGTATTTATTTTCTGTGTGGTTCATAGATATTATTTGCAAACATGTTGTCTCCTCCAATAGAAAAGAAGCTCCTTGAGGGCAGGCATCTGTCTTTGTATCCTTACTTCCTTTGTATGCTTAGCAATTGATTAATTGATTGAAAGCTTTATACTTTTATCTGTTTATATCGTATCTCCTTTTATAGACTGTAAGCTCTTTGAGGGTAGAGACCATGTGTTATCTAAACTTTATATCACCTCCAATCCAGTGCCTAGCCCAATGCTCTTTACACATTAGATGCTTAATAAATGTTTGTGGAATGAGAATGAGCCAAAATGAAGCAAGTATTATCGGCAGTGTGGGCAACTAGGTGGTGCTGGACCTGGAGTCAGGAAGATTCATCTTCCTGAGTTCGAACCCAGCCTTAGACACTTACTAGCTATGTGACCCTGGGCAAGTCACTTAAGCCTGTTTGCCTTAGTTTCCTCATCTGTAAAAATGAACTGGAGGAAGAAATGGCAAGCCACTCAAGCATCTTTTCCAAGAAAACCCCAAATGGGGTCACGAAGAGTCAGAAACCACTCAAATGACTGAACGACAACAATATTATAGTGGTGATACCAGGATGCTAAAGAATGAAAATTATTTACCCCAAAGCACATGGTAAGTCAATTGCACAGCTGAGTTTTAAACCAAGGTCTCCTAATCTTTCTCTTAAACTGTAGTAGACCTAGTCTTGCATCAGTCTCCAAAAGGGTGAACCAGGCATGACCTGGTAGATACCATCCCTCCATAATGCCTGTTGTATTCTGTGACCCTTTTGTTCAGTTGAAGTCATCCAGGTCTGATGTCTCCTGCAAGCATTCTTTCAAAACGCTTCAGTTCAGGGGCCTGATGTTCTTGTCATTCATAAGGTTGTGCCTTCTCTGGAAGGGAAGAACCTCTGACAATACATTAATAAATCCTGAGTGCTGATAGAGATGTATTTGAAGAGAATGAAGGAGAATAGCCCTAATTTCGTGACGATGGAAGAAATAATGCAGAGAAGGGAGGGTCCCAAGCTTTGACAGAGGGAACTGATGGGGGCTGCAGAGCAAAAACAGAATATTATTAACTTGAGAACCACATACGGCATGGAAATATAGAAATGGAAGCTAGAGAAATAAAAAAAGGACAAGAAAGCTGAACTAGAAAGGTCATCATGGAATGCAGGATTATGATTCCCTTAAGCATAAAGTGAGATGGGATTTCATAGCTTCTTTGATTCACAATCTGTTTTTTGCTAGGTTTATGGAAAAGAAGCTGGAGAATATGCCCTTGATTGGGGGAGTGAAAAGAAAGCTGCCTTACACCTTGATTTTTATAATTAAAATAATTGAGTGGCAGGGTCATAATGGTCCTGTTTCTGGAGTGGTTTTAGGAGCAGAGAAAATCACAAATTTTTCTTTAGAAGTATGTTCAGTTGTTCCATGTTTGGAAGACGACCTCTATTTATAGTTCACAGATACATCACCATCATTGTCATAATAATTACTCCCATTTATATAATGCTTTGTCCTTGAGAGCAGAACTGTCTTCTGCCTTTATATACCCAGCATTTAGTACAGTGCCTGGCACATAGCAAGCAATTAATAAATGTTTGTTGACTCTCTGACTGACTTTAAAGGTACAAAGTGTTTTGCATACATTGTCTCGTTTGATCCTCGACAATCTTGTGGAGTAGATAGTAAAATTATTATCCCTGTTTAAAGATGGGGAAACTGAGACTCAGAGTGGTTGAAACTTGTCCAGAGTCACACGGCTAGTACATGGTAGAGTCAGGTCCTCTGATTCTTTCCGCTACACTACACACTCTCTACCCGAGTGGGTGAATACGACTCAGATTTCCCTGATGCTGCCCATTTTCCTGACAATTGTAGTAGCCTGGGAAAGCTCAAACGGTACTTCTTGAATTTTAAAATGGAGGAATGGAAGCAAAGATGTTGCTATTATCCATTTTTGTCTTATTTCTTTCTTAAATTGTAATGATACTCAGTATTTTTTACTCTACACTGACCCCTCTATTGAGACCTCCTTTGTTAACAAAGAAAAATGTTAAGCACAACCAACTGATAAAACAAGTAGCTTATGGCATAAGCACCGTTCTGCTTCCACAGTTCCCCATCTAGCGACAAAGAGGAAAGGATATCTCATCACCCCTCTTTCCCTTTGCATCCAAACTCCTAGGGAAAAAAGCTGTCTATTGACATATTGCCCCCACTTCTTCACATCCCACTCACTTCTCCACCCCTTGCAGTCTGACTCCTAACCCCAACATTCAACTGAAACAACCCTCTCCTCAGTGACCAATGACTTCTTGATTGTTGTATACAATGATCTTTGCTCAGTCTTCTTGACATGTCTGTTTGACACTTTTGACCAATCCCTCTATTTACCTCACACTGCACTCTCTAGGTTTTCCTCCTACGATGTGACCACTCCTCAGTCGCCTTTGCTGCATCATCATCCATATCGTGCCCCAACATGCATGGTTATACCTCCAGGGCTCTGTCCTAAGTCTTTTTCTCTTTTCTCTCTACACTCTTTTTCTTGATAACCACACCAGATTCAATTATCATGCCCAGGAAAATGACTTCCAAATCAATATATCCAGCCCTTATTCTTCTCTTGAGCTCTGTTTCCACATCACCAAATGCCTACTGGACATCAGTCTCTCTGAAGAACTTTGAAATTGATTGCATGACATGAGAGACACTGGCGAAGGTCTGCCCACTATGGCATGCCTGTATCAAAGAAAGCACTGTGCTCTGTGAGCAAAGTAGAATTGCAGTAGCTCAAAAGAAACGTGAGATGTGCAAATTTAGAGATATCTCCACTCCAAATGTTCATGTGGACTATTTGTACTCAACCTGTGGTAGAGCCTTCCGAGCTTGTATTGGTCTGATCAGCCACAGTAGAACACACTGAAACTTGCCTCCAACATAGCAATGTGATTTTGGTCCTCTTTGAGCATGAAAGTCAAACAAGCAGCCAACCAACTGGACATCTCCATTGAGATGTTCCATAAAACCTCAAACCAAACTTTTCTCCAGCAGAACTCATTATCTCTGCCCCTAAATTTCTTCCACACTTCTCTATTTCTATTGAGGACCCTTCTACCTCCTTACCTCCCCTTCTTGGAACCCCTACTTCCCTGCTACCCAGGTTTGCAACCTCAGAGTTATTTTTAGTTCTTATCTGATCAATTGCTAAAGCCCATCAAATCAACCTTATTTTATGTGTTGTTTTTCCCAGTTAGAGTGAGTGCTCCTTGAAATCAAGGACTCTCTTTGCTTTTCATTTTCACATCCCCATTTAGCACAGTGCTTGGCACATAGTAAGCACTTTAAAAATGCTTTTCCATTCAGTCATTCACATCTGTCTACTTCTCATTCACATGACCATCACCCTAATTCAGGCCTCCATCATCTTTTGTCTAGGCTATTACAATAACTTCCTAATTAGTGTCCCTGTATCCAGTCTCTTCCCTCTCCAATTAAGCTTACACCCAGATGTCAAACTGATATTCCTAAAACTTCATCTGACCATGTTATTCCTTTGCTCAAGAAGTTTCAGTGGCACTCTATTGCCTCTAAATTAAATACAAATTCTTGTTTGGTATTTAACACCTTTCACAATCAATCTCTACCCTATCTTTCTAGGCTTAATATATATTAGTCACAAATTCTACCTTCCTGCCAGACTAGTAGGGTTGTTTGTTTCCACATACAGCATTCCATTTCCGACCTCTCTTCCTTTGCTTGGGTGGTCCCTTGGGATGCCCTCCTGCCTTACCATCACTTCTTGGAATCTCAGTTTCCCTTCAAGGTTCAGCTCAGGCCAAATTCTACTAGGAAATATGGTTGCTATTCCCCCAGTTGTTAGCACTCCCTCTGCCCTGGGAAAAAAAAATTAATTTAAATTTCCTTTGTTTATGTTGTTTATTTACTTATCTTGTTATAATGCTATTCTCTCCCTTCCCACCCACCCCCCCCCAACCTTCACATGAATAGAATAAGCTTCTTATATATTTGGCTCAGTTCCCTGTATATTTTAGAAATGAGGCCTTTATCAGAGATACTTGTTGCAAAGATTTTCTCCCAATTTTCTGCTTCCCTCCTAATTCTTGTTGCATTGGCTTGTTTTGTACAAAAACATTTCAATTTGACATAATCAAAATTATCCATTTTGCATTTTGTAATGCTCTCTGTCTCTTGTTGGGTCATGAATTCTTTACTTTCCCATAAATCTGATAAGTAAACTATTCCTTGATTTCCCAAATTACTTATACTATCAGCTTTTCCTCCTAAATCATGAACCCATTTTGACTTTATTTTGGTATATGGTGTAAGATATTGGTCTATGCCCAGTTTCTGCCCTACCATTTTCCACTTTTCCCAACAGCTTTTGTGAAATAGTGAATTATTAGCCCAGAAGCTGGCTTCTTTGGGTTTATCAAAGAGTAGATTGCTAAACTTGTTGATTTCTCCTACTTGTGTACCTATCCTATTCCACTGATCCACACCCCTGTTTCTTAACCAGTACCAGGCAGTTTTGATGACTGCTGCTGTGTAGTACAGTTTAATATCTGGTGTGGCTAAGCTACCTTCTCTAGCATGTCTTTTCATTAATACCCTAGATACTCTAGACCTCCTGTTTTTCCAAATGAATTTTGTTATTATTTTGTCCAGCTCAGTAAAATAATTTTTTGGTAGTTTGATTGGTATGGCACTGAATAGATAGATTAATTTAGGTAACATTGTCATTTTTATTATATTAGTTTGGCCTAACCATGAGCAACTGATATTTTTCCATTTATTTAGATCTGATTTTATTCGCGTGAAAAGTGTTTCATAGTTATGTTCATATAGGCCCTGGGTTTGTCTTGGCAAATAGACTCCCAAATATTTTATAGTGCCTTCAGTAACTTTGAATGGAATTTCTCTTTCTATCTCTTGCTGTTGGACTTTATCAGTAATGTATAGGAATGCTGAGGATTTATGTGGGTTTATTTTATATCCTGCAACTTTGCTAAAGTTGTTTATTATTTCAAGTAGTTTTTTACTTGATTCTCTAGGATTCTCTAGATAAATCATCATATCATCTGCAAAAAGTGATAATTCAGTTTCTTCTTTTCCTATTCTAATTCCTTCAATTTCTTTTTCTTCTCTTATTGCTACAGCTAATGTTTCTAGTACCAAATTGAATAATAGGGGTGATAATGGACATCCTTGTTTCACCCCTGATCTTATTGGGAATGCATCTAGTTTATCCCCATTACAAATAATGCTTGTCGATGGTTTTAGGTAGATGCTATTTATAATTTTGAGGAAGGTTCCACTTATTCCTATGCTTTCTAGTGTTTTTAATAGGAATGGGTGTTGTACTTTGTCAAAGGCTTTTTCTGCGTCTATTGAGATGATCATATGGTTTCTGCTAGTTTTGTTGTTGATATGGTCAGTTATGCTAATAGTTTTCCTAATATTGAACCAGCCTTGCATTCCTGGAATAAATCCTACCTGGTCATAGCGTATTATTCTTGTAATAAGTTGCTGCAATCTTTTTGCTAATATTTTATTTAAAATTTTTGCATCAATGTTCATTAGAGAAATTGGTCTATAATTTTCTTTCTCTGTTTTGACTCTACCTGGTTTGGGTATTAGTACCATATTTGTGTCATAAAAAGAATTTGGTAGGACTCCTTCTTCACCTATTTTCCCGGCTTCTTGAGGACAAGGACACATTCATTTTTATCTTTAAATCTCTAGCATCTAACACATTGGCTGGCACATAGAAGATACTTAATAAACTCTTACTGAATCACTGAATTGAACTGAATCTGTTCTCCAGCACCAACATTGGTCATTACAATTAATTTGAGTTTGGGTACCTTTCGGCATTCTTTCCATGTCTCTTCTTGTATGTGTGTGTATTGTTCTTCTGATTCTGCTTACTTTGATCTGCACAAATTCATTTTGAGTCTTCTGCTGTTTCTGGATGGCTAGTAGTCATCATTTCTTATGGTACAAAAGTATTTCTTTACATTCACCTAGCAACAGCAACGGACACCTTTGTTTCTTGCTTGTTGCTACCACAAAAAGTGCTCTCTGAAGGTTTTGGTAAATATGGGACCTTTCAGTCTTTTATTTCCATGGGGGAATATACATCCATGCACTTAGTGATATTTCTGAAATAACACCAAACTGTTTTCCAGAATTAGTTGGACCAATTCACAGCTCCACCAACATTGTGTGAGAACACCTGACTTTGGATGCCGCTCAATCATTGACTTTTTTCACCTTTTTACCATCCTTTCCAGTTGATCATTCATTTTGTTATAACTTATTCACCATATGCATAATTCTGACCCTTTCAAGCATCCTCCTGCCCCCTACTTGTTGAAGAGGTCTCTGAGTATTAGAGCCTCTGAGTTAAACATAACATAATACTGATGTTGAGCTACAATTTTAATTCAAACTATCTCCCCTGGAGGTCCAAATATAGGGTTTGTACCAAGTGGCAATCAATCAACTTCTCTTTCATTCATTTGTTCATATCTACCTTCTTTGGCTGACAGCTCAGGGATATCAGTTCCTTTATAAGAACTAGACTTGAAATACAGGCCTAATTCATTTTTATAAGATGGTTATCCTCATATGGGTTATTCAGCATAGGGATATTATTATTTGAATCACATACATTGGAACCATAGTTTTATCCTTCTGTACCCTAATATTTTGGGGATTCTTCACCAATATAAAGTGCTTTGCAACTTGTAAATTTGAATTTGTATTCCTTTCTTGCTGCTTCACACTTGGGCTGTAGTACTCATCCCATCTTACCCATGAGAAAATGGAGACACTGAACAGAAGGTTGAGTTGCTTGCGGAATGCAATCTAGCAAATTACTGGAAGCTCTGACATTTGAGATCACGGCCATCGAGTTTCTATTCTTTTGTTTTCTCTCAAAAGTTATGCTAATTCTGAGGTTACTGCAAATGTCTGAATAGGTACACACCTTTATAACATTTAAACAAAGGTATTTATTGATTCAAATCATGGAATTGGAAGGAGTGTTATCAGCCTTCTCATCCAATCTCTAATCCAATTTGGCAAACTCTTCTACAGCATTCCATAGACATGGCCAGTCTCTGCTCAGATAGAGCCAAGGGAAGAAAATAAATGCCGAAGCTTTTTCTCTGCCAAAAGCAGAGTAGCTGGGAAATTTGGTGACTTGCCTAAATGATAATTTTATGTCTAGAAGGTAGAAAAACACGATAAGGGTTGCTGCTGATTTCTACCTGATTGTAACCAACAAAGAACTGGTTGGTGAAATGGAAATGACAGGAAGGTAAAGGGCACTCAATGTGTGATGGCATTAACAACTGCAAGGAGCAGAAAAGCCATCCTATTCTGGCATGTCCCCTCAGTTTTTCCAGGAGCAGGTTTCAAAGGGCTTAGCAAAAGAATGAGCAGGATCCAAATGATTTAACACTTTGCAGAAGAAGTTGGGCCATGAAAGATGGTAGGGGGAAGATTCCTCAAAAATGAAATTCTGAAGATACAAGAAGTAATCCAAATAGGGAGGAAGAAGAGAAGCCATCTAGAGACCAATGATAATGCAAAGAAAACTCATCCAACAACTCTGATTCTTAAAAAGCACATATAACAAGGACTACCCAATGTAGATGGAAAGAATGAAACAACCAAACCGAATACTGTATAATTATCATAAGAGCAAGCTTAGTCCCAGAGAGAGGCAGAAAAAATGTACCTCCCTCCCTTCTTTGAAGAGGTGTAGGGACCACAGGTGGGGAATAACACATACACAGTTAATCAGTTGATTGATTTTGCCTAATCACTTATTTTCTCTTTCTTATTCTTCATTACATGGGATAACTCATCAGTTCGAGGAGGAAGGAAAGATACATTCAAATTAAAGGTAATATAAAAGCAAAAGATAACATTAAAAATAGAGATGCATGTAGAAAATGAAATCAAGGACAAATAACCAAAGATGAATCAAAAAAATTTTTTGCATAGTTCCTATAAGAACTATATCAGGAAGGGCAGCTGGGTGGTGCAGTGAGTAGAGCACCTGCCCTGGAGTCAGGAGAATCTGAGTTCTAATGTGGCCTCAGACACTTGACACATTTACTAGCTGTGTGACCTCGGGCAAGTCACTTAACCCCAATTGCCCTGCCAAAAACAAAGCAAAAACAAAAAAAAAAACAAGAACCATATCAGGAGTACTAAAGCTGAGGCTGGCAGTGAATGCTAAGAGCAACCAAAAAACCTGTTTGGGATTGGGGTGGTTTTTCTTTTTTAAGTTTTACTGGGTCTGCTTGGTATGGATGGGATGATGATAAGAGGCAATGTCGAGAAGGTGGAATTAGTAGAGTTTTATTTTGCTTCAGATTTCTATTCCAAAGAAAACGGTCTTTGGATTAAGAAGGATACTAGGGAGGGAAATGGTTAGAAAAGAGTGGATACCCAATGTAAGTGAAGAACAGACAAGTAGCATCCAGCTGCCCTCAATGGATTCAGGTCACCAGGTTCAAATCAACTACATCTTAGGGCACCGAAAGAGTTCCATATGGCATTGCTAGGTCACTATTGGTGACCCTTCAAAGATTATGAAGCCCTGAAATGCCACAAGACCACAAAAAGACAAATGCCTCCCAATTTTGTTTTTAAGGAAAGGGGGTGGAGTCTGAAAATCGTAAGTCAATGAGCTGGACTTCTGGGACACATTATTAAGTCAAGTCCAGCATTTTGTGCCAGGCACTGTACTAAGTGCTGGGACTACAAAGAAAGGTAAAAGTCAGTCCTGCTCTTGAGTTCAATTCCATGGGGGAGACAACAATTCTGTACAAGCAAGATCTCTATATGACAAATTGGAGATAACTGCAGAGGGAAAGAGCTGACGTTAATGGAGATCAGGAAAGGCTCCTTATAGAATATGGGATTTTTCTGACACTTGAAGGAAGCAAGAAGGCAAAAGATGAGGAGGGAGGAAATTCCAGGCATGTTATATGCAAAGAACAAGGAATATCACTGTATTGTAGAGTACATGAGGCTGAGTAACATGTAAGAAGTATGGAAAAATGAGGAGTGGAGGGGAGTAACAGGTTATGAAGAACTTTGGACTCCAGAAGATTTTATTTTTGATCCTGGAGATGATAAGGAGCCATTGGAGCTCATTGAAAAGGGGGATGACTTTTACAACTGAATGGAGGCTGCACTGGAGTGGAGGGAGACCTGGGGCAAGGAGACAAACCTACAGGCTATAGTAATAGTGCACAGGTGATGTAATGATGGCTTAAACCTCAATGAAGGTATAGTAATGTCAGAGAAAAAGCAGGGAGGGGAGATTATGAAAGATATTGTATAGATGGAATAACCAAACCTTGGCAACAGGGGTGAGGGGTGAGAAATAGTAAGGACTCAAGGATAATACCAAGTTGTGGGCCTAAAGGGACTGGGAGGTTGGTGGTAGCCTTGACATTAATAGGAAAGTTAGGAAGAAGGGATGGTTGGAGGATGGATTGATAATGAGTTTGGATCATTAAAGGGACGATTTCTGAGCACTTAGAAAGGGAAGCAATGATTACTAAAAACTAGCCTGGTTTCATCAAGAACAAGTCATGCCAGACCAACTTCATTACTGCTTTTATAGGGTAACTAGGCTGGTAGATCAGGGAAATTCAATTTTAGCAAAACACTTGATAAAGTATCTCATGATAACCCCGTGAAGAAAATAGAGAGATGTGGGCTAGATAGTGATGCCCTTAAGTGGATTTGAAACCAGCTGAATGACAAGTCCCAAAAAATCATAAAAGTTCAA
Source organism: Trichosurus vulpecula (assembly GCF_011100635.1). Taxonomy (NCBI): domain Eukaryota; kingdom Metazoa; phylum Chordata; class Mammalia; order Diprotodontia; family Phalangeridae; genus Trichosurus; species Trichosurus vulpecula. The sequence goes on from NC_050575.1 coordinate 395,506,610, forward strand.
TGTCAACTGGAAAGGTGGTCTCCACTAGAGTCCTTCAGGAATATGTCCTCAGCCCTATTCTTTTCAGTGTTTTATCAGTTTGGGATAAAGACTTCAATGGCATCCTTGTCAAATCTGCAGTTGACAAGAAGCTTGGAAGAGGATTAACATGTTGGATACCAAAGTCAGGAGAGTTTCCTGGAGTGCTAAGAGATTAAGGGACTTTCCCAGAGTCACACAACCAGTACAACTCAGGAATAGAATGGAACCCATCAACTCTCCACCACTTCAAGCTGCCTCTTACCTGGCATACAGTAGGCATTTGATGTATTCTTGTTGAATTGAACCAAATTAAAGTTGCAGAGGGGCAGATTTAGGCTTAGTATCAGACAAATAAATTCCATTAGAGAGGTTCAGAAATAGGATGGGCTTGTCATGGGAGACAGTTTTTCTCTCCTGTTGGTTATGAGTTGTTTCTCCCTGGGCAAGTGTTGGATGCCTATATCATGAAGACCTTGTTGAAAGGATTCTTGGTCCTATATTCGCTGGACTCACTAGCCTCTGAGTGGTGCTTCTAAATCTTAGATTCTATGACACGGGACTCTTCGCTCATTCCTTTTATTTGTCACCCTTCAGGTGATTCCTTAAGTAATCAGATTGATCAACCATAGACCTAGCCTCTGCAGTCTCTGAAGTAGTTTTTCAATTCAGACAGTCATTATTTTTCTAAAGGTTGACTTGAGGTTCATCCATTTGACAAGCATTTCCTAATGAATATACTGTCCTCTTACCCTAACCAGAGACAGAAGAACAGACAATCAGTCCATCAAATTTTGAAAGGTACCTGAGCAATTAATCATTTTGATGGTGCCCACCCAAGAGGATATTCTGACTTAAGACCTTACCGAGTTCCTCCAGTCATCCAGAATACAGTCTCAATTCTACCACCTCGTGCATTACACCTCAGCTGTTTGACATTGTTTTATTTTGACCTTATATAGATTTTATCCTGTGAATTCAACTTATGGCCATTGCAATTTTCTCAAAATATCCTGAAAATTGAGTGAATGAATGAATGAATGGAAGAGAGGGATAAATGAATAAATGAATATAAAAAAGCATTTTTTAAAACGTATATAGTCCTTAAGGTTTACAAAGCACTTTACATGTTATCTCATTTGATCCTCTTCATAACCATGCAAAAAAGGGTACTATTGTTATCCTCATTTGTAAAATGAGGAAACCAAGGATGGAAAATGTTGAGTGAGCCAGGGATGGCCACATAGCTAGTAAGTGTTTGAAGCAGGATTTAAACTCGGCTCTTCCTGAGTACAGGTCTGGTACTCTATCCACTATGCCACCCAGCTGCCTCATTAAGCACCTACTATGTGTCATACACTATACAAAGCACAGGAGATAATGCAAAAAAATGAAACCATCCCTGCCCTCAAGGAGATTATATTCTAATAAGGAGGAGACATATAGAAAAGTGGTTTTCAGGGAAGAAAATTTTGCCTGAGGAGACATCAGAATGCAGAGCAAGCCCATAGAAGTTGATTTTCATTCTCTTTCTAAAAGCAATGGGGGTATTGATTTGGTTACCTTTCCCAGAACAAGAGCATGGGAGCAGGAGTCAGGGTGGCTAAGTGGATTAGTTCACCTTGGGAGGGACGCATGGTCTCCAGAAACCTTCTTTTTAATTTGCCAACTGTATTAACTTGGTCAAGTCCCTTGTCCTTGGGTACATGAGGGCATTGGAATGGATGATGTCTGGGGTTCCTTCCAACTCCAAAATTCTCTGGTTCTATCAACTGTCTAGTCCTTGAATTTGTAAAGTAACCGAAGCCTTTCAAAAACTCTCATTCTAAAGTTCTCAACGGGATGCTTATGGAGCTGATCTTTCTTTCTCAGATACTTAAGACTTTTGCTTTCATTCCCAACTTGGAAAGTTTGACTTCTGTTGGTTATGGTCGGGGATTACAGAGAAGGAAGCTCCAAGTCTTCATAAATGAGCTTCTCTATTCTAAGTTCATGAGGCTCAGGGGATTCTACAGATCTATCCAAGAGTCCTTCTAAATGCAGCAAGTACTTCTCTGGGCTTATGGTCCCAGAATCAGGCGAACTACATCACCCTCTCAGGACTTTAGGGCTTGAGGTATCTTTCTCTACTACCATCACTTTGATTCCCTTTCTGGGTGCGTTTGTCCTACTCACAGTGACAGTGACTAAACCCACCCATTCCCCCTCTGTTTAATCAGTTAACATGGATTAGCTTTTACTAAGGGATATTTACTTCAGAGATAAAACAAGAACAGAAATAGAAACATTCCTTCCGTCATCTCAAGAGTACCCTCTCCCTTATAACACCATGGTCTCTGGGGAGAGGGTACTCAGAAAACACACTTTCTATATAGTGTTGGTCCCTCCAATTTCAGAGCCAAATGCAGTATGTTACTGGATGAGTCCTCATCTCAGCTCCTGCTGGGCTGTATCCCGAAGGTCATTTCTTAGTATTCAGATCTTTGGTGCCAGACTGACTAGAAAACCCAACATAGCCTCAGTGCCCAGATCTCAGGTGGCTCACTCTTCTGAACATTTGAATCTTGTAAGGTCATAGCCTCCAGCTTCCTTCACCTAAAATGAAAGAACAGACACCGAGGCAGGCAAAGAATAAAGGCTGTATATTCACAGACCATGTAGCTTCAGAGTCAGCATGCCGGCGCCTCTCCCATCTCTCAATGGACATCCTCAGCAGAGTTAAACCAAGAGCAGAGGTCCAACCCAGAGCAAGGAAGAGGCCAACTAAACCCTTTTGAAAATGTCTCCAGTACTAGTTCAGTACCTGCAGACAATCAAAGGGGCTGGCATTCACCATGTGGTTAGCAGACCAGAAGCAGTTATGCAACACCTCACATGCTCCAAAGATTCTCCAAGGTATTTCCATTATACATCATCATGCATCCCAGAAGCAGGCATCCCAGATTCTTCTATATGGGTAATTTCTTCAACCAAGCTTACTCTGCATTCTGTACAGGATCATAAAGACCGGGGTTATTGGTCAGTGCCCCATTCTGTAAAATTGGAAAAATTCACTTTTATCTACCAGATCCTTCCCATATTCCTCACATATCTTCATTACCTGGTCCAGTGAAACTCAGCTTCCCAAATTCAGCCCAGATTGGCTCTCTGTACAAGTCTTACTCTGTCAAGCAAATTCCATGTTGTTTTCTTGTTAATTTTGCAAGATGCCTTATAATGATAACAGCTAGCATTTGCACAGCACTCTAAGATTTGCAAATCCCTTCACATATATTATCTCACAACAGCCCCATGAGGTAGTACTATTATTCTCAGCATTTTACAAATGAGGGAACTAAGTCTTGAAATGGTTAAGTGACTTGTCCAGGGTTACACACCTAAAAAAGTGTCTAAGGCAGAATTTGAACTCAGATCTTTCAGACTCTTAAATACAGCACTCTATCATGCTCTACTAAGTCATAATTTGTCATCATTTGTATTTAAAATATTGCACTGAAGGGGTTATCTTTGCATTATCTGTGGGAAATATTATAATGTAATATAAACATAAATAAGATTACAAGGGGAATGTTTCACTTTTTGTTAGCCAGTGTTTAACTATGTAATACCACCCATTCACATGAAATCCAGCTAAGACCTTTGCAAATGTGTGTATTTGGGTAAGGATTCATGTTATGGAATCTATTACATAGGACCTTCTTTTAGTGAAAACAAAAATGGACAGACCCGTAACCTTCTTTAAAGGTACCATGGATGCTCACTTTTCTACATACCTACCTTTCCTTTAGAAGCAGAGATTATTTTACTTAGCGTGTCTCTTCATCTTCCATATAATATAGTACAACCTCATGTAACCAGACTGATTGGGCCTAAGCATGATCCAAATATATATGTGTGTCCAGGTAGTCCTGTGTATATAGTTAGTTTCTAACCCAGAATCTCTGCTGTTTCCTTATTTCAACTCTAACCCCATATTCCAAAAACTATCTAGATCGGGATTTCTTAAAGTGTGGTCCTTAGACCCTGGGGGCCCCTTAGACCTTCTCAAGGGGTCTAAAAACTATTTCCATAACAATAGTAAGACGTTATTTGTTTATTAAAATACTTCTCCATTTTCCAACTGCATATCTGGGTAAGGCCGGATTTTCTTCATATACTTCAACTATATCAACATATTACAACAGATTGAACGCAGAAGCAGATATGAAAGTCTGCTTTTCTTCAATGAAGTCAGACTTTAAATAGACTTAAAAAATATGTCAAATAATGCTACTCTTCTCACTAATTTTTTTTTTGGTAAGCATAGTTACTGTTCATTAAAATGTAGCGTTTATGTTAACCTACAAGGAGGCCATTGTTGTTCGTCTTAAAAGAATTGATAAATATTTTAAGATTTTATCAGTTTTAATTTCTAATATGGTAAATATGGGATATGACTGACGTAAACAAAAGCTCTTTGGGATCCTCAATAATTTTTAAGATTGTAAAGGGGTCCTGACACCAAAAAGTTTGAGAACTGCTATTCCAGATACGCCAGAGAACCATGGCAGTCGAGGTCATACAGATGAGGTTGTATTGTTACACTAAAGTGTGTTATCTGGGAGGCAATGTGTTGTAGCAGAAAAGACACTGGAAAGAGAAACCTAGTTTGGAACCTCACCTTCCATACTTTCTAGCTGTGTGGTCATGGAGGAATCACTCATCTTCAGTTCTCTCATCTGCAAGATGGGGACAATTATGCCTGTAGTACCTGACTTTGCCAGGCCATTGTGAGGCTCCAAGGAAATCATGCTAGAAAAGCGTTTTGCAAATATTAAACATCCACTGCTGTTTTTAACCACTTGCTGTCTCCAGAGTTACTAATAGTCTCCTATTTGCCACATCCAATGGCCTTTCCTCTTGGTTGCTCAATCCTCATGACTTCATGACTTCTCTGCAGCCTATGACACTATCGATCACTCTCTTCTCCTTGATAATCTCTTTTCTCTGGGTTTTCAGGACACCACTCTCTCCTGGTTTTCCTCTTGTCTATCTGACCACTCCTTCTCTGTCTCCTTTGCTGGATTCTCATCCAAGTCATGCCCACTCACCAATGATGGCCCACAGGGCTCTCTCCTGGACACTCTTCTCCTTCTCCCTCTATACTGTTTCACTTAGTGATCTCATCAACTCCTACAGATTCAAATATCGTCTCTATTTTAATGTCTCTATTTAAATTATTTGAATAATCTCTATTTTAGTTTTAATCTACTTATCCAGCCCTAACCTTTCTATTGACCTCCAGAATCATATCTCCAACTGCCTATTAGACATCTTGAACTGGATCGCCTACTCAATGTGTCCAAAACTGAACAAATCTTTTCCCCCAAATCTTCCTCTCCCATTAACCTTCCCTCTTACTGTCAAGGGTACCATGATTCTCATGGTCCACCAGGCTCACAACCTGGTGGCATCCTTGATTCCTTACTCTCCGACCTCCCATTTTCCAAGCTCTTGCCAAGGCCTATCAATTCTCCCTTTATAATAGCTCTCATAGACATTCCTTCTCTCCTCTGACACTGCCACCACCCTGGTGCACACCCTTATCTCCTCATGCCCGGTTCACCAACTGATAGCCTACTGGTTTGCCTCCCTGCCACAAGTCTCTTCCCACTCTGATTCGTTTTCCATTCATCTGTCAAAAGGATCTTTCTAAGGTTCAAATCTGACCATGTCACATGCAGACCCCCACCCACTCTCAATAAACTCCAGTGACTTCCCTGTTACTTCCAGGATCAAATATAAAATCTTCTGTTTGGTGTTCAATGCCCTTTACTACCTGACCCCTCTCTACCTTTCCAGACTTCTTACTTAGCTCCACAAACTCTATGATCCAGTGACTTGGCCTCCTTGAACAAGACACTCCCATCTCCAGATTCAGGACATTGACACTGCCTGGAATTCTCTCCCTCCTCCTCTCTGCCTCCTGGCTTCCCTGACTTAAGTCCCAGCTAAAATCCTACCTTCCTCAGAAGACCTTTCCCAATCCTCCTTAATTCTAGGACTGGCACTCTGTTGATTACCTCCCATTCACTCTGTATGTTTCTTGTTTGTTCATAGCTGTTAGCATGTTGTCTCTCCCGTCAGACTTCAAGCTTCTTGAGGACAGGGAGTATTTTACCTTTCTTGGTATCCCTTCCTGTTTTTGTTGTTGTATTTGTTATTAATCCTTCATTCTTGGAGAAGATGGATGAATTGGATTTAAGTGAGGCAGAATTGCAGCAAAGTCATTAGCTTCATTCTCTCCTCCAGGATCACCCAAGTCCAGCAGCAAGATCAAAGTCAAGATGACTGGCGATGGCCCAGGTTTGTATAATTAATAATAAGAGTTAATGATAACTAGCATTTCTATAGCGCCTACTATGTGCCAGAAGGATGAATATCTCCAGATGGCTCTGGAGGAGATAGTGAGGCTGGTGCCCTTGCACAGCCCTCCCTCATTTAAATCAAAGTCAGCTGCAAGTCATGTCATCATTTCCCTGATGTCATGGTCCTCTTCGAAAATGAAGGACAAACACAATAACAACAACAATATGTGCCAGGCACTGTGCTTTACAAATATTATCTCATTTGATCATCATAACAACTCTGCAAGGTATCGCTGTTATTATCCTCCTCTTACAATTGAGGCAAACAGAGGTTAAGGGACTTGCCCAAATACTAAGTATTTGAAGCAGGATTTGAATTCAGGTCTTCCTGACTCCATTCACTGAGCCACCAAGCTGCCAATTATGGACTTAGTGAATAAGTATTCCAACCCTTACTGCCTGCTTTGATGATTGCCTGACTCTCACAACTTCAGACTATCTTGAGGATAGTCTATCATGCAGCAGTGACTGGATTTATTAGTGTGGAGGTCCATGATGAAAAATTTACCTTTAGCTAACGTGTTCAGCAGCACCTCACAATACTACCAATACGCAGTCTTCACCCTGGATCAACATTCCTAAAATCTATTGGCCTCCTTCCCTCCTGCAGTTTCCTGGTACTCCCTGCCTTCTTCCCAACCTCCCATGCCTCCTCTCCAGCTGCTCACCTGTTGCATCTTCTGCCACCAGCCCAGCTGTCCAGAACCATCCCTTGTGGGTCAGCACATCCCTTCAGCCGCACCTCCCCCTTTTACTGGGCAAGTGCACTCTAAGGCCTGAAGCATCTCATAGGCCTGAAGTTGCTTCTCTTGTCTTTAGAGGAAGAGGCCATGGGGCTAGCCCAGGACACTGCCTCCACCTCAGCCCATCTCTCTTGAAGCAATAAGGAATTCTAAGACTACATGGGGAACTCTGGTGTCTCCAAGATGTAAGAATTATCATCAGCTAATTAAATCACACCAACTTGTCAACCAAACCATGACCTACCTCAAGCCTTACCTCACGAGTCTCATGCATTGGACTTCTTTTGGCCCCTCATGAAAAGTCCCACAAGAGATTCACCTTTACTATATTTCCCACCTTTGCCAAAGGAAATTACTATCGTTCTTACATGAGATGTAGTAGGAATAATCCCTTCTTTTACTGACTTTACTGATATTTCAATGGATCCTTAATCGCATTTCCATGGGCATCCACTGGTAATGATCACAACTCACCTGTGTCTTTCAACCTATGTGGTTTTTGTCCATTTCCTTGTGTAATTTTCTCGAAGAAGATTCACACAGTGTGCTGGAGGCCCTTTCCAGATACCAGCACATCTTGAGCTGTCTATCTGTTGTGCCTCTCACCCTCTCTTATGTACACCTCCTTTTCCTGATACTCCTGTCTTCAGGGATGACTTTTTCATTCATTAATTCATTTGTTGTTGGTTAGTTGTTTTTCAGTTATGTCCAGCTCTTCATGATGTCATTTGAGCGTTTTCTTGGCAAGGATCCTGGAGTGGTTTGCCATTTCCTTCTCCAGCTCATTTTATAGATGAGACAGGCAAACAAGGTTAAGTGACTTGCCCAAGGTCACATGACTAGTAAGTATCTAAGGTCAGATTTGAACTCAGGAAAAGGAGTTTTCCCGACTCCAGGCCCAGCACTCTCTCCACTGCCCTCAGTGATTCTTACATATAAGCTATCATTGGTAATATGCTACAGTCTATTTCGTTTACATATTTATTAAAGTAGCTTTGCAAAGCTTTACTTGCACAAGACTTAAAATAGTCAGTGTCCATGAAATCAGGCATTGAACCCAAAAGAACTTAGCAGATTATTTCTGTATTGTTGCATTTTCTTAAGAATTTGTATCTAGGGTAGATGCTCCAATTTAGCTTGACGGCTTGTCTTGTCATCAGTAACTGCAGACATCTTTGATGAAATTTCACAAACTAATGAGTATCTTGTTAACCTAAAGATTTTTTTTAAACCTCTCTGCAAGACTTTTAAAAGAAAGCCAAGTCAGTTCACCTTACTAGTCATTATTTTCTTCATCAGTAAAGTGAAGTGGTTGGAAATAATCTCTGAGCTTTTTATGGAACAAAGTAAATTTCTGTACACAGCTGCATAGTTTTCATCATTGTCATGAGTTCATATGTGGAATTATTTTTGGTACTTATCACTTGCTAACAGTGCACCACATCCCAAACATTGTACTAAGCTTCATAAAGTATGTTTGCTTCCCTCAAAGAACTTATGGTCTCAGGAGGAGACAATTTTGAACCAGAATCAAGGACTAGAATGAAACATTTAGATATTTTCTCATTATCTCCTTGTGAAAAGAAGACTAAAGAACATTATTGGAATTTTTTAAATGGGTGGAGGTAAAGTTACTTGTCAAGGGTGTCCAGGAATATTTGAATGAAAATTAACCCTTTACATTTTTTCCCAAGCACTGAAAACCTTTGTAGCCCTTTGGACTTTCATAAGACCAAAGAAGTTAGATCTTTTCTGCCTACTTATTAATCTGATAGAATAACCTAAAACTTCAGACTGTGTGCATTTCCCTAACTGTACCACTTCTGGGTCACAGAACAAATGAAATCGTGTATATGAAATCACTTTGAATTACAGTATGTTCAATACAGTCTCTGAAACCATCCTATCAAAAGGCTGGCCATAAACTGGAAAAAATTCTGTAAATCAAAGATCTCCAGGAGAAATTCTCACACATTATATACAAAAAGCCTGAATCAGTCCAGTGGGATAATTAAGCAAGCAGTAAGTAACTTAAGAGGGCAGACTGGATGCCAAAGCATGAAGCTTAGTGTTCACCCGGGGATCGTTATACTCCAGTATATATTGGAAAGACAGTCCCAACAAGGAGAAGTAGGTCAGGTCATCTCATAGAAGATTCGGCCTTTCCTCTACTGGATATTTCTTATTCAATGATCTGTAGGCATCTCAGAGCTCATTGTTTTTTCCCTCAAATTCATCCCTCTTCCAAATTTCCCTATTTCTGTCAAAATCATCACCATCCTTCCAGTCACTGAGACTCAGCCTTTCTGAGCATCCCTGATTCCTGCTTGTCTCCCAACCCCCATATCCAGTCAGTTGCCAGTTCTGCTTCCAAACCTCTCCTCTCCACTCTCTCCTATCCACTCACACAGCCCTTATCGCTTATCAAATGTTGTTGTAATAAGCATCCTAATTGGTCTTCCTGCCTCAAATCTCTTCCCTTTCCACTCCCTCCTCCACACAGCTGCCAAAATGATCTTCCTCAAGCCTAAGTCCATTAATGCCACTTCCCCAATCCAGAAACTACAGAGGCTCTGTCTTACCTCTACTGCAAAGTATAGATGCCTCATTTGCCATTTAATTCCCTTCAAAACCTGCTGCAGATTTACCTTCTCAGGTTCATCATGAGCTCTGCAGTGAGCCACATTGGCCCCCTCACTGCTCCTCACACACGGCATTCTATCTCTTATCCCTGGTCCTGGGCAAAGATTTCTTCCTCACCTTTCCCTCAAATCTCAACTGAAACACCGCTTCCTACACAGTTTTCCTAAACTCCTCCCCCCACTGCTGTTACTCCCCTTCCACAACAAAATTATTTTGTATTTATTTTCTCTTTTACATTTTTTATTAATTTTATTTTTAATTTATAAAACAAAACAGGCATTTCCATAACATAGTAGAACTTTCAAAAGGATGATTGTAAATGAAACTGCAAATCTATTATGCACAACTTGCTATTCATTTTAAATATATAATAAAGTTAACATTTAACTTTCTTTTTTTCCCTTTTTTTCTTCCTTTCCCACTCCTCCACCCTAGAGATGGCAAAAATATGTGTATGTGTATGTAAAAACATTCTACACGAACTTCTATTTATCAGTTCTTTCTCTGGATGCACATAGCATCTTCCTTCCTAGGTCTTTTGTAGTTAATTTGGGTATTTATAATAGTCAAAATGACTTAGTTGCTCAAAGTTGTTCTTAAAACAGTATTGTTGCTACTGAACTCGTGAAGTGATCCAACTACTTTGGAGAGCAATCTGGAATTATGCCCAAAGACTTATTAAACTGTCTATACCCTTTGACTCAGCAATACTGTTTTTAGGTCTGTTTCCAAAGATGATCAGGGAACAAGGAAAAGAACCTAAAATCTTTTTAGCAGCTCTATTTGTGGCAGCAAAGAACTGTATTTATTTCTATATAGTTATATGTGTACATGCAGTTGAATGTAAGCTCCTTGAACACAGTGACTGTCTCAGTTTCATCTTTGTACCCTCAGTGCCTGTATGTTCAATGCCTGAATGGGACTAGGGATGGCGAAGAGGGTCTTCCCAGAAGCCCCAAGACCTACACCACATAGGTGATTGGCTGTGTGGAAGGCTAGCCTTTAATCTCATTATCATTTTTAAAATCACACACAATGGAAATCTACTTTTTCAACCCAGCCACTAAAAATGGTCCAATGTGCCCCAATTTCATGTCTTTGTGACATTTCCTTTCCCAGTAGTGGAAGCAGCACTGACGTAGGACTCTGGAGATCTGAATACAAGCCACAGCTCTGCCACTAGCTGGCCATGTGACCCTGGACTAGTAATTTCACACTTCTGCACTTCAAGTTTCCTCATGTAGAAAATGAGAGGTCAAATTACTCTCTAAGATCCCTTGTAACCCTAACATACCGTGAGTCATTTAGTTTCTCAGCTCATATTATTGTAGCACTTGAAGGTTTTCTAAGTATTTTCCTCGGGACAACCTAGACAGTACATGTGTTATTGTCCCCTTTTTACAGATGAAAAAACTAAATCTGAGAGAGGTTAAGTGACCTGGACATAGCTGCACAGCTTACGTATACCCAGACCTCCTGACTCCAAGTCTAGCACTCTCTGCATTGCCTAAGACCAAACTGCCATCCTCTTTGGCAAGTCCAGGTTCCCACTCCCTCTGGGGCCTGCCATGTAGGTGCCCTATTGTGATATTTTTAAAATTCTGTTCTTTTTACGAACCCTTCTGCCACGAGATGCTCACCAGTACCAATTTCTGTTTTGGCCATCCCTTCTCTCAGGTTTGGGTGGGTGAGTCACTTGAACATGTGTTTACCAAAGTTTATCTGCTTTACCATTTTGCCTAGTGGATATCAGCATCTTTTAGAATACTTATTACTCTTGTGGAAATCCATGACAGCCAACAGAAAGAAATAAGGTCCAACCTTAGAGAAATCAGGTGGCCCAGCAAAAATTTAAAACTCTAGCCGTGGGACCAGACCTGTGCTTTCTGACTCACTGCTAATTGCTGTTCCACCACTATTGCCTATCAAGGAGGGCAAGGAGTTAGGAAAATTTAGCAAGCTGATAACTTCCTCCTCTCTCCTTCATTTGCCATAGGGAAACTCTAGCAGAGCAGAGCCATAAGAGTTTGTCACATGCCATATCCCCTGCCTTTTTCATGTTCCCACATCTTAGCTGCTGGCAAATGACACCTTCTACTGGATGTGGCTGTCCCCACCTAATACATTGTGACAAAATGCCTCTGGTGATTAGCATTGCAATTCATAAATACACACACACACACACACACACACACACACACACACACTCTATTTGAAAGATTCAGATACCAACTATACCCATTACCCTTGGTTTCATTTGCCATCTCATCAATTTCACCCTTCCCTTGCTACCATTTTCCTTTGTGTGTTGTCTCCTGCTCTTAGACTAAACTTCTTCAGCACAGGGTCTATCTTTATTTTTGCAGTACCATGCCTGGCACATAGTAAGCAAATGATACACACATTTTAATGCATTTACTTATTGATTCAAGATCATCGTTATGTGACTTTCTGAGAAGCAGACTACCTGGAACACTGACAACTGGTAACCTTAGAAAAAAGTGTCCAAGATGGTCATTTGACCCCAAGCTATGGACGTGTTATCAGCTCTTGCTCCCTTCTAAGCCAAAGGGTCAATAAGGGATAACTTCAATCAGTTGGGTGTCTGGTAATGTCATGATACATATTTATGAATGAGAATCCTGATGAAGGAGCAGTCACAGGACTCTGGATCTATACGTTTCACATTATACTGAGAGAGATGTAGTCATCGCTGCTTTAAAACATAACCGGAGTCCGATAATTCTAATTGAATGATTAGGCTAATGGTTATATGCCTAAATAGTCACATACATTATGTGTATGTTGGTAGAGATATGTGAATTTTATATTTCAATGTCATCTCCGTTGATAGAGCTCAAGGTACACATCTGTCTATGTGTATACGTTGAAAATGTACAGTACTATTCAGTCAACCCATCAAAACCTCTGCCTTTTTTCTCTCCTCTTCCCTCCCTCCCCTACTGTCTTCCTCAGCCACCCCTCAGCTGTCTGTCACTTCTTAAAGACCAGCTCCTCAAAATGAAATCTCGGTTTTCTTTGTTTTGCCGGTTTCCATTTTGTATCCTAAAATATTCACTCCAAGTTCCGCTTGACAGACGTCCCTAATCTAATCTCCACGTCTGCTTTCTAATTTTCGCAGTCAGGATAAAACAAATAGGCTGGAGTTAATTGCCGGAGCAGCGGGCCGGAGCTTTGAGCTGTGATTTATGAGCTGAGTGCAGGCGCTCTGCAACACATTTTTCTTAATTTATTTTTAATGAGTCTCTCAATTAATTTTCTTGGAAACATCTTAATGATGTTGGAGGCGGGTGTTAATGAGGTCTGCACCAGCTCCTAATTTTGCATATTTTAAAGTGCCGAATGTCATCTTGAACCCTTTCTTTTCATTTTGAGAAGGAAAAAAAAATTGCTTATTGTTGAATGGAGAATTTCCACTGTTCATGCCTCTGTCTTTGCTTAACCTTTCAGGCTTCATGGGTTTATTGGTGTGTCTCAGAGCAAACCGCCAGCTCCCAGCTGCCCCTCCCCCACTTGAGATCAGCTTTTTCTCTACTGTCTGCCATCGTCTAACTGCTGTAGGAGAGGAAGGGGAGCCATAATCCCCAGAAAATTTGGGGTTCTACGAAATAGACTGAGATTAACTCTGAGGATGGCATAGATGATTTAACCTTCTTTCTTCAGATGGAAAATTGGAGTAGAAGGGGAAATTAATGGGCTATCTTGTGGCCACTTTGTTGTATATCCACAATCCTAGGTACCAAGGGTGTCTCTTCAGACTTCTGACCACCAAGGAACAACGCTGCACAATGCAGCATCTCTACCAAAGATGTAAATTCCCCAGGAAATCTCCCTTGAGTGCTCGTGAGTCTTGTGAGCTCTGAGCATCATGGGCAGGTGCACTAAGTCTTTTTTCAAGTGGTGCTTCAGTTAAATTCTGGGCATTGATACGCAACATGCAAGAGGGGATGGGAAAGAAATAATTCCTGCACCAAGAGGTTCTCATAGGTTCTCATTGAATGTGTTGTGCTAGAGCATTCAATATTGATTATAAATTCATGTTATCTAACTCCAATTGGGGCCTCATTGCAGCATGGCGGTCCTTTTATTCCTTCCTAATTGATTCTCTATTTCCATACCTCACTACGCACAAAAGCAATTCCACACTTTCTTTTCCCTTCTCAAGCCTCTCAAATGCCCACCTCCTACCTCAGCTAAGGACAATGCCTTTTACTTTACTGAGAAAGCTGAGACCATTTGATGTGAATTCAATTTTATCCCCTTCTCTTCATCTCAAAATCCCTCGATGCCATGCCCCACTCTCTCCTCCTTTCCCCCAATCTGTGACAAAGAAGTGGCCCTTTTCTTTACAAAAGCCAACCCTTCTATCTGGATGTTTGAACCCATCCCCTCCTGTTTCCTTCAGTAGATTGCAATCTCAATCTCTCTCTCTCTCTCTCTCTCTCTCTCTCTCTCTCTCTCTCTCTCTCTCTCTCTCCTCTCCCCTGACTCTTCAGATCCTCTCACCTAGTTCCTTATTGCCTTCAAACATACCCAAGTCTCCACCATCCTGTAAAAACCTACACTAAATCCCATCATTCCCCACAAGCTATCAGCCCATGTCTCTCATCCTTTTCTCAGCCAAAATCCCTTGAAAAAGCTGCCTCCACTTCCCCCTCACTCACTCTTCAGTTCTTTGTAGTCTGGTTCCCAACTTCCTCGCTCAATTGAAACTGATCTCTACAAAGTTACTAACAAGATCTGAATGGCCAAATCCAATGATTTCTTCTCAATCCTCATCTTTCTCAAACTATTTGCTGTATTTAACATCATCGATGACCTTCTCCTCTTAGCTACAAAGTACTTTCCTTCCAAAAGGATCTCTTCAAATATTTTTTACTGATTCCTTGTGTCTCAATGTCAACATTGCCAAAACTTTCACAGGAAAAGCAAACAGTCTAGTTTTTGTGAAATAATAGGTTAGAACAAGGCTTTGCAGTTCGAGGAATATATTGCTATCTGGTTGTCTTACAGCCAAAGCAATGTCTTTCCAGATTTACTTTAGAGAAAAGATACTCTTGTCCCTTTCTGATGAATTCTAATGTTCACTCCAAGTTATGTGTAGGTCTTTTGATCCAAATATTTCATAAGTGAATATAGGGTGAATGGAACTCTAATACATGAGGCAACTCAAAAAAATTAAGCTCTGAGTTTATACGAGAGAACAGGGATATTGAATTAGATGAGGCAGTA
Source organism: Trichosurus vulpecula (assembly GCF_011100635.1). Taxonomy (NCBI): domain Eukaryota; kingdom Metazoa; phylum Chordata; class Mammalia; order Diprotodontia; family Phalangeridae; genus Trichosurus; species Trichosurus vulpecula. Next base: position 395,521,674 of record NC_050575.1, read on the forward strand.
GATGATGGCAGAGGAGTAATGATTTCACTGGTTTACATTTATTAATAAAAGTCATTGTTTACAAAGTGCTTTTTTAGTATGTAATCTTTGCAGTTGTACTTATGTTACTAAAATGAAAAGATCAGATAGGTACAATACTTGAAATGGTTTCCACAGTCCATTTGGGAGTTCACTCTTTTAAAATAAATTTGTTTTCTAGAACCTGAAGCTTAGAATTTAGGGATTTTCTGAGTTCTTTCAACTCAGATTTGAGGATGGTGTATTAGATAGCAGCCTCATTGATGATTTGTGTTATACCATCTGAACTCTAGTAAAATATTGTAAAGATTATACAGAAGGATACCTTAAGTTGAATTCTAGAGATTATAAATATGAAGTCATCTATGTCATGGAAGATATTATAGAGAAGGAAACAAATAGAGGAGGGAGTAGATGGGGAATTTCTATTTCATGATTAGTAATTTGGCATATTACAGAATTCTGAAATATACATATTTTTTTTCTGGTACCATACCCCCAACTTGCTTCACAGTTGGCTATCATCTCTACCTCTTCCTACTTCCTAATTTTCCAATGGACAAAAATCTCCAATTCTAAAAATATAAGTAATTATGGAAACGGGATTTATTTAATGGAAATTTACCCTATAGCTTTGCTAGAATCCATCAGTATGTTCTGCAGAACATAAGACATACCCATCTTTTAAAGGATCCAAATGTAATAAAGGTATTGGTTTCTTTCCATGTCATCCAAGAGCCACCATATTAAAACTTCTCTTCCAGACACTACCATAAAGCATTATGCAAGTCAAGTCAACAAGCATTTATTAAACACTTGTTATGTGCCAGGCAATGTGCCAGGAACTGAGAATACAAATGCAAGCAGAAAGATGGTCCCTGCCCTCAGGGAGCTCACATTCTAATTGGAGAAGGCAATACATAAAAGGGGGAAGAGGAGGTGTTGTAGTGAAGGTTCCCAGCCAGGCATGGTTGGAGTCCTGTGAATATGAGTCAACACTGCAGCCTGGAAATAGCATTGTCTTGAGCAGAAGGGCCAGTGTCTGACCTATCCATGCTGTTCTATTCATGCTATTCTCTGACCTGCCAATTTAGTCACGTGGATTTGTGTTGAGAGCTATGTTGGACAAGACCTTTAAACATTGCAATTGGGTGCTTCCTGATTGAGTCCACTTTGCAATGAAACGTTTTTTGCTGCTACTTCCATCTCCATGAAGCACAACTCCTTTTTAAAAAACTTGTATATACATCAAGTTATGGGTTTTATATACATGTTGTCTCTCCCATTATAATGTCAGCTCCTTGGGAGCAGGGACCATTGTTGCCTTTTCCTTTGTATCCCTGAGGCTTAGCACAATACCTGTCACATGGCGAGCTCTTAATAAATGTTTGTTGATTGATGAAGGAAGGAGCCTGGGGAAAGACTGAACACAGGAGTACCAGAAGAGGCTATAAACGGAAAGGAGAGGAGGTGAAGGGAGAGGTGAGATGGGCAACATGGCCAAAGCTATAGGATTAGCTGCACCAAAAAGCTACTCCGAGACCCCAAATGCAGGTGGAGACATAACCAGCCCTAGACACCTTTGGCAGCAAAGCACAAGTCAATGGGGCAAGCTCAGCAGGCCATTACTGCCCAGTTGAAGGGTGTCCCCTTCAGTTGGGCCCTTCCAAACACCTGACAGCAGCCTCTCCATGGACATCCCACCTGCCGAAGAGGCTGCCCCAACAATCCACCCAATTTTACAAACCTTAGACCTGGCCCTGTGGAGAGGGGAACCATCAGAAGTGCCCAGGAAGGAGGCCCTGGAGCACAGCAGCCACCGAATTCCTGCTCCACTTCAAACATGTCATTCCTTTCTGGGCCTCAATTTCCCCATTTGAAGACCTCAGGATCAGCTTAGGGGCCCACTCTGGCCATTGCTCTTCATAAAAGACGGCTTCTAACAAAATGGCCAGACTTCTGTGTGCTTGTGTGTAGAGGAAGCTCTAGGAGAATCCAAACATCTATCCCCGTGCCTTCTTTCCATTGATTATCAATGAATGCATCGTATTTCCCATGTCATTGGCTAAAGTCAAACTCCATACCTCAAGAACGTATAATTAAGAGCTAGCTGGGCACCCCAGAAGAGCCTAGAACATTTGGGGTGCTAAGTGTTTTACTATTGCTGTGACTAGATCCGCACCGTTTTCTATCAGCTGTTCTCATCTCTCCCATTATAATTTTTATTGTTGCCGTTAACATTAGTAATTATCCTCTCTAATTTACATAGCACCTTCTCTCCAAAGACCTCAAAGTGTCCAAATGTATTGTTTTGTTCATTTTCATGACTTCCCTAAGGTTAAGCATTGTTCTGACAAGGCATGTGGGCAGACTGAGGCATTAGGAAGTTTTCTTTTACCTTTGAGGACATGGAAAGTCCCTGGAAAGGTCAGAAACAGAATCAAAGCCTCCTAACTACACATTCAGTGTTTTCCCAAAGATCTCACTGCTTCTGGTACTCTTTTGCCCATCACTTCACAGGGAAATGGAATTTACCTTCATCCCTATTCTCTGCCAACGAGTTGACCCTACACACCCAGCAAGGTACCAGTTGGACAAGCATTTTTCCTTCTTCTTTGGCTGCCTCCAGCCTCAGTCTGGCATATGGGAGATTTGTGAGGAATTTGGAGCATTAAGCCTGAATATGAGGAAGGTTTAGCTATGCAGGCCAGTCTGGTCATTGAGGCCGTGGGACTGACGTGCATGCTGGGGCAGTCTCCTTGGGTCACACCTGGATTCGACGTCTGTGAATCCCGGTGTGCTTGGCACCCCTCATGCGCTAGGAGGAAAAGCCCTTATCGACTCCACTGGATTCTTTGCTTGGCCTTAAGTCGGTGATTGTGCATCTCCGTGGCCATGGCAGCTGAAATGCTGCTGGTTTCCTCACACCCCGTCAGTCTTCATTAAATCAGGGAGGGATGAAAAACAGAATCTCTTTTGTCCTGGCCCAAATGTGGCAGCTGTTTAATTTCAATTAGCAAAGCGTGGAAAGAAATACTATGCCAGGAGTAATTAAAGCAAGACGGGGTTCCTCTTTCACCTCCAGCATCTCACCTAATTGAAGATCTAAGTTGTCCCCCAGCAGAGGAGTTGAGTTTGGGTTCTGGGGAATTCTGGTGTCTGGGGCTTTGATATGACTCTCCTTTTTTAGTAAATGACAGAATAGGAAATCTAGACTTCTGGAGAGAATCTGTTTAACTCTTAAAACTCTAGCAAGTAAACTGTATAGAGCAGATCCATTTATATCAAACCTGTAACCTTCTTCCCCTTAGGCACCTCAAGGATCCTCTCTAAGGGTAAATCAGATGGTCTGCCTAGAATGTTCCTTCTCCATATAGCCTCTGGAAAGCTAACTCATTTTTCCTAAAGAAGGGGTCTTAGAAATCATTTCATCCAACAGCATCATTTTATAGGTGAAAGAACTGAGGCTCAGAAAGATGGAATGATCTGACCAAGATTACATGCATTGTAGCAGAACTAGGCAGCTAGGTGGTGCAATGGACACCAGGTTTAGGATCAGGAAGACCTGAGTTCAAATCCAGCCTCAGATATTTACTATCTCTGTGATTCTGGACAAGTCACTTCACTTTGCCTCAGTTTCCTCATCTGTAAAATGAGCTGGAAAAGGCAATGGCAAACCACTCCAGTATCTTTGCCAAGAAAACCCCAAATGGGGTCACAAAGAGTCAGACACAACAGAAAAGACTCAAGAAAATCACAACTGAGGTTTAAACCCAAATCTTCCAACTGCAAATTCAGTGAACATTCTACTGCATCACACTGCCTCTCTCACCAAACCATGCTCCTATTCCCTAACTTCTGCTGACTCAAGATTCCCACACTGGAGCAGCAAAGCTCATGACACATAATGCACTGTGGCATAGTGGATAGAGATCTAGCACCCAAGTTTAAATTCCACTTCTAACGTATCCTAGCTGTATGACCCTGGGGAAGTCACTTAACTTCTCGATACCACCAGATAACTCTCTCAGTCCATAAACTACAGAGCAAACACAGATCACCATTGGAGTTTCCCCATTGGGAGTTGCCCATATTGATGAAACACAGATCTGAGCCAAAAAAAATTAATATATATGCACATATATACATATATATACATGTGTGTTTGTATATTTGTGAGTGTAAATATATAAATATATTTGTGTGTATGTATACATACACACATATATCATTGAAGCGCATGAATTAGAAAGAGTGGTGGAGCTGACAAAGGTGATTATTATGAGTATAGCCTCTGTCCTAGTCAAACTTGACTATTATCCAACCCTCATATAACAGAAAGAACTTTTACTCCATCTCCCTAACTCTGCTTACTGAAGTCCTTTTCTCCAAGACTCAATTCACATGCCACCTGCTCCATGAAGTCGTCTCCATGGCTCCCCCACCTGAAAATGGGCTCTCCCTTCTCAAATGGTTCAGAGCACTCTAGCTGGCCCTCTCCTCTCTGCTTAGCATACTCACCTTGTCTTTTCCTCATCTCACTGTCCTGTCCTTGAGAATAGGGACCGTGTCATGACCGTATTTGTATTACCAGAGCATCATACATTGCAGATGCTTGATAAATGTTTGTTGAATTTAACTGAATATACCCACTGAGTTCTCTCCATGCATAGTGGTGGTGCCACATGGTTGTCATTTGAGTCATATGTATCTCCCCAGCCAGATAATGATAATTGTCATGACCATGATGATCATAATAAGCACTCATATGACGCTACAAAATATGATCTCATTTGTAAGATTCTTGAGGGCTAGTGCCGTGGCTTGTATTTCTATATACCTATAATCCTAAATATATAGTAGCCACCCCGTAGATTCAGTTCAACTCAATAGACATCAAGTGCCTATTGTATGCAATGCCCTGTGTGTTTCTTATTTGTTTGATTAAATACATGAAATTGTTATGGATGTTGATTGGAACATCAGATATATTGACATCTCTATGAAGATACAAGAGTGAATGTTGGCCCTTAGCTGAAAATACAGAGGCATCTTACTTTTAAATAAAAGCATCAGAATGTCACTACCAATGAGGCATGACGGTTAATGGGCAGGTGTGGCAGCAACATATTGAACATGCAAAGGCAGCCAAGTGTAATGTACAGGCAATGAGATTCTTAGAGAGAACGCATAGGCACACTAGGGATTTATCAAGAATATGCAAACACGTCTTTCTGAATGCATGGGTACCAAAACAAATGCCAGGGATCAGAGTGAATTTTTAAGAGTAATAGCATACCCATGTACACATAACCCTGGAGAGAGTGTCAAATGTTTAAGCAAGATGGACCCCAGAGCACTATAGTACACGCAGAGGAGAGATTAACCTAATCTTAAAAAGACATAAACACATTGCCGATTTTTGGTGTAGGCTATCTGAGAATCATTTCTAACTGAATTTTTGAGGGAATAAAATGTTAAGGAAACTCCTACATTCCCTATTCCCTGCTGATTTTTCTTGGATGAGGCTAAACCACTGACCCTCTTACTATACACCAGGTACTGTAGCACTGATAATGAGGTTAATACACAAGGCTCTGAAGTCAAGTGCGGGAGAGAAGTATTAAGCTGCCTACCAAACTGAAGGTCTACAGAGCCATTGTGCTGACCTCATTGTTGTATGCCTATGAAACCTGGACAGTCTACCAGCACCATGCCAGGAAACTGAATCACTTCCATTTGAATTGTCTTAGGATGATTCTGAAGTTCGCCTGGCAAGATAAGATACCAGACAGTGAGGTCCTTTCTCTAGCTAAACTGTCAAGGGTTCAAACTTTACTGCAGAGAGTGCACCTACAATGGGCTGGCCACATTGTTCAAATGCCAAACATATGCCTGCCTAAAAGACTTATTTTATGGAGAACTCACACAGGGCAAGTGCTCACATGGTGGTCAGAAGAAGTGATACAAGAACACTCTCAAGGTCTCTCTTAGGAACTTTGGAATTGGTTGTGTGACATGGGAGACACTGGCACAGGACCACCCAGCATGGTGTGCCCACATCAGAGAAGGTGCTGTGCTCTATGAGCAAAGCAGAATTGAAGTAGCTCAAAAGAAACGCATGATGTGCAAATTTAGAGAATCCATCTCAAATATTCACACAGACTAGTTGTACCCCACCTGAGGTACAGCCTTCCGAGCTTGTGCTGGTCTGACCAGCCACAGTCAGACACCTTGTAACTTGGCTCTAACATAGTGATGTTTTTTTGGTCCTCTTTGAGAATGAAGGACAACAACTAGCTGGGTACTGTGCTAATCACTGAGGATGCAAAGGCAAAAATATGTTCCCTGTCTTCAAGGAGCTCACATTCTACTAGGGGAGATAACATGAACTAATTATGGATATACAAGATATGGACAGGGTAAATGTAATTTTTCTAGCAAGAGCAGTGGGGAGAACCTAAAAAGCCCTCCTAGAGAAGGTGGAATTTGAATGGAGTGTAGAAGAGAGCCAAGAGGCGGGAGAAAGAAGAGCATTCCAGCCATGGTGGACAGCAGGCATAGAGATGAGAGCTAGAGGTTTGTCATGGTGAGGGATACAATGGTAAAGTGGCTGCCCCCCAATGTAATGCTAAGAATAAGTGGTCTCCTTTACCATATGAATCTACCCATTCTCCATTATCCAAAACCATTCTTATCCCTTCCTCTGATCAACTGAGTACTCCAATCAGCTGACAATTGTCCTGTCCTATAGTTAGTAAATTCCTACTTCCCGTTTCACCAATTCTTCTGACTTAGAACTGCCATCTGCCAAGGAAGCAACCTTTGTCCTCCAACTGCTCCTCATACTTTCATCCCTACCCAGCTCAGTCACATGCTTCCCTAGCACCCATCCCCCCATGGTCCCCAACCACTGAAACCCCCAGAGTCCCCACTTAATCATTAACAAACTTTGTTCTCTCTTAGATCGCTCCCTCTTCTCTTGCCATTTTCATGGATTTCTGGATTTTTCCAGAAAACAAATCATCTTTTGCCACTTCAATGTTTGCTCTTCCTTCTTTTATACCTTCTGATATTGCTAGACCCTCCTGCTGCCACTGCCTCTCAGTAGCCTCTTTTGTTTGAAGGCTTTCTAGATCATCTAGATAACTCTATGCAGATGGTGAATGCTATCATTAACCAGCCTCTAGATCACTCTTCATTCTTTCTCAAGGAGTTCAGTACCCAGATCACATTCTTTCCATGCTCTTCTGTAGTGCCTTTTCACCTCATGTCCTCCATGCCTGGAATGCTCTTCCTTCCCACCTCCACCTCTTGGCTCTCTTTAATACTCCATTCAAATTTCATCTTCTCTAGGAGGTCCCACTCCCCTTATCAGAAAAATTGAGACCCAGAGTCAGCCAGCCAGAAGAGGCCTCGGGGCCATGAAACAGTGAGCTGTGGCAGTTAGCAGACTTCTCAACCCACAAACGCCAAAGAGCAGGTTAGGGGGAAACTGTGGGATCGAGTTCAGAGCGGTCCAGCTGCCAGCTCTGGGGGTGGAGAAGGTCGTGCAGCGGTGGCAGCAGCAGCAGCAGGAAGCTCCTGAGGCTCTCTCCAAAGCACCAGCGGCTTCCTGAGTCCTTGGCTCACATGGTAGGAGGAATCTAGCAGCAGATCAGAGCGGGAATGCAAGGGGCACTTTATGAGCACAAAGGCAGATTCTCTTGCTGTGCCCCTGCTTGGATCTGAATTGCAGTCCTGGTTGGCGGTTCTGGGGGGAGGAGGAGCACTGCTGTGACAGAGCCTGGGGTGACAGTGGAGTAGAAGTAGTTCTGAAAACAGCAGTGCTTGGATCCTAAAGCTTGGGACAAAGTACTCTCTACTCTACAAGCAGTCATATCCTGACAAAAAAGCTGCCAGATCCTGTGTTATCCTGATTCTGAGTCACTTCTACCACCTTCCTTTTCTCTGCCTACTCCCAAATTGCTGGACTCGACTAGAGGAAGTTGATGGATTCCAGGTTAAAACTGCTGTTTTAGGGTACTCTGTGACTCTGTAGTTCTGCTCACCTAACATTTATTTAATACCTGCTGGCTGTAGACCACAATGTTAGGCACTGGGGGAGATACAAAAATTAAATAAGACACTTCACCGATCTGAAGGTCTGGCAGAAGAACATGACACGAGTGACCACAAAATGCAAATGGAAAGCAAGAAGAGAGATGCAAACAGCGTAGTGTGGGAAGGAAGTAGAGGTCATTAAGGACAGGGAAGGCTTTGTGGAGAAGGTGGGATTCGAGTCAAGTTTTAAAAAATAGGTAGAATTTCAAGGGGGGGAGAAGGGAGAGATGATTCCAGCACTAGGAAACAAATGTCAACAAAGGCATAAATGGAAGAAAACACACGGAATGTATGGGGATTACCAAATAGTTCCATTTAGCTGGAACACAAAGTCTATGGAAGAAAGTAGTGCTCACAGTGAGGCTAGAAATATGGCAAGAGTTGGACCACAAAGCTGCAATGGGCCGCTAGGTGGCACAGTCGATAAAGTGCCAGGCCTGGAGTCAGGCAGACCTGAGTTCAAATCCAGCCTCACACACTTACTAGCTGTGTGACCCTGGGCAAGTCAATTAACCCCTGTTTGCCTCAGTTTCCTTATCTGTAAAATGAGCTGGAGTAGGAAATGGCAAAACACTCCAGCATCTTTGCCAAAAAAATCCCAAATGGGGTCACAAAGTCAGACATGACTGAAATGACTCAACAACATAAAGAATGTAAATCTCCTTCTACCCTCTCTCCAACAGTTAAGCATCCTGCCTCTATTTGAATACCCCTGGTGATGGTGAGCTCACTACTTTATGAGGTACCATATTTCATTTTTGGATGGTTCAAATTATAAGGAGATTCTTCCTCCTAGTGGATAAAATTTGCCTCTGCAGCTTTCACTCATTGCTCCTCATTCTGCCCTCAAAGGCCAAGTAAACCAGGACTAATCCCTCTTCCACATGACAGCTTTTTAAGTCCTTGAAGAGGCTATCATGTCCACCACCCCCCTAAGTAAAGTGGTTCTACCTTCTTTGATCTTCCTCTTACCCCCAACATAGTAGAAAAAACCCTTTTGTTGTCAGGAGCATTCATGGGAACTCTCAGCTCCTTCTGGGCTTTAGTTGCCCTGACATTTTTATAGGACCTTGTCACTCTCTTTAATTCATCTTCAGTTACTGGCCCTTGCTCCTATCTTCTATAACCTTTTTTTTTAACTCAGCCCATCCTTTTAATGATTTGTTTTAGAAATTTGCCAGGAATTAAAGTCAAGCTTTCTAACCTATATGTCTAAAAAGTCAACCCTCTTCCTCTTTTTGAAAATGGGCCAACATTGCCTTCTCTTTTAAACATTCCAGAAGCAAGAGTAGAGATGTATCCAAACCATGGTGAATTTTTATCTTTAGTTTCAATGAGAACACAAAACGGACTAATTCTTCCTTTGAACAATGGCTCATCCACCCACAGGGCTTCTTCACCTTTTGGGGGTCAGTGCCACCTGGGCAGACTGGCAAAGCCTATGGACCCCTTCTCCAAATATTTTTAAATACATAAAATAAAATATAGAAGATTAAAAAGGAAATCAATTACACTGATAGGCAATTATCAAAATATTTAAAAAGCAAGTTCACAGACCCCAAATTTAAAAACTCTGACAGAAAGGCATGACCAAGTATGGGCAAAAGATAAACATATACTCAGGCAAAGGACAGAAACAGAATGAGCCTGACTTTGCTCGCCTTCCTTCAACTAGACATTGCTGGTCATCGTTTGTTGGTTCCAGCATTCCATTCACTGATACTGCAGGAGTCCTCCCCACCGCTTTGGGCTTTCATATGGTTTTGTTTATGAATCTGTAGGGAAAAGGCCCAAGAATAGTAAAGCAAAGGAAAAAAGAAAAAAAATAGCTTAAACATAGACCGTAAGCTGTCTCTTCAAGGGTAATATATATATATATATATACGGTTGGAAGGGGGAAGGGGGAGGAGAGGCAAAGATTTATAAAGGAAAAAAACCGCAACCTTTAGAGGGTTCTGAATCTGGCCTTTTGTCACACTCTACTGAACCCCCTCAAGGTTTTGCAGAATTCCTACTCTGTAGTTATGGACTTTTGCAGCTGGCTTCTCTCTTGTTGGTGTTTAATTACACGGGAAATGGTGCAGGGAACTGTCCCTCTGCCCTGAGGTCAGGTAGCAGAAAGGTGACTGTTCACCCCTTCCAGCTGATAAAGCTACAGGTTCATTTGTTGCTTCTGACATATACCACACCAGTGCCCCAAAATTGCTGCTTTATAGATTTGTTCAAGTGAGAGCTAAAGCAAATGAGATCCCAGTCAGAGACACGTCTGGTTTACTCAGGAGCAGAAAGGTAATGCACGGTGAGCTCAACACGCCATCCTTGTGCGGACCGTGGACTTTGTGGAGGATCTGGCCTGTAGGTCTTGTAGGTCTTGCTTCCTTCCACCTGCCATCAAGCATACTTCTGGATCCAGCTCTGTTTGCTGCCAATTGGAATGAATGCACACAGGGAATTTAAATGAATTTCAAAATTACCATAAGTTTAACAATTTTAAAAGTAAGGTGATTGGGGGAGAAACTTAGTTAATTCCAAAGCCAAGTAAAAATGACCACCAAGTTGTAAGCTCTATGCAGACAATGGAGACCTGACTCTGATTTGTTTCCACATTTGGGAAGGTCTACTACAGATACAAAATGGTCTACAGAACAATTTAAGGCTGCCCAAGAAAACAACATTCTTTAAAACCCGAATTGGTCATCAGCTCTCACCAACTTGCTTCCTCTAGTCCAAGTGACACTATCCTAGTACAAACCCTTATCATCTCATGCCTAGGTGGGAATAGCTTTCCAGCTGTCCTCCCTGTCTTCAGTCTCTCCCTAGGTAGCACATTTTTGCTGGCTTGATCCTCCAAAGAACACCATTTTTTATTACATTAGCTCCATGATGAAGACTACAGAGTGGCACAATAATACTTATAGCAGCTCTTTTTGTGGTGGCAAAGAATTGGAAATTGAGGGGATGCCCATCAATCGGGGAATGGCTGAACAGGTTGTGGTATATGATTGTGATGGAATACTATTGTGCTATAAGAAATGAGGGGCAGGATGCTTTCAGAAAAACCTGGAGTAAAGTGAGCAGAACCAGGGGAACAGAGTACACAGGAACAGCAATATTGTACAATGAACAACTGTGAATGACAGCTATTCTCAGTGATATAGTGATCTAAAACAATTTCGAAGGACTTATGATTAAAAAAAAACGCTATTCACCTCCAGAAGAGACCTGCTAGAATCTGAATACAGATCGAAGTACGCTATTTTTCACCTTTTTTTCTTTTTTGGGGGGGGGGGCCTACATTTTGTTTTGCAATATGGCTAATATGGAAATATTTTGCGTGACTGCACATGTCTGATCTATATCAAATTGCTTGACTTCTCAAAGAGCAGAGAGAAAGGAGGCAGGGAGCAAATATGGAACTCAAAAAATTTTTTTAAATGAATGTTAAAAATTTTTATTTACATGTAATTGAGAAAAAATAAAAATTAAATGTAAACTTAAAAATAATACAAAGTGGCTCCCATTAGATGAGAGTAATATCATAGCACAATGAAAAGAGGGATAAACATTTATTAAGCACCTACTATATGCCAGGGACTGTGCCTAATGTTTTACAAAAATATTATCTCATTTGATCCTGGACTTGCAGAAAGAAGATCTTGGTTTGGATCTCACCTCTGACACTTACTAGCTGTGTGGTCAGGCAAATTGCTCAATCATTCTGGGTTTCACTTTCTTCAGCTCTAAAATGAAGGGTTGAACTAGATTCCAGTTCCAAATCTCCGATTCTAAGAGATTAAATCCAACTACCATATATGTCCAGGTTCAACTCGCACTATCCCCTAATAGCCCTCCTTTCTAACCAGGCTTGAGTAGCCTTACTTTCCACATACATGTAGATAGGCTACTTTCAGACTTTTCACCAGCAGTAGCTGGATGGGACAGTGGATAGAGCACTGGACCAGAAGTCTGGGTTTAAATCCAGCCTCAGACAGTTATTAGTGTGTCCCTGGGCAATTCACTTTACCTTGGCTTGCCTCAGTTTGCTCATCTGTACAACAGGAATTATAACACCTCCCAGGGTTGTGAGCATTAAATGAGAAAACACATGTAAAGTGCTTTGAAAACCTTAAATGCCAGCTGTGATTATTCCTATGTCTTCACTCTTGGAATGCCTTTCTCCATCACTTCTCTGCTAATTCCAATATTACCACTCTGGTCAAGCTCGGCCCAATACTCATCTGTACCATGAAGCCTTTTCTGACTAGCTCCTATAGTGATTTCTCCCCTCTCTTTTAGCACTTTGTTCTACCACCCTATCACTCTCTTAAAATAAGTCTTAGATTTAGAAGGGACCTCAGAAGTTGCCGATCTAACCCATGCCAGGGCAGGAACCCCTTTCACCACATCCTGTTGTGATCACCTCACCTCTGCCATCCTCCCCACCAGGGATGATTAATTCATTCCCTTCCAAGGCAGCCCATTCTGCCTTGGAACAGTTGAACAAAGATGTGCTCCACTGCTGCTTCTGCTCGTTGCTACCCATTCTGTCCTCTGAGACTACGTAGAACAAATTCGATCCTTCTTATACATCTTCACTTCTCAGATGTTTAAATACAACTTTCCTGTGTCCCCTGAGTCTTCTTTTCTGCCAAATAAGCATCCCCAGTCCCTTTCACAGAACCTTATATGACTTCATTTTGTATTCCATGGCTATCCTGCCCTCCCTCCTGAATATGCTCTACCTTGTCAATGTCTTAAGACATGAAACCCATTACTGAAACCTATACCACTCCATCTTTGGTCTAACCAGAACAGAGAAAAATAGAGGTGATTCATTACACCTCATCTGATGTACCCTGAGGTTGCCTTATTCTTTTGGTAAAACACTGTTGATTCATACCAAGCTTGCATTGCACTAAAATCCCCAGATCTTTCTCACATCTCTCTTGTCCTGTTTATTGTTTAATTATTATTGTTTAAACAAATTATTGTTTATTTTTGAAATTATTTAAAATTATACGACATTATAGATTTCCTTGCTAAGTACCTTACTGGTCTTAGCACAGTGTTCTAACTTGTGGAGATCTTTCTGGATTCCAATTTTCTGGTCAAAGAGGCTAGCTATCCCTCACAGCGTGATGACATCACAAATTTCATAAGGGTTCCATCTGTGCTTCCATTCAAGCCATTAATAAAAGTGTTGAATAGTCCATGGCCAAGACCAGAGCCCTAAATGTGCCTTTAGACACATCCATTCAGATCAATACCAATTTGCTAATTGTCATTCTTTGGATTGATTTGTTCAACTAGTTTTAAACCCACCTAAGAATATCATCCAATCCACTTATCAATCAATGTCTTATTCAGAAGGATATTGTAAGAGGTTTTGCTGAAATTTGGGTATACTCCGTTTATGTTATCTCCTTCATATAATACTCTAATAATAACCTTTTCCAAAAAGATTAGGGTAGCCTTTCATGACATGTTCTTGATGATCCCATGTTGGCTCATAGTGATCACAGCTTCCCCTTTCTAAGGGCTCACAAATCATGCCTTTAATCATGCAATCTATAATTTTGACAGCAATCAAGGTCAAGATTATATAATTTTAAGACTCCTTTCTCCTTCTTGAAAATTAGGACATTTGCCCAGCTCCATTCCTGGGGTGCTTCTTCCATTCTCTTTCAACGATTACTGACAAGCATTCAAAAATCGTATCTTCAAGTCCTTGCAGAGCCATGAGGTATGATTGGTCTTGATCTGTTGACTTAACTTCCTACTAAAAACTATCTTAAGAGATAATGACACTCTCCTGGTTACCTTCCTCCCCACATCCCCAACTACAACTACTCTGCCTTCTTTCCTCACTTCTCATCATCTTCCCCTAATTGTTTCTCCTTGTCAATCTGATGCAGTCCCATAATTTCACCTAATACCTCTGTGTAAGTGCTTCCCAAATTCCATCTCTTAACATTTACTATAAAAAAGTCATTGAAACCTTTGGCCTTCCATTTCCTTATCTATAAAATGAAGATAATAATACCAGTAGTACGGACATCCCAAGATTGGGAAGATCAAATGGGATGATAGATGCAAAGATCTAGGTCAGTCATAAAGTACAATATTAAAAGTAGCTGTCGTTGTTATCTCTGACTCAAACCCTGAATTCTCTTTTAAGCTTCAGAGCTACATCTTCCACCATGTAGAGGGCATTTCTACCTAGGTGCTCCCCAGCACCTCAAACTCAACAGGTCTAAAACCTAGCTTACTTCTTTCCCCTCTAAGTGTTCTCCTTCTTGATCTCACCATTCCCATAACTGGCACCACCATTCACCTGTTCTCCCATGGTTGAAACACTGATGTCATGATGATTTTCCCTGTCCTGTACTTCTCATATTCAATCATTTACCAAGTCCTATTGATTCTACCTTCACAGCTATTCTCATCTTTCTTTTCTTCCCTATTCCCACTGCTGCCATCCTAGTATACCCTCTCATCCACTACCGGCCTGAAAAAATTACAATAATTTGTTGACACGTCTGCCAGCTTCTATCCTGCCCCAATCCAACCTACTCTTCGAACCACAAGAATGCTAATCTTTCTTATGCATAGACCTAATCATGTCACTTTTGCTCAGTAATCTTTAGTTGCTTTTTGCCTACAGAGAGAAGTCAAAATTCCTCTACCTGGCATTCAAAGCTCATTACAGTCTGGGACCACTTCATCTTTCCAACCTTATTTTACATTTTATATTTACATATAATATTTATATATTTATTTATGTATCATATATTTATATTTTATATTTCCATGAAATCTATGCTTCAGCCAAACTGTACTTTCTATCCCTTGAACAGCCTCTATATATCTCTGCCTCAGTGCCTTTGCAAGTACTAGTCCCTATTTCTAGAGTATCCTCTCTCCGTCAACTTCACCTGTTAAATTCTGAACCCATTGAGTTAAAACCCAACTCATAGCACTTCCTCTAGGAAGCCTTCCCTGATCATCCTTTTCAAAAATCATTACTTCCCCCTCAGACCTCACATAGTACTTCATTGTGCATACTTCTAGTGCTCATATGTATTATTGGGTATCTATTTGTGACTAAACTACTAGACTGTTAGCTCCATGAAGGTAGGGACCCTGTCTTTGTATGTCTCCCAGTATACAATAGGTACTTAAGACATGTATTTTCAGTTAAATTGATTTGAGGATAATGAAGTGCTCTCTTACCATCTCCCTTATCTTGGATTTCAATTTTTGTCAGAGACTTCCTGTTCTGAAGATCATCATCCATGGCAGAGAATATAGGAACAAAACGGGAGTTGAAGATTACTGTGTTCTTTGATCTTCCTCTTATACCCCATGATAGATTTTTTAAAGGTGTTTGTGTTATCCTTTGCATTCAGAAGCCTCAGCCCATTCTGGAGTCTGGTTTTCCTAACGTTTTTATAGGTGCCATTTTCAAAAAGTTACTTTCACTTACCTGTCCTTCTATCTTAGACAGAAGAACATACATATATAGACTTGTCTTTCAAATTCTACATTGACCAATACACATCCACACTGGACTCGTCTAAATAGTGCCCCCTTTCCTATGAGATTAATGAGACTGTTTTATATAAGCAACTTATTTATATATTTATATTATTACATATATATGTATTATATTTATATAATTTCTATAACCCCAAATCTGTATCCTTGTTCATTGCCTCTGAATTCATTCTCTTAATTGTTTCATGTTTATATGTCCTTCTATTATTACAATAGCCTCCTAACTGATCTCCCAGAATCCAATCTCCATTCTTTTCAGATTAATTTTCTTAAAATATCACTTTTAGTATGTCCCTCCTGTGTTCAAAAGTGTTTGTAGTTCCATTGTTTTCAGTCATGTCTGACTCTTTGTAACCCCATTTGGGGTTTTATTGGCAAAGATACTGGAGTGGTTTGCCATTTCCTTCTCCAACTCATTTTACAGATGAGGAAAAATGAGACAAACAGGGATGAGTGACTTGCTCAGGGTCACACAGCTAGTAAGTGTCTGAGGCCACATTTGAACTCTGGTCCTCCTGACTCCAGGTGACTCACTCTATGCACTGCACCACCTAGCTGCCCATGTTCAAGAACATACTTTGCTGAAAGGATAAAGTACAAACTGTTTGGTCTTGTTTTTCAGGACCTTCCACAATCTGATCCCAACCATGTTTATTTTTTTTTATTATAAATTTTTAAAATATCAACAAACATCAACATTCCAATACACGAAGAAAAAGAGGATTATATGTGAAACTATGAATTTCAAATAAACCTTGATAGTTTTAAGCATGTATTAAATTTAACGTGACAGCACCAACATTCCCCAACTTGCCTGTGTGACCTTCTGCACTTTGTTCTCCTCTTTTCTGTGTGTTTTTAAATATTTCGTTGATGCTCTTGCCCCTGCCTACTTTCCAATTGATCTTCCACTCTCCTCCTATGTGAGTTCTCTGTGACATCCAGATCTGTCTACTTGTCTCCTGGTCATTTTTTTTCTTTTGAAAAAAAGTTTATTGGGTATGAATAAATGGTCTATTCATTTTAAGTTATAATTGCAATACATATTATAAGCTGTGTGATACTAAGGAAACTTTTCCATTAAAGCTTCATCCAAGCTTAAGACAAAAGAAAGATGGGAAGAAATCCAGTTCAAATTTTATATATGATGATGACTCCCTGACAAGAAGGCACAGCAGAAGTCTTGTCTTAGTAAAAATTGATATCTTACCCCATAGTGATTCATTCCATGATTTTACAAAATAACATGTATGTGAACTGTATTAAAAATTACAAAAAACAGCCCCAAATAGTTGAAAAATCTTGATAAGCAGGTTTCTTATAAAGATGTAACTTCTCTCATCAAGTTAACATGAAATTAAAGAATTTAAAACAATCACCTATCCAATTGAATCCAACAAACATTTATTAAGTGCTTACTATATACCAGGCACTGTGCCAAGGGCTGAGGATACAATTAATAAAAAGAAAGACAGTCCCTGCCCTCAAGGAACTTACAGTCTAATGGGGGAATCAGCAAACAAAAGGAAGGAGGAAAGCAGTGGAGGACAGGGAAGTTAGAAGGAGAACAAGGAGCCTAAAAAGTCTAGTTTATGCCTTCTATAAAGGAAGGCATTGGGAGGAGTTGGTACTCCACCTTCCAGTCTTCCAATCAGAGTGGAGAGGAGGCTGAAGGAGGCAGTGTCAGTCAAGGCTTGATTAATGAGATTAGGGAGCAACCAGGTGGCACATAGGGTTAGAGTGAGGGACCTGGAGTCAGGAAGACCCGAGTTCAAGTCCAGCCTCAGACACTTACTAGCTGTGTGACTCTGGGCAAGTCACTTAACCCTATTTGCCTCATTTTCCTCATCTGTCAAGTGAGCTGGAGAAGGAAATGCCAAACCACTCCAACATCTGCCAAGAAAACCCCAAATGGGGTTATGAAGAGTCAGACGTGACTGAACAACAACAGGCTAAAAGAAATCATGGCAGGCTTAAGCAACATTAGGTAGTAGACTAAAAGAAATAGAATACGCTATCTTTTTATGAGGCAGCTAGGTGGTTCAATGGATAGAACACTGGGCTTGCCATCAGGAAGACCAGAGTTCAAATTCAGCCTCAGACACCTGCTAGCTGTGTGACCCTGGGCAAGTCACTTAACCTCTGTTTGCCTTAATCCACTGGAAAAGGAAATGACAAACCACTCCAGTATCTTTGCCAAGAAAACCCCATAGACAGCAGAGTCTACAGGGTCACAAAGAGTCTAACAGGACCAAACAATAACCGTGAAATTAGAGGTGATGAGCTCAACTTGAGGGTGGATGTAAAGCGGAAGCATCTTGTTTTGTGGAGTTGAAACCAGACAGTATCAGATGCAACTTGGTTAATCACCAGCCAAATGAACAAATATAAATATTTGTTAAATACAAATTAAATATAAATATTGCAATAATCTGTTATCTATTCTGTGCAAGAAACTATGAAACAAAGGGAGATATAAAAAGTGTAATTTATATTCCCAGATTTTATGGAATCGTTGATTAGAGAGCTCATAATTTAGTAGGAAAGATTAAGTATAAATAAATGAAAAGTTAAATAATTTCATTTCACAAGCTAATATGTGATTACTTGGCAAATGAGTGCTACGGGTACCTAAGTGCCATGAAGTCAGAGGAGGGAGAAACTACAGGGACCTCTCCCCTCCCTAGGATTTTCTGACTAGAACAGTCCACAGTGATCTCTCTCTTCTTCTGAAATCATAGTGTTTGCTGCTGATACTACTCATCTTGCACTCCATCACGTACCAGCTTGTGACATTCCTTGTGCGTGTCTTTTGTCTCAGCTAGATCCTAATGCTCTTGATGGAAGAGACCATGTTTTATAACACAAACTAGGCTTATCGCCGTGCCACGCGCACTTTTTTGCTGTTGTTCAGTTGTTTTTCGGTTGTGTCCAATTCTTCTTGACCCCGTTTGGGATTTTCTTGGCAGAGATACTGGAGCGGTTTGCCATTTCCTTCTGCAGCTCATTTTGCAGATGAGGACACTGAGGCAAACAGAGTTAAGTGATTTGCCCAGGGTCACACAGCTAGGGAGTGTCTGAGGTCAACTTGAACTCAGGTCTCCCTGATTCTAAGCCTGTGACTCTATCCTCTGTACCACATCACAGCCATAGGGAGCATGAAATAAATAACTAATGATGGGATACTATTCACTGGGTGATTTTAATACTAATAGTTCACATAAATGTAAATCCAAGAGCTGGGTATTCAAAACCAGATCTTAACAATCACTAAAGCCAAAGAGTAGAATATTCTGTCAAGACCCAGAAAAATAGGGATGACTAGGTGGCTCAGTGGAAAGAGCAGTGACCCTGGAGTCAGGAAGACTTGAGTTCAAATCTGGCCTCAGCAACTTGCTAGCTCTACTACCCTGGGCAAGTCATTTAACTCCAATTGCCTCGCCCCACCCCCCAAAAAAATCCAGAAAAATAAAATAAGAGGAGGATCCCTGACATTGAGAGAGAATTTGTTCAGTTTCAAAATCTTTGGATGAACAGTAAAGGAGGAAGGAAACTACAGACAGAGAGAGAGAGAGAGAGAGAGAGAAAGAGAGAGATGGAGCGAGGGAGGGAGGGAGGGGAGTTAAATGAATGAAAGAAGAATTTTTAAAAAGCTGAACTGAATTCCATGAAGGTAAGCATAGGGGTCCAATAGAAGAAAGGATTACAAAGCAATAAGTACTGTT
Organism: Trichosurus vulpecula; assembly: GCF_011100635.1. Taxonomy (NCBI): domain Eukaryota; kingdom Metazoa; phylum Chordata; class Mammalia; order Diprotodontia; family Phalangeridae; genus Trichosurus; species Trichosurus vulpecula. The sequence goes on from NC_050575.1 coordinate 395,541,077, forward strand.
TTAAAAAAAAAAAAAGGAAAGGTTCAAAATATAAAGGGACATGTTATATATACCAAAAGAACTATAGAAATGAGATTTATGAGGGAGGCAGTGTGGCTCAGTGGAAAAAGTACTGGATTGGGGAGTCAGAGTACCTGGGTTCAAATCTCATCTCTTCTACCTACTCTGTGTGACATTGGATAAGTCTCATGCTCTCTGGGCATCAATTTCTGTTTCTTTAAAATGAAGAGGTTGAAATAGTTTACCTCTAAGGTGCCTCCAGTTCCCATTCTGTGATGCTATGATCTTCTCTTGGGGTGAGTGGATAAATTCAGCTTTCCAAATAACCAGCAAGAGAAAAATTCGATAATAGCAGTCAAATCACTTCTCCCCAAACATCTGAGTACATGTTTTCACTAGAAATAATCATCCAACTCTCATATTAAAATATAAAATTTCAGTAAATCTCATGTCCAGGTATACTAGGAGTAGGAAATAATCCAGATTTTTTTTTTAAAAACTGGGTACTTGGGAAAAGAAATTTGTAAATGGATTCTGATAACAGACTGCTCACCTCTTTCCCAGCACTGGTTACCATCTTCAAAAACAGATAAATCAAAGATCTAAATAAGTGAAGTTGTACTTGCCTTCCTGACACATTTTGTCAATATTTCAGGCAGGCAGGCAGTCAATAAGCATTTATTTGTGCCTACCCTGTGTCAGACACTGTGCTAAGCACTGAAGATATGAAGAAATTATTTGAATCTATATTAATAGATTTTATTATATTGGACATATAAAACAAAAATATATTTTATATTTATTAATATGTATATTATTTGGATCATATAATATATATGGAATGATTGTCCCATTATAAAATTCACTTCCCCCATCATGATACTCTACCTTTTTAATGTAATTACAATTCATTGACTTTCAATCCTGCCCTTTTTGATGAAGTTGAATATACCCTACTTTGTTTTCATAGATATCACTATTGGTTTGAATTATCATGCCTAAGTTAAGCTTTCAACTTGGGGAAAAAGCAAGTCCTTTTTGAGTTCGCTGCTAAAGAATGACTGAAAATAGCCACACATCTGTACCCCGGCTAGACGTGCATCATGGCAGTGAATGAACGGGTCTCCTAGAGCTTTTCTGTGCTTTATGCTTCCCAGACTTATTAGATTCTCAGACTTATTCCCAGTGAATGTACCCAAATAAGAAGTAGCACCTTCTTCTTTCCTCTTAGTACCTCTAGCATGGTCAATCCTCTACTATTCCTTCTCTAAACTTTCCTATTCATTGTTGTTGTTATTGTGGTTGTCATTGTTGTTGTGGTGGTGGTTGTTGAGTCATTCAGTCGTATCCAACTTTTCATGACCCAAAAACCATAACCCATTCATGCTGTCCATGGAGTTTTCTTGGCAAAGATACAAGAATGGTTTGCCATTTCTTTCTCCAACATAAAGCCTTACTCACAGTATTGAAATAGAACAAGTGAGCAAGGAATTAGATGGCTATAAGAATATATTTGCATTTCCAACTGGATCAAAGTAAAGCAAGGCAATGACATTTATTTTCTTCCTCCCTTGCTGTTTTTAGAGATATTTTTACCATCATAACCTATGACACAAGGAAAAAGATCAAGGTTGATAGATACTTAACACTTTTAAATTTATGTTATCTAGCTTTTAGAGGTCAAAGAAGAAAAGAAATGGGAGACAAAGGAGGGAGATGTGATTTATTGTGTATCCTGCTTAATTCCTAACGTGCCAAAGTGATACGAGGGGTAAGCAAGACCAGGAGATATTACATGGCCTGTTGGGTGTCCTGGAGAAGCCATGTATCATGCTCTACAGATGCAATCATAGGTGCTAATCTGGTAGTTTTGTGACCTACTATGTCCCAGAATTGGGTTTTAATTCTACCAATTGGGTATTTTATTCACCCTTCTTTCCAGACCAAAGGTATGACTAACTCAACATAGAGAGTGGGGAAAAAATCCATAAGCATTCCCTAGGCTAGCAGAGGGGAATACTAATCTGTGTTAAGAGATTGGAGGATGGAAGAATTTGGCACAAAGCAGAAAGGGAAAAAGAAGGACCAGTAAATATTTGGAGCTAACAGAGATGTGACTCTCCCAAAGAGGAAGCAACCATTTTGTTGTCCAAGGAAGAGTAATGTGGATCCACAAGTGCCATAAGATAGAAAATCATTCAGTAAGGGTCAACGATAAAAAAAAAGACACACAGATATGTTGACCTCCCAGTAGCCACAGAGTCCCTCTGTATTCCCAGGAGATATATTGTAGATATGAAGAGAACCTCCCAAAAGCCAGCAAACCAGATAACTCCTACTGATGACTCTTGTGAGAATAAGTAATGCTACACAAGCTATCTTGGAAACATTGCCATGGATTTAAGTCTTGGGCAAGAAACTGAAGATATTAGGGGCACAATGGATGTTTCATTTTGGTTTTGTCACTATACATACAGCTACGGGTAAGTTGGATGGATCCATAGTGCAGAGGGCAGGGCCAGGCCTAGAGTCAAGAATACTCATATTCCTGAGTTGAAATCCAGTCTCAGACACTTTATCTCATCTGTAAAATGACCTGGAGAAGGAAATGACAAACCACTCAAGTATCTTTGCCAAGAAAATCCCAAATAGGGTCACAAAGAGTGGAACACAATGAAAATGACTGAACAGCAGCAAGACCTTCAGAAAAAAAGAGACAGGTATGGGAAGTGAGGAATTGGTTGAAAATATAGTATCTAAAATGGAATTTGAATTTCTGGACCACAGATTAAAATATAGGAATGAGTCCTTGGCTAGGAGCCACAAATGCCCTAACAAAAGTTAATATGAAGGTATTTACCTGGTGTATTGTAAATCTAATAAATAAGCCCCCAAAAACAAAAGAAAAAGTGGAAAGAGTAAACTGCCTATATATACCCATCAAGCTAGATACTGTAAAGCAAGGATTCTTTACCTTCTTTGTGTCCTGGAACCCTTTGGCATTCTGTCAAAGGTTATGAACTGCTTCTCAGAATGATGTTTTTGAATGCATAATTAAAATACATAGTATTACAAAGGAAGCCAATTATGCTGAAAAAAAATGAAATGTTTTCCCATCCAAGTTCATGGACCCCCTGAAATCTATCCACAGACCCTGGATTAAGAACCCTAAATATGGAGAGTAACTGATTACAGTATAGCAAGAAAAATGGCACTTGAAACACCAACTTCCTGACTCATAACACCCAATAAAAGAGACTGAAATAAAACTCTTAACCTCAGATGTTCATGCAAAATGCAGAAAATATGGATAACAAGAAGGGTAACTTTGAGATCCCAATTCAGGAAGTGAAATAGGCCTTGATAGTATACCGCCAAGACTTGATGGGATAGGAGTCATGACTAGAAGATAACTCCAGAAGGGAATACTTTTTATATTAAAAAACAAAAAGAAACAGAATTGGTAAAGAAGGGAGAATGACATTATATATTAAGAAGAATATGCATTCTTATAAGGAAATACAGAGAGTTGATTGCTCAATGAAGAACATTGGTTAAGATCAGTGAATAGAATAACAGAAACGAATGTCATTGGTGCGTACTACATAACCTGAAGATAAAGGAGAAATAGATGAGTTTAAGAAAACAGATTGCAAGCCTGACATGGAGGCTTAAAGTAATGATGGGAGATTTCAGATATATGAACATATCTTAGCGCTCTCTCCCTCTCTCTCTCCCTCTCTCTCTCCCTCTCTCTCTCTCTCTCTCTCTCTCTCACACACACACACACACACACACACACACACACAGAAATTAATAATTTCCTGACTTGTCAATAATATTTCATCCTACAAAACATGAAGGAACCAACAAGGGGAACTTCTATTTTGGAACTTATTCTCACCAACAAGGAAGAGCTGGTTATTGCAGCAGAAAAGATGAAAACCTTGGGGAAAACAGAGGAAATGAAAGCTAGGTATAGTCTAACAAGCATGCTAGAATTGGGATGAGTAGATTTCAAAGAATTCAGAAAAAGAACAGGTACAAAATTCTACAGGAAAGTCAGGCCAAAAGGGATGGGACCCTCTTGAGAATGAAATACTGAAGATTCCAAGGAAAATAATTGTGACATACAGATATACAGAGAACTCACCAACCAGTTTCATTCATTGTTCAGTCATGTTCAATTCTACGTGACCCCCCTGGACGAATTGAAGTGGTTTGCCATTTCTTTCTCCGGTATGTCACCATTTTACAGATGAGTAACTGAGGCAAACAGAGGTTAAGTGACTTTCCCAGGGACACACAGCTAGTAAGTATCTAAGGCCAGATATGCAACCAGATCTTCCTGACTCCAGGCCCTCCAGTGCTCCATCTGCTTCACTCCCACCAAACAATTTAGATGTTTAAAATAACAATTACAATAGATGGAAGCAAAGCCACATAGTAGAGGACTGTGGCAGAGTCCTAGGAAAATAGTATCTGGATTGCTAAAGCTTCCGACAATCTGAGACCAGCAAAGAAAGCTGAGGATAACAAAAAAGATGTTTTGCTTCTTTTCCTACATTGGAGAAAAAGAGAGTTCCAAAGGGCTATGCCTGCTGCTCAGTGTGGATCAGGTGGTGATAAATGACAACGGAGAGAAGGCTGAGCTGTTCAACTCATATTTTGTTTCTGATTTCACTGTCAGGATGATCTTGGACCAAAAAGGACAGAAAAAAAAGGAATGCCAATAGGGAGTTGGAAAACAAGATAAAATAGAGCCGTATTAAGAGAACTCACAAAGCTGCCCTTAATGAGTTCAAACACCAGGTGCCAATGAACTTCATCTGAGGCCACTGAAAGAACTGGCTAATGTGATTGCTACACCATTGTTGGTGACCTTTGAAAGGTCATGAAAAATTGGAAAGGTGCCACAGGATTGGGCAAAGGTCCCAGTTTTCAAAAAAGTGAAGAGAATGGAATCCATAAACCACAGACCAGAGAATTTCACGTTGATTCCTGACAAAATTCTAAAGTACATTATTAAAGGGGTGATTACTGATCGTTAGGAAAAGAAGCAATGATCCAAGAGTCAACACGGCTTCATCAAGAACAGGTCAGGCCAAACGAGCCTCATTTCTTTCTCCTATTTTTTTAACAAGGTTTATAACCTGGTAGGCCAGAGGAATAACCATATCTATAGTTTACTTATATTTTAACAAAACATCTGACAAAATTTCTCATGTTACTTTTGTGAATGAGGAGAGATATAGACTTAGATAATAATACAATTATACTTATTTAGAATTGGTTGAACAGCTGAACCCAAATCACATTCATCACCTAGAAAGAGGTCTATGCTAGAGTGCCCTCAGACATCTGTGGTTGGTGTCCTGAGCTGTTTAACATTATTATCAATGACTTGGCTTTCTGTATACATGATAGGATTATCAAATTTGCAAATGACACAAGGTTGAGAGGAATAGATAATATGTTAAATAACAGAATCAGGATCCAAAAAAATCTTGTCATCCTATAATACAAGGTTCTTAACCTTTTTTTGTGATATGGACCCCTGTAGCACTCCTGGTGAAGCCTGTGGACTCCTCTAAATAACGTTTTTTAAATGCATGAAAAAAATACAGTTTTACAAAAGAAATCAAATATATTGAAATACCGTTACCAAAATATCTTCTTAAAAGAAAAGTTTACAGGGGCAGCTAGGGGACGCAGTGAGTAGAGCACCGGCCCTGAAGTCAGGAGGACCTGAGTTCAAATTTGGCCTCAGACACTTGACATATGTACTAGCTGTGTGACCTTGGTCAAGTCACTTAACCCCAAGTGCCCTGCCAAAAAGAAAAAAAAAAGAAAAGCAAGTTTACAGACCCATTGTTAAGAAGCCTTGGCATAGAATGTTGGACTAAATCTGATGGATAAAATTTAATAGGATTACATGTCAATTCTTAAATTTGGGTTCAAAAATAAATCCACTTCACAAGTACAAGATTGGAGCATTGTGGCTGGATAGCAGTTTGTCTGAAAAATATCTGGGACTTTTAGTGGATTTCAAGCTTGATATGAGTCAGAAGTATAACATGGCAGCCCAGAAGGCCAATATAATCTTAGGCTAAGGCAAATGCCCCAAACAAGGGAAGAGATTGCTTTGTGTGCTCTTCTCTAATCATAATATATTTGTAATATTGGGTTCAATTTAACAAACTACATTATAGAAAATAATAATATTTTAGAAAAATAATAAGCTAGATTGTTCAAGGGGAGTTGATCAGAATGACAAAGAGCCTTAAGAACAAACTATATGAGAACTGATTCAAAGAACTGGGTCTGTTTCATCCAGAGGACTTAAAAGGGACATAACAGCTGGCTTCAAGTATTTGGATGTGCTGTTTTATGGAAGATAGATTTGTTCTCCTTAAACCCAGAGAACAAAATGAGAAGCAACTATCAGAAAGTCTCAAGAGAAAGATTCAGGCTTAATGTAAGGGAGAAAACTGCCCAACAATTAAATCTATCCAATAATGGAATGGGGCACCTTGGAAACAGCGTTTCCTTTGTCACTGGATGTCTTCAAGTAAAGCAGATTGACTTGTTGGGTGCTTGGGGGGCAGGGTGAGGGGAGATACTTGTTCAGATATGGGTTAGACCACGTAGTTTCTGAGGTTTGTCCAGCTCTGAGATTCTACAATTCATATTCATGATTATCAATTCAACTATATCTAAATGGCACTTGGATTTCCAAAGTTATGACTGAGTCCTGTGGAAACATATTTCCTGGTTTTTCAAGGAATTCCCTCTGCATTACTTGTGGAAAGGGGGAATAAAAAGACTAAACACATACCTGTGAACAGGAATACTTTCCCTGATGAGAAACTGCTTTTGTTTTACGTGAAATCCTTGGTTAATGCTTATCTCTTTCTCTGGCAGTCTCTTTACAAAAATGACTAGATTCTGAATGTCTTCAAGGACTACCTCTTCAATTTGTAAATCTCTAATCATTGAATAAAAGAACTGGCTATGAATAAACCCCTTCTTGAAAGGAGTTTCAACACCACAACCATGTGAAAAGGAGTTCACTCTCTAGCCATGTGGTTGTATTCATAGTGGAGACAATAGTGGTGTGCTATGTGGGCAAAAGTTCATACACTGTACTTTGTGTTGGGATCATTGATCCCATCCTTTCCATGCATTGTGTTGTCCTGTATGTGCAGAGTAATCTGGAATGCTGGCCAAAATTAGGATGCATGAGTGTCAACATACCCCTGGCAGTTGAGGACTAAAGAGGTCTGTTTGCATTCTCATCAACCATTGTCATGATTGAACATACACTTGTGGTTGCCATGGGAATGTCATGGAGAAAAATGCTCAGATGATAGACCGATTATCAAGTGTCCAAAAGGAGTCCATTGACCAGGACATAGAGGATACACAATGGAAAGCCTGCACAGCACCACCCACCACTTCCTTTCTAAACAATCGCTCTAGCTAACATTATACTGATAGCCTCTACTAACACTCCACCCCTCCAAATGTCACTAAGAATAGGAACTCATTAGTTTCTAAAGATTAAAAAGGAGAGCTAATTAGGGAAAGAAATAGTCAAAAAATAACTTAGAAAGTTCAATGCCCATTATTATGTATGTTCCATGTGCCAAAGGATGACAACATCTCCAAATTCTCCTCAGTGCTTCTGAGATCAGCCCTCCAGATGTGACAGAAAGAAATTTACATTTCTATTGGTGGGCACACACACCACTATGCAACAGGTATTTGTTAGGCAAAGATGCATCCCAGATGATATGTCTTTGATTTGCCATTATCTGAATAACTACTTTTAACCTTGTTATGTGCTATCTTTTATTAAATTTCCCCTTTGGCACACAATTTGCTTTGGAGTGCAGTTTCTGAAGCCAGGGATAGACAAGGTACAGTGTGTAATAATGACTGGTAATATTTCCCTGTCACTTGGGCTCTATACAAAACCTAGAAATGACTTCCTTTTGATAGCTGCTTTGCAGAAATTACTAGGTTCTAGGACTGAATCAGTCAGTTAATGTTTATTAAGGACCAGGCACTTATTAAATACACCAAGCACTGTGAAAATTGCTGATACAAAGACCAAAGTGAAAAGTTCCTGTTCTCAAAGAGTTTACATTTTAACGGGGAAACAATACACACAAATACATCTACTCAAATGAATCTAGGATCCCATCAACACTGGAGTTCTCTGCCATGATGGCGATCACAGCCCATCCATGCCTGCCCATCCAGCGTGATTCTTGTCTGTGTTCTCCCAAAAGTTTGTCACAGGGGTTCCGCCCAATGTGCTGCAGGCTTTCCTTGCTTTCTCCTGACCTCACACAGGTACTAGTGAAGAATACCAGCTGTTCATCTGTTATCCCTCACTCTGGCCCTGATATAAGTATATACATCTAAAAGAGATATCTCACATCTTCAACACCAATTAACTCTGGCCCTGATATAAGTATATACATCTAAAAGAGATATCTCACATCTTCAACACCAATTAACATAACTAACAATATAATCCATACCCTGATATTTTTATCAGGTAAAAATGCCTCTTTGAATTATAGAATCCACCAATCAAAGGAGCCAACTCTGATGAATTGATCAAAGCTTAAAAATGGGGTATGAAGTGAATGAAAGCAGATGACTCCACATAGAAAATGTCCTGTGGCTGATTGAAGAGAATTAGTCATGTCCTGGTGGGGGGTAGAGGGGATGGATAAAATGCAGAGTTAGTTTAGAATCCCACACTCTGATCGCAGGGCAGTCCAGTGGTGGAGCAACTCCAGCCAAGCCTCTGAGAGGAAGCCACTGGAAGCAAGGGAAAGAGTCTCTTTCTCCTTCCCTACCTGCAGCCTTTGACTAGAGGAAAACCTCATTAACTTCAAAAAGTCAGAAGATTTAGATTTCCCATTGACATCAGTATCAGTGTCCCAAGAATAGTGATGTCTCCATTGAGAGCTAAGAGGCATGATGACAAAAAACTAGGTGTTGTAAGGAAAGGCAACTTTAGCATTCCACACGATCACAAACATCAGAGTCCCACAGAGAGCCACCACAAAGGGATACCTCATGAGATCTCTGCAGAGAGAGAAAAGGACTTACAAATTTCCTTAGGCCCCATGTGCTCTCTAAGCTTGAGCCCAATTCCCCCTAGACTCAGTCTGTACGCGTGGGAGAGTGTGTCCCAGACGTTTGGTCTAATGTTTTCATACCACCTGTTCTTACTATTCTATAATACTATATCACCAAATTACTTATTACTATACCATAAAAATAATAAGTTAGCATTTATGTAATGCTTAAAGGTTTGCAAAATACTTTGCATACATTTTCCCATTTGAAAGTACCCTTTTCCAAAACCTTCTTAGGTCTGGCTGGCTGGCAATCAATAGGGAGTGCATTGGATGGAGTCCTATGAGAAATGATACTTGAAAATACCCCAATCTTTAGAACTGATAGGGGAGAAGTAGCCAACTGTCCTCTAGTGACCTAATCTGCTTGTGCTAATGAGAGTTGGGGAATGAGTTCAGAGAGAGAGCAACATGTAGAATATATGCAAAGGTGAGACCAAGATAGTTTGGGGAGGGAGGACACTAGTATCTGGAGCATTGGGAAAAGCTTCAGGTAGAAGATGGCACTTGAGTTTGGAAGGAAACCAGGGGTTCCAAGAGGCGAAGATGAGAAGGGAAAGCATTCCAAGGATGAGGGACATATAGTGCAAAGGCAAAGAAGAAATTGAGTGTTTTGAGGAGCAGGTAGAATGGTTTTTGGTTGATCTTAGACTAATGCTATGTGCCTGAGACACTAATAAACCCTTCTTAGTTCAGGATCCTGCAGAAGAACCGGAGGACGCCCTTTCTGAATTAAGCTGCACATTTTTCTCCAGGGATTGTTGGTTTTTTCTCATCCATTGTAGTGATAGAGTTAAAGAATCTATATAGTTCCTCACAACCCAACATAGGAATTCCCCAATGATGTAAGGGTGCTCCCTTGTCCAACTTGCTAACCTATCTACACTAGTGCTATGTCTTGCTCCACAAGGAATCCCAAAGTCTACCTCTCCTCCCTGTCTACCCTCCAGTAGGATTTGAGCATTCAGCACATCTCATAGAAGAATTTCAGGAGCCTGACCACTAGGTCAAAAAGTCTTACATTTAGATACAGAAAAAAATCAACTTCTCCAACCCAAGAAATGGAGGAGGAAGTAGTTTTTCTGAAAAAGATCTAGGAGCTTTATGGAACTAGAATTGTGATATGAGTAAGCAAGAGTGCTACAGCAGCCTCCCCCCAAAAAACTGACTGCAATCTTGGATTGCACTTAGAGAAACATGGTTTCCAGAAACAAAAAAGATGTGAGAGTCTTTCTGTACACTGCTCTCATCAGATCTCACCTAAGTATTGTGTTCAGTTCTTGATCCCACAGTTTAAAGTGGGCTTTGATAAGCTACAGAATGTCCAGAGGAAGACACCCAAGATGGTAAAGATTGGTTGAAGGAACTGGGGATATTTAACCTGGAAAAGAGAAAGCTTGGGGAGAGCATAGGACATGATAGATGTCCTTAAGTATATGGAGAAGCTGTTGTATGTAGAAGAGAAATTGGATTTATTCTGTTTGCTCTCCCCCCACCCCCCCCCCCCCCCCCCCAGAGAACAGAACTAGGAGGAATTGTAGAAGCTGCAAAAAAAAAAAAAAAAGGCCAGCTGAGGCTCAACATGGGAGAAAATTTCCTAGTACATAGAGTTGTCCCAAAATGGAATAAGATGCCTCAGGAGGTGGTGAGTTCCCATTGTTTGGACTTCCTTCTCCCCTTCCATGGTCATCTGGCCTCTCTAAGGATGACCAAATGGTAAATATGTTATAGTGGGGATCCTTTCATGTATGGATTAGAGTAGACGGCTGCTGAGGTTCTCAAATTCTGCACTTTTCTGAAAGGCAAAGCCCTATTCAGATTATACTGAGACCAACAACAAAAGCTTCTTTGTATCTAAGTGCCTGCTCACCTGAAACATCCGCAATTTCCATGGCATGACCCACCAGGAAGGTCTTTGAAAACCTCCACAAATCTCCATGTTTGCAAAAGACAGTTTGTGATGACGACAGACATAGCCTAAAATGGAGGCTTGATTGGGGTCAGTGGGTGTCCCAATCAGGTTCCAACAAGGCAGAGGCTAAGGAATATTTATTTCAGAGCATCCCTAGCTCTGCTCTCTTGTGGCCTCTTTGCAAGTGTTTAAACAAAGGTCTTCAGAGAGCTAGTGGCACCAGCCTGCAACCCCCAACTTGGGCTGACAGTTCTGCCATGATGAGGGATGCTAGGGGAATTCATTCTTAATATGAATTTGAAAACCTAGAGAGTGCCAAGGGGAAGCTGGCACCCAGATCCCTGCTTTGTTTGTCATTGTGGTAACCCACTGCTGAAAGCAAACAGCAGGTAACTGCAGAACACACCTGTCTGTGGCAGCTGTTTGATGTTAGGGGGCTTTGATTGTCAACTAAGCAATTTGCTTAGGATCTGGAAACAAAGCAAGGAGATTGTCATGAGCTGGAGAAGCTGTTGACATGCAGCATGCCTGCAAGCTCCCAGCCGTCTGGAGAAGAATGAGTAAGAGAAAGATTGGCACCAGAGGTGGCTGTACTTCCGTGGGAGTGACAACCTCCTGCAGAGAAGTAATGGGATCTCTGTAGCAAAGTGCCAGCTCCCTACCCAAATAAAGCCTTGACGTTGCTAAAGACCCCACAGCTAGTAAATGACTCTAACAAGTGTCAGTGTGGTTGGACTTAAGAGAACAAAGATACTTAGTCCTTAGCCTCCTCGGAGAAAAATATGAAATGAAATGAAATGAAATGAAATGAAATGAAATGAAATGAAACGAAGGGTTTTTCATGGAGAAGGATGCTGGCCAGGGTAAGCTGTTTATTCTGAATAATTACTAAAATACATACACTGGTTACTGAGAAGCATCTGAACTGTAGCTGTCCTTCAAGGACCAACTCAAGCCCCATCTCTCTACTATGACCTTCTGGCTTCGTCCCACCCAAGGTTTTCCCTCTATGATCCTACTGTATTCATTGTCTATATATTTCATATTCTATCTTGTATTATTACACTTTGTATACATGTCCTATTTCAGTTTGTAAACTTCTTGAGAGTGGGGACAATGAGCTGACATAAAGATGTCTACAGGTTGAATGAGCAGGATTAAGATAAATTAGGACAAGGTTAAACATAGCTACTAATTTGGTCCTTTACTAGCCCACTGATATCCACAGAGATTACTTGAGCTCAAGAGTAGGCATAAAGCAGGTGTAGCTGCACAGTAACAAAGAGTATACAGATTCTGTGATTCTAACAGCATAGTGTTATGTTCCTCAGGCATAAGATATTCCATAAAGGAGAAACAGATCTTGTGCTTAGGATATAAAAAATGAGAATCAAATGTTCATAAAAGGGTAATTGTAATGACTAAGTTTGGCCCCAAAGAAGAGATATAGGAAAGCATCTTTCCCAATTTCTTTGCGAAGATGAGGACTACAGAGATGAACTCTTTTGACATGTTGTTTAGGTTGATTTAACTGTTGTTGTTATAAACAATGGCTTTCTTGGAGGAGGTGGAGAAACACATTGGAAAATATAGGTTACGTAAAACCAAAAAGTACCACTAAAATTTTAGTTTAAAAAAAAAAGGAAAGGGTCTTTGAAGAGGCTTCGTGGACCATGTCTTCCACTTCAAATCTTTGTCGTCAAATGACTTTTTAGATTGAAGTACAGATTAAAGTAAGGAAAGCAATCCATTGTACAGAGATGACTCAGAAGAGAAATGAATTTACAAGAGGACATTAGTGAGATGGCCAAATGTAGAAATTCGGTGGAGTCTCACCAACACTGGATCTTATGCTCTGCCATTTTGACTACTGTTTTGCTGTTGATTTTTGAATCAAGCAGCATGAAATAGTGGAAAGAATGGTGGACTTGCTGTCAGGACGATTTGTATTCAAATCCCACCTCAGACATTTAGTAGCTATGTGACCCTTAGCAGCTGTGTGACAAATTAATCTCTTTATGCCTCAATTTCCTCACCTGAAAAATGAAGGGTCTAGACTTGAAGGCCTCTACGGTCCCTTCCTGATCTAAACTTATGATCCTATCATCCTTATAGGCATGGGAGATTCCAGCATACATGGAGATTTGCTCTGAAATTAACTGCTTATCTGTAACTCTCATAATGCAGAGGCAACGCTAAGAAAGAATAAAGATTCAGTCTATACTGTGCACATATGGTGCAGACCGAACTAAAAAGCAGGTATGAGGGAAGGGCAAGGAATAGCATTTATTAAGTACCGATTATGTGCCAGGCACTGTGCTAAATGCTTTACAAATATTATCTCCTTTGATTTGGGATGAATTAAGGCAAGTAGGAAAGGGAGATTGTTCTTGCTTCACATTTATGGAATACCCATAGTCCCAAGTATAGACCAAAAGTTCAAAGACCTTTACACCTCCAAAAACCCTGATTCTATTTCAGTCGCCAACATTAAGTGCAGCATCAGTCCACCAGCTCATCACTCTCTCAGAGAGAAAGCTCAAGTACCAAATGAGTTCGAACCAATTCTAATAAACCATCTGTTTACACAGAAAAGATCCCTCTAGACCGAGGAAAGGGTACATTTACAACAGAAGAATGGTGTAAACTACACAGTATTTGTCCAATGAATGGAACAGCCTGCTGCACAGGTATTCATCTAGCATCCAACAAATGTTAGTGGGCAAGACCCTAGTGGAGCTGCAGAACACTGGAATAGTGTTTGAGAGACTAAAGCCATCTTTGTACCACAGTGCAGGCACTAAATATGGAATGCCAAGAAAGAGCAGAGCTTCAAGCACCAAGATGAAGTTACCAAGCCAACATCAGTATCGCAGGTCAAAGTCTGGATCAAGGTCCCCAAGAAGGGAAAGACATCAGTTAGGCACCAAGGGGCCAAAAGAGTCAGTACTGGGAGATCACAACACTGAGAAGAATAGCAGCTCATGTCATCGTAGTTCAGTCGACCCCAGTTGGAATGTTTTGCCATTTCCATCTCATTTTACAATAAGGAAACTGAGACAAACAGGAATAAGTGACTTGCCCAAGGTCACACAACTAGGAAGTGTCTGAAGCCAGATTTGAACTCATGAAGCTGAGTCTTCTTTACTCCAAGCCAAGCACTCTATCCACTGTGCCACCTAGGTGCCCCTAGCCAGCTTATACCTAGCACCAAATCCATAGAGAGTTTTGCTTAGCTAGGTAGCCTAATGAATAGAGTGCTAGGCTTGAAGTCAGGAACACGTGAGGTCAAATTCCACCTCAGCCACTTCCTAGCTGTGTAGACCTGGGCAAGTCATTTAATCTTTCTCAGACTCAGTTTTCTCATCGATAAAACAGGGATGTTGTTTTAGGGATAAGTGAGATAGTGTAAAGTCCTTCGCAAACCTTACAACTCTATATAAAAGCTTGCTATGGCTAATTAACTGCTTATTTGTCATTTTAATATTCAGGGAAGACTTTCTAATTCTAGTTTATTGGTTAAGCTCTGTTTGCTGCACCATTCTGCTCCCCAGATGATCCCTGGCAATAACAAGACAAAACAAAACATCTACCGAGATAAAGAATGGGAAATGGAATTTTTTGGTTTAACTTTTGATCACTTCTCACACTAGGGCCTCTTTGATTCCAGGACAGAGCAGAGAACTCCTCCTCATCTCTTCCTTGCCCACTGGGCTGTACTCCTTTGGAATTCCTGATCATGCCCTTGGGCCAAATACCTTCCCAGTTTCATCATTCTTTCAGGTCTTCCCCCCCACATTAGATAGCAAGCTCCTTGAGGGCAGGGACTATCTCTCTTTTTTGCATTTGTATGCCCAGTACTGAGCACAGTTCCTGACACACAGTAGGTACTTAGTAAATGTTTATGGACTGACTGACCCTATCTATGAAGGGGAAGGGGGAGAAAGGATAACCAATGCATTATGACCAATCTTTTGAAGCACCTACTAACCTTTATAAATACATCTTACATTTCAAGGATAGATTGTTTGGTTGGAATGGTACTCCTTCTACCAGCCCATATAGTAATGCTATCAACTGCTTAACAAATGGTCTTCCAGAATTTCTTTGATCAAAATATATATACATACATATATATACATATATATATATATATATATATATATATATATATCACCTTAAAGTCAATCTGGTAACAAATTTCCCTGAAATTGATGGGTTGGTCTTCGATTTAAAATCATTCCTGTCCATCACTGGGCCTCTCCTTGAAGTTTTTTTCCAGCTTGGAGGGCCTTCCAGGGCTTTCACTGCATTGGCACAGCTTTTAACAACCCAAGGTCATCCCAGACCACAATAAGTCATTGGAGTAGGATATTAATGGATAAACGCATCATTAAAATATAAACACATTTAATGTAAACACTTGGCATGAAAGCAACCAGTTTCGAATTGCAATATATCATTTAGCCAAAAACGTCTTTTTTCTATCTTTATTATTGGTCTTCACAGAACTGGAGAAGGAATTAGCAATAAAGGCTTAGGAGCCTACTTCATTGATGTCCAGTCATAGAGTCTTTCATATATGAATCTAAATCCAAGTGATTCATTGAGGTTGGCTCTGAATTAGACACAATGTTAGAGCAACAAATATCAAAAAAATTTTGGTGGAACCCAGTGGTCATGTAAAGAAATCATCTTGTATGATCATCTTCATGTGTTTGTCTTCCAAAATTTGTTCAGTCTCACAAAAACATGATCTTAGAACATAAATGGAGGTTGGAAAGTAGAAGATCTAATGAATTCTGAAAGTAAAAGATAATGATGATGAATACTTCTCTGGAAATGTTCAGTCTGAGATATCTGTGGGACATCCAGTTGGTTATGTCCTATAAGCAGTTGGGAATTCAGGATTGGAGCTTAAGAGAGAGACGAGAGCTCAACAGATAGGTAAAGAAAATCTCTGCATGGAGATGATGTATGGAAAATTGATGAAAAATCACCCAGAGTGAAAGTTCAGAGAAAGAAGAGGAAATGGTTCAGGACAGAGCTTTGGGGTATTCCCGAGCATAATGGCTGGGAAATAGATAATGAGCCAGTAAAGAAAACAAAAAACAATAAGAGAAGATGTTGTCTTATTGTCCAGTACAGAAGAATCAAATTCATGAACCAGGGAACCAGATTAAAATGTAATTGGGGAATGTTTAACAAAATAAATTAAAATACAATGCAACATAGATAATATGAATTTGTGGTTTTCTAAGTCAGTATGTAGCATTTTGGCACCTGGTCTAATGGGAAAAGTACTGGCCTAGGTATCAAGGGACCTAAGGTATATTCTAGTCCCAAAGCTGTCACTACTTAGTTGCTTGACATTGAACCATTGGATTTCAATTCCCTCCTTCATTAAAATGGGACTAATATCTGTTCTGCCTAATGGCATTGTTTAGATGTTCCAATGATCTGGTATATGTGACAGCATTTTAAAGGCTTTGAAATCTTAGGTAGATTTCAGGAATTCAGTACGAATGCTATTGCTGAATTATTTTAGTAATCATATTAAGGTGGACATTGCAATTGTTAGCGTGAAACTGAAGGATCCTCCTTTTCTTGGTCAATAAGCCTCAAAGAGTGAAATGGTTTTTGTCATATATCCCCTCCTCTTCTTCCTGCATCCCAGGGCCAGGGGAATTCATGGCCTCCGAGCTGTGTTCTCCTGGGTGGAAAACAGCTCCAAAATGCCACTGCCCATCTAAAGGGCCATTTCCCAGAGAGAGATTAGTCATTCTCTGTATACTTTCCAGGACACTAATTACCTGGATGACTCAAGAAATAAGGTCAGCAAGTATTTTAGACTAGGAAGCCTGGAAATGACACTCTACTATAAATCAAACCAATTTTGATTAGAAAACATATTCACCTCCAGCCAGGGAAATATAATTTGACAGTCTGGAGAGCAACCCCTTCCTCATCCTAATCAGAGTGAAACTTATAATCATGAGCCTTCCCTGAAAGGGGCTGGGTGATGGGCTTTATATTAATATACTCCTCCTGTCTGGAAAGGCAGATGTGGCGATGAGTCTGATTAGCAGGGAGTTCCTTAGGTCTCAGAGAAGCCAGAATGGGTAATAGGATCCGCATGCCTTACCGGCAGATTGGTGTATATTCTTCTATTTCTCCTTTCAAACGTCTCGTAGCTTGGAGAAAATTCACTGCTGCCTTGCTTTCCGTTTCCTGTGTGATTTTTTTTCAATAGCCCAGTCATTGAAAGGATGTCCATCACTGCCAAGCTCCTTGCATGAACCTCTGCTCCCACCACCCTTCACCCCAGCATCACCAGTTTGCATCTTCCTAATCTCCTTCTGCCTTCCTGCACTCCCTTACCTTTTATATGACCTGATATAGCTATACAAAATTAGAGATGGGTGAAATGATGGCAGAGAATATCTGAGTCTCAAGCAAGGCCTTCCTGTTCAACCTATCCTTGCCCAGGAATCTCCTCTACAAACGTCCCGATCAAGTTGTCACCTGCTTGAAGACCTCTGAAAGGGGAACCTCCCACTTCTCAAGGCAGACCATTCCATTTCTTTGTCCTCATAATTATAGGCACCTAGATCTACACCTGGAAGGGACCTCAGAGGCCACCTCACCCAACCTCCTCAATATACAGATGGGAAAAAAGCATTAGGATATTCTGGTTGTTTTTTTTAACATGGGCCCTAAACCTCTACAGTTTCTACCCATGCTTCTAGTCCTACCTTCTCTTTCTTCCTTTCTTTGTTTCTGTCTTTCTTTCTTCCTTTCTTTCTTCCATTCTTTCTTTCTCTTCTTCTTCTTCTTTTTGGTTTTTCATAAGTAAATATTTTAACTGGAAATTTATATACTATCTGAACAAGATGAATCCCTCTTCCAACACAGCAGCCCTTCAAATACTTTCAAACAGCTTTCTTGCTCCTCTTAAGTCTTCTCTAGGTCAAAAATTCTCAATTCCTTCAATTGACCTGGTTGCGCCTCCTGACAATTCTTCGGTTTGTCCCTCCTAAAATATGACACCCAGTGTCCTTGCTTATCGGGCACCCAGATGTAGTCTTCCCAGGGCAGAGTACAGCCACCTCCTGTTCTCTGAAAGCCACTATGTATCTTGTAGTGAAGTTTTAGACCACATTAGCTTTGGGGGATTAGTGTGGCTTTATCAGATTCTTGTCCCCTTAGATGAAACTTTTCCCTAAGGGAAGCTTGTCTTGCATAGTGGATAGGGAGCTGGCTTCAGAGTCAGGAAGACCAGAGTTCAAGTCCGGATTCCAACTGATTTTGTGATCCTGAAGTCATTTAAATCTCTCAGTTCCCCCAAGCAACTCCATGAGATTATACATTTCAGAAAAGATACCAACCCACCTGTGTTGGTAGAGGAAGTTTCTATACTGATGAAATCACAGGACTGGTAAATGAATAAAGGTTTATTATTAAAGTCTTCTTTTGCTTTTCCTTAACTTCGATACCCTGAGATCTGCACCCTGCCTTAGCTCTACTTAGACACTAAAGCAAACCTTAGGTGTTTTGCAATTGCTATTCACAAGGTGGGGAGAGGGAAGAAGGCAAGAAGGGAAGAAGGGGAGGTCGCCACACAGGTATCATCTGTGCAAAGACTTGTCGGCAAGCTAGGTATCTATCTCCTGCCTCCCAGTGCACACACAGGCAGATTGCTCGTAGCACCTCAACAGAAGAGGAGGGGTGACCTTGGATTGGAAACAAAAGGCCAGGCCACATAAACAGTACCTCCTGCTTCCCTGAAACAACCCAGCCTAGAAAGAATAAGCGCCCAGAAAACAAAGACTCATTTGGCATTTCCGATATCATCTTTGGAACTGAATAAGACAAATAACTTAAAAGGGGGCAGGAGAGATCGATGAAGCTGCTGACTTGAGACCGTTCATATGAGAGTTCCTGATTTATCAGCCATCATAAGAGCTGATAAGCTCCTACAATGAGTGTTCAGTGATCATGGGCTATACCTCCTGGAAGACTGGCAGGCTGGGGCAGGGGTGGGGGTGATCAGAGGATGGAGAGTAGACATTTTGATTTCAGAATTCACTAATCAGTTGACTACCAAACTGGGTCTTGTGCTGTTTTTAGGTACTGTTGAAAGTGGGGGGTCTCTATTGTTCTTTGATTAGCATTGTTATAATGAAAACTAGGCTTCTGGGTAGCCATTCTAGGTAAAGAAGGACACCCCGGGGCAAAAGGGGGTAGGGGAAGGGTGCTGGGAGAGGAGAGAAGTTATTATTACGAGTGAGAACAATAAAGTACAGAGGAGAGCTATAAAGTGGGCCAGTGACTTGGGCCCAGCATCAGTGCTGAACACAGAGCCTGAGCACGGACTGTGACTGCCTGAGTAAGATTAAAATCTGCAGGGAAATTTTGTTCCTTAACTCTGGCAGAAATTAGGAATAAATTCAATTGCATTCTGCACAATAGCTGGAAGCGATTGAGGTTAAGTGGCTTGCTCTCTGATGTGTTAGTATTACTGAGCACTCTCTGCTCATGTGACTCTGTGCAATCTGCTCTTGGAACAAGTCGCCATGGCAACTGATGATTTCTATTACAGTACAGTCAAGTTCACATTCTAGGGCCTGTCATATGCTTGGAAATTTCCAGTTAAAATATTTACTTATGAAAAAGCCAAAAAGAAGAAGAAGAAGAAGAAGAAGAAGAAGAAGAAGAAGAAGAAGAAGAAGAAGAAGAAGAAGAAGGAGGAGGAGGAGGAGGAGGAGGAGGAGGAGGAGGAGGAGGAGGAGGAGGAGGAGGAGGAGGAGGAGGAGGAGAGAAAGAAAGAAAAAGAAAGAAAGAAGGAAGGAAGGAAGGAAGGAAAGAAAAAAGAAAGAAAGAAAGAAAGAAGGAAGGAAGGAAGGAAAGAAAAAAGAAAGAAAGAAAGAAAGAAAGAAAGAAAGAAAGAAAGAAAGAAAGAAAGAAAGAAAGAAAGAAAGAAAGAAAGAAAGAAAGAAAGAAAGAAAGAAGAAGGAAGGAAGGAAGGAAGGAAGGAAGGAAGGAAGGAAGGAAGGAAGGAAGGAAGGAAGGAAGGAAGGAAGGAAGGAAGGAAGGAAGGAAGGAAGGAAGGAAGGAAAAGGGGGGAACCTTTAGAGGGGGGGAAGGAGGTGAAAACGTAGCATCATTTATCTGCAGAAGGCAAGGGAACATTGTATTTTCATATAGCTGTTGCAACAAAACAAAAACTTCACATGGGAAGAGAGACTGGAAAAGGAGGTTTTGTGCTCACACGGGAGACAAGCTGGTGTCATGCCTGATACAATTCAGAATGTGGAATGGGAAGGGAGCCTGAGGACTGAGGGTCCTACCTGACCTTGAGAAGCTGAAGATCATAATTTCAGTCCTGTTCGATTCTGAGGTACATGTTTCATTTCATGTTCCATTTCAGCTTTTCACATAAGTGTCTGTTGAGTCTCAGAATGGTGGCAATACCCTGAACAGGTAGGGAGGAGTCACTTAGTTTCCCCAGGTCTCAGTTTCTTTATCTGCAAAATATGAAGACAGTACTAGAATAGCCCCTGAGGCCCCTTCTCTATTCCTACGATCCCATGTTTCTCAGCAATCAGGGAGAAGTAATTTGTAGAACTTCCCAGCTAGGCTACCAAGCACTTGGGGGATCACTAGAGTTCTGACCATTGGTCCCTTCCAAGTGGGGCTGGGGGGGACCCTGAAACACAAATAAATGAATAGTTCTTCTCTCATATAAGCTATAGCTATAACGTAGGCTCTTAGAAAGTGATTGAAGGTCTGTCTTCCTGAACACAGCTCATGCAAGAGGGGCACCGCAGTCAAGTCCTTCAGGGATCTATCCAAAGGGTTAAAACTCAGGGTGCACGTACAAATGTCACTAGGTTCTCAGATGAGAAATGCTGTACAAAAGACCCTACAGAAGTTTTTCTTGAGAGAGAAACCACCCTGGGCCCTCTGGCTTCTAGAATTCAAAAGATATTTTTTAGGCATAGATTAGTCAGGTATCTAATTGGAACCATATAGACAAACCCAACTTGACACATTATGGTTTTCTAGCTCATCTGAAATATTTATTTGCCCACCCAAGTGTTTGATACTGTACTAGACACTCCCTGTTAACAGAAGAGGGAGGAGGGGTGGGGTGTGAAATAGGGAATGCTTCTTCTGGGCAATTCTGGAAAGTTAATGATTCCGTGGAGTGTAACAAAGGAGCTGAAGAACCTAAAAGAAAAATAAAGCTGGCACTCATGGTCAGAATCTTGGAAATCCTGATAGGGCCATGAATTCATTTTTGGTTATTTGGGCCTATTTTCTATGCAACCAAATAATCATTGAGAGAGAGAGAGAGAGAGAGGTGTATGTATACGCATACACATAGCTAAGAAATTATTTCTTGAAATTACAAGTTAACCAACTGGCCAACCCAGCTATTCCAAGAAAAGAATATTATACATATAGAAATCACATGTGCAACTGATTATAAGAGGGGCAGATTGCAGGGTTAAATTTTCAGCATACCACTCAACAGCCCTGTCTGCCAGGCAGGTGTTATGCTTGCAAATTGCTCCTCACACATGTTAAAGAGGGTAGGGATATAGTGCAAAAGACTCAACATTTGAAAGCAGAAATATGACTATAGAAAGACCAGCGTTATCATCGTTTTAAACAGCACCAAGCACAGGATCTTATATCCTGGGTGTTTACAAATTCCCAGCTAAGGTGATCATCATGTGAATGTATATATGTATTACAGGGTTTTATGTAATAAAGTTTAGTAGCATACCAGATGAATTTCTCCTGGGCTGGAATTTAGTCCGACTTCCTGTTGCTCTGTGCAGCCCAAAGAGTGAGCAAGTATGCTCCAGGCTACAAGGGTGGATATCTGTGGCAGTTCTAGAAACACTCTGTTAACCCTTAACTCAGTTCAGTGCTCTTAAGAGCATTTCCCATCCTCCATCACTAGGAATAGAATATACTCTTTCCTAACTGGGAAACATGGGCTCTGGAGTTACTCTTCCACAAACTGGAGTGGATTGCAACCCTGTAGACCACATCCACCAAAGAAAATTGCAAGATTCACCTCCTCCCACCAGAGCCCTGGATTTCTCTGGTAGATAAGGGCTCAGGCCACTATATTTCTGTGGCGCAGTAGTGTCACCTGGTGATAATTCAGTTTAATTACAAGTTGCTTTCCTGGGCTCATTCCATTTTATCAAAATTCGGTGAACTCTCAATTGTCCACATTATTGAAGGAAAGCAATGATGCAAATAATCCCAAACTGCAGATAATCTGAAAGCATTTCATAGTTAGTTTAGAGGATGCATAATGTGATTATTTTGTAGCAGATTAATCTTTCTAATTATGTTTTCCTTAGGCTAATATTAAAATTAGTTTGTATTGAGCATATACCAACCAGGATATGTAACTTGGGGAGTTGGAGAATGTGGGGAACAATAAAAGAAAAAGGATTCTGAAAGAGAACCTACCTAGGATTAGATATGCATATTTACCAGTATCCCCATTCTGAAAAATCTGTGAGATCAGGGCTTACAAAATGAAAATATTTGATCACTCTTTTACAAAATAAAGAAAAGCAATCCTGATAATTACTCTTCCTGCCAGTCTATCTCTCAAAGATATATTTCAAAGGCAAATGGCTGTAACATAAAAAACTTTGGTGCGTATCTATCTGTGTGTGTATGTCTATATACATGTATGTATATATATAGACACATACCTATGTACAAACACATATGTGTGTATGTATGTATATACACATACAATACTCAAAAGCATTGCATAAATATATGTATATACATGTATGAACATATGTGTATACATACAGATATACATATATACCAGTGTATAGAAATGAGACTTGACCATAGAAGAAAATAATAAGGCAACTATTAGAAATTAAGCCCATGTGGAAGAATATCACAAGTTAATGAGATCACTTTGCCAGTCTGTAACCTAATCTTTATTCTCATGGCTTTGACAATCTAAGCTAGAAAGGAGTTGTTGCAAATTTTACAAAGGTGGCAGTTGTCAGTATCACCTTTCAAAACAGCATGCTCCCTACCTATCATGACAGGTATGGTCTCTGCCTAGGAAACCAATTCTCAATGCCAACAGCTTGGGGTACCAATGGTATTATGGATTCTTTTTCTGTACTGATGTGGTACTCAAAAATGTCAAATGCACTGCCCAAGGCATGAACAATAGCCAATTCTCTGGCACCTCTAAATGGCCTTTGAGGCTGCTGACCATCAGATGCTGCTGCCCTGATGATATGACCCAGTCTTTGAATTCAAAAACATTAAGGAACCTGCACGTCCTATGTACAAGTACAGAAATGTTTAGAAATCTAATCCGAATGGAATTAAGAAACCTGGACCACACGGTGAGAAAGGGCACAAAGTTTTCAACCCTCTAGTTGAGTCTCAATGGCCTACAATGCCTTGGATTTTTTTTTAAAATGCAAAGACCAAAAAACTGCTTGACAAAGCACATTGAAAAGATCTAAAGGTTAAAAAAAAAAAGAGCCTACTGTGGACATAGAAAAAGGACAAGGAGAGTAAGAAGAAGGAATCTAAAAACTCTTTCTACAGCTTGTCAGGAAAGGATAAAAGCCACAGGAAAAAAAAAGTGAGTTAGCAGTGCCAAAGAGGTTAAAGGAAATAAAAATAGTCTAGGGAGAAAGAAACATTGGCAATAAAGTAGCCCAACTAATAAATGAGGAGGGGAGAGAAATTAATGATGACTCTGAATGGCAGAGATACTGAATGGCTTTTTAAAATTGGTCTTTAACAAGAAAAATAAAGGAAAGTAGCATAGATAATTAGGAAGTAATGAAGACCTTTAAATTTAGATGTTGAGATAGACCAGGTAAGGGAATACTTGCAAACACTGCACGTATGCAAATCAGCAAGTCCAGATGATACGCCCGCTAAGGCCTTTAGGGAATTAGTTAATGAACTTACTGAACTGCTAGCCATTATTTTTGAAAAATCTGAGAGACCAGGGATTACAAAATGAAAATATTTGACCAGTCTTTTACAAAATAAAGAAAAGCGATCCTGATAATTACTCTGCCTGCCATTCTCTCCCTCAAAGGGATGTTGTAAAGACAAATGAGATTGTGGATGTAAAACACCTTTAGTTCTTTGGAAGAAAAGCACTATTATAAATGCAAAGTGGTGGTAATATTTTGTTGTTATCATTATTATACCATCAATTAATGGCCTGCACTAATGGACAGGAGCTGTGGCACCCCAAAATCCAGAAGAGCTGGTGATGGAAAGGTCATTTATATTTGACTTTGGAAAGCATTGCATTGTTTAGTGGGGAATGGGGGGTAGGGAGGGGGGAAGGAGAGGAGATTTGTCTTCCTAATTATGTTTTGCTTAAGCTACTGTGAAAATTTGTTGGCATTCCCTGAGAATGTCAGCCTCAGATTAAAAACTTGCCACAGATAATCCACATGTGGATAATTGAGAATTGATTATATAGAAGACTACACATCCTTCCCTAATACATACAGTGGAATCATCTTTTCAGAAAAAAAAAGATTCTGTAAATTAATGAAGTACTTTAATCTTCTGAACATTAAGCTTAGGAAAATAGATAAAACAATGCTCAGGGAGTTTTGTCTATTTTCTACTGCCTCTTCAATCCCTCTGGAGAATTTTCCATATTATACAATGTCCTATTGATAATAAAGTTGGGTGAGCAACCCAAACAAAAGACACTTTAGATAAAAATATCAAATAGTATGTTTGAACCTATCAGAAACAAGGTTGTAAATTGTTCCGCATCTAGCAAAATATTAAGTATTGCTCTAAAGAAATAGATGTAGCTTTTCTCCAATGAAACAAAGCCCAATATCTTACATTTATGGAATGCCTACTACTACGAACATCTAATACTGAGATTATCTAGCTATTCAGCTAGAATAGTATTCAGCTATTCTCCAGGGAAATGGGTTTCATCCTAACTACTCAAATAGAGACTTGACCTCTGGAGAATTTGGAATGGGGGAAAACTACCTCAGCTTTCTGTAGGGACAACTTCTGGAGGAAAAAAAATCATTGGAGAATTTGAAGTGATTATATATAAGCCAAATATAAAGTTCCTAGATCCACAGAGTAAATCCTTTACATGCCCACATAGTTCCTAAGAAGAATAATCGTGAGAAATGAAAAAAAAAAAACTAAAGGGCCATAAACTATACAGAAGCCTCACATCTATTTGCCATGAATACTTTCTTCATGAATAGAGGAGACATTAGACATGAAAAGTTCTGAATAAGTTGACTATATTTTAACAGCCAGAAAACAACTAGTAACATTTCTGAATCAGCCATTCAAATGCAGTCAGTCCATTGATTTGTTAGAACAAAGATTAAAGTCGATATCAAATTAGAAGAAAGAATAAAAATAAGAAGATATGGTATGAGATTAAAACATTTGCTAAATGATCTATTTAAATAAGTTACTGATGCCAGGAAATGGGAAATGGATAAAAGAACAAATATTGGCACAGTTTCTATTTGAAGAAGTTTAAAGCTAGGCTTGATGGTACATGCTACCAAGAAGCCTGAAGCTAGTGGGTTATTTAGCTCAGGAGTTCTGAGCTTCTGTAAGCTAAGCAGTCCAGGTGACTGCATTAAGCCTGGCACCAAAAGCCCCTAGGAGCAGGGTTGGGGAGCTCCAGACTTCTTTAGTAGAGGCAAACTAGCTCAGGTCAAAGTTCCTATGCCAGTCAGTAAGTAGTGGGATTGGGATTGCAAGTGACCACTATACTTCCACCCAGAGCAAGAATATGGGAATCCAGTCGCAAAAATTAAAATAAAGAAAAGAAAACAAAAAGGTTAGCTGATGTAACTTGGTCACCAAAGTGAAGAGGTAAAATAAATAAATAAATAACAGCCAACAAACACTTCATTGCCTCACCAAGCAGAAAGATAAAAGCAACCATGATTTAGAATATAAACCTTGATAAAAATCTTAGTGGAGGATGATAGTGGATAGCTTCATAAAATAATAAGAAGCAGTGGAGGGGAAAATGAGTTTACAGAAAATATCACAAGAGACCCAGTTAAGCCAAACCATCCCAAGAGCATTTGGGGACTAAACTGGAAAGAAAATAGGCACAAAATGGACAATATCTACCAAGGCTTTTTATAACAAAATGTTTTCTTCATCAAGGACAGTGGAGCCCCCAAATTTACACTTTCAATAGCACAGTTCCCAATATGTTCTATGAAGACACAGAGAAATGGACACGACAGAGAGCAAGGACAGGAAGCCCAAAGAGCAAACCAAGACTAAAGCAAGAAGATACATGCTGGAGGCCACCCAACTCTGGGTTGCTGCAACAACACTACGGAAGATATTTGAAAGAGGAGAGAATGCCAAATGTTTGGGAAAAGTCATGTTATTACCACCAAAAAAGGAAATTGAAAAAAATCATTAACTGTTGGCCCATATCTACTTCCCTATATCTACAAAATCCTTACAAGAACAATCTATGTCTATAGAAGGATATATAAAGGGCATCCATGATGTAACAAGAGAAAGGAGACAAGAAGGCTTTTTGCAAATGATATTCTACAACAGACTACCTCTTTACTGTCACACAATTGACTGAAAAATACAAAAATTACACAATTCCACTGTTTGTTTTTGTTGTTGTTGTGTTTGTCCTTTGTTCTTGAAGAGGACCATAACATCAGGGAAATGATGACATGACTTATAGTTGACTTGATTTGAGTGAGGGAAGGCTGTGTAAGGTAACACCAACCTCACTTTCTCCTCCGGAGCCATCTGGGTCCAATGGCCTGATAGTCACCAGGATGACTTTTTTTTAGTTTGTTTTTGTATATTGGCCATAAAAAAGGTTTGGTTAAATAGTGCAAAATACCACCTTAAACCTCAGAGTGTTTCCCATGCATAGGATGAAATCATATAAAATTCCTTGAAACACACCACCACAGATATAATTTTGTTTGATAGCCCTCTGATGGCTAATATCAAGTGAGGCATAAAATAGGGAGACATATGTTCACCACAGATATTTGACAAGGTTATGGATTATATCCAGTGCAGAGCCCAACTGGAAGAGGAGTGATGAGGTGCTCCAAGTGCTTTAGGAACGAATGGCATTGTACTAATCGCATCAAGCCATGGAACATTAGATAACCTACCAAAATGAGATCCATAATTACTCAAAAGAGTTCATCTAACTAACCTTATGGGAAAAACCAAAGGGACAAAGGATGCCTATTACTCAGGCTGCGAGATGCATCTGGATCAATAACCCTAGAGCTGGCCTATCATCATCAGTCTGTATATTGAACAAATCCCACAGATGAACAATGTACTATGTACAGAATGGAGTTGCAGAAAGCAATTAGGAATGGCCCAGGATTTTTCTTGATCTCAAGCTTCTCTCTAAAACAAAGAACCATCTTATTAATACCAGTCTTCTTCCAGTACTGCTATACAACTATTGTCAATCAACAAACATTTAGTAAACACTGACTATGTGCCAGGCATTGTGCTGAGCACTAACAATACAAAGAAACAAAAATACAATCCCTGTCCTCAAAAAGTTTCCATTCTAATGGGAAAGACAACATGGAATACCAGTTTTCAAAGGATTAAAGTTGCAGGTTACTCAAAGGTAGTAAGAGAAAGTGTGAGAGTGAGAGAGAGAGAGAGAGAGAGAGAGAGAGAGAGAGGGAGAGAGAGAGAGAAAGAGAGAGAGAGACAGAGGGAGAGACAGAGAGAGAGACAGAGAGACAGAGAGAGACAGAGAGAGAGGAAGGAGAAAGAAAAGGAAGAGAGGGAGGAAAGGAGAGAGAGAGAGTAATGCTGAAGCAAACTACCAACTAAGAATTGCTAACCAAAAGTTTCATAAAAGACATCATCAAAAATATACAGAACATGAAGACAGGGAGGCTATTCACGTAGCAAGGGTGAGATATAACAGATGGATAACATGTGTGTTCCATTGGTAGCCACCTAATGTCAAGATATCTAGAGGAAGATTCCCAGCATGTGAGGTGAGGATTTTTGGTAAAACATGGACAAGAGTCCTATAGGATGAGAAAGTATGAATGAGTTTCAGTTTGTACCAGTGGAGGGAGTAAGTGTCCATATCAATATGAGATGATAGATCCATTAAAGTATCAACTAATCATAAAAATAACCCAAAATGATGCTGGAAAAACTGTAGGCAAAAGCAGGTTTTTGTTTTTATTTTTCCAGCAAAAATGATGCTTATGTAGCTAAATAATTTTTTCATAGGCAAAGATCAAAGTTACTTCCAACTAAGTTTTACTGAAAATTAGGGCCACCTCTCAATACAAGGATCTATATAAACTCAACAGTTTACTCAAAAAAATATTCTCAGAGACACTTTATACCTAACCTCACTGGCAGTACAAGCACAGTATGGAAATGTTTGGAAGATATATGAATCCAAATGGGCACCCATAGGTACAATAGGGAAATTATTTTACATTTTCTTGACATCTTTAGCCACTCCTAATACTTCAAAAATAATTCACTCTGCTTGCCACAGAAAAGAGCTACAAAAAAAGCACAAAAACGACAGCCATTGGAGTAGAACTGAGGCAACGGCAAAGACTAGGTTTTTGATGACCCAATGAGAAATCATATAATGCTTCTAAACAGAAAGGCCTCAGACAAGGTGAATACCTTAGTGAGTTTATATAAAATGAGTTGTGGTCCATAAAATATCTTAGCTTTATATGACTATATTTCCTAAACTTAAAAAAAAAGGCATTGCAATAGACTTTGCCTGATAAGATTCACCATGGAAACAGAAAGGGATACCTTTTAAAATCAACACCTGAGCAAAATCTGCATCTTGATATCTTTATCAGAATTAGAAGTGACTGGAAAAAAAAGGATTACATCATTTATCATGGGATATCAATTTAACATCATAGCATTAGACAACAAAGATGTCTTATAACCCACTTAAAGAATTAGGGTCACCTGTGAAGGTTCCATCTTGATGGTACGATTGGATGGATTCTTCAGGTATTGGAAAGGTTTGACTGGGTAGAGTGGATGTCTTCTTTATCCCTAAAAGACATTGTTTAAGGGAAAAGATATTGTTATACACTAGCAATAATTTACATTGTACCAGTTTCTTTGTCTTGAGTTTATCAAGAGACAAGAAGCAAAGATACTGTCTTTCTTCTAGCCCAGTTTGGAACTATACGTACTTAATCATTCTAAACCAGTGTAGTACCTCTATTGTGTTTCCTTTTCCATCCTCTTTCCCTAATTCTTTCTCTTCATGTAGTTAATAGGCTCTACATTTAAAGCCTAGAATAACAATAAAATCACAAATTCAAAAATCATAGATTAACAGTAGTTTTCTCAAGAGTATCCCAATTAGGCAAGAAACATTATTAAATAACTGATTACAGTCAATTCATCTCACAATGATTGTTCTAGGGATGACAAGTGCTATGGGGAAAAGGCGGTAGGGTCGAAAGTACATAACACAAAAGAAAGCTATGGTCACTCCATTTTAAGGGGTTTACAAAGAAATGAGTCTTTCAATAAGGTATGTATACCTATAGGCTGGTTGAACATACAACCAAGTAAAGTGTTTGCTTCTTTCACTCAATTTTCGAATACTTCATTTTCTAGAAAGACTTTACCACACACCCATCAGTAATTAAATGATTGATAGGAAACCATTTTAGACCAAATAAGTCATTGGTCGATAGTACTCTTAA
Organism: Trichosurus vulpecula; assembly: GCF_011100635.1. Taxonomy (NCBI): domain Eukaryota; kingdom Metazoa; phylum Chordata; class Mammalia; order Diprotodontia; family Phalangeridae; genus Trichosurus; species Trichosurus vulpecula. The sequence goes on from NC_050575.1 coordinate 395,570,947, forward strand.
CTTGGTCTCAGTAGGAGGCTTTCCTATAAGCAAAAGAAGAACACACTGAAATTAAGTTGTATTTGCCTAATGGAGCCAATCATGAACCTAAATAAGAAAGAAGAGAATTTATGTTAATGATTGATAATTTCAGCACTTTCTACTCATATCAGAATGTGTGGTAAGACAAGTTTTCCAATGTTAAATGCTACAGTTTGGTCCACAATGTTAGAGAGATTTTTGATTGGCGACTCCCCAAATAAAACTTAAATTGGCTCAAAATAGAACAATCACATGCTAACCTGGTAACATTAGCAACTCTATTAACAGCCAATTTCAAATCCACACCAGAGGGAGTAAAAGGTAATTTGCTCATTATCAACACCCTCCGGCTGTGGAGGGAAATGACTGTTCATCAGAAAGAATTTTCCAACATAACAATACTAGACCCTGTACATAACAACCACAGTCTTCCTTCACTCCAGGGACAAGCTCACTCAAGAATAACTATGAAAAGGCCTTGAGATGCAAACACATCTTTATATATGTTGCCTCTTTGAAGATCTAACTACCCTACCAAAGTCAACCTGCACCTCCACTCTTACCTAGCTAGTTACAAACAAAACATACCATGTACAATATGGTGGAGTACAGGTCAAAACCCATTCTAACAAATAATGTCACAACAAAGAATACCTATTTATGAAAATACTTATAAGGCCCAGCTTGTATTTCAAGCTATATTCAATACAAATGAACTCCACACAAAAGGAGTTCTCTCATTAAAGATTTTATCTGTAGGTGCATCTATTAACTCAAAAAGATCAGGAGCCATACATTACTCAGAAGCACGGTAGTAATACTCCCACTCAGTGTGGTCAGGTCCTAGAGAAAATAATGATTTTTCTTTGGAAATGAAGCTCAGATCTTTAGCTGGTTTAATATGCTTTCATTTTTATATTCTCTGCTTGAAAAGTTTGAATATAGCATTATGCCATTATCATCCCAAGTTATGGAATTATACTTGTTATATTCACTTCTGCTGTGCTCTTTTTGGCTATTAGCCTCTGAACAGGATCCTCCACTTCCAGCCTCTCCTCATTCCATCCATGCTGCACATAGTTATCAGATTAATCTTCCTAAGCATTTAAGATTGGCTTCAATTTGCATTTACAGTTACCTCTTATTACTTCGTTAAAAATATATTGTGTCAATCAAAATCAATTCCTTATCATTATTCAAGTATAGCCAGATCTTATCAACCTTCATGCTTGTGTTTATGTAAATCCCTCTTCCTCTACCTCTATTTATCAAAAGCTTATTCCTACTCCAAGTTCCAACCTCCTCTAAGAGATCTTTCCTTTTCACCAGGCCAAAAGTGATACCATAGAATACTGGAGCTTAAAGTCATCTTAGACATCTTCTAGTCCCACCCTTTGATACTATATATGCAGAAACTAACAGCTGCCTAGGTTATATGTAGCCATGTTTCAAACCCAGGTACTCTGACTCCAAATACAGTGCTTTTTCTACTATGCTGTACTTCTTGTCTCTCTTCTAAACACATACAGAATCTTGTATGACCCTTATCCTTCTTATTTCCATACTAACTTCCACTATAGTTATGTATGGGTGTATCTCATCTTTCCTATTAGATCATAAATTTCCAGGTTTGTTATGTGGGATGGCTTTCTATGAAGGACAGAAGAGATACAAGGGGAAATTAGGCAACATAAAAACAGAAGACATCAATAAAATTATTTTTAAAAAGAAAAGAAAAATCGCCTTCCTAAGTATGATATTAGGGAAGGGGGGCTAGATAGCATTTCATCTGAAAGAGATTTGGGGGCTTTAATGAATCGTATGCTCAGAGTTGAGCGAATAGTATGCCTTGGTGTATGCAAGAAAGCTAGCAGAATTTTAAGCTACACAGGAAGATGACGAGGTGAGAGTTCAGCTCTCTTCTCCCTTGGTCAGACCACATTTGGAGTAGCCATTTCAGTCCTGGACATGCCACATGTTGGGGAGGATATCGATAAACTGGAGAGCTTCCAGAGAAGGTAACTCTGATGGTAAAGGGCACCAAGATCATGCCAGTCATGAGGACCAGTTGAAGGAACTAGAAAAGGTTAAGCTTGGAAAACAGAAGGTGCTGGGGGGACATGACAGCTGGGTTCAAATATTTGAAAGGCTTGTACGTGCAAGATAAATTAAACTTATTCTACTTGCCTAGAAAGAATAGGAATAGAAGAGATACAGAGGGAGCTGCAAAGCAGCAGATTTAGATTCAAAAGTGGAATGGGATGCTTGCCTGGGAGGTAGTGGAGGTTCTCTATCACTAGAGGTCTCAAAGTGGATGCCAGATGACCATTTGTTATAGATGTTGTAGAGGGTTTGTTATTGTTGTTGTTCAGTCATGTCTGACTCCTCGTGATCCCATTCGAGTTTTTCTTGGCAAAGATACTTGAGTGGCTTTCCATTTCCTTCTCCAGCTTATTTTACAAATGAGGAAAATGAGGCAAATAGACATAAGTGACTCGCCCAGAGTCACACAGCTAGCAAGTGTCTGATTTGAACTCAAGAAAATGAGTTTTCCTGACTCCAAGCTTGGCACTCAATCCATTGTGCCACCTAGCTGCCCTAATGTTGTAGAGGGTGGTTTGTTCCATTACATAGGTTAAAGTTGGGCTGGATGGACCCTGAGGGCATTTCTGAATCTGAGATTCTGAGATTATAGAGATATATGTAAATAGAGGGCCACTCCTCTCACCAAGAACCCTAAAATATTTCAACTAAACATATTCCTAGAGTCAGAACTTTCTAAAGTAATACATAGATTGAAAATGTTTACAAATTTAGGTGCTGGACAATGTTAGCTGCCCTAAAGGTAGTAGAAGGCAACATAAGATTGAGAAGGACTACTTCCTGTTCATCTAAAGCATAAAATATGTGCAAGAGAACAGTACAAAACTGGACTGGAAAGGAAAGCTGGAACCAACTGGTGTAAAGCTTTAAACAACCCAACTGTGGAGTTTGTCTTTTCTTAGTCATTTTGAACGGGGGAATGAGGAGATCAGACCTGTCTTGCAAAAAAACCTCTATCTTTAGTAGTAGCCAGATAGTACTGTAGTGCATAGAAAGCCAGGCCTGGAGTCAGGAAGACTCATCTTCCTGAGTTCAAATCTGGCCTCAGATAACTTACTAACTATGTGACCCTGGGCAAGTCACTGAACCCTATTCACCTCCGTTTTTTTCATCTGTAAAATAAGCTGGAGAAGGCAATGACAAACCATTCCAGTATCTCTACCAAGAAAACGGGAAATGGGGTCATGAAGAGTCAGACACAACTGAAAAGTGACTGAACAACAACACAATAGACTACTTAAGGGAGGTTAAAAATTTACTTGAACTAAACTATGACAGGTTTCCTTGGTCTGAGGAATGGAACCTCCCATGAATACTATAGGAGAAGTGGGAAAGAATCCAGTTCTCACAGACTGTCAGTTGGGATGATCAAGGAAGGACTTGTGATGAAGAAAGTCATAAAAATTAATAATCTATCAATCAATCAATTAATCACTAAACATTTATTAAGCACCTACTGTAGCCAAGCACTCTATTAAGCACCAAGTTACATGTAATGGGGAAAAGGGTAACTCAAAGATTTAGCATTTTCCTATAAAAGTACAGTTAGGAACCGGACAGACTTAAGGAAAGAAAATATAAGGGGAATAAGAGACAAACAAAATGTAGCAGGAGCAATTTAAAGAAACGAGAAAACTAATTATAGGTAAAATGGGAGGTAAGATACCGAATTTCATGAGAGTTGTGTCCTATGCGAATGTCCTCATTCCCCCAAGTGATAGAGCAGAAGTCCATGATCCCCGTGTTTCCATGCATGTGTGCGGAGAACTGCCTATTTCTCATAGATTGCAACGCAGTGGGAATCTTTGGACAGAAATGCCCTTGGAAACCTCCCTGGGACCAGAGCAGCGGCGGTTTTGCCCAGGAAGCCTTCCTCCCCAGTCACCATTTGCTCAGTTGTTGGGCTCTTACTTACAGAACTGGACTGCTGCTGCCTTCAGTCAATCCGTTTAGCCGAAGGCCTCTGATTTGTTCACGTTTACTACAACACATACAGAGGGCTGGAGGATTTTTTTTTACTATTGATCTGGTGCTTTAAGAGGGGAAAAAAATCTCCTTGGCTGTCTAAACACTATTGATCCCCGCTTGGGAGTCGCGGCAGAAGTGTAGAAAGGGCGGGGATGAATTGAAATTTCATTTCCGACAACTTGTTTCTGTTATTTTTACCCTTTTGGACGGGGAGAAACACGGAGCAGCAGCTTCAGTCAATGTGGTCGATAGCGCCACTGAGAAACTCAACCCAGCTTCTGCCGGGGGTTTGGCGATGAGGCATGATGTTGAATTTAGAGTGCGTAAGGCCGAATGCTGTAGGTGAAGGGCACGCGGCCTCAACACCAAGCCAGAGGAAGAGCAAGAGGTTTCTTTGGGTCCAGAGGGCTTCCTGTAGGCATGGCTTCAGAGGGAAGAAGGCGGCTGGGGAGCCCCCCATAACTGTGACCTCGAAGTAGTGCCCCTCTCTAGGGAAATCCCCATTCCCCAAGCAAACAAGTGAAACACTGAGATGGTGGGCTCCAGCGAGTCTTTTCAGACAAGCTCCTTTATCGGAGGTGTCATCTCGTTTCTAGCTTGCCAATAATTTCTTTCAGTGGTGTATCCAAGAGAGCAATCCTGCCCAACTAAACCAATGTTTCAGGTCTCAGAGCAAAGCGATAGGCTGCAGAAACTCCAGGAGGTGCTTCAAGAGCCCTAAGTGAAGATAGCTGACCTCCAGAGGTGGATCCAGAACCTGGAGAGTGAGCTGCAAAAGCAGCTGGAGGCTCTGAAGCATGCTGAGGAACAGGTACCAGGCCGTGATGGGATGCAGTCCTAGGTAAATGACATCAGGAAGGGGTCACTAATCTTTAGGCACACTGAGTGGGAGGCTGGATTTTGCTCGAACAGCCCTGACTTTGTTCTTGTTTTTATTAGATGTTCAAAGAATATAGGAAAGAAACAGGCTCCCTCTTACTAATGTGAACATCTGGCATTTATGTGACTGAACACCTTTGATCCCCAGGTATTCCAAATCACTTTATAACCTGTTGTCATACTAATGGCCCTTGCAACAAATCTTTTCGTTAACATTACCAAATACTTTCCACATTGGTTCACCCCTTTTCAGCATCTCAGGGTTCAGTATCCTTTTGTGAAATGAAATGTTCCATTTTGGGGCCACAAAAATATTTTTTTTTAATTTTTATTTCTTGAAAAGTTTGGACAACCAGAGTTCCTTCTACCACTTTGCCCTAAAGATGTTTTAGTCAAAATATTTCACCATTGTTAAATAACGGTATCCTTTTTTATTTCCAATCCCTTCATAGTGCCTGCCCATGCCTGGCCATTACTTCTCCTTTTACATCCCATCCTGGAGAAAGATGTAAATACTATTCTCTCTTGGGAGCCAATATTATCTGCATCGCTTATGAGGTTGCAAATTCGGGCACAATAAACAGAATTAAGAAAAACTGAGCTGGCATTTGACAGAAATTGTGAAATGACATTCAGAAACGTTGCTCTTGTGGAAATTACTGATATTAAAATATAAATCAGTGTCTTGTGTTTCCCGTAGCACCAGGGGCTCTATTAGGTTATGCAGTTTGATTGCCGAGCTAAACCTTGGAGACTTGACAATTCAGTGCTGAAGTTATCACAAAAAAAAAAATTAACCCTTATCCTGCTGGAGAACGGAAGCCTAGGCTGATGCCATCTGGCAAGATCACTTCTAATGAGCTCAACTTTCTCCATTGAAACCTGGGGAACAAATGGAGAGGACTGGAGACCGTTTAGAGGGAGCTGAATTGAGTAGCACAGATTTGAAAGTGATGGCTCTTAGAAGAAGCTATCCTCTGTTAGAGAGTACAATGTGGGCGGTTTACAGGAGGGTCTGTCTCTCGTATAGATTAGCCGACTGGGGCCTAAGTCAAGTGCTCTTGTTCCCTCTTTATCCCTCCAGGTGAACCAGCAGGGGCAGGCTGTGCAAGGACTAGAAGTGGAGCGTGATCGCCCTACAGGATTGTCATCACCTGGAGAATCAAGGCTACCAATTTGCATGCCTCCCTGGAGTCCCAGATCCCGGAGCTGGAGAATAAACAAACTCTGGTAGCCAGCCGAGTGAGTAATCCTGGCGCTATCCATAGGGATTAGGGCTGTACCTGGCAGAGAACCTAAAAGAGGTCTGGGCTACCCCTCGGGATGCTCATGTTATAGTCCCAGCCCTGACTCTAACCAGCTCTGTCACCTGGGGTCCTGAGCCTTTGTTACATCACTCATACAGCAAGCGCCAGGATGAGATGGTTGGATGAGAGGTTGGCTAAGGGCCCCCTAATTCCATTCAGCAAACATTTATTAAGTGATCACCACATACAAGACACTGGAGATCAAAAGCCAAAAATGAAACAGTCTCTTCCCTCCAGTGCTAAACTGTTCTGAATCTATGATCAAATGGCACCTGGCATCTTATCCCACCTAACCCTCTCTGAGTTTGCTCAGAATTTTTTCCTTCCTGTTTATTCTTCGGGTCTAGGATGCCCCAGCCCAAGAATCTTTCCAGCAAGAGATTTATTATACTCCATACAACATGGCGAAGGGTCCCTGCTTCCTGCGATGCCCTCTCCTCTCCAAAACCAGAGGAAAGAGATCTGATTTTACTTCTAAACTCAAACTGGAACAAAGAGGAGGAGGGAACATGGTGCGGTGGAGAGAACTCTGGCTATGAAGTCAGAACATCTGGGTGTGAATCCTATTTTCTAGCATTTAGCACCAGTGTGACCTTGGAGAAGTCATTTCTATTCTCAACCCATTTCTTCTATAAAGTGAGGGAGTTAGATTGGACTAGATGGTTTCTCGGGTCCCTTCCAAATCTAAATTCATGATCCTGTTAAAGATTTATGATCCTGTTCTTTCTAAATATCTGTACTTTCTAAGTCCTAATTTTCCCTCATAGATTCCATGGCTAATAAGGGCTAGGTGGTGCAGTGGTTAGAGTGCTGGACCTGGAGTCAGGAAGACTCATCTTCCTGAGTTTAAATCCATCCTCAGACACTTACTAGCTGTGTGACCCTGGACAAGTCACTTAACCCTGTTTGCCTCAGTTTCCTCATCTGTAAAATGAGCTGGAGAAGGAAATGGCACACCATTCCAGCATCTCTGCCAAGAAAACCCCAAATGGGGCCACAGAGAGTGGGACAGGACTGAAATAGGAGCTAATGTTAGGAATAGCAATTGGCACATTCATGAATTAGCATTCTATTCACAGCTCTCTGGTCACGAATAATTATCTGTTAGTTTACCAAACTAAAAAGCTTTTGTATATTAAATAAAACATCCTGGTAGAAATCCAGATGCATTATTTTTTACTGATAGGCATTAAATGAACTGAAGAAGGCAGAAAAGCTGGATTCAAGCAAACTATGAGTTCATAGAATCATCGATTTTTATAGAGACTAATGGAACCTTAAGAGCCATCCGGCCTAAGTCTCTAACAGATGAGGAAACTGACACCCAGAGAGTAATTGACCCAAGATTATACTTATAATAGGTGGCAGAGACAAGGTTTGAACCAAGGTCCTCTGACTCCAAATGCATGTTTTTGACAATATACTTATAAACTGGACATGTTACATGTGTACACATGTACATGTGTGTATATATACACATACACATACATACTATGTATGTGTCTATATGTATATGTGTATAGGTGTATAAATATATTTAAAATATACTTAGAAATATATTTCTAATATAGTATGCATTTACATGTTTAAATGTTCACTTACTATGTGAATATATTATACATTATATAATACATTCTACTAGCCATATCAGTGTATTATATTCATATTTAATACATTGATATACAATTATGTTAATTAATTATATATTAATATAATATATCATGTATTAGTACATTAATTAATATAATATAGATAATGTATAATATCTAAACATTCACTTAATATATGAATATATAATATATTGTATGTAATATACAAATTTATTGATATTACATACAGTACATACCATATCATATAGAGTGCATACATACATGCCAAAATAGATTTATAGGCCCAGAGCCTAACACAAATTAGGATGGACTTAAAAAACAATGGACAAATATGGATTTTCATAGGAATTTAAAATATAACCTGTGGGCAGTATGGTGTAGAGATGTGGAAGTAATATTCTGTACTCTGCATTTTGTCCAAAGAATTGATCAGAGACAAATTTATTAATTAAATCCTACACATCTCTGCTTAGAGAAAGAGAAATACAAAGGGACAGAGATCCATTCTGCTTTGGAAAATCTCTTGAACCCAAACCATTCCAAGATGCCACAGTTAAATGGTGCCAATAAAAAGACTCTGATTCCAATGCCTGACAGGAGCTAGCAGCTCTCTGGACCTAGTGGAAAGAGAGCAGGAACTGGGCAGGAGACCTAAATTCTAGCCCTAGCTCTGCTGTGAGCTGTGTGACCTTCTCTAGATTTCAGTTGTCTCTTTTGTAAAATGAGATGATTGTTCCAGGTCATTGCCAAGGACTCCTTAAGCTCTAAAATTCTGTGCTTCTGTATGTCCTCAGTTTGTTCACACTGATTGCCTTCATATATGTCTTTTCTATAAGTGCTAGCATCAGAAAGTGAAAAAGATTTGAGGGTTTTAGCGGACCACAAGGCCAATATGAATCAATGCTGTGGTAAGCCAGCCAAAACAACTAATGCAGTCATATAGGCTGCATTAATGGACACACAAGGGCCAAGGTAAAGGAGGCAGTGGTGTCTCTTTTACTATATGCTGGCCAATCCACATCTCAAGTGTTGTGTTTAGTTTTAGGGGCTACACATTTTAGGAAAGACAAACCAGAGTTGGTCCATTGAAAGGCAACCAGGATAGGGAACCCACCCACACAAGGCCTGGTTAAAGGAACTGGGAAAGTTTCACCCAGAGAAAAGAAGACTTAGCTATGGGGGCCACGGGACAGCAGCCTTCAAATATTTGAAGAGTTACCCTGAAGGATTTTACAGTTATCCCTTCCACGTTGTGGGGGTAAGGGGCACAGCACCCTGCGATCTGGAAAATTCACATAAAATTTTCTGGCCTTCCCTTCGTACCAGAGAAGAAGTGTGAATTATTATGGTATTAAGAGATAAAATCTGTTGCTATTATGTAACACCATACATATATTTTATGCATTTCTGAGTTTCTAAACTTTTTCTGTGTCACATGCTGGCTTTCGTGTGTTGTCTATGGCTTCTACAAAACTCCCCCAAAAATTCCCATTTAATTTCTCACACCAACCTGTGATATATCGAAGCCACAATGGGGAAAGTCACAACGTGGAAGAGATAACCGTACTCATTCTGCTTGGCCCAAGGGCAGAGGAGCAAGCCACGGATAGAAAGCTACAGAGGGGCAAACTCCAGGTGAGCATAAAACAAACCAGGTGTATAAAGTGGTCCAAAAATGGCGATGAGAATGCCTTGGGGAGGCTTCCTCACCACGAGAGATCTTCAAGGGCAGATTGGAATGAGCAGGATGTATCAGGGAGAGTTTCTCATTCAGGAGCCTGGTGGACCTTCGAGGTCATTTTCCACTCTGAGATTCTGGGACACTGTGAACTAGTGAAAATTTTACAGGGTGCCGACATTTAAAAAACAAACTTTCAGCTAACCTAGTCTCTCTATATCTATTTTTGTGTTGTTTAATTGTTTCAGTCGTGTCTGACGCTTTATGATCCCGTTTGGGTTTTCTTGGCAGAGATACTGGAGTAGTTTGTCATTTCCTTCTCTAGCTCATATTACAGATGGGGAAACTGAGGCAGGCAGGGTTCAGTGACTTGCCCAAGGTCACACAGCTAGTAAGTGTCTCAGGCCCGATTTGAATTCAGGTCCTTCTGACTTCAGGGCCAGTTACTTTATCCACTGTGCCACTTAGCTGCCCCTCTGGGCCATTTGTGAATCAGCCTAGACAAGTTTAGAGGCGTTCACTCTCAGAAGGCTAGTCATCAAGTGAGGATTTTCGGTTTAGCCACAACAACTCATGAAACTCTATACTCCAGGAGGTTAGAGAAGGTAGAAGCCACCTTGGTGAAATGCTTACCCCCACCGCGTTCAAGGCCTACAAATAAAAAAAATGATTTTGAGCACAATTGATCAAAGAAACCCAATTTCAGTGAGTATAGAAACAGTGAATTCAAAAACAGTTCAATATGAAAATGCTGTTATTGTTCCCTTACAATTGACAGTGAGGATGAGAAAGGGCATCAATTAGCATAGAGTGGGAGGGTGGTTGAGTGGTACAGAGGGCCCATCTAAGGTCACCCGCTCTAATTTGTAAATGCATGCAAATCTGCATGATTGCATGATCTTCTCCAGTGGGCTGGGCTGCCTTGGGAAGGGAAGGGAAGGGAAGGTGAGGGCTTCACTAGGCATGGACAGAGGAGGGCTGGTGAAGGAGAGTAGAGGATTCCAGGGGAGTAGCAGGATCAGGTCGGGTAGGAGAAGTGAACCCTTCTTGTTTTGGTCTGCATGTCTGCAGTTAAACCAAAAAGAAGACGAGCTACAAGTGCTGAAAAGAGCTTTGCAGAGCTGAGGGGCCCCTAGGACAGGGAGGCGGAAAGGCTTTTAAAATATCAGCACCCTGTAAAATTTTCACTAGTTCACAGAATCCCAGAATCTCAGAGTAGAAAATGAGCCCCAAAGGTCCACCGGGCTCCGGAATGAGAAGTTCTCCCTAATGCATCCTCACTGCCCCATTGCTCATTCCTAGTAAGTGAGGATTTCTAACTCACATGGCAGGAAAAGAAGGAAGGGAGGGAGGGAGGAAGGAAGGAAGGGAGGAAGGAAGGAAGGAAGGAAGGAAGGAAGGAAGGAAGGAAGGAAGGAAGGAAGGAAGGAAGGAAGGAAGGAAGGACTTTTTTTTAGAATTTACCCTGACTCTTGAAGGCAAACACAGTTAATCCTTAACAAAAATTATGTCCTGAGGGATGTGTGTGTCTATGTGCGTATGTGTATGTGTATTTGGGTATGTATGTCTATATGTGTCTATGTATACATGTGGGTATGTCTATGTGTGTCTTTGTGTCTTTAAGGGTGTGTCTGTGAGTGTGTATATGTATATATATGTGTGTGTCTCTCTGTCTGTCTGTGTCTTTGTGGGTGTGTCTGTGTGTGTCCATGTATTGGTGTGTATGTATCTGTGTCTATGTGTGTGTCTACGTGTATTTCTGTCAGTGTGTAGCTATGTGTATCTGTGTGTATGTACATGTGTATATATGTGTACATGTGTGTCTGTGTATATGTATATTGTGTATGTCCATCTGTCTTGTGTGTTTGTGTCTATGTATCTATTTCTATGTTTGTGTGCATAGGTGGAGGGGAATGTGTAGAATGTGTATGTGTGTGTTCATTTGTCTCTGTGTGTATCTGTATGTGTCTCTGTGTATATATGTGGGGGGAAGGGGCGGAGAGGGTGTGGGTGTGTGTGTGGGTGTGGGTGTGGGTGTGGGTGTGGGTGTGGGTGTGTTGGATCAGGCCACTGCAGCCTAGTTGAGCTAGTTGGGCCACCTGACCTTCCACCTCCTCCCTATGATGAAGAAGAAGGTTTTCCAGGGCCTCCAACTGTCCTTTGGGTCTCCCTGTAGGGAACATTCTATGAAAACACCATCAAGCAGCTGAAGGAGGATTTAAACACATCCCAAGTGTCCCGAGACAAAATCTTGTCCACCATCTTTCTCAAAGGAAAGGAAATCCAGGATTCAGAGAGAGAAAGGAAGTTACTCTGTGAGAGGCTGAAGGAGCTTCAGAGGGAGGTTTGGCCCCTCACCATCATCTGCCTGGAGGATGACCAGGCTGCAAGGAATGCTAGCCTTTCCCTCATTGTATTCTGAGCCTTTAGGACAAAAACCAGCGTCTTCACACCTGTTTCCTTTGCACCTGTGCTGGGGGAGACACAACTTTTGGCCTTTTCCGCTCTGGTTTTGGTCTGTCTATGGGCCGTCTGAGCTGTGCCTACCTGCCTTTCTCCTCTCTCTGTCTCCTTCTCCTTTCCTTTCTATCTGGTTCTCTCTATTGCTCCCCTTTGGGCTGAGGCTTTTTTTCATGATTGAAACCAGGTTCCTCCCTCTCTGTCAGCTTTTTAAACAAGACTGGGGGCCCTTCCAATCGAATGCTCTTCCACTGTGACTATTGTTTATTGTCTGTGGACTTAGGGTCCTTTCAACCGGGTCTGTACGGTCCTAATGTACAGCATTAGGGAAGGGAAGACTCATTAGGTAATGCCATTAAGTATTACACTGGGTTTTTTAAGACATCCAGGCAGACATTTAGAGAATAGGCCTTCTATCCATTTAGGGTTCCAAGTTTGAAGACAGACAGGCATTTCTAAGGGAGGGGGTCATCCAAGTCATTCCCTCTGACCCTTGGGATGACAGAGGGGTAGGGAATCTGTCCTATTTTTCTCCCCTGTAGCTTTGCCAGAGGAATTTGAATCACTCAAAGAAGACCTACTCTGGAAAGAAGGTGAGCTGAACCAGCTGCCCAAACAGCTCCAACAATCTCCAAGTGTGCCGTGCCAGAGAAAGAAAGCTACCAGGAGGAGAGAAACTCTCAGAGCAATGCTGAGATGGAGCCAAGGATCCTGGAGGAGGGGAACATACTGCAGGGAGAGCCTTGAGGTACAGCATAGCAGGGAGGGAAGGGGAATGTTAACAAAAGGTGAAACTGTCAGAGGTCAGAGAAGGAGGCTCTTTTTTTAACAGGTGCTGGCCAGATTCTGCCCAAAATATTGGAGAGATTAGGACCTACTAGGAACCTTGTATCCTATGTAATTATGTTAGGGCGAGAGTGATGTAATCAGAATACAGTAGAAAGAACATTGACTCTGGAATCAGAAGTCTTGGGTTTGAATTCTGCCTCCAAAATTTATGTGGCCTTAGACAAATGACATGACCTCTCCAGGCCTCAGTTTCTTCATCTGTAAAATGCGAGAGTTGGACTGGATGGCCTCTGAGGTCACTTAGAGCTCTAGATCTGTGGTCTCCATTATTTCTACAGACTGGCTAGGTGGCACAGCGGATAGAGTACTAGGCCAGGAGTCAGCAAGACCTGAGTTCAAATGAAGCCTTAGACACTTACTAGATGTGTGACCCTGGGCAAGTCACTTAACCTCTGTCTTCCTGAGTCTCTGCAACTGTGAAAAAAGGGATAATAATATCACCTACCTCCCAGGTTGTTGCAGGGATCAAATGTGATAATATTTGCAAAGCGCACTTAACACAGTGCCTTACACATAGTAGATGCTGTATAAATGCTATTATTATTATTATTATGGCAACTAGGTGGATCAATTAATAAAGCATTGAACCTGGAGTCAGAAGGACCTGAGTTCAAATCTGGCCTCATATATTTACTAACTCTGTGACCTGGGTAAGTCACTTACCTCTGTTTGCCTTAATCCCCTGGAGAAGGAAATGGCAAACCACCCCAGTATCTTTGCCGAGAAAGTATGGTCCACAAGGTCATGAAGAGTCAAACACAATTCAATAACAACAAAATTATTATTATTTCTTAACTTTTAAGAGGACAACCTAGATAGATCCCAAAAAGAGATCTCCTAGGAATATTGTCGCCAAATTCCAGAGCTCCCAGATCAAGGAGAAAATACTGAAAGCAGCCAGAAAGAAACAATTTGAGTATTGTGGAAACACAATCAGAATAACCCAAGATCTAGCAGCTTCTACATTAAGAGATCAAAGGGCTTGGAATACGATATTCCGGAGGTCAATGAAGCTAGCATTAAAACCAAGAATCACCTACCCAGCAAAACTGAGTATCATGCTCCAAGGCAAAATATGGATTTTCAATAAAATAGAGGACTTTCAAGCTTTCTCAGTGAAAAGACCAGAGCTGAATAGAAAATTTGACTTTCAAACACAAGAATCAAGAGAAGCATGAAAAGGTAATCAAGAAAAAGAACAAGAAAAAGAAATTGTAGGGGACTTACTAAAGTTGAACTATTTTGTTTACATTCCTACATGGAAAGATGACATGTATGATTCATGAGACCTCAGTATTAGGGTAACTGAAGGGAATATGCATATATATATATATATGTTTATGTATATATATGTATATGTGAGTGTGTATGTATGTATATATGTATGTGTGTGTGTATATATATATATATATATATATATAGAGAGAGAGAGAGAGAGAGAGAGAGAGAATGAGAGAGAGAGAGGGTACAGGGTGAGTTGAAGATGAAGGGAAGATATCTAAAAGAAATAAAAAATCAAATTAAGGGATGAGAGAGGAATATATTGAGAGAGGGAGATAGGGAGAGATAGAATGGGGTAAATTGTCTCGCATAAAAGTAGCAAGAAAAAGCAGTTCTATAGGAAGAGAAGAGAGGGCAGGTGAGGAGGGAATGAGTGAATCTTGCTCTCATCAGATCTGACCTGAGGAGGGAATACCATACATACTCAATTGGGTATCTTACCCCACAGAAAAGAAGAAGGAAGAAGATAAAAAAAAAGGCGGGGGGATGATAGGAGGGAGGGAAGATGGGGGTGGAGGTAATCAAAAACAAACACTGTGGAAAGGGGACAGGGTCAAGGGAGAAAATTCAATAAAGGAGGATAGGTTAGGAAGGAGCAAAATATAGTTAGTATACATAATGATACACATGTGGCCTATGTTGAATTGCTTGACTTCTTAGGGAGGGTGGGTGGGAAGGGAAGAGGGGAGAGAATTTGGAACTCAAATTTTTAAAAACAAATGTTCAAAAACAAAAAAAAAAGTTTTTGCATGCAACTAGAAAATAAGATACACAGGCAATAGGGCATAGAAATTTATCTTGCCCTACAAGAAAGAAAGGGAAAAGGGGATGGGTGGGGAGTGGGGTGACAGAAGGGAGGGCTGACTGGGGAACAGGGCAACCAGAATCTACACCATCTTGGAGTGGGGGGGAGGGTAGAAATGGAGAGAAAATTTGTAATTCAAACTCTTGTGAAAATCAATGCTGAAAACTAAATATATTAAATAAAAGAAAGTCTAAAAAAAGAAAAAAAGAGGACAACCTAGACTGTAGGAGAAAGCTTGGAAGAAATCTTGAGCATACATCTCTAGCATATGCCCCCAACCTGTAGATAGGAACATCCAGTTGATGGAGTAGATATATCCCTATGGAAAAAGAGGCCTCACCTAAGTAATGATGAGAGTACCTCCTAAGGCATTATACTGTCCTCACCGAGTCTTACCAAGAAAGTTGCCGATCCATGGTCTGGTTTTCTATGATCAGACCACAGATCAGAGAAAGGAAATGGTGACTTCAATGCACCTCCTGTCAATTTTCCACAAAGGTTCTCACATAGTCAGCTCTGAGCAGTCAGGACTCAAACAGGAAGGGACCATAGAGGTCCAACCCTGTCATTTTACAAAAGAAAAAATTCAGACTCAAAGAGAAGTGACTGGCGTGAGGGAACACATCTAGTTAGTAGCACAGTCAAGACTAGAACCTCCTCAAAGACATTCTGTTTGCTGAGCACAACGAATCCTAGGCTCATCCACTATGACAGCTTCCCAAGCACTGTCCTTGGAGCCCTAGAACCATATTGACATGTGAAAGATAGAGAACGCTTAAGGTACATTAGGCTAATTTGGAAGGGCATTAGATATCACTGTATTGCTAACTAGATTTTTTAAACATTTTTGGTAAAATTGTATGGGGCTGTTTTCCCCCTGGGGCACAGCTGTCACAAAATGAAGAACATGTAAAGGAGCTGATGAATATGAGAGAAGTACTGGCCACCTACGCTGAGCAGGCATCAGAGATGAACGAGGGAAAAGAGAAGGTGCATATGGAGGTAATCGGCCCAAGATTGCCCAGGAAGAAGTGAGTCAAAAGACTTGGAGAAGAGACAGATTGACCTGTTTAATGGCCTTATAAAGAGCCAACATTGCCACAGTATCCAGGGACTTTGAGCAAACTATAGGAAGGTCCCTCCTTTATGGAATAATGAGCAGGGGATGATAGAGAGATGAGTTAGATCTGTTGGTCAGTTATTTGAATCTCCCTGCAACAACCATGCTACAGTCGTACAAAAATGATTACTATTAGTCTTCTTTCCAATAGCTTCTCAAATATTTACAGGGTGTCCCTAAAGTCTGGACACATAGGAAAACTGACAGCAAAGTATAGTTGTTGCATCAAGTTCATGTGAATCTTGCAAAGGGCATCAACCTTTGCATCACAAATGATGGAAATCATTTTGAAGATGTTATTTGTTAATATTCCAATTAAATAAAATGTGTTGAAAATCAATCATTTCATTTCTTGAAAATATGCATTTTTGCCTATGTGTCCAGACTTTAGCAACACCCTGTATCATAAAACCTTGCAAAAGCTGACTTCTACCGCTGCTGAGAATTAACACGATTCTCCATTCTGCTGCTGCCATGAGTGGAATCAGTTTCCTCAACCATAAAATAGAAATAATCATGTCACCTAACTCTCAGGACCGTTGTGACGATCAGAAGAGAGAATATCTGTAAAGCACTTAGCACGCAGTGGGTGCTTTATAACTACTGTCATTTTTGTTATTATTACTGAAGCAGCTTTGCCAGTTGCCCTCTATCTTGTCCCTGGGGTATCTTTAGAGGTGAGGGACACTGGCACTCCATAGCTCTGTGAATTCTATCCCTCTAAATGCACTCTTGCAACCCAAACTGTATGCTTGTTTTATGGAGAATATTATAACGTGAAGAAGATCTCTTCCATCCTTACTTCAGAACAAAGAACCTGCACAGGATGTAGATGTCTAAGAAAATTGAAGATTTAATTTTAGAATGAGCTCCTAAGAATGCAGAATTTGCCTTGAGAAAAGTGTAATTTTCACCACAACGACTCTTTCATTGCCTATAATTCTTCCTCACCTCGAATAGTGGAAATTTGTCCTCCTGAAAGTATCTTAGGTTCATAGATTCCTAGAATGTGGGAGGTGGGAAGGGCTTCTGGTCTGCTTCACTCAGTTTACAAATGAGAGAAGTCAGCCCCCAGACGGGAAGTAATTTGCCCAAGATAACCCAACTACGTTACTGGCTGAGCAGGGTTTGAAAGCTAGGTCTCTTCACTCCTGTCTAAATGCTCTTCCCACCGCACTGTACTTAACTTTCATCTAGCCTTTGCCCTGGGCAGGCAAAAGTTACCCTCCCCTCCCATAATGCAACTCCTTCCCATGATGCTTTCAGAGAGGAGACAATGCTGCCGATCAGAATCCAACTTGAGAAAACATTCTAAATTCCAGCTGTTTAGCTCAGAATCACCAACATTCTTTATTCCTCTCAGTCTATGTGAGAGTGTGGGTGATGTGAGGGCTTGTTTGGGTTTTTTTTTTATTAATAGGGTGAATATTCTATTAGGTCTCACTTCTGGAACTGATCTCATTGGTAAGTGTCTGGTGGAAATTTCACCTAGTCTTAGAAACTGTAAATGTAATTTCTAAGGAGACAGTACTATACAGCAGAAAGAGCACTGGAATTAGGCTCCAAATATCTATGTATGTTCTAATCTTGGCACTGGCCCTTACCAAAGGTGTGACTTTGAGCAAACTATTGAACCTGTCTGAGACACGATGTTCTCACCCTCAAACTGGATGTAATAATACTTGAACAATTTACCCCGTAAGATAAAGAGGATCAAATGAGATAATTTACATTAAGCACTTTGTAAAAGATTTTAGGGTGTGACTAATGTGACCCATAAACACAAAGATTCAGTGGTGGCTGAGGTTATGGAAAGCATGAACAGATGATTAGATAAGTATACTGATAACTTCTGAAAGTGTTTTCAAACCCTCTTCTTTGAAACCTAAATCCAGATGAGAGAATGTAAACCTAAAAATCCTTGCTGTACAATTCATATGCAATTTTCTTATCTCAAATCATGGGCCTTTTTCAGATTCATGACAAGATTCAGGACATGATTAAAATAAAAGGAGAGTTGCAGACCAGCCAGGAAGATATAAGGCTAGTGACGAATACGGTAAGGATCTAAAGATGCTGCCTCATCTGGTTTTGAGCCTTTTCCTCATAATTCAGCAATCCCAATCACAAGTATTATAAATGCTCTCTTGTCCATCATGGTTGGGAAGTATCTCAAGTATATGGTTGGGAAGTAAGTGTTCCGATTAATCAACTATTAGAGTCAAGAGAGAATGAATCATATATACTGTTTATGTGACACTAGACCACTATATGCCAGGGGTTTATATTCTTTTAAAAGAAGTATATAATTCCATCTTCTTTTTTGTCCTATTGGGGATAGAGGTTGATTGCCACTGACTCTCAGTGTTTGGGATGGAAAGGGTGTTGGTTGGGGAGATGGGGAAGTAGAGATTGGTTGGCCATTAACTGAATGATACTATTAACTCATAACCTGGGAAGGGTGTGAGCATGTACTGACTTCTCAGAGCTGGAAGGTAACATGCACTGGCACCAGTGCTTTCATCTGGCATTGGGTTTGTAGCTTTGTAAATTGGTAAGGAGTCATGGCATCAGAGGCAACTGCCCTGTATTTCACTGGAAATCAACCATATTGCTGATATGTCTGCCCTCTGACACGTACCGTATGTAGACCTTATTCCACATGTGGACTGCCAGCATACAAATCATTTAGAACAGCAGCCTCAAATTCAGATAGAAATGGAGGCCACCAAACTCTACATAAGAATCCTTGCAGGCCACATATTGACTTAGAAAACATGTTAACCTTATCTATGTTTATTTATATTCTTATTTATTTAATTAAATATTTCTCAATTTCATTTTAACCTGATTTGGACCTCACTCAGGAGTGTTACAGGAAGCTAGGTGGCTCAGTGGATGGAGAGCCAGGCCAGAATGTTGAAAGGACTCATCCTCCTGAGTTCAAATCTGACCTCAGATACTTCCTAGCTGTGTTACCCTGGGCAAGTCACTCAACCCTGTTTGCCTCAGTTTCCCTATCTGTAAAACAAGCTGGAGAAAGAAATGGCAAACCATTCTAGTATCTCTGCCAAGAAAACCCTAAATGGAATCACAAAGAGTCAGACACAACTAAAATGACTGAACAATAACAAGGGTTGGTTGGTTGGTTGGTTGGTTGTTGGTTGCTGTCTTTCATTCCCAGAGGACCAAAAAGACATCACTATGTTGGAGTCAAGGTACAACGTATCCAACTGCGGCTGAGTATTGTGGACCTCCTGTAGCCTGTAGGCCAAATGTTTGACACCTCTGTATTCTAAATTGTAGAATACAATAAAATATACTTAATACAAAAAATATGATAAACCTAACTCGATGATTCAGCATCTGATCCTTCTCTGATGATTCAGAAGGCCCTTTATGATTTGACAGTGCCTTGAGGTCGTCATTACGAGAAAAAGCATACCACCAGTGCACATAGAAGTGCTGCTTATAGGGCTTTCTAATTGATAGAACATAAGCAAACCCAACTTCTGCTGCTTACTGACACTACAGCATCAGGGTCACCACTCAATTATTTTCCATCCCAACTATCTCATGGAAAAACTTGCATGTGACCCTAGCCATCCCTGGCAATATGTTCCTTTGTTCTGTTTCTATAAAATAGCTGGCCTGACTTGGGATTGGTATGGGGATCCACCATTCTGTCCTCCTACTACCAAGGACTGGGTCTCATGAGTAAACTCCCCTAAACAACCCAATTAACCTAAGAAATCTATACTTATACAACCAATGGGCACTTCTTTCTTCTGTATCCTGGTATTGTCTCTGAAGGTCTGTGTCCCTACAATTGGCATATCAGGGCAGAACAGGTCAGCCCTTTGCATTTGGCCTCACAAGAGCTGGCAGAATAGTCTGCCCCCTATAAATCTTGTGTCTTTATAGGTTCTTAAGGTTTTTTTGTGCCATGGATCCCTTTGGCAATCTAGTGAAGCCTATGGACCCCTTCTCAGAATCAAGTCTTTAAATAACTGAAAGAAATAATAAATTTCAGTTAAAGTTTAGTGAAAAATAAAGATGTAATTTTTTCCATCCAAGTTCACAAACCCCCTGAAATCTAAGTAAGCTAGGTGGAACAGTGAATAGCACCAGGCTTGGAATCAGGAAGACCTAATTTGGAATCAACTTCAGATACTCATTAGCTGTGTGGTCTTGGGCAAGTCATTTAACCTCCCTGTAACTGTAACTCAGTTTCTTCATCTGTAAAATAAGGAAAATAACAGCACCTACCTCTCAGGGTTGTTGTGAGTCTCAAATGAGATAATAATGGTAAAGGGCTTTGCAAACCTTAGAGTGCTATATAAACGCTAATTATTAGTATTATTATATCTATTCTTGGACCCCAGGTTAAGAACCCTTTGGCTAGAATATTAAGCTAAATATAATAAGATAAAATTGAATAGATAGAAATGTAAAATCTTACCTTTGGGTTCAAAAAATCAGTTTCCCATCTTCAAGATGGGAGAGTTGTAGACGGACGTTCATCTGAAAAAATTGAGGTTTTAGAGAATTTTAGAGAATTGCAATTTGTACAATTAGAGGATTATAAATTCAGTGGGACTGAACCCCAAAACATGATGGGATCTTGGGCTTCACTGAAATGGATATTGTCCAGAAAAGAGAGAGGTGAAGGTCCCCCTGTACTTGTACCATGTTCTGGTCAGACACCAACAAGAATACTGTGTTCTGTTTTGGCCACCCCAGTTTAGGAAGGACATTAACAACCTGGAGAGTGTCCAGAGGAAGGAATCTAAGACAGAGAAGGGCCTTGACTTCATGCTAGGAGGTTCGGCCGAAGGAACTGGGGATGTTCTGCATGGGAAAGAGAAAGTTTTGGGGATGGTGACCTGGGAGGTGAGGAGAGGAGTATGGAAGCTGTTGGCTTTGATGTAGAAAAAGGACTAGCCTTGTTCTGCTTGGGCCCAGAGGGAAGAGCTCATAAGCATTGGGTAGGAGTTTCAGGGAAGCAGATTTAAGCTCAATCTGAGGGGAATGGGGGGAACTCCTGACAGTGTGATGCAAAAGGAGAGCAGTAGCAATCTCTTTCCCCACCAAAGTCTTCGAGCAAAAGTCATTTGATTCCTTGTTAGAGGAAGGAAGCAACAGAGGAAAGTTATTCATGTTCAAGT
The DNA here is from genome assembly GCF_011100635.1 of Trichosurus vulpecula. Classification (NCBI taxonomy): domain Eukaryota; kingdom Metazoa; phylum Chordata; class Mammalia; order Diprotodontia; family Phalangeridae; genus Trichosurus; species Trichosurus vulpecula. The sequence continues at coordinate 395,592,196 of NC_050575.1, forward strand.
ACAAGTTCTGAGATCCTGTGCCAATTCTTCTGTCTCAGTTTCTTCATTTACAAAATGGATCCTCCAACCTCTCTTTCCTAAGAACCTGTTTTTAGTTCAACAGCTGATAGTGCAGGATTTGTGCCCCCCAACTAAAAGGAGCAATCAGCCTCTTAGCTAAGGAGGTGCTGCTTGTGTGTTGTAAGTCTTTTATGGAGGACCTATAAGGTGCTAGATTAGCTATAACCCTATAACCTCAAATCAGGGATTTGGAGCTGGAACGGACCTCTCAGGGTTATTGTATCAAGTGAGATAGCAGATGTAAAAGGACTTTGTAAACCTTAACACACTGCGTAAACATTAACTATTGTTATTACTGACTAATCCCAATTCTCTCATTTTTACAACTGATGCCCAGAGAAGCAGGTGACTTGCCCAAGGTCACACAGAGAGTAGGTGTGTCAAAGGTGGGAGTTGATGCCAGCTCCTCTGACCCACAGAGCCAGCTCTCTTTCTATGGTATCATGCAATCTCCCATCTTCAACCTCCAAAACATATGCCTTTGATGTCTAGATAAGGGTATGCTCAGTCTGTGTTACCCTAGTCATGTGTAGGTGCCTTAAGGGTGGATAGGTAGTGATGTGGAAGGATTGCTTGCTGCCATACTACAGAAGAAAAAGAAATTTAATATAATTAAGATACATCCCACTCACTTGGTTCTTTATGAATATCAAAGCACTTTCACGTATATTATCTGATCTGATCTCGCAACCACCCTATGAGCTAAGCAGAACAGGGAGGTGTCATTCATTTATCCTCAAGGAAATAGAATCAAGCAAGAGTCATTTGGCACTGGGATTTCCCAGAAATGCTGCTGTCCCTGCTGATTGATTCCCTTGTCGCCATTTAGTACCTGAGGGTTTTTTTTAATCATCTTAAGGTTTAATTAGGTTAACAGCATAGCTTTGCCATTAAAAGGATTTTGCTGTCTCCAGACTCTCCCCCCCTCCTCCACCACCCCTCCTTTCTCCCTGTCCCTTGTTCTTCATTTTCAGAGGGATTCTATTGGATGGCCTAGCCTCAAGCATGTAATTACCATTAAGACAATTACCATGGACTAACTTAGCCAGCCTTGCCTACGTTTAGCAGCAGCAAGAGTGAGAGCAGAAAGATCAGTTTCTCCTTCTGGAATAAAAACTTTGCCACAGCTAGCAGTGGCTTCCTGTTCCTGCCCTTGAAAGCCTTGCATAGTAATCTGTTACCTAATATTTGGGCACTTGTCTGCATTCTACGTTTTTAGCTCAACAAGAGATTTACACTGGGACCCAGAAATGTCAGTTTACAGATCTGGCAAGGAGATAGTTCCCATTCTTCATTTCTACCTTCAGTCTGTCAGGACTTTGACCGGTATTTAGGGACATATTGGGCGGCTAAGTGGGCACCATAGTGCATAGAATACCAGGCCTGGAATCAGGAACTCATCTTTCATCTGGCCTCAGACCCTGGACAAGTCACTTCATCGTGTTTTCCTCAGTTTCCTCATCTGTAAAATGAGCTGGAGAAGGAAATGGCAAACCAAGAAAACCAAAAGCCAAGAAAAACACAAGTGAGGTCACAGAATGACTGAAACAACTAAACGACAATGGTGGCCCTGGGCAGAATAGCTAGGATCCAAGTCTTCAGCATCCAACTTCACTGTAATTTACTTCAGCATTTATTAAGTACTATGTGCTATTTATTAATGCTATATGCCAAGCACTGAGAACAGAAAAATGAGAAAAGCATGTTACCTTCCAGCTCTGAGAAGTCAGTACATGCTCACACCCTTCCCAGGTTACAAGTTAATATTATCATTTAGTTAGTGGCCAACCAATCTCTACTTCCCCATCTCCCCAACCAACACCCTTTCCATCCCAAACACTGAGAGTCAATGGCAATCAACCTCCATCCCCAATAGGACAAAAAAGAATATGGAATTATATACTTCTTTTAAAAGAATATAAACCCCTGAGGGGTGGAAGGATTGGAGGTCCCATTAAAGATGAAGAAGAGGGGTTGGGATTGCAAGACTGAAGGAAAGGTAGAATGACAATAGATTGTAATCAGATAAGGGAATTTCAGAATTCATGAACATGAAAGTGGTGCATTTATGGGTGATAGCAAAATAATGGATATGACTATCTTTGCATATATGTTACTGAAGTAGGGTGGAGAAGTAGGTCATGGGAAATGAAAAAGTTGAAGAATTGTGAGGTTAGAGTATTTGAGGGAGTATTAATATGTATGCTGAATTCCCATAAGTATGAGTACAGGAGTTGGAAAGGAGAGAAAGACCATCAACCAGGCACTGACCTCATTGAGGGAAGAAGAGAATGTTGGTAGACAAGTGGCAAGAAGTATTTTGATTGAGTGGTAGATATGGATTGAGGGAACCTCAAAGGAAGAGAGGTTACTGAGTAATGATAGTAGAGGGAGAACGTGGAAGTAGCAACGAGGGGCAGAAAGTATTCCAACCCCCTTTGACCAGTAAGTACAGGGAAATGAGAGAAAGTACAACCAATTCTGGAAAGGGTGGCCAGGGAGGCTGTGTCATCAAGAGAGTCAAATCTCGATGACAGCGAAGAAGATGGAAGGAATGGGAAGGGAAAGGAAAAGATTTAAGATGAAAGCAAGATTATTACCTATGAGTAACAGTACAGTGAGCATAGTAGAAGGGGTGGGTAGTCTCAGAGTAAAATAGTAGACAAAGAAAGGGAACAGTCACAGAACTCACCAACCCCAGTGGTCTGGAAAGAAGCAGTAGATTGGAGAGGGTCCCAAAAGCATTGAGCCTATTTCAGTTATCTATGAGAGAATGAAAGGGGCTCCCAGTAATAAGCTAAATTACCCGAAGAACATTATAAAAAAACTTAGAAAATATAAAGACTGATATAGAAAGGAAAATAAGCAAAAAGTCTAGAAAGAAAAGTCAACACAATGAATAAGTAGTTTTTTTTTCTTCTTTTTAAATAGTATCTTATTTTTCCAATCACATGTAAAGATAATTAACATTTTTTTTTAATTTCAAATTCCAAATTTTCTTCCTCCCTCTCTTATCTCCCTCCTTCCCTAAGATGGTAAGCAACCTGGTATAGGTAATATACGTACAATTGTGTAAAACATATAAGAAAAAGAAAGTGAAGTTGACAACCCTCAAGGAAGGGAAAAGTATTATAATACTTGAGTTCCCTCAAAATCACAAGAGTTAACTCCCAGAACCTCCAGAGTGGTTCAGAAGATCAATAAAAGAATTAAAAGAAGAAATAAAAATAAATTGGTATAGGGGCAGCTAGGTGGCACAGTGAGTAGAGCACCGGCCCTGGAGTCAGGAAGACCTGAGTTCAAATCCGACCTCAGACACTTGACACATGTACTAGCTGTGTGACCTTGGGCAAGTCACTTAACCCCAATTGCCATGCCTTCCCCCTCAAAAAAAAAAAAAGAAAAAAAAAGATACCTGTTTAAAAAAAATAAATTGGTATAGAAATTAGGAGAGTTAGAGCTTTCAAGTAAGAAATCAATAAGACAAAAGGATAGAGAATGAAGAATAAAAAGAAAACCCTTCCAAAACAGTAGTTTCTCTAAAAAAAAGAAAATGACAGATTTGGGATATAAAAAATACAGAGGCAGAAAAAAATTAAATAATCAAAAGACTAGAAGAAGACATGAGGGTTGTATAATACAATGATATTGTGCTTGAACATAGGAGGATGTGAAGAGATAATCTAAGGATTATAGGTCTTCCAGAAAATACAATTTTTAAAAAACTTGTAAATAATACAAGAAAATTGCCCAAGTCATTGAAAGCAGAAGGTAAAGTTAAATTTGATCCAATCTGACAAGCATGTATTAAGCATCTACTCTATGACACGGACAACATCTATAGGCAAAGAATATAAGAGCCAAAAAGGGAGAGAGTTAAAAATAGTTTTCAAGAGGAGGGAAGTATTGAATTAATATCTCTTGGATAAATAAAACACATTTCCTCATTAATAAATCAAAATGGGGGGTAGTTGGACCAGTACAAAGGAAAACTTCTGAGGTGAGGAAGGGACCATAAGAACTCAGAAAACTATCGTCATCTAACCAGAGGCGATTAAAAAAAAATAAGTAAAGTGAGTGTGATTTTCTTAATTACTTGCCATACCATGGAGGCTTTATGAGAGTCAGGATAGAGTGTTTTTGGCCAGATCCACAACAAATGAGTAGGAACAAGATTCCATTCACAGAGGAGGAAGCCTCTAGGGCCATGTTCCTCCAGAAGTAGGAAAGTATTATAGGAATCTGGCAATGTACAGAGAGATTGAACACCTCAGAAAAAATATCTTTTCTAAGCAGGGGGGATTTTTCTTGGAACTACTTCCCTCTCCATGTTGAGTTTCTAGGGATACAAATCTCAGAGGATGAGTGGACAGAGACATAGATCAAGAATGAGAATTCTGACATCAAGAAAGAAAGATAGGGAGGGAAAGGAGAAAAAAATAGGATTGAATCTCCAAATCTGAAGCTCTTAAGAGTCAAATAGAGATGATGATGATGATGATGATGATGATGATGATGATGATGATGATGATGAAGGTAAGGCAAGAGAAAGGTCTATAATTGTATTAATAGGAGAACAGTTAAAGGAGAGAGTGAAGCTTTTGGTTCCCAAAGCCACATCCTAGACAGTGGTCATAGAGAGACTAAAGAATGTATAAATCCAATACATGAATGAGAGACTAGACTCTAGAGTATCCTAGAAGGAGAAAAAAATAAGAAAAGAATTGGATTAATTAACATACTTTGGAAAGGGCATTACAAATGAGTGCCATTTGAATTTTTTTTAATTTTTTAAGATTTATTAATATTTTATTTTTATATTACAAACATTTAAAATCATTCCCACCTTGTAAGAGATTGCTTGTAACAAAGTAAAAAAAAAATAAGTAGAACTAATAATACAAAGACCCCATCTAAAAATGCATGCAACATTTCACATCTGTAGCATTCCCCTTTCTATATTTTTAAATGAACAGAAGTCTATTTTCTCTCCTTCCCATCCCCCACACCAGTGGAAAAAAGAAAATAAAAACAATTTTTATTATAACCTATCTACATAGTCAAGCAAATAAACTCTCATGATAGATGTAGAGAGAGACATGTCGCAGTGGATAGAGTACGAGGCCTGGAGTCAAGAAGACCTGAGTTCAAATGTGACCTCAGATACTTACTAGCTATGTGACCCTGGGCAAGTCATTTCACCCTGTTTGCCTCAGTTTTCTCATCTACAAGATGATCTAGAGGAGGAAATGACAAACCACTCCAGTATCTTTGCCAAGAAAATCTCAAATGGAGTCACAAAGAGTTGGATATGATTGAAATGATTGAATAGCAACCACAAAAGACAGATTTCTCATTCTGTACCCTAAATCCATCACCTGTCATGGATGGCATTTTTCATCATCAGTCCTCTGGAATCACGAATGGTCATTGTATTGATCATAATTCTTACAGCTTTCAAAGTAGCTCCTTTTTACAATGCTGTTGTTATTGTATAAATTTCTAACCTAGTTTTGTTCATTCTCCATCGTTTTGTAAAAGTCCTCAAAATTGTTCAATTTGGTTATATTGATGTTACTGTATATATTGTTATTCTAGTTCTGTTAATATAAAGACATTCTGAAAAACAAAGGGGGGCGGAGCCAAGATGGCAGCTGGAAAGCAAGAACTAGCATGAGCTCCCCACCAAGTCCCTCCAAAAACCTATAAAAAATTACTCTGAACCAACTCTAGAACTGCAGAACCTACAAAATAGCAGAGGGAAGCAGGGCTCCAGCCCAGGACAGCCTGGATGGTTGCTGGATGAGGTCTTTCGCACATGGAGCTGGGAGCAGAGCAGAGCGGAGCCCAGTGTGGGCAGACCAGACCAGGAGCCGGGCAGAGCATTCCCTGGCACCTTGATTCTGTGAGCTGTGGCAGTTGCCAGACTTCTCAACCCACAAACACCAAAGACAACAGAGGAGGTTAGTGGGAAAAGCTGCTGGGGACAGGGGGATAGAGTTTGCGGTTCAGCCACTGCCCCCAGGGAAGCAGAGGTGGGGCAGCTACAGAACTACAGCTGCAGTTGCTTCTGGCCCCAGGCCCACCTGGTGGGAGGAATTAAGTGGCGGATCAGAGCAGGAGTGAAGAGCCTGCTGAAGATCTAAGTCCAGTCCAGGTTGGGGGTTCTTGGGGAAGGAGGAGTGCTGGTGTGGCACAGCTGGCGCATCCCCCCAAGCTTGGAACATAGAACTCTTTACTCTACAAGCAGTCATACCCCACTGAAAAACTCAAGGGTCAAGTAAGTTGGCTGGGAACATGGCCAGGCAGCGAAAACGCACCCAGATTCGGTCTCAAAGACTTTGGAATCTTTCTTTGGTGACAAAGAAGACCAAAACATACAGACAGAAGAAATTAACAAAGTCAAAGAGCCTACAACAAAAGCCTCCAAGAAAAACATGAACTGGTCTCAGGCCATGGAAGAGCTCAAAAAGGATTTGGAAAAGCAAGTTAGAGAAGTAGAGGAAAAATTGGGAAGAGAAATGAGAAGGATGTGAGAAAACCATGAAAAACAAGTCAATGACTTGTTAAAGAAGACCCAAAAAAATACTGAAAAATATACTGAAGAAAACAACACCTTAAAAAATAGACTAGGGGGGCGGAGCCAAGATGGTGGCTGGCAAGCAGGGAATAATGTGAGCTCCGTACGGAGACCCTCCAAAAACTTATAAAAAATGGCTCTGAACCAATTATAAAATGGCTGAACCCACAAAACAGCAGAGGGAAGCAGGGCTCCAGCCCAGGACAGCCTGGATGGTCTCTGGGTGAGGTCTATCCCACACAGAGCTCAGAGCGGGGAGCTGGGAGCTGGGAACGGAGAGGAGCAGAGCCCAGCCTGAGTGGCATGGACCATCCAGACCAGAAGCCGGGCAGAGGGGGCCCTAGTGCCCTGAATATGTGAGCTGCGGCAGTTACCAGACTCCTTAACCCACAAACACCAAAGACTGTGGAGAAGGTTAGTGGGAAAAGCTGCGGGTGTGGAAGGAGTTCACGGTTTGGCTTCCAGCCCCGGGGGCAGCGGAGGTGGGACAGCTACAGCTGTTGTTACTTCCGGCTCCAGGCCCACCTGGTGGGAGGAATTAAGTGGTGGATCAGAGCAGGGGTGCACAGCCTGCCAAAGATCTAAGCCCAGTTCGGGTTGGGGGTTGGGGAAGGAGCAGTGCTGGTGTGGCAGAGCTGGCACCTCCCCCCCAAACGTGGAGCATAGAACTCTGTAATCTACAAGCAGTCGTATCCCACTGAAAAACTCAAGGGTCAAGTTAGTTGCCTGGGAATATGGCCAGGCAGCGAAAACGCACCGAGATTCAGTTTCAGACTTTGCATTCTTTCTTTGCTGACAAAGAAGACCAATTAGAAGAAATTAATAAAGTCAAAGAGCCTACAACAGAAACATCCAAGAAAAATAGGAACTGGTCCCAGGCCATGGAAGAGCTCAAAAAGGAGTTGGAAAAGCAAGTTAGAGAAGGAGAGGAAAAACTGGGAAGAGAAATGAGAAGGATGCGAGAAAACCATGAAAAACAAGTCAATGACTTGCTAAAGGAGACCCAAAAAAATGCTGAAAAATACACTGAAGAAAACAACACCTTAAAAAACAGACTAACTCAAATGGCAAAAGAGCTCCAAAAAGCCAAGGAGGAGAAGAATGCCTTGAAAGGCAGAATTAGCCAAATGGAAAAGGAGGTCCAAAAGACCACTGAAGAAAATACTACTTTAAAAATTAGATTGGAGCAAGTGGAAGCTAGTGACTTTATGAGAAATCAAGATATTATAAAACAGAACCAAAGGAATGAAAAAATGGAAGACAATGTGAAATATCTCATTGGAAAAACCACTGACCTGGAAAATAGATCCAGGAGAGATAATTCAAAAATTATTGGACTACCTGAAAGCCATGATCAAAAAAAGAGCCTAGATATCATCTTTCAAGAAATTATCAAGGAGAACTGCCCTGATATTCTAGAGCCACAGGGCAAAATAGAAATTGAAAGAATCCATCGATCACCTCCTCAAATAGATCCCAAAAAGAAATCTCCTAGGAATATTGTCACCAAATTCCAGAGCTCCCAGATCAAGGAGAAAATACTGCAAGCAGCCAGAAAGAAACAATTTGAGTATTGTGGAAACCCAATCAGAATAACCCAAGATCTGGCAGCTTCTACATTAAGAGATCGAAGGGCTTGGAATGCGATATTCCGGAGGTCAATGGAGCTAGGATTAAAACCTAGAATCACCTACCCAGCAAAACTGAGTATCATGTTCCAAGGCAAAATATGGACTTTCAATAAAATAGAGGACTTTCAAGCTTTCTCAGTGAAAAGACCAGAACTGAATAGAAAATTTGACTTTCAAACACAAGAATCAAGAGAAGCATGAAAAGGTAATCAAGAAACGGAAATTGCAAGGCACTTACTAAAGTTGAACTGTTTTGTTTACATTCCTACATGGAAAGATGATGTGTATGATTCATGAGACCTCAGTATTAGGGTAGTTGAAGGGAATATGCATATATATATGTTTATGTATATATGTAGGTGAATGTGTATGTATGTATGTATCTATGTGTATGTGTATGCAGGTGTATGTAGGTATATATATATGTGTGCTTTTATATGTGTATATGTGTGTATACATATATATGTATATATATATATATGTATGTGTGTATATATATATGTAAAAGAGAGAGAACAGACACAGGGTGAGTTGAAGATGAAGGGAAGATATCTAAAAGAAATAAAATGAAATTAAGGGATGAGAGAGCAACATACTGAGAGAGGGAGATAGGGAGAGATAGAATGGGGTGGATTATCTCGCATAAAGGTAGCAAGAGGAAGCAGTTCTGTGGAAGGAGGGGAGAGGGCAGGTGAGGGGGGAATGAGTGAACCTTGGTCTCATCAGATTCAGCCTGAGGAGGGAATACCATACATACTCAGTTGGGTATCTTACCCCACAGGAAAGAAGAGGGAGAAAGAAAAAAAAAAATAAAAAATAAACGGGGGGGGGATGATGGAGGGGAGCGGGGTGATAGAGGGGAGGGCTGACTGGGGAACAGGGCAACCAGAATATATGCCATCTTGGAGCGGGGGGAGGGTAGAAATGGGGAGAAAATTTGTAATTCAAACTGTTGTGAAAATCAATGCTAAAACCAAATATGTTAAATAAATAAATTTTAAAAAAAAAAGAAATAATAGAAAAGAAAAAAAAATAGACTAACTCAAATGGCAAAAGAGCTCCAAAAAGCCAAGGAGGAGAAGAATGCCCTGAAAGGCAGAATTAGCCAAATGGAAAAGGAGGTCCAAAAGACCACTGAAGAAAATACTACCTTAAAAATTAGATTGGAGTAAGTGGAAGCTAGTGACTTGATGAGAAATCAAGATATTATAAAACAGAACCAAAGGAATGAAAAAATGAAAGATAATGTGAAATATCTCATTGGAAAAACCACTGACCTGGAAAATAGATCCAGGAGAGATAGTTTAAAAATCATTGGACTACTTGAAAGCCATGATCAAAAAAAGAGCCTAGATATCATCTTTCAAGAAATTATCAAGGAGAACTGCCCTGATATTCTGGAGCCACAGGGCAAAATAGAAATTGAAAGAATCCATCGATCACCTCCTCAAATAGATCCCAAAAAGAAATCTCCTAGGAATATTGTTGCCAAATTATGTATATATATATATATATATATATATATACATATATATATATATATATAATTTGGCAACAATATATATATATATATATATATATATATATAGAGAGAGAGAGAGAGAGAGAGAGAGAGAGAGAGAGAGAGAGAGAGAGAGAGAGAGAGAGAGAGAGAGAGAGAGAGCAGGCACAGGGTGAGTTGAAGATGAAGGGAGGATATCTAAAGGAAATAAAATCAAATTAAGGGATGGGAGAGGAATATATTGAGAGAGGAAGATAGGGAGAGATAGAATGGGGTAGATTATCTCGCATAAAGGTGGCAAGAAAAAGCAGTTCTGTAGGAAGAGAAGAGAGGGCAGGTGAGGGGGAATGGGTGAATCTTGCTCTCATTAGATTAGACCTGAAGAGGGAATACCATACATACTCAATTGGGTATCTTACCCCACAGGAAAGAAGGAGGAAGAAGATAAAAAAAAGGGGGGGATGATAGAAGGGAGGGCAGATGGGGGTGGAGGTGATCAAAAACAGACGCTTTCGAAAGGGGACAGGGTCAAGGGAGAAAATTCAATAAAGGGGGATAGGTTAGGAAGAAGCAGAATATAGTTGGTCTTTCACAACATGAGTATTGTGGAAAGGTTATACATAATGATACGCATGTGGCCCATATTGAATTTCTTGACTTCTTGGGAAGGGTGGGTGGGAAGGGAAGAGGGGAGAGAATTTGGAACTCAAAGTTTTGGAAATAGATGTTCAAAAACAAAAACAAAAAAGTTTTTGCATGCAACTAGAAAATGGGATGCACAGGCAATGGGGCATACAGATTTGTCTTTCCCTACAAGAGGGGGAAGGAAAGGGGGATGGGAGGGGAGGGGGATGACAGAAGGGAGGGCTGGCTGGGGAACAGGGCAACCAGAGTGTACGCCATCTTGGAGTGAGGGGGAGGGTGGAAATGGGGAGAAAATTTGTAGTTCAAACTCTTGTGAAAATCAATGCTGAAAACTAAATATATTAAATAAAAATAAAAAAAAATAAAGACATTCTTCAATGTCTTTTTGAAATTCTCTATATCCTTGTTCCTTATAGCACAATAATACTCCATCACATTCCTATACCACGACTTAGTCATTTCTCAGTTGATTGGCATCCCCTTGTCTTCCACATCTCTTTGCCACCACAAAAAGAGCTGCTATCAATATTTTTGCACATATAGGATCTTTTCCCCTTTCTTTGATCTCCTTTGAATATAGACCTAACAGGGCTATGGCTGGATCAAAGGGAACATCTTGTATAGTAACTTTTTGCATGTAATTCCAAATTGCTTTCCAGAGTGGCTGTACCCATTCACAGCTCCACCAGCAGAGCAACAGGAAAAGTGCCTGTTTTCTCACAGTCCCTCCAACATTAATCACCTTCTTTTCTTTTGTCATCTTTGCTACTCTGATGACTGTGAGGTGGAATCTCAGAAAATTGCTTTAATTTAATTTCTCTAATTAGTAGTGATTTACAACATTTTTTTCATGTGGCTGTAGATAGCCTGAGGTTTTTTTTCCCCTTGAGAATTGCCTGTTCATGTTTTTAGGTTATTTATCAATTGGAGAAAGGCTCTTATTATAAAATTTTTATCAGTTCTTTATAGAAAGTGTCCCAAAAGACTTTGGGGTTGAAGAGAAGTTGAGCAAGGTTTTCTATAGAAGGTAAGAATTTAGGAGAAACTTAAAGGAATCCAGGGAAGCCAAGAGGTAGAGATCAGGAGAGAGAACATTCCAATCATGGGAAACAACCAGAGAAAATGCTGGAACCAAGAGGAGTGGAACTGATTCAAAGGGTATGGGATAAAGAATAAGAGCTTTGAATGCCAAACAGATTTTGCATTTGCCCAAAAGACTTTGGAGGCACTCTATATCTTGGAAATAAGACTTTTATCAGACAACTTGCTGCAAAATTTTTTCCCTGTTAAATGTTACCCATTTAATCTTAACTTTATTAGATTTGTTTATGCAAAAACTTTTAAATTTTATATAATCAAAGTTATTTAACCTTCTGTGATTCTCTGTAATCCCTGGTTGTTGTGAACTTTTCCTGTATCTATTATACATCTTACAGGTATTTTTTTCCATGTTTCTCTAATTTGTTTTTGATGTAATCTATTATATTTTATCTAGGTCACATACTCTTTTGGAGCTTATCTTTGTATAAGGTGTGAGATATTGGTCTAAATCTAATTTCTTTATACTACCATCCAATTTTCCAAGCAGTTTTTGTTAAATAGTCTTTATCTAAGTAGCTGAGGTCTTTGAATGGAAGGCTTCTGCCCTGAGACTTCTTAACTTCTCCCTCTATACTACTTTACTTGATGACCTCATCAGCTTCCATGGATTTAATTATCACCTCTTTGTTGATTATTCTCAAATCTATCAATCCTGCTCTAACCTCTGCCTTTTGGGCATCTTGAACTGGATGTCTCATAGACATCCTAAATTCATTATGTCCAAAATAGAACTCATCTTTCCCCCTAAGCCTTCCCCAAGCCTGTTCTAAACTTCCATATTACCGCCAAAGATACTGCCATCCTCCCAATCTCCCAGGCTTGTGACCTAGGTATCACCCTCAAGTCCCCCCACATCCAATCTGCTGCTACCACCTGTTGGTTCCACCTTTGCAACATCTCTCAAATACGACCCCTCTCTCCTCTGACATTGCCACCACTCTAATATAGGTCTTCATCACCTCACACTTGGACTACTCCAATAGCTGCCAGTACATCAGCCTGCTTCAAGTCTCTTCCCGTGTCAATCCATCCCTTCATTTAACCACCACAGTGATTTTCCTAAAGCTCAGGTCTGACCATGTCACACCCCTCCTACTCAATAAACTCCAATGGCTCCCTATCGCCTCCAAGATCAAACACAAAATGCTGTTTAGTGTTCAAAGCCCTTAATGACCCAGGTCCGTTCTACCCTTCTTACATCTTATTCTTTCTTTCTATTCGATTCTTTCTTATACCTTATTATTCTCCATTTACTCTCCAAACCAGTGACACTGGCCTCCTGGCTCTTCACAAAAAAGTGAAGGGAGAAGTTAAAAAAAGAAAAGAAAAAATAACAATAGGAGAGAACAAAAATCTCAAGGAATTCAGGAGTAGGCAAGGGTAATGAGGGAAGGAGAGTTTGATGGGGGACTTGGTAGGGTTTGGTAACCAAGGTCATATCTTTGTATAAGGTGTGAGATGCTGTCATATAAGGTCATAGGTCATATCAGCAAAACAAACCTGAGACTAAATGTTGGTTGAAAGAGAAAGATATAAAATAATCTGATGAAAGAAAACACATAAATAGTATGTTAACCCTGAGTATGAGTGATTTGAACTCCCCAATAAAACTAAAAAGAATAAAGGGATGAGTAAGAAAACAAATCATAGCAATTTGCTCCATAAATAAATAAAAACCCAGGTGGCAGCTCTGAATCCAGATATGAACTCAAGTCTTTTTGACTCCAGGCCCAGTGCTCTATCCACTGTGTCACCTAATTACAAATCATAGGTCATTGAATTGGAGCTGGAAGTGACTTTAGAACCCCCTCATTTTATAGATGAGGAAACTGAGAGCCAGAGAGTTAAGTAATATTCCCAAGTTCACACAAGCATAATGAAAACATTAATAAATGTAGAAAGGCTCTTTCCTGTTCCGGCGCCTGAGCGAGGCGCGTGGAGCAAACGTGGCCGTGACTCTGAGCCCCCGTGCCCGGCGTCCAGAGACCTTCCCCGGCCCCCAGAGCCGACCGAGAACCGAGCGCCATGACTGAGTGGGAGACAGCGGCGCCAGCTGTGGCTGAGACCCCTGACATCAAGCTGTTTGGCAAGTGGAGCACGGACGACGTGCAGATCAATGACATCTCCCTGCAGGGTTACATTGCGGTGAAGGAGAAGTATGCCAAGTACCTGCCCCACAGCGCGGGGCGCTACGCAGCCAAGCGCTTTCGCAAGGCCCAGTGCCCCATTGTGGAGCGCCTCACCAACTCCATGATGATGCACGGCCGGAACAACGGCAAGAAGCTCATGACTGTGCGCATCGTCAAGCATGCCTTTGAGATCATCCACCTGCTCACCGGAGAGAACCCGCTGCAGGTTCTTGTGAATGCCATCATCAACAGTGGTCCCCGTGAGGACTCCACCAGAATTGGACGGGCAGGGACTGTGAGACGCCAGGCCGTGGACGTGTCTCCCCTCCGGCGAGTCAACCAGGCCATCTGGCTGCTCTGCACGGGGCCCGAGAAGCAGCCTTCCGCAACATCAAGACCATCGCCGAGGGTCTGGCTGATGAGCTCATCAATGCTGCCAAGAGCTCTTCAAACTCCTACGCCAGCAAGAAGAAGGATGAGCTGGAACGTGTGGCTAAATCGAACCGCTGATCCCAGCAGCCTCTGTCAATAATAAATGCCCCCTGCCCCTGTCCTGGGGGCAGGGTCCCTGTAAAAATAAATAAATAAATAAATAAATAAATGTAGAAAGGCAGAAATACCATATTTCCCCACGTATAAGAGGCACCCTTTTCCAAAAAATTTGGGGCCTAAAAACTGGGTGCGTCTTATATAGTGGTTGTAGATATTTTTTATTTGCATTTCCTGCTTTTTGGCGCTTGTAGTCTTTGCGCTCATTGTTTCGCATTTGTTACCAGTATATTAGGTTACGTTTTGTCACGTTCTGCCCAGAAATGGCTCAGAAAAGTTTTTCATACAGTGCTGAATTCAAGTTAAAAGTGATCCAGTTTGCAAAAGTGAATGGAAATCATGCTGCTGAACATGCGCTTGGTCCTCCTCCAACTGAGAAAACAATCCGAGACTGGCTACGGGAAGAAGAAACCCTACTGAAAACGCCACAGCAGAAGAAAGCCATGAGAGGCAAGTCAGCAAAATGGCCTGATTTAGAGAGGGAATTGAAGATATGGATTGAAGAGCAAAGGGCAACTGGAATACCTATGTCCACAAAGATGGTTCAGCATGAGGCAAGAAGAACTGCTGATGAAAAAGAAATTACTGATTTCAAAGGAGGACACAATTGGTGCTTCAGGTTCATGAAACAGAATAGACTAAGCATGTGTACACACACCAGACTTGCCCAAAAGATGCCTAAAACCTATGAGCAGATGAATAAAACTTGAGTTCAATAACTTTATGTAATACATTTCTTTTCAAATTTCGGGCCCCAAAATTAAGGTGCATCTTATACATGGGGAAATACGGTCACTGCAAAACAGAAAATGAACTTATGAATGCAGCATATTCTTTTTAAAAACTAGTATATAAATTAACAACTTCAAAATAAGCTCGAAGTAAGAGATCTTGAAAATTAGAGGAGAGATTTTTTAAATGGCAGAAATGAAAAGACCATGGAACTGATAAACAAGACTAAGAGATGTCTTTTTGAAAAGACTAACAAAATCAATAAACCATTAGCTAACACCTTAAAAAAGAGGAAAATGAAATTAGCAAAATCAAAAAACAAGCAAAGTGAATTCACAACGAACAGATAGGAAATAAGGTGAATTATCAGGAACTACTATTCCAAATTACATACCAGCCAAAGTCAAAGGAAATTCACACCTTTTAGGAGTGAGGCAAAGGACTACTTAGGGCAGGATTCTTTATACATTATCAGACATGGAATTTCATTAGGCATTTTTAAAAATTGTTCTTTGTTGCAAGGAAAGAATTAAATCTTTTTTTTGGTGGTCAAAGGTATGTCCAGAAAGGACTATAATATAAGAACAAAATGTATTACTAGTATTTTAAAGAAACTCAAAGGAAATTTATGAGTTTCTTCAAAAATCTAAATATCTAAACTAAAATGGAAATCTTAAATCATCCAGTCTTAGAAAGAGAAACTGAAAAAACCATAAATGAAACACTGAAGGATAGAACCTTGGTCTAAATGGATTTATAATTCAATTCTATCAAATGTTCAAAAATCCACTAACATTTTAGCTACACAAGTTTTTTTCAGTAATAGAGAAATAAGAAGTTCTTCTAGACTCCTTTTATGGAACTAATGTGATTATAATATCTAAAACATGGAGGAATAAAGCAGAGAAGAGAACTATGGGCCAATTTCACTAATAAATATTGATTCAAAAATTAAATGAAATCTTCGCTTAAAAAAGATATTTTCCAAAAAATTCAATATGAGCTTCCAATATTGTGGTTCATTCCAGAAGGGATGGCTCCACATTAGGAGAATAATTAGCATAATTAAGCCTAGAAAAAAAAACTATGGCTATATCAATACATGGAAAACACACAAAAAAAGCCCTTAAAAAATGTAGCATCCATTTATATAAAAAACCCTAAAAGGCATAAGCATCTAAGGTGATAACGGTCAAAAGAATATATATATGTGTGTATGTGTGTATGTATGCATATGAAACTAACACTTATCCTTATTTGTAATGAAAAAATACTAGTTTTCCAAATAAGTACAGAAATGGAGCAATGATGTTTCTCCTCTTTATTACTGTTTTACATGGTCCAAAAATGATACAATAGCAATAGACAGGTAAAAATTAAAGGTATGAGCATCAACAAAGAGGAGACAAAATTATCCCTCTTCTCAGATGATATGGTAGTTTACTTAGGAAACTCCAAAGAATCAATGAATAAATTAATCAAAATCATTAATAGCTTCAGGAAAGAAACAGTATACAAAATAAGACCACAAAAACCATTAGCATTTCTGCACATTGCTAACAAGAATGAAGAGAAAATTACATAAAGAGAAAAGTACTTAAAAAAAGAGATAGTACTTTCAGAATAACAACAAAGTGCAAAAAAAATATCAGGAAGTTATAAAAATATTCTTTATAGGAATAAAGAAGGACCAATAAGCAACATTCTTTGTTCACAGTTGGATCACAACAATGTAATTAAACATTGATACTACCTAAATTAATTTATGGATTTCGTGTTCTACCATTCAAACAACCAACAAGTTACTTTACAGAAGCACCATCCTCCCAGTCATCCAGGTCTAGGGTCGTCTTTGCCTCCCCACCATATTGAATCTATGGCCAAGTCCTGTCCATTCTTCCTTCAAAACATCTCTTGTGTAGCCTCCTTTTCTCCTCTGACACTGTTACAACCCTGATGCAGGCCATTGTCTCCTCACACCTAAGACTATTGGTTGGTCTCCTTGTCTCAAGTTTCACACTTCTCCAGTCCATTCTCTACTAAGTGATAAGAGTGATCTTCCTTAATTTCAAGTCTGATCATATCCCTTCCCTATTCAATACCCAGTGACTCCACTTACCTCCAGAATTAAATATAACACCCTTTTTGTCTTTTAAAGCCCTTCATTAGTCTGCCTCCTTTTTACCTTTCCAATCTTCTTGCCTTTTACTCCTCTCCACACATTATGATCCAGCTATGTTGGCCTTCTTCCTGTTCCTCACACACAAGACATTCTCTCTCGCAATTCCATGTATTGTCACTGGCTGTCCCCAATGCCTGGATTGCCCTTTTTCCTCACCTAGACCTCCTGGCTTGCCTGGCTTACTTTAAGTCACAATGCCTGATGCACATAGTATCTCCAATTTCTCCTGTGTATATTTTGTGCATAGTTGTTTGCATATTGCCTATCCCATAAAATTGTGAGGTCCTTGACAACAGAGTCTGTTTTTTCGTGTTTTTATCCCCAACCCAGTGCTTAGCACAGTGCCTTGCACATAGGAAGCACTTAATAAATGCTTTTTCACTTGATGAGAATGAAATCTGCAAACTCTAGACTAGTGACCTTGACTTCCCTTCCTGACAAAATTCCACTTTTTAAAAATTTTATTTTTTATTTTCAGTTGCAAATTTTCTCTCTCCTTCCATTGAGAAGGCAAGAAATTCTATACATATGAAGTCATACAAAACATATTTCTGCATTAGCCATATTTTTAAAAAAACAAGATAAAGGAGAAAAAAGCTTCAATCTGCACTCTGAGCCCATCAGTCCTCTATCACAAAGTAGAAAACATTTTGCATCAGGAGAGCCCTTTGGACTTCTGGTGGAACATTGTATTGATCAGAGTTACTAAATCTTTCACAGTTGATTATCTTTACAAATTGCTGTTACTGTATAGGTTGTTCTCTTGGTTCTGCTCACTTCATTTTGTATCAGTTGTATGTTTTCCCATGCTTTTCTGAAACCATCCTGCTCATCATTTCTTATTGCACAATAATATTCTAGCACATTCATACATTGTAACTGTTCAGCCATTCCCCCAACTGATGGTCATCCCCTCAGTTCCCAATTCTTTGCCAACATAAAGAGCACCACTATAAATATTTTCCTAAATATGAATCCTTTTCCTCTTCCTTTGATCTCCTTGGAGTATAGACCTGGTAGCAACATTGTTGGGTCAAAGGGTATGCAGCCCTTTGGGTGTAATTCCAAATTGTTTTCCAGAATAGATAGACCAGTTCACAACTCTCCTAACAATGCACTAATGTACCTATTTTCCCACATCACCTCCAGCATTTGTCATTTTCCATTTCTATCATCTCTGATGAGTATGAGGTGGTATATAAGAATTATTTTAATTTATATTTCTCTAAATTATTACTTATTTAAAGCATCTTTTCATGGAACTATTGTTAGTTTTGATTTCTTCCTCTGAAAATTGTTTGTTCATGTCTTTTGGCCATTTATCAAATGGGAAATGGCTCCTACTTTTATAAATTTCCTTCAGTTCTCTATATATTTGAGAAATGAGACATTTATCAGAGAAACCTGCTGCAAACATTTTTCCCCTTTTCCTATTCTTCCAATTTTGGCTTCATTGGTTTTCTAATGTATGATTAAAAGCATGGCTTGGTTACATCAAAAACAAATCATGCCAGACATTTCCTTTTTTTGACAGAGTTGCTAGATTGCTTGGTAGGTCAGGAAAATATTAAGATACAATCTACCTAGATTTCATTAAAAAATTGACAGAATCTCATGTGCTACTCTTGCAGATGAGTTGGAGAGGTATGGGCTAGCCCATTGTAAAGGTAAGAGTAGAATACCTACATGCACAAAAGAAAAAAAAAGAAGATTCAATGTCAACTTGAAATGAGATATCTATTGGAGTATGCTAGGGCATTTGACCTGTGTGTGCCAAATCGGTGATTTGAATAAAGGGCTAGATGGATGACCTTGTCAATTACATTATATGACTCAAGGCTGAGAGATACCTAACATGATACGTGACAAATTCTAGATCCCAAAACATCCTGAGAGGCTAGAACATTGGGCTATTAGGTTTAATAGTTTAATAGAGATTAAGGCAAAATCCTACCCCGGAGTTCAAAAAAATCAACTTCACAAGTCTTAAGATGGAAGAGTTATGGCTAGGTCTCAATTCATATGAAAAAAAGTCTAAAGGTTTTAGTGAATATCCCTTTCAATATGAGTGAACGATGTAATATGGTAGCTAAAAATAGTGCAATCTTGGGCTTCATTTAAAGAGACAATTTCTGGGAAGGGTAAAAGAAGCAAATGAAATAGGAAAAAGAGCGCTAGACTTTCAGTCAGAAGGCACCACAACTCAAAACCCATCTTTAGTGATTACCAGATAGGTGGCCATTATAAATTACTTACCTCTTCAAAGTCTCAGTTTCTGCATCTGTAAATTGGTAATGGTAATACCCAGAGTACCTAACTCAAAGGGTTGTTGTAAAATTCAAATGAGATCACACATATAAATGCTATGGAAATGCAGTTATCATTATTATTATTATTATTATTATTATTATTATTATTATAGACCTGCTATTCTCTTCCCTGATGAGGATATTCCTAAAATATTGTTTTCAGTTCTGACCACGTTGTTTTAAGAAAGATATACTGGAGAGCTTCCAGGGAAAGATCATTAAGATGGTGAAGTCTCAAGGTTATGCCATTTTAGCATCAGTTGAAGGAACTGAGAATATTTAGCCTGAAGAAGAGAAAACTTAGGTGGAAGTAGGGGAAGAAGGAAAGGAGACAACTGAAGGAAAGGAGATAGCTTTAGGCTCAATGCAAGGAGAAAATATGAACTTTCCAGAACTAGAATGGGTTGCCTTGGGATGTGTTGTGTTTCTCTTCACTGGAATTTGGTTGGGTGACTTTTTGTTGGGATTATAGAGAGGACTCCTGCCCTGACAGACCTAGATTTTTGTGGTTTCTGAGATTCCTTCCATTTCTGAGACTCTCTGACTCTCTGATGGAAAAACATTGCCCTCCTCATCTCCCTTGCCTCCCCACCCACTCCGACTAAGCAAAACCAATGAGGCATTTTCTTAACAATTTATCCCCAATGTTTTCTTTTTGTCTTCTGCCCACTTAGTTGGAGAGAAACAGATTGATGAGCAGCCTGAACAGTAAGTTGTGGACTCTGCAAAATGACATACAAAGTCTACATGAAATGTGCAGGCAACAAGGAAGGACCTTGGAAGTAGAGGAGCTCTCCATTCATGAGATGGAAAGCAGCATCAGCCTGGTAAGAGCATCAGCCATCATGGGGGAGGTCAAATACACTTCCTGGGTATTTTTTGTGTGCAGAACATACACTGAGAAATTACAAAAGAAATAGGAAATACTATCCCTGTTCTAATACATATATGTGTATGTATATAAATATATATGTAAACATATATGTATGTGTGTATATATAGTAAGTATATGTGTGTATGTATGTGTATATGTACCTAATACGTATATGTATAGACACACATACACATACACACACACACACATACACACACACACACACACACACACACACGCACACGCACACGCACACGCACGCACACTGTGCAAAGCTCCATGCCAAATTCTGGGAACACAAAAGTGAAAAAGTACAGAGTTCTTACCCTCAGGAATTTTCAACTTAATATTTCACTGTCCACCTCCTAGATCAAATACATCTAGAACTACGGAGGTCTAACTGCTTTCTTGTCCAGACCTTCCCATGGGCTGTTTCTACAGTATTTCAAAAACCTGCAGTCCTTCTGCCTAATATGTAGTCTATTTCATCCAAAAGGTTCTTCACAAATCTTCTAAACAAGCCACAAAAATAAAAACTCTCCCCCCTGAGCAGAGCCAGTCTCTTTTACCATTAGCACACTATAGTCTTCGAAGGCCTGATCTGATCATCATTGCAAGTACCTTTTACTCTGAGCTGCTTTTAATGTCCAGGCAATGCATCAGTCAGTCTAGGTGATTTTATTGCAGGCTGAGAATCCCTATCTCTTCGGAAAATCTGGGCCAATATTTTAAAAGGCCATCAGACAGTCTTCAAATTTATACAAGCACAGTTGGGGGAACCAGGTACCAAACTAATTCTTTTGGGGAACGTTGAGGACAGTATTTCACCTCTTCACAGTTCAGGATTTTTTAAAGTTTCCTTATTTTTTGGCAGCTAGGTGGTACAGTGGATAGAGTGTCAGGCCTAGAGTCAGGAAGACCTAAGTTCAAACCTATTTTCAAACACTTACTGGCTGTGTGACCCTGGGCAAGTCACTTAACCCTGTTTGCCTCAGTTTCCTCATCTGTAAAATGAGCTGGAGAGGGAAATGGCAAACCACTCCAGTATCTCTGCCAAGAAAACCCCAAAAGGATGTCACAAAAGTCATACAAGACTAAAAACAATTAAAAAACAGCAATAAACACCAAAAAAGCCTGGCATACACACACACACACACACACACACACACACACACACACACATATGTGTGTGTGTGATATATATGAAAGAGATACATATATACATAGTGTTAGGATTAAGGTTAGGGTGTGAATTTAGCGTTAGGGTTAGGTTTAGGGATAGATAAATAGACATGTATATATAGGAGATACACACAAAAAGAAGGTTGTACATGAATCTGTATATCTGTTATGTACAGCTTGCTTTTTTATGTATATAATAAATTCAACTCATAGCTTTCAAAGCTGTTCTGTTTGTACTTCTTTCTGTTCTCTTCACTATACTATTTTTTTAAATCCCGATAACTTCTTTTCTTTTTCATCTTTTTTTTTGCTACCCTATCCCTAGCCTCTCTTACCCTCCCATCTATCCCCACTGGGAACAGATGAGCAAAGAAAAGCAAAGCCTTTATGATAAATAGACATAATCAAGACAAATTCATGCATTGATTGTGTCTCCAAGGTTCAGTTTTACCCAAATTCCTTATTTACCTTCATAACTTTGGCTTCAAATTGTTGGTAAACTTGGAAGGGATATTGATCACATGGACCCATGGCTGAATCTTAAAGTTACCCTCTGGTTTGCCATCTTATCAACAACTGGGCCCATTAGAGTTGTCATAAAGTTTCTGGTCTTCTTTAATTGTATTTGTTAGACAGGCCACGGCACTTGCCACCTCAATGAAGAGATGAAAAATTGCTGGTCTGCAATGCTCTGAAAATCCTGCTAACACAAACATTTCTACTTCAAGCATTTCTACCCCTTTTCCCAGGGAGTACCAGTTATAGGAGAAACCCTTCAGTTTTCCTAAAAGCGTCTGAGAAAGGATACGAACTTAATTTCCTTTTCTATTAATATTACCCTCGGCTCCACAATTATATCTAGATTCCTCTGCCAGATGTAGGGAGAGATTTTCATATTGCTGCAGCAAGTTTTACTTATTAAGCAATTCTCTTCTGAGACAGGAGAGTCATGTGACGAAGAGCCCCTGCAGCTCTCTGTCCATACACCCGGCATTTCCCTTTTTCTAATTGCTGGGAAGATGATCCAACAGCATGAAACCACACTCAAAGTGTTCCTGGTACTTTCCGGCACTTACAGCAGAATTTAAATTGCTTCCCCATGTAAGCACAAATAGTTAGATATAGACGTGTATTCATCCTGTCATCTTCTACAGATATGTGATCATGCCAACTGCCACAGCCACCTTTCTTTTTTTACCCATCTGCTTATTTGGGGAGCACAGACCTCCACTGACCGGCCTCCATTCTGAAAGCCACAACCACATCTGACCAAGTACTTTCCTATAGATCTGCTCTCTCTGCTGGAAAACTAAACTTGGGAAAGACTAATGAGGTTAGCTCAGAAGCAAGAGGCAGAAGACAAAATTATCTGACATTAGGACTTAAAGAGCTTGAGAGACAAGTGCAAATTTCAGGGGAAACAAACAGGAGAAACTAAAAGTTTTACCTCGAGCTCACAATGTCTTCAATGGAAAACTGAGCCCTAATGGAATGGTGTTTGACTAAAAGAGTAGAACTCATTCCAAAAGGGTAAGAAGTGGGACAGGGAAGCACTATAGCCCCATATATCCAAAACTCAGAAATCAATAGCGCCTCTGAGTTAAGTTGAAAGAGTAAAATAAAGATTAAGAAGAAGCAGCTAGAGATGAAAACTTTGGGCTGTCGACTGGATTTTTAAAGTAAATAAATGGTTTTGAATTTTGCTTTCAATGAACATCCATTATTTGTTTTGCTAACCTGACAGCTCATCTTCTTCCCTTGTCCACAAGCTACATATACGTCAGGTAGGGGTTGACCTAGATGGCACAGAAGGTACCTTCCAACTCTGTAATTCTGTGATCTACTTGATAATAAAGGAGATAGATAGACAAGGTGCAAGAAGATCTCTTCATAGAATTTCCTAGAACATCTTTGGGTCTGATGATGACAGGAGGCTCTTTACTCAGATTTCCACTAGAAAAAGAAAGGATGTAGGAGGCTACATATTGTCACTCCACTTGTCTTGAAGACAGGATATCAGCATGAAATTTAGAAGAGTAAACTAGGTAGAACAGATGCCCTTCTGGATTTGTTTCTTCTTACAAAAGCAGAAATTCATTAAGGACTAAAAGAGAGAATTAGATCTTAGCGGAGATGATGACAAATTGATATCATTTGTAATACTTGGGGACGGAAAGAGAAAATTCAGCAAACTAAGAAAATGAAACTCAACGACATTTAAAGTGTTTGTAAGAAGAAAATCTAAAGAGCCAAAAGTAATCCAGGGATGCTTTATAAAAAAAAAAACAGTTCTGTATACAGGCATGAAGATAAGCTTCACCATAAAGGGCAGAAGATATACCTTGCAAGAAACACATAAGGTAACAGATAAACATTATTTAGTGTTAGGAGGCAAAACAAGAACTACAAGGAAAATGTCACACACTTACATAAGGAAGGAAAATTGATAACAATGTCTGCGAAAAGGTGGTAGGATTTTTTTTTTACTTCTGTCTTCAACAAACAAATCTGTGATCAAATAACCAGAACGATTACTCCCTGTGAAGAAACAGCAGGAAGGATGGTTGGAGAGTCTTTTTAAAAGTTAGACGTAAGCAAATCAGAAGGACCTAATGACAGACAGACACAGAAGAACACTGAAGGAACTGGCAGGTGTTCTCATGGAACTGCTGGGATTTCTGAGAACTTGAAAAGGAAGAGAATGAGCAAGTCTCCAAAGACTAAAAAAGTACAAATGATATTTTCAGGTTTTTTTTTTAAAAAGGTCAGAAAGGACACTTCTGGTAATTATGGGAATAGTTAACTTGGATAACCAGGAAGCCACTAGAACTAATCACGAATCAATTAACATCATCCTGAAAAGCATAAACTGTTGGGATAACAGCCAGTATGGCTCCTCAAAAGGCAAATTATGCCAGACCAATTAATTTCTTTTCATAATCAAATGATAGACCACCAAGGTAAAGGGGAAGGAAGAGCCATTTAGAACCAACTAAGCTAATCCATCAGGGTATCAGCGGACAACAAGGTTGACTAAGACATAGGAACCAGTTCCTGTACGAAGTCATGGCTTAGAGTTGGATGTAAGTCCTGCCTCAGACCAGTTCTGGACCAGATGACCTCTGGAAATGTGGCCTAGCTCTGTGATTCTGTGATTTTTATTCTAATCACTAATCAAGTTTAGTGATTATTAATTATTAAATTACGTCCAACTTGCTTGATTTCTCCAGATCTCCATCTGGAGGTCAAAATAGAAACTCATAAAATATTCATATCCTCTTTGTATGGAAAGAAAAACGTTTCAACAACAAAAGGGTAACAGGAAATGCAATGATGCCTTCAATTATACTTTTCTTTGACTCATATGCAAATTAAATAGAAACAATTCTTTAGCAGCCCATTTTCTATTCACTTTGAATTAAGGAAAATAAAAACCTTTTGAACACATGAGAATAAATAAGTGGAAATTTAAAAGGATTCAAATACATCCAGGCATTCCTCCAAGTCTCCTGAATGTCAATGGTGTCTGAATGTGAAATGCCCTTCTCTTGTCTTCTCCTTATTACTCTGTTAAAGGCTGCTCTGTTCCAGCCGAAAGAATATAAAACTATCCAAGAAAACGTTTCATGTGGTGACTCTGGAGACAAACACTACAGTGGCTTTTCAGCAGACAGAAATAGTCTCAGGATGTCTCTATAACAAGTGAGATGGTATAAAATACACCTCTGCTCTCTGATACTAGGGAAGAATAGACTTATTCTGCCCAACTGGCTGGTTTATAGAGTTCTTTGCACTTTTATAGCTGTCTAAGACGCCGCGTTATACCAATCTAGTAGAAAACTGGAGGCTTTCAATATTATCTCCATGCTAAGAAAATCATGAGTTTTTTGCACTCAGTAAATATTAAGGGTTGTCACTATTTATAGCACTTGATTCTGCCGTCAGGAAATTTCCAAACCTCATTTAGGATATGAACACGTGTAGGTTTAGGGTTTATGGAGGAGGTAGCTTTTTTGCAAAAATGAAACAAAATTTTAAAAGTTTCTTCCATCATTTTTCTGAATAATGAGAAAAATCACACCTATGCAATGAGGAGAAGGGAAGGAAAAAGATCAGGAGAGATAACTAACATGGCGCCCAGTGTTAGTTTCTCATCAGGTAAAGTGTGTCCAAGTGACATAGCAACTCAGCAAAATCCAATCCAGTTCAGCACTGTTGGGGTCACCTCTATGCTTCCTATTTCCTAATGATGCAAGGTTTTATCATTTTGAAGATGAGTCCTCTCTGAGTCAACCTCTGAAAGAAAGGTAATCTAAAAGGAATAAGATACACAAAGGCATTTTGTTTGTTAGTAATGTTTGCAACAAGAGGATATTACTGATGAGTCTTTACTTCATTTGATCATCTCTCCCTTACTTTACAGTTTACCAGCATTTAAGTATCCATAAGCCCATACTCTGTTACCAGGGCTGTGGCTGGTGTGTTAACACAGCAGGTTCTCTGCCATCTTTGCTACCTCCTGAAGACATGTGGCTATTTCTTGTCACAGTGGTCTTAGATGAATCCCATGGCCCTTTGCTTTCTTTATCCCTTGTACCCCTCCTCTAGTTGTTTCTTCTCCCTCCCCCCAGCTAATAAGCATTTATTTTTTCTCCCTCCCACCTCAGAAAAAGAAAACCCTTCTAACAAACATGCAGAGTCAAACAAAACAAACTCCACATTGGCCATGGGAAATATGTCTCATTCTGCAGCTTGAGTCCATCACCTCTCTGGAAAAGATGGATAGCATGCATCATTATTATCAGTCTCCTGGAATTGTGGTTGGTGTATTACCATAATTTGTTCAGCTATTCCCTAGGTTGGGGCCACTATGAAAAGAGCTACTATAAACATTTTTTATACATGGGTCCTTTTCCTCTTTTATTTCTTTGGGGTAAAGTCCTAGTAGTGTACCCCTCCTCAGATAGAGGTAAGTTGTCAGAACTGCCTCATATTCTCAGGCCATTCTTCTTGAGTAGAGTAACTACCACTTTGCCAAAAGCAATGAGGTTATATAAGGTCCCAAACTCAAACCAGGTTGGTATACAGACCTGATGCAGCCAGCATTCACTGACTCCAAGTACAGTTTCTGCTGATGTCTTTATATCCAGTAGCCTAACTCTTAGGACTATCTATATTCACTTTCTCCTCTCTCTCTTCTGTCTCTGTCTCTCTCTCTCTCTCTCTCTCTCTCTCTCTCTCTCTCTCTCTCTCTCTCTCTCTCTCTCCCCCCCCCCTTCTCTCCCTCCCTATCTCTCTCTTTTTCTCTCTCCCTCCCCCTCTCTCTGTCTTATTCAATCTGAGGTACACTTGCCCCAGCTGCCCAAGAAGTCTATTTCTCATGCATTCCCACCAGCTTCTCTCTTTCTGGGTCTAAGCCAAGCTGAGATTCCTTTTACCAACTACCTGAGAAGTCTATGTCACTTCTGATCCTTAAAACTATTGGGGAGAATATTCCATTGGACTTAGAAGTTCACTGATGTGGGCACTTTATCCGCAAGTACAGATCACAATCTCATCTTGTGCAATTCTTGCACATTTCCTCCCATAAGTCCTCTGGGTCTTTTTAACATTTCATGGGTATCAGAACAGCACTTGGGCTCTTTTAGTTTATTCCCACTTCCTTTCTTAATCGTAGGTGTTCTGGATGATATTTTTTCACAGCTTCTTATACTTAAGTCATTGATAATAACATGCCATAGCCTACCTGGGTCCACCATGTTTCCCTTTGCCTTGTCAGTCACCAGCTTATATTGAACTAAAATATCTTGCAAGAATCTCATCTTTTTTACTTTCACCATCTCTTTTCTTGTTCTCTCAGCCTAGCCAATTATTCACCCCCTTAAGGATCCAAAGAAGCCACTCGCACTACCCATGGTTAACCACCTAACACATACATGTAAATATTGGCATATCAATAGTCTCAGGCCCTGAAAGACATGAAATAGAGATAGGATTCACCAAGTTCACCAAACCACAGTTGTTTAGCTTAACATATTTGGTCACTATGCTCATGGATCAAAGATTCTTGGTTCACTCCCTAGGGAGATACCTTAGCTTCGGTTCATTTAAATATATGTATATATGCATACATATACACATACACCCATATACTGAACACCTACTATGCGCTAGAAGCTTTGGAAGTTACAAAAAGTATAAGATATGATCCTTTCTCACAAGGACTTACAATCTAGAAGAAAGCTCAGATGTATACACAAATAATCCTAAGGCAGTATATGATGGGTACCCTGTGGTCAGCACAAACAATAAATAGTCTAGAAAATCAGAGGCCAGGACTACTGGGTTAATCAGAGAAAGTTCCATGGAGGTAGAATTTGAGCTGGGCTTTGTAGGTTGAACAGGCCTCCCTGTTAACCCTAGCAACAATCTTTCAAGTGAATGCCATTGGCCTCAAAAGAACAAGTAGATGGATTGACGTACATCCATCACCTCTATGGGAAGAGAACGCGGTCTAGTGTTGGGGCAAGTCTAGTGACATCTTTGTATAGAAAAGAAAATATTCATTAGAAATCTGCATAAGTTTGGTTCATGAATATATGGTTCATCTTCCCAATTAGATAATGAGTCCTGAAGTATTCTACTTCCCTTGCATTTTCTATCACATTTAGCAAATGGCTACATACAATGAGCTCAGTAAATGTTTGTTGAATGAATGAATGGTGTTGAATGACAACTTCTTTAAAAAAAATTTCTATTTTTCTATTCCAATTATGAAAATAAGATAATGCATGTGATAGTAATTTGTAAACCTTAAAGCACCATATGAACATAAGAGATAGGAGGAAACTTCATTTGTGAACTATAAACCACAGTCCAAATAGAAGATAGCATTGTTACTTGTTGTTGTTGCTTTTTGTTATCATCATCATCCTTGTCATTGTTATAATTCCAGTGCAAGCAGCAGCTGCAAGCAGAGTTTGGGTGCTGTAACCAGGCCCGTCAGATACAGCTCCATCAGCTAAGGGAAAAGTTGCTGGCTCTTCAGCAGGAACTGGAGATTCGCACAGAAGAATTACAATCTTCTTATTGTTCGCTCTTACAATATCAGTCCATCCTGGATAAGCAGACCTGTGACCTAGAAATACTTCACCAGCACTGCCAGCTGAAGGAGGATGAGGTATGGGCTACCACCGCCATGCATGGAAGTTCTGTCTCCCTTGCCCACTGAAAATCAAATAGTGAGCCCACTGAGCAATCCCGCCAATGCTGCATCTGCTTTCTGTTCCCTTTAGGCTGGGTTTTCATAGATACCTCTTTCCGGTATAGAAACTAGAGCTGGGTCTCAAAGGGCCATCAAATCCACCTTTCTTCAGGAAAGTCAGATTAAATCCTCTCAGACTTCTTTCCAGTTTCCCAGTAGATTTTATCAAATAGGGAGTTCTTTCCTAAATAATTTATGTTTTCTACTTTATCCCACATTGAGTTCCATTTTTTCTGATTCTCCCTTATCTAGTCCTTTCTACTGATCTATCGCTATATTTTTTAGCGAATACTAAATGGTTTTGATGACCACTGCTTCATAATGTAGTTTGATGTCTAGAAAGGCCATCCCTCTTTGGCCCCTACCTCTTTTCAGTGTTTCCCTTGATATTCTAGAATCTTTTCTTTTTCAAAATGAATTTTATTAATGTTTTAGTTCTGTAAAGAATCCTTTTGATAATTTGATTGGTATAGCATTAAAATATAAATTAATCTTGGTAGCATTAGCATTTTTACTATATTGGGACAACCCAGCCATGAGCACTGAATATTCCTCCCGCTATTTAAGTTGTTCTTTATTTCTTTAAGAAGCGCTTTATAATTGAATCTATACAAATATTTTGCATGCTTTTTGGTAGATTGATCTCCAGATATTTTGTAGTTATTTGGAATGGGATGCAATATTCTAATTGGTCTCCTTGCTTCAACTCTCTCCGCACTCCAATCTGTCTTTCCCTCAACTGCCAAAATGATTTTCCTAAAAATGAGGTCACTCTACTGCTTAATAAACTCCAGCTATCTCCTTGTTACATCCAGGTCAAACATAAACTCTTCTCTTTGGTATTTAAAGCCCTTCCCTGCCTAGCTCCTTCCTACCTTTCCAGTCTTCTTATACTTTGAAAGGGAGAATCCTCCACATGCTACAATCCAACAACACCTGCTTTCCTGCTCTTTGCTGCCCACAACCGTTATCTTCTCCACTCTGCGGCTTTCCTGTACCTCTGTGCCTAGAATTCCCCACCTACTTACCCCCTTTTAGCATCCCTGGTGTCTGTCGAGATTCAATTCAAATTCCCTTTCTACAGGAGGCCTTTCTTGGCCCCTATTGCTGCTAGTATCTTCCCTTGGAGATTGAGTTTCATCTACTCTCTATTTTTCTTGCATGCATACAGCTTTTTATATGTTATCTCCTCCACTAGAATGCAAGCTCCTTGAGGGCAGGGACTTTGTTTTTCCTTTATAAGGCCAGTTCTTTGCATAGTTCTTGGCACATAGCAAGCACTGAATAAATGTTTGTTGACTGACTGACCAGTACCTCTGGAGTGGTGATAATGCTTAAAATGTAGGGATTTTTGAGAGATATAGCTATCAGAAGGGGGAAAAATAAGCACCACTGACCAGAGACAGAGAAAGGAAGAGAAAGGAATGGGAAAAGTAAGCAGTAAGAAGAGGTAAATAAGCCCCAGAGGGTAAGTGTTATCTGCCCAGTGATTTCAGAATACTATTTGCAAGGCTGGGTTAAACCTGAATGGTTCAAAGGGGTTGATTTCATTGAGAGAAACTATGCCTCCCACAAGATATCCTAACTCAGATAAAGTGACCCTGACCCGTACAAATGAGTAAAAGGCTAAAGAGAGATTCAAACAGATACTTCTAGGCATTCTGCCAAGTTCCTCAAACTGAATTCCTCTGAGCACGGAAGAGCAAAGCTGTCTGAATTTCAAATGCCCTCTCCTCTCCTCTCCTCTTTACACAATGACCACCTTGAACACAATAATTCCTGAAATGTATTTCAAATGAGGGATGGCCATATGTAATAAGCTTAGACTGTCAGATTTAATTTGACTATCAGAGTTTTTTTCAAGATTATTTGGATGCATGGACCCATCCATGAAGTCTTCCCAAATTGCTACAGTTTACATTATCTCTCTCCTCATTCTGAATTTCTATGGTGCTTATACATCTATCTGTCTCATGCAACTTAACACTTAAAGGATCATAAAACCACAAGATTTAAAATGGGTGATAGAACATGTCTATACATATCTTTATACATCTCTCTCTCTCTGTATATACACACACACATATACACATGTATATACTCTCTCTTTCCATATATCTACATCTATATGGAGAGATATGTATAAAGATATGTATCTTTATATAGATACATGTACAAATGTATATAAATTTTATATACATCTATATAAAGATACATATCTTTATACATATCTCTCTCTCCATATAGATGTAGATATATGGAGAGAAAGAGAGAGACACAGAAAGAGAGAGAGAGAGAGAGAGAGAGAGAGAGAGAGAGAGAGAGAGAGAGAGAGAACATATACAAAATAGATTCAAGTTAATTTTGGAAGGGAGTGCACTAAACAGCTAAGGGATTGGAAAAGACTTCATGAAGGGAGTGTGGCTAAGGTTAATCAGATAACAGAATACTGAGTTTTCTGGACAGAATATGTTGATTTGTTATCAAGACACTATCTCAATATGGAAAACAGTGGATGTTTTCCAATACACTCTGGGGTTCATTTATTTATTTGTATTTATAATCTGGTGTTGATCCTTTCATTGGCCCATTTAGGAAGTATGAGCTTGGTGACCTTTTTATGGCTATTGATATCATTAATCCACAGCAGCCAAAGTAGTACATCATTCCATTTCGTTTTCTGTTAATTCATTAGCCACTAAACACTATCTATCCCTGTCAATAAGCAAGTTTTCCTACACTTTGAATAAAGCTTGAAGTCACTTCACTGCCCATTTCCTAATTCAAAACCATCACAACAATCTAACCTCTTTTGCCAAATTAAATGATTTTGAACTTTTAGCTGCTCTGACTTTTGTTTCTGAGTTTAGACTTACTGTTGGACAATCTTAGCTTTCCTCGGGGGTGGCATTCCAAGTTTTAAAGCTTTACCTTTCTAAAATTATGATTGGCTTGACTGCCCAACTCACAAAGTCACAATGTGGTTGTACTGAAAAACTGGTCCATCAACTTTTTAATCTGAGGGACAATACAAATTGATAATATTAATTATACCTTTCCTGTGATCAATCATCCAACAAGATTCATTAAGCAGCTCCCATGTTCTAGGTGCTGTGTTAGGAAATGGGGATGCATATGGCTGGGTGATAAGGTCATTTGGAGTGAGGCTCATGAAATTTAGTCAATAAAATGTCATACTCTGTGGCCTTTGGATCTCGATTATTCTTATTTGGAATCTTTTATCATTCACTCATCTATCCATTCATTCATTCAATGAATACTGAATACTTACATGTGTAAGTAACTCTTCATGTAGAGATGCTTTCTCAATCAGATGTACCTGTGAGATGGGTAACTCTTGGTGGTGTTGTACTAACAGGTCACAATCTATGAGGAAGCAATGGAGCAGAATAAGGAAGACAACATAAGGCTTCAGGAGAAGCTCCAAATATCTCAGGAACAACTTGCCTTGGCTAAAGATAGGATCATCTCCCTGGAAAGCAGTTTAAACCTTTACAAGGATAAGTATCAGGCAGCTGTGAATAGCCTCGAAATACTGGAATGTCAGATGAAGGCCTTAGAGGGAGATGTCAAAACCACGTCCATTCAGGTAAGGCATAGACCACACCACTCACTGTAACCAAACCCAGAGGAAGTCATGAGCACAGTGCAGGGCTCTTAAGTTGTTGCTTTGAACAAACCCTGTGGTTCTTACAGAGGGGAAAAAGCCACCAAACCTTTTATCAGAAAAGGCCTCTCCTTGAATTTTGAAACAATCTTTTGAACTGTAGCTGTGTGCTCTCAAAGCAGTTAAAATCTCCTCCTTGAGACTGTAACGTGCTTATTTTGAGGATCCCTACTGTAGGAAGGGTTGTCTTAACCCATTAAGGAATAAAGAAAATAACCAAAATATGTACCTTGAATCTCCCATATTCCCATAGAAAGAAGTGAGGTCCTCCAATCAATACAAATGCAATTTAACAAGACATAGGGTACAGATGGCTAGAGATGGACAGATCAGACAGAGTGAGCAGGAGACAGAACTGAAATTCCTGTATCTTGTTCTCACTTCCCCAGCTAATATCCCTTCATTTTGGGAAAGTCTCTTATCTTCTCTGGGCTTCAGATTCATTAGTAGTGAATTGGTAATGATTTATCAATCATTTGGTAAAGTAGAGATAATGGTATAGCCAATTCTTAATTGTCTATCCATGTATTAGTCACTAAATAATTCTCTCTTTAGAAAGTATATTCTTCCCCATACTGCTGGGCTGCTTCCCCTCACTATACTATAAATATAGTGAATAAATATACACATATATATATGAATACATATAGTGAATGCAAATTAATTTTAAAATCAGTCTAAGTAAAACCTAGTAAGGTAAGCCAACTTCAGTGGGGGCGGAGGGGGCAAAAGTGGGAATACCCACATACTGCAATCAAAAGTGATATACAAATGACTTGGATAACCTGCTATTATTCACTGGATGAACCATCATTCCTCCCTACAAAGAGTACAGAAAATTAGTCTTCATCGAGCATTTCAGGTCATCTAAAAAAATCATCTAGGAAATGCTAGGTCACAATACATAAAAAGTATCTATTTCTCCCATCTCTTGTTGTGCCTATCTTTGGTAACACCCTTCACTCAAAGATGGACATTTTTGTATCTGGTCAAAGCTTTTACATCCTAGTGACTCTGAACTCCTGTAGATCATCATCTAAAACTCACTCCACACCCCCTACCACCCAATTCCTCATTCCTATCCCCCTTAATCTCCCCACCCCAAAGTTTTGACCTAACTCCATTCAGCCCTTCCACTGTGCCCTCTGGAATGCTTGCTCCATAAGCAACAAACTTACCTTCAGTCTTAAATCTTCTCCTCTCCTCCTCCTTTCATCTACCAGCTCTTACTGAAACCTTCCCCCTGATGACACGGCCTCCCTGGCCACCCTTTCCAGTACTGGCTACAGCTCTACTCATTCTCAGCTCACTGGTCAAGGAGGAGAAGTTGGAATACTCCTTGCACCCCATCGCCACTTCCATGTTCTCTCCCCTCCTCCATCACTCAGGAACCTCTCTTTGCTTTGAGGTTCACGCTATTCATAGCTACAACCCAATCAAAATCTTGGTAACTATTATCTATGGGTCCCCAGGTCACTCCCTGTACTTCCTCAATCAGTATGATACCTGGCTCACAATTTTTCTCTCCTGCCCTCATACTGCAGGACTTCAATATACATATTGATTCTCCCTCAAATATCCTAACCTCATTTCCTCTGCCTACTTACCTCCCATGAGCTACTCCTCCTCCCAACTTCAGCCACACACAATGATGGCCATACCCTTGAACTTACCATCAATCAATTAATCAATAAACATCTATGCTATGTACCAAGCACTATGCTAAGCCCTGGGGTTACAAAGAGAGGCAAAAGACAGTCCTTGCCCTCAAGAAGTTCACAATCAAATAGGAGATTAGGTACATTAGGGGCATATCACAAAAAGATGTACTTCTGTGCTTAAGAATTCTGGAATCCCCTTGTCTGACCATAAGCTATTGGCTTTTTCTCTCCCTCTGCCTTCCCATTCAAAACCCTACTCCTAGCCTGCACTTTGACTTCCAGTCCCGTGACCCCTCAATTCTCTCCCAGGCCATCTCTCCTACACTAGCCTCTCTCACCTCTTCTCCCCTTCTTAACCCTTTGGTGAACTAATTCAACTCTGAACTGTCCTCCTCCCTTGAATCCCTAGTCCTTCTCTCTGTTGATTACTCCCAATTTATCCTGCATACAGCTTGCTTTGTATATATTTGTTTACATGCTGCCTTCTCCATTAGACTGTAAGCTCTTAGAAGGCAGGGACTGCCTTTTGCCTCTTTTTGTATCCCCAGCACTTTGCACAACAGAGCCTGGCATGTAGCAGGCACTTAACAAATGCTTATTGATTGAGTGATATGTGGATATCAATACAAGTCTAGATGTTCTGCCCTCAAACAATTCTGCAATTCCCCCTAAATATATTTACAAAGCCAACATATGATTTTCTTTTCTCCTAAAAACACCAGGAGGATGATAGAAAGGGGAATCAGTCAAAGGAAAGAAGGACAGAATGTTTACTCTATGAGCTGAAGGAGACCCAGAAGCGCCTGCATGACGCTTTGCAAAATGGCTCTGAACAGGATGACGTCCTTCAGGAGCTGCGCCATAAGCTCGTTTGCAGCAATCTTAAAGTAAGTGGGCAGGGAGACCAGGTTTCTACTAAAGCAACTTTCACAGAAACAAAAAGAAAAATTTAAACTGAAGCTGTCAGGAAAAAAGACAATATCAATAGGCATGTTTCCATTTGCCCTGGTCCACTCTCTCATGCTTTTATCCCTTGCTCCTCCTGCATGTCTGGCCTGCTTCCCTTCCTGATCATAAATTTCTAGCTCTTATACCACTTCCAGCGTGTATGAAGTTGGTATGTGTCACTGCTACTCATACCTACCCTAAACCGTTGCAGTGTCCTTTGGGCCTCATTAATAATAGCTGACATATATACAGCATTTAATAATTTACAAAGCACCTTACACATATTATCTTTTTTGATCCTCTAAACAACCCTTTGAGGTAGATATTATGGATATTATTACCTGCATTTTACATGTTAACAAACCAAGTCAAAGAAAAATTAAAGAACTTGACCAGTTGTTACCCTGCCAGCAGTGACAAAGAAAAGACTTGACCCCAGGTTTTCTGATTCCTAACCCAACACGATTTGCACAACACCATTCAGTATCTTGATTATGTTCTATACCTTAGCTGTGTCCATTTTCAGATTTTGGATCATGAAGAGACTCTGATAAAATTAGAAGTGGACTTTGCTACCTACAGAATGTCCCACAGACAACTTTTCTGCCCTCCCGATGAGTCAGAGGATATCAAACAGGTGGGACGTCCTCGTTAGAAAATTTCCACTCTACTTGAGACTGAGGATTAGTAGTTAGAAATTGGAATTTGGATAGATTGATAGATCCACACACAGCTATACATATACATATATACAAACACACACACACACACACACACACACACACACACACACATCCTACAGTAGACCCAAACTCAGCCCTTAGTCAGGATTAGGTGAGAGAGTGGAGAGGTGGATCAATGCAAATCCATCCCCAGGATTGGGAAAACAGCTCACGACCCCATTCCCTAGAGGTATCATTTTTGTATACAAAAGACAGAGTTAGGGCACCAATACCCATCTTTGCTTTTCCATGTGACACAGTAGTGTTTAGTTGGCTGCTCTTTGAAGCTAAGAGAGGCAGGAAAACATCTTGTAATTAGTGGTAGTCTGGTAAATGCTTAACAACTAGCTTTCAAAAAAAATATATGTGCACAGCACACTTTTAAGATTAATCTGCATTATTAACACTTTTTTCATCACTTTCTTCAGTCTAGACAATCAACAAAACAAATCAAGCTCTGATTTGTAGTGTTTACCAATTTATAAGGTGTAAATGCTCACACTGAAAATTTTACAGCAAGCTCTCAGGAGCTGGTAGGAGATATGCTCCGGCACTCCCCTGGTTATATCTCACCTCCAGGGTATGGGTGAGCTTCTTCTCTTGCAGGAGTTCTATAAACCTGAAGTCAACTGCCTTCCTTTCTGACAACCATGTCAGAAAGAGTATCTTAACCTTGGGAAAACCACCCATTGACCTACAGTTATACTGTGTGTCTAGATCTTGGCACATATTGAGGAGCAGTGTGAGTACCAATGCATCCGGGTAGAAGAGTACCAGTACCTCCTGAAGGACATGAAGAGGGAGCTAGAAAGAGTATCAGAACAGAAGAAGAAGATCATGAAGGGTAAACCTGGGGGTGGTGGAAGGACATAAGTGGGGCCAAGAGGGAGATGAAGTCTTTTCAGCGAGGGACTGCTAGATGGACGGTAGCAATTGTGTGTTGTGTCCTGTCCTGTTGTAGACCTCCTGAAGCTGGAGTTAGACATGCACAACCTACTGCAAGAGACAACCACCCAAACAGAGTGGAAGGATGGAGAAGTGAAGGACCTGAAGGAACACATGAAGAATCTGGAGGACCAACTGAAAGAGTGCCGGAATCTCTGTTTGGAGAAAGAAAAGGTAAGGCGAGAAGCACTCAGACTCAGCAGGAAAACAGAGAGCCAGAGGAGACACCAGAGAGCAAAGGGGATGGAGGATCAGAGGATTTCTTTAAATGCTCATCATTTACATAGACGCTATACATGTTGTAATCAGAGTCTGCTCAGAGGATGGCCAATGACAGCTTCAATCCCAGCTGCTAGTACCTTCCCTCCCTAACAACCATATATTTGTCGTCTTTGTATTTATTTCCATTATTATCTAAATCTTTATTCTGTATTTGTGGTCTCTTCCACTAGAATGTAAGCTCCTTGGGGGGGGGGGGGGCCAGCGGGGATGCCTGTTTCATCCTTTGTCTTAGTATGGTGCCTGGCACACTGTAGAGTGCTTAATAACTGCTTGTTGATTGACAGATACATAGCAGACCTTTAATAAATACTGATTAAATTGAAGGAAGAACACTCAATAATCTTTATTACTTAAGAAAGAGAGTCTTCCTCCAACCCTAAAAAGCAGGATGTGAACACTACAAAGGAACTCTAATTAGGGATATACCTGTTCCATATCATTCTTTTTAAAAACATCTCAGTGATTAAAAATAAAATTATGAGGTTTTTTTGTTTTTTTAAGACATCTCAGTGGTGAAAATATTTCTGTGGTTGACATCATTAGGGATTTTGATCTTTCAAATTGCAAGCATCTTACACAGACACAAACCACACAATGTGAAAAAAGTTCCACATTTTTGCTCAATATAATGTGTCTTCTAAGAACAAATTTAACTTAGCAGACATTTCTTAACAAGTGTACATTATGTGCAAGGCACTGTACTCCCAATCACAGGTGTTTATCCAGGGGGAGGTGGGGTATAATTCCATATGCCAGCACACCTATGCTCCCAACACTAAGAAGTCTAAAATCTAATGAAGCCTGGAAAACCTCTCCTGGAAAAGAGAGATTAAGAAACCAGCAGATATTTCTGTGGCTAATGTTTTTCCATCACCAAACTTCACAGAGATCCTAAAAGTAGCTAAATTGGCTGGTTTGTATTTCCCTTCCACATAGTTATTGGTGGATTTAGAGAAGAGCCAAAACATATGATTCTCTAAGGAAAAAGAGGGTAAACACCAGTTCTAGACACAGAGTCAGTCTACAACTGAATACAAGACGGAAGATGAAGGGGACAGCCCCAGACTTCCAATGACCATGGTTGTTTTTTTAATCTACTCAGGTCATTCAGGAGAAAGATGAAGCCCTGTCCCAAACTAATAAGGAAATAATTCAGGTACAAAATGCCCTTGAAGCAAAGCACTCAGATATGGAGAAGCAAAAAGCCAGAGTGGAAGAGGCAGAGCATGCCCTCCAGAAGGTGAAGGAGAAGGAGGAAAAAAGTGAGAGCCAGAATGCTGCTCTGGACGCTAAGGTCCAGCAGCTGCAGCAAAACCTGAATGAGGCCCAGCAAGGACAGCTGCTAATGGGTGAGTGACTTACAGAACCAGGAAGAATTGTGGGACGATAAGCAAGTCTCCCAATAAAACAACAACTCACATTTTTTTAAATAAAGCATTCGTGTTTACGAAGCAGTTTCCTTACTGCAGAACGTGAGGTAGGCAGCCCAAATATTATCCCTATTTTACAGATGAGGAAACTGAGGTTTAGGCAGGCTAAATGAGTCTTCCACTGTCTTCTCTTGCCTTGAAAACTCTTTATTCCAGTCTCACCCTCTCTGACCTCATTTTAGGGAGGAGATTAAGACCATCCATCATGAGTTCCCTCAAGTGCCCCCACTTCACCCCAACCTATCATTGTCTTGACACCATTCTTTCCAGTCCCGCAGGAAAGGTTTTTATCCTCCACTCTAAAACTCATCCTCTTCCTGTCTACTCTGGACGTCATCCCTTTCCACCTCCTCGGTTTGGTGATCAACTTTTCCTTCTTCCCCACTGTCTAAATCACAATGAAGTTTAGAACCTAACTGTTCTCCATCACCCTTCTTCAGAAAAAAACATTGAACATTCCCTTCTAATTTTTTCATTTCTGACGGTGGCTCCAGTCTCCCAGGCT
Source organism: Trichosurus vulpecula (assembly GCF_011100635.1). Taxonomy (NCBI): domain Eukaryota; kingdom Metazoa; phylum Chordata; class Mammalia; order Diprotodontia; family Phalangeridae; genus Trichosurus; species Trichosurus vulpecula. Next base: position 395,631,116 of record NC_050575.1, read on the forward strand.
AGAAACTTTGAAACAATGTCTTAAAACAGTCTCTTCCCTGTCCTTCATACATTTTATCCTATTGGCTACTAAGTCCTATTGCTTCCTTCACCATCTCTTTCAAATCAACTGTTGTTGTTGTGCGGTCATTTCAGTTGTGTCCGACTCTTTGTGACCCCATTTGGGGTTTTCTTGGCAAAGACACTGGAATAGTTTGCCATTTCCTTCTCCAGCTCATTTTACAGATGAGGAAACCAAGGCAAACAGGGATAAGTGACTTGCCCAGGGTCACCCAGCTAGTAAATATCTGAGGTTGGATTTGAATTCATGAAGATGAGTCTTTCTGAGTCCAAACCCAGCGCCCTAACCACTGCTCCATTCTCACTATCACTGTTTTAGCCATATGACCCATTTGCCTTGGTAGATGGCTTCTCTACCTCCAGTCTCCTTTCTCTGCCTGCATGCGGCTGGCACACAAATCCTTCTAAAACCTGCTTAAGAAACTAAATTGTCTCCTTCTTGCTTTGTTCATAGACTGCGCAACCCTCTGCACAGTTTCCCGGATCTTCTGTGATTCACTCTCATCCTACCTATTCAGTCTCATTTCCTACAACTCACCAGCAAACACTTCACTTGAATTCAGAATGATTTATCACTGCCTCCTACACGTAACGCTCATTTACCACTCCATCTTCCACCATTGTTATCTCCCCAACACACACATACCCCTCAAATCCTGTCCATATTTTTTAAAATGCATTGATGAATTATAGTCTTGACCTATCATATACTTCCCTTTGCAAAATATATTCCTGGGGGGGAAATGGATGATTACAGAAAGAAAGAGTGTGTCCTTAAACTGTGGTGGTATGGAACAAACTGACTGCTGTACTTGATCCAGTTTCTGTTGTGTCTCTTTGTTGGTTGTTCACGTTGTTACAGTCACTGACTACACTGTTCTTTTACCTGCTTTCTTAATTCAGCATTAATTCATAGAAATATTCCCATTTTTCTTTGAATTCTTCATATTTGTCTATGCTCTGGCACAGAAGCATTCTGTTACACTCGTATACCGTAATTTGCTTTAGCTAGACACCAGTCATTTGGCACCTAGTGATTTCCAGCTTGTTGTTTTTGCAAATAATGTTGCCATCGATGTTTTTATACATATGGGTCTTTCTTCAATCCTGTCAATCGCCTACTTGGGATATAGACCTAGCAATAAGATCTCTGGGTGAAAGGGCACAAATAAATTAACAATTTTTCTCACACCCTTCCTAATTGATTTCCAGAATGATGTGGCCACTCCATCAGCAGTGAGTTAGCATAACTGTCTTCCCACAACCCCTTCCAAGTTTTCCTATCTTTTGGCATCTCTGCCAGTTTGATAGATATCTGGGTAGTTTTTATTTGCATTTCTCTGATTGTTAGTGATTTGATATGACTATTAATGCTATTAATAGTTTGTATTTCATCTTCTGAGTACTGTTTATATCCTGTAACTATTTGTCTATTGGGGAATTCAAATGGTCATTTATAATTTGTATTTCCTCTTCTGAAAACTGTTCATTTTTTTTAAATGATTTGTCTGTTGGAGTACTATGCATCTCTATCTTGTCTACATAAAGGGAAGACATAAAGTCTTCTCCAACTCTCCCAGCTCTACTTTGAATTCCTGTTGCAATTATTAACCGAACCCCCAGGTTAGAATTTAATTGGCTTCTCTCTGTTGTGTAGGTGTTAAGTCTGTCTGCCCAACTATAGTGTTAAGTCTGTGAGGGCAGGATCCTTGTTTTCTTCATCTTCCCTTCCTCTCCAACACAGCTTCTCCTACCTGCCCGGCACCTACCCCAGGGTTAATAACAAAGGGTGCTGATGCTTCCAAGCAACTTAAGGAGAAAATACAAATAATCCTAACTTAACAGGCACAGGAAACCCTAAAGAACCCAAGAAGAATACCCGAGCAAAAGGAAAGATATGAGGGCTTTATAGCACCTTTCAAACAATTTGAATCTGATCTGGGCAATGCCCCATCCACATTTCACAATCTCAGGCTACATTAGGCGTAGAGCACAGAATAAGGAATGGAACGGTCCTCTGACCACAAATGAAGCATATCTTAGGAGGATGACCAAGATGGTACAGGTATTGGAAACCATACCATCAGAGAGGACTGGCTGAAGGAACTGGAGATGTTTAGCTTGAAGAAGAGAAGATTCAAAGGGACATGATCATTGTCTTCAAGTATCTGAAAATCTGTCACATGGAGAAAGAATTAGACTTGAGTTACGTCGTGTTCACTTACCTGTTTACTTGTCCATATCCCCTAGTAGACTGTAAGTTCCTTGAGGGCAGGAACTGCTTTCATTTCTGCCTTTAAATCCAAAGTGTCTTACAAATACAAGGTGCTTAGTGAATCCTCATTGAATGGAATTCATGAACGCTACATTTCAGCCGAACAGCCATTCCCTGAACTTGATCCTCTGTCTCCAGCTTCTGTGCACTCACACAAGCCAATCTCCTTGATTGGAATGCACTCCCACCTTATCTCTACATCTCAGAATCTTTATCTTCCTTCAAGACTTAGCTCTGAAGCCTGTCCTGGATTCCCCCCAATTTTTCCCTCTTCCACTTTCTTTGTACTATACTTATCTGTAGAGATTGTAAGGTCCTTGAGAGTAGGAACTCTTTTATTTTTGCCTTTTGTATCCCTAATGCCTTGCGCACAGCAGGCAGCTTAATAAATGATTTTTGAATTGAAATGAATTGAGTTGAATTGACTTGTCCCACTTGGCCCCAGAGGACAGAACGAAGATGCATGGGTAGAAAGTACAAGAAAGGTGGATTTCCTTTCAATGTAAGGAAAAACTTTCTACCAATGTCTCTACTTCCCCTTTTGTGAAATGGGCTATCCGAGGAAGCAGTGGGTTCCCCTTAATTAGATGTCTTTAAGCAGAGGTGAAATGACCCAAAGGCAAGATAATCTGGGATTCCTGCTCATATATGGGTTGAACTAGGTGAACTCTGAGATCCTTCCAATTCTGCAATCCTATTCTTCTGTGTTTCTCTTCTCACATTGAGACTAAATTGGTTTTTTTACTGTCTCCTCCAGCTCAGCAGCTGAAATATGCTGATAAACAGACATCTACACTAAAGGATAACCTAGACCATACCCAGCAGAAGCTGGAAGATAAGATAGCTGAGAACATGGAAAAGAAGGAGCTTATCGACAAGCTATCCAGTGAGCTCAAAGCATATAAGGAAGATAAATCCACACTAGTGAATCTACTGGAAACAGAAAGGTACTAGAATAGTTACCAAGGACAGGAGTCTTGACATCTCCTGACGTAGTGTTGAGAAAAGGGAACACTTTAGACATTGACAGCTGCCTACAAGGGCTTACTGACTGGAATGTTCTCATTTGGGGAAACTGTCCCAAAATTGGGACAAAGAATGGAATCGAAAGCTATCCAAATGTTTGTGGAACCAAGTTTCAGCTCTGTAGACACTCCTATTGTTTTATGGTCTCAATCTCTGCAATGGCAGAGGCACTCAATGCTTTCTCTGTTGAGGATATTCATTCCTTCCTAACTTCTAGGATGGGGCTATGCCCTGTGTGAAACTAGGGTGGGTTCCAGAGCCTTCCTACTTGTCGCCTAATAGCCATGGTACCTTTTTCCTCTGTTTTGTTTTTATTTTTGTGTTTCATTTTTATTTCCAGCTTTTGATTTTACTTTCATATCCAGATACATCCCTCTTCTTTCCCTTCTTCCCATAGTTACCCCTTATGACAAGGAAAAAAAAAACATAAAAAGAGTTCAGCAAAAGTAACCAATATATCAATCAAGCAGTCTAATAACAGTATATGCAGTGCTCCACATCCACAGTCATCCTATCTCTGCAAAGAAGGGAAAGAGGGGCGCTTTCCCCTTTCCACTGACTTTTTTAAGGGGAAGCTTTCAATTCAAGATTTTTGGTTCTTTCTATTTACATTATGGTAGTCATATATATTATTTTCCTGACTCTGCAATAGTTCTTTGTAGTCTTCAGGTTCATCATTTCTTATGGTAGTATCCAATTACATTCATGTCACTCCAACAATAAGCATTTATTAAGCACCTACTTTGTGCCAGTCACTTTACTAAGTGCTGGGGATACAAATTTGGAAAGGGAAATGATAGTCTCTACTTCAAGGGGTTCACAGTCTAATGGACAACAATCTATTTAGCTATTCCCTCATCAATGACTTTGCCTGTCTTTATAACATTCTTCTAGAAGGAAAACTGAAATGCTGACATCAGAGCTTGAAGTGTCCAACAGAAAACACCAGGATGCAGAAAAGGAGATCACAGAACTTCAGGAATCATTGGATGATATGAAACCATGGCTGAGTAAAAGCCAGGAGAAGATGAAGGAACTTAAAGACCAGGTTTGAAGGACAAACAGGAGATCAACCTTTGACTTTGCTTTAGATACAAACAGGCACCTTTACATAGGAAAGATGATGTTACCAATTCACCGTGAAATATTTTTTTTCCATAATTAGTGGTAGATTGTGCTAAGCCATTCATATACCTCCTCAAATGACCTTGAGACTAAGAGCATACATGTAAGCTAGCTGGTCAAAGTTAGATGTCTTTGGTTATAGAACAGTGCTTTCACTCTTTGCTAAGCTGACAAGGGGTTGGCAGCCTCTTTCTCCAGAATATTTACCCCCAAAGACAAGAGGCTCAGAAAACAACAATAAGAAAAATTCATTGCCCAGTGAGATTTCATATAAAAAATATTTGTGGGAGATGGGGAGAGATAGAATCTACAGCTAAAATAAATGAGCATGCCCAAGGCCTAGGTGATCAATGACAGCTAGGAGAAACTGATGAAACAAAGGAGATTTTTTTCCTGAATATTATTGGAAACTGCTTCATCATGAAAGCTGACTTGCTATAAAGATGGCCCCAACTATTCTCGTAGTTTTCAAGTTACAATTACATGTATGCTTTCTTTCTTTATGAGCACAATGACCATCCCAGATGGGCATCAGAAAGCATACTGACCCTTTGGTCCCTGATTTTATGTCCTCAGCTTGAGGAGCAACGTCACATTAATCAGAGTCTACACAAAAAACTGAAACAGCTAGAGAGTGAGCGAGAGGACGACCTGGACTTGAGGCTAAAGTGGAAGAACCGAGAAAAGGAGCTTAAAGATGAGATTGCAGCACTTAGGAAGGAAATCCACGACAATAAGAAACTGGTGAGAAATATTATGCAGGGAGCTGAGGGTACAGACCCAGGCAGGGCAGATGTACCAGCACACAGATAAGCGGACATCAACACTAAGAAGAACAAGATAGCGTCTGCGGCAGAGAGGAGGGAGAGGTATCCCAGGAGGGGAACAGGACTGGAATGGGGATGTAGGTGTTACTATTTTAGACAGCATGGGATATCTCAGGCTCTGATCTTTGTTCTCCAATGAGGTAATAGGAGCTGAAGAGATTGAGCGCCCTTGAGGATGAGAACAAGAGTCTTTGGGCTCAGCAGAAACGTCCTTCATGGCAGAGCAGAACTGAGAGCAAGATCGAGGAGGTTGTGATGTTGCATCTCGCTGATGAAGTGAGCAGACCCGAAAGATCACAGCAATGGAGAAAAGGGATAACCTGGCCCAGTTCCCTGCACCCTGCCCTCCTAGTCCTTGCTAGTTTGATAATCTACTCCCTACCCATCCTCTGACACACAGATACCACCACCCTCAATGAGTAACACCAGAAACCCTGAGACCACCCTCACCCCTCAGCAGCCAGTCAGTATGCCAAAGTCTAGTTTCACTTTCATATCCCAGCTACCAGTCAGAGCCCCTTTCTCCAGAAGAATTACCCCAAAGAAAAAATGCTTGGCTTCTGTCTCCTCATGTACATAAGCATACAGAGAGACAGACAGACAGAAATAAATATGAATCCTGCAAATATCTAGGCCCTGGCACCACCACTACCCTCTGCCTTTTCCCATCTCCTACTTTAGGTTGAATGGGTAGACCAATTGGTTGGTTAGTTGTTTAAGCATGAAATCTAAAGAGGAAATGAGTAGGAGTGGAGAGCAGGAGGTTACCTTCTCTCCCACTGTGTGAGTGAGGAAGAGATAAAAAGAAAGGCCTTCAAGAACAGTAAAATTTCCAACCATACTGGCTCCAGTTTTCTCTTTAAGAGCTGAGTTTATAGAGTCAAAGAGAGAAGGATGAGGGAAAAAGGAATAAGATCTCACAGGAGGAAGTATGGAAGGATAGGTGAGACACAGCAACAAGCATGGGTCCAGGTGGGAGCTGAGGAATCACTCTCTCAAGCTCTGGGATTCATTTCTCCATGAGGAATAGAAGAAGGAAAGGCTTGCTAAGATAGAGGCTGGGAAACAGGCTGAATTTCCAGGATCACCTACAACAGAATTCATTCCAATTAAAATCAGTTACCAACAAGCTTGAGGCCACTGAAGATAAGAAACAGCAGGAGTCCCAAGAGCACCTCAAACCCTGCTCATTCTGGAATCCACCTTTCCCTGTCCTCTGCCACATAAAGAACAACCCAAGGAAGAAACACCCAAAATCTTATAACCTAACTCACTCATAGGTTGGCTGCCCAGCATCTAACCCTACATATCCTTCTACTAAAGCCAAATTTCACTTTCCTTCGCACTCACTAAGGCAAAGGTCACTTATTTCTCCATGTAAGGAGAAATAAAATATAGTCAACAGGAGCCCCAAACCACATGAGTTTTTGACACTACTGTTTTCCCACCTCCTATTTTAGGCTGGCTAACTGATTGACTGTTTCAGAGATAGAAACCAAAGGAAAAACAGGTGGGAGTAGAGGGTAGAGGGTGGGAGACTACCTGCTCTCATTCCTATTCTATGTCAAGACAGTCAGTTTTCCAAACAAACTCACTCCAATGTCCTTTACAAGATTTTGTAGAAGAGGTCAAAGAAATAGATGAGAACAGGCCAAGAGGTCACAGGATGATATGTGGAACTGCGGCTCGGGGCGACAGGGTTGAGCATTTTCAGTGGCAGGTAATTCCTGATAGCTGGGGCTTTGTTCTTCAATGAGTAGTATGCGGACAGATGGAAAGAGCACGGGGATGAGAAAGAGAATCTCCGGGAAAAGAGGCCATCTTATCCATTGCACATGGAGTCATCCAGAAGAAAGCTCAGCATTACTGAGAACATCTATCAGCAGTCAGAGCAGGTGAGCAGATAGATCCAAGAGCAGCAGAATGATGAGACAGGGACAGTCATTCAGCACTCTATCCACCCATCCATTGTCACAGAGGTTGTTACCCAGTAAGTAACTAATGCCTAAAAATCCTATGACCCAACTGAATATACTAGGCTTCCTGGTCAGCATGAAACCCTACCTAATCTCCTACAAAGGCCAGGTTTCACTTTCATGTCACGTTCATTGAGGGAAAGGTCAGTTCTTTCTCCATGTAGGGAGTACTTTTAAAAATACAGACTTAATAAGAGCCTCAAACCTTGGACCTTGGCACCACATTCTCCTACCTCCTATTTGAGGTTGGCCAACTGGTTGGTGGATTGGATGTTTTAGAGATGGAAACCAAAGGAAAAATGGGTGGGCCTGGGGGCTACCTACCCTCGTTCCTACTATCTAAGTGAGCCAGTCAGTTTTCCAAACAAACTCACTTTGCAAGAGTCTGTAGAAGAGGTCAAAGAGATGAAAAGAGGCCAAGACATCACAGAATGAAGTATGGAACTATTATTCAAGGTGATGGGTGTGAGTGAGCATTTTAGATGGCAGGTAATTCCTGATGTCTGGGGCTTCGTTCTTCATTGACAAATAGGAAGAGAGATGGAGTGAGCCTGAGGATGAGAAACAGAGTCTCAACAGTATAAAGGACTTTTCTCTATTGGACTGGGACTCACCTAAAAGAAAGCCCAGTGTTGCTGAGAAGCTCCAAGAGCAGGCAGAAAAGGTAAGCAGACCCAAGATCACCACAATGGTGAAAGGGGACAGCTCTGAGCAATCATTCCATAATCTAGCCACCCATCCTTTGTCACACTGGTATAACAAACTAATAAGTAACTAATGCCTAAAATCCTATGGCAAAGGTCAGTCCTAGGCATCCTGGTGAACATCCAACCCTTCCTATCTTTATAACAGAGCCATGTTTCAATTTCATGTCATACTCACTAAGGCAAAGGTCATTTCTTTCTCCATGAAGCATAAAAAGCTGTACCTTGGAACCACCTATTCCCACCTACTCTTTGAGGCTGGCTAACTGGTTAGTTAGTTGAGTTTTTAAAACTGGAAATAAAAATAAAAACAGATGGGAGTAGAACGCAAAAGACTACCTATCCACATTCCTATGTGAGTGAGGAAGTGAGAAAAAAGTAAGTCCAGACAGTCAATTTTATAACCTAACTCACACCACTGATCTTTGTGAGAGTTTGTAGAAGAGGTCTAATAAATTGATGAGAACAGGCCAAGAAATCACAGGCTAGAGTATAAGACTGTGACTCTAGGTGATGCAGGTGAGCATTTTAGGTGAAAGGTAATTCCTAATGTTTGGAGCTTTGTTTTTCAATGACAAGTAGCAAGACATATTGAATGAGCCTGAGGAGGAGAAATAGAGACTCCAAGATCAGGTAAAATATTATCCATTGCAACAGGAATCACTTACAAGAAAAGTCAGTTCTGTTGAGAAGAAGATACAACAACAGGGAGAAAAGGTGAGGAGATCCAGGAGCAAAACAATGGCAGGGAAGGGGAACAGCTCTGGAAAGTCATTCTCTAAACTAGCCACCCATCCTTTATCACACAGGTATCAATCCTAGTTAGTAATTAAGGCCTAAAATCCAATGACAAAGATAAATCCTAGGCTTCCAGGTCAACATCCAACCATCCCTATCCTACCAAAGCCAGGTTTCACTTTCATGTCACACTCACTGAGGCATATGTCATTTCTTTCTTCATGTAGGGAGCATTTTTTAAAGTATTTTAACCATCCCAACTTTTAAAAATATATATATGTATTGATTTAACCACCCCAACCTTTTAAAAAATTTTTATTGATTTAATGGGAGACCCTAACCATCTATAGCTTGGAATGAGTTTTTCCCACATCCTCTTTGAGGTTGGCCAACTGGTTGGTTGGTTGCATATTTTCCAGCTGGAAACAACAGGAAAATGGGAGTGGAGGGCAGAAGAAAACCTACCCACTTCCTACTATGTGAGTAAGGAAGTAAGAAAAGAGAAAGTCCAGACAGTCAGTTTTCCTACCAAACTCACTCCAGTGTTCTTTGTAAAAGTTTGTATAAGAGATTAAAGAAATTGAAGAGAACAGGCCATGATATCAGGGGATGGACTGTGAGACTATAGCTAACGACAGGTACGAGCATTTTAGATCACAGGTAATTTCTGATGTCTGAAGCTTTGTTCTTCAACGACGAATAGGACGACAGATCATATGAGTCAAGGGATGAGCACCGGCGAAACCAGGATAAGATACAATATCATCCATCACAACAGGACTCACTTACAAGAAAGCTCAGTGCTGATGAGAAGATCCAACAACAGGGAGAAAAGGTGAGCAGAGATGAGCACATTGGTGGTAGGGAAAGGGGGACAGCTCTGGACAGTCATTCTGCAATCTAGCCACCCATCCTTTGTCATAGATATATTACTGCCAGTAAGTAACTAATGCCCAACATCCTATGACAAAGATAAATCCTAGGCTTTCAGGTCAACATCCAACCATCCCTATCCTCCTGCCAAAGCCAGGTTTCACCTTCATGTCATACTTACTTTGGCAAAGGTCACTTCTTTCTCCATGTAGGGAGCATTTTTTAAACTATTTATTTAATAGGAGCCCCAACCACCTAGACCTTGTTATCACTTTTGTCTACCTCCCATTTGAGTTTGGCCAGCTGGTTGGTTGGTTGGTTGGTTGTTTTTGAGGAAGATTCTAAAGCAGGAATGAGTGGGAGAGAAAGAAAAGAGGCTACATACCCTGGTTCCTATTATGTGAGTGAGGAAGTGAAGAAAAGGAAAGTCAAGAAAGTCATTTTTCAACCAGACACATCAATTTCCTTTGCAAGAGACTGTAGAAAAGGTGAAGAGAGCTCTTCCTCCTCCTCATCGTCGTCCTCCTTCTCCTCACCCTCCTTCCTCAGCCTCCTCCTCCTTCTTCTTCTTCTTCTTCACTTCTTCACCACCATCATGTTCTTCCCCCTCTTTCTCTTCTCTCTTCCTCATCACCAACATCATTTACCTCCTCCTCCTGCCACTGCTGCTTCTCTCCCCCACCCCGTTCCCTTGGAGTGGACCATCCCGGTGCCTCTTTAGTGAAACAGCAGCTGAGGAGACCCCTGGACTTGCCATGACCAAGAAAAAGCTGAAGGAAAGAGTCAAGACTGAAAATAATGACCACATTAATTTGAAGGTGGCAGGGCAAGATGATTTGGTGGTGCAATTTAAGATTAAGAGGCACACACCACTTGGTAAACTAATGAAAACCTATTGTGAATGACAGGGTTTGTCAGTGATGCAGATCAGATCTCGATTTGATGGGCAACCAATCAATGCAACACCTGCACAGTTGGAAATGGAGGATGAAGATACAACTGATGTATTCCAGCAGAAGACAGGAGACGTTTACTAAAAAGAGACCCTGCAACTCTACTCCAGAGCTGCGCTCCCAAGGAAAACAATACATTCACAATTAGGAAACCAAGATCTGGTTCATTCACATCCTGACGACTTCAGCATAGTTTGCCCTCTTCTTTGATTCCCTTCTCCCATGCCTTTATTGTAACTGGTGTATGTGCACAGGCATATGTATTTTTTTAACTAACTGGCTGATTGTATGCTTTGATCAACATCAAATGGATATGGGGAGGGGAAAAAACAAACTGGTTCTATGAAATTCCTTTTTCCCATTAGTGGCATGCTCATTCAACTTTTTTTTTATCTTTCTATTCTAGTAAGTTATTTTGCTCTCACTGTTTAACAAAAAAAAACTCACAAAAAATACTTATATACCTTGTTTAATTTGATAATTTCCATGTTTTTCTTTTATCATTGTAAAACCAAGGATGATTTTATAACCTTTTTATACACAGCTGTTACATGTAGGAGAATCTCTACCTCTTGGTAGGAATAAGTTACTATAAAAAAGTGATCCTAGACAGTTTTCCCTCCAAGTCAAACAGCATGTTGTTTCCATAAACTTCTTGTTTAAAATAAAATAAAAAAAAATTTTAAAAGATGAAGAGATTGATGAGAACAGGCCAAGACGTCACAAGATGAAGTGTAGCATTTTAGGTGGCAGGTAATTCCTGATATCTGGGGCTTTCTTCTTATCTGATAATTAGGAAGACAGGTTGAATGAATCCAAGGATGATAGCCAGTTTCCAGGATAAGATGCAATATTATCTATTGCAACAGAGCTCACATATAAGCAAGCTCAGTGCTGCTGAGAACGTCATCCAACAGCATGCAGAACAGGTGAGCAGAGCCAAGAGCACCACAGTGGTAAGGAAGATGGACAGCTCTGGACACACATTCTTTAATCTAGTCAAATAGCCATTCTCACACAGGTATCACTCCCTAGTAGGAAATTAATGCCTAAAATCCTATGACAAAGCTCAATGCTAGGCATCCTGGTCAACATCCAATCCTTCCTATCATCCTACCAGAGGCAGGTTTCTCTTTCATGTCATGCTCACTGAAGCAAAGGTCATTCTCCATGTAGAGAATGCATAAAAATACAGATTTCACAGTACGCACAAACCATCTTGGAACCACCTTTTCCTACCTTGTCTTTGAGGTTGGCTATCTGATTCGTTGATTAGATATTTTAAATCTGTAAAACAAAAGAAAAATGGGTCTGAATGGGGTACAGGAGACTACCTACCCTCATTACTACTATATGATTAGGCCAGTGAGAAAAAAGAAAGTCTGGAGTTTTCCAACAAAACTCACTTCAGCGTTCTTTGCAAGAGTTTGTAGGGTAGCTCAAAGAGAATGATTAGAAGAGGCCAAGACATCACAGTGTGAAGTATAGAACTGTGGCTCAGGGTGATAGGGATATGCATTTTAGGTCACAGGTAATTCCTGATGTCTGAGACTTTCTTCTTCAATGAAGAATAGAAGGACGGATTGAATGAGCCTGAGGATGAGAAACAGAGACTCTGGGATAAGATGCAATATTATCCTTTCCAACAGGACTCACGTACAAGAAAGTTCAGTGCTGCTGAAAAGATGCGACAACCAGGAGAAGAGGTGAGCCAAGCCAAGAGCACCCCAATGGTGGGAAAGGGGGACAGCTCTGGAAAGTCATTCTCTAATCTAGCCATCCATCCTTTCTCACATGGGTATAACCAGCCAATAATTAATGCCTATAATCCTATAACAAACCTCAGTCCTAAACTTCCTGGTCAATGCCCAACCCTTCCTATCTTCCTAACAAAGCCAGATTTCACTTTCATGTCCCTTTCTTTTTTTTGGAGGGGGGAAGGCAGGGCAATGGGAGTTAAGTGACTTGCCCAAGCTAGTCACATAGCTAGTAAGTGTGTCAAGTGTCTGAGGCTGGATTTGAACTCAGGTCCTCCTGACTCCAGGGCCAGTGTTCTACTCACTGCACCACCTAGCTGCCCTTCATGTCACTCTCACTGAGGCAAAGGTCACTTCTTTCTCTATGTTGGGGGTGCTTTTAAAAATATAGACTTAATATGAGCCCCAAACCTCCTATTCCTTGGCACCACCTTTTCCCACCTCTTCTTTGAGGTTGGCTAACTGGTTGGTGGGTTGTACGCTTTATGCCTGAAAAAGAAAGGAAAATGGATGCAAGTGGAGGACAAGAGACTACCTATGAATGTTTCTACTATGTGAATGAAAAAAAAGAAAGTCCAGACAGTCAGTTTTACAACTAAACTCACTTTAATGTTCTTTGTAAGAGTTCATAGAAGAAGACAAAGAAATTATAGTGTGAGCATTTTAGATGACAGGTATTGCCTGATTACTGTGGCTTTGTTCCTCAATGACAAGTAAGAGGGCAGACTGAATGAGGTTGAAGTTGAAAACCAGAGATTCCAGGATAAAATGCAATGTTATCCATTGCAACAGGACTCACCAACAAGAAAACTTAGTGCTGCTAAGAAGATCCAGCAGCAGGAAGAAGAGGTGAGCAGAGCCAATAGCACCAGGAGGGAGGGAAAGGGACACAGCTCTGGATTAGTCACTCTGTCATCTAGCCACCCATCCTTGGTCACAAATGTATCACTCCCCAGTAAGGAACATTTAAAACCCAGTGACCAAGATCAATCCTAGTTTTTGTAGTCAGCATCCAAACCTACTTCTCCTCCTACCAAAGCCAAGTTTCACTTTCATGTCACACATGAGATACAGGTGACTTCTTTCTTCACGTAGGGAGTGCTTGTAAAAATATAGATTTAATAGGAGCTCCAAACTATGTGGACTTTGGAAGTACCTTTTCTCACCTCCTGTTTGAGGTTGGCTAACTGACTGTTTGGTCATTTCTTTCTCCGGGTAAGGAATGCTTTTTAAAATACAGATTTAGAAGGAACCCCAAATTAACTGGACCATGGTAGCACAGTCTCATCTCCTCTTTAAGTTTGGCTAACTGGTTGGTTGGTTGGTCGAATATTTTATTCCTAGAAAATGAAGGGGAAAAAATGGTTAGAAGTGAAAGACAGGTGAATACCTAGTCATGGTCCTACAACATGAGTAAAGAAGTGAGAAAAAAGAAAGTCCAAACAGTTGGTTTTCCAGACAAACTCATTCCAATGTTCTTTCCAAGAGTTTGTAGAAGAGGTCAAAGAGATTGATGACTACAGGCCAAGCCATAAAAGGATGAAGTGTGGGAAACTGGCTCTGGGCTATAGATGTGAGCATTTTAGGTGACATGTAATTCTTGATGTTTGAAGCTTTGTTCTTTAATGATGACTAGGAGGACAGATTGAAGGAGCAAGAGGATGAGAATCAAAGACTACAGGTTAAGATACATTATTATCCACTGCAACAGGACTCATCTACAAAAAGACACAGTGATACAGAGAAGAAAACTCAACAGCAGGAAAAAAAAGTAAGCAGATCCAGGAGCACCATAATGGTAGGAAAGGAGGACAGCTCTAGACAATCATTCTCTAATCGAGTCCCCCATCCTTTGTCATTGATATAACCCTACCCATTAAGTAACTAATGCCTAATATCTAATGACCAAGGTCAATCCTAGGATTGCTGGTCAGCAACCTAACCTACATCTCCTCCAACTAAAGCCAGATTTTACTTTCATACCACACTCAAATTCACAAAGGTCACTTCTTTCTCCATGTAGAGAATGCTTTTAAAAATATGAATTTCATAAAACACCTAAACCACCTGGACCTTAGTGGCACCATTGCCCACATCCTCATTGAGGTTGGCTAACTAATTGGTTAGTTGGATGATTTAAACCTAGAAAGCAATAGAGAAAGGAATGAAAGTAGAGGGCAGACTACCTACCCACATTACTACTACAAGAGTTTGTAGAAGAGTCCAAAGATATTAATGAGAACAGGCCAAGACATCCCAGGATGAAGTGTAGAGCTATGACTCAAAGCATTTTAGGTGACAGGTAATTCCTGATGCCTGGGGTTTTGTTCTTCAATGACGAGCAGGAGGACAGATCTAATGAGTCAGAGGATGAACCCCAGCGAAGCCGGGATAAGACAAAATATTACACATCAAAACAGGACTCACCTACCAGAAAGCTCAGTACTGTAGAGAAGAAAATACGACAGCAGGGAGAAAAGGTGAGCAGAACCAAGAGAACCAGGGTGGTGGAGACAGAGGACAGCTCTGAACAGTCATTCTGTAATAGAGGCCACCCATCCTTTGTCACAGATGTATCACTACCCAATAAGTAAGTAACTAAATACTTAAAATCCAATGACCACAGTCAACCCTAGGATTGCTGGTCAGCAACCTAATCTACCTTGCCTCATACCAGATCCAGATTTCACTTTCATGTCACACTAAAAGACACAAAAGTCACTTCTTTCTCTATGTAGGGAATGCTTTTAAAAATAGGGATTTCATAGGAAAAACAATCTTGACCTTGGCAGCACTATTTCCCACCTCCTCTTTGAAGCTGACTAACTGGTTGGTTGGTTGGACAATTTGTACTTGGAAAACAATGGGAAAATGGGTGAGAGGAGAGGGCAAGAAACAACTATGCGGAGTCCTACTATATAGGTGAGGAAATAAGGGGAAAAAAAGAAAGTCCAGACAGCCAGTTTTACAAGCATACTCATTTTGATATTCCTGGCAAGAGTTTGTTAAAAAAAAAAAAGTCAAAGAGATGGATGGGAAAAGGCTAAGATATCCCAGGATGAAGTGTGGGACTATGACTCAGGGAAACAGGTATGAGCATATTAACTGGCAAGTAATTCCTGATTTCTGGGGTTTTGTTCTTCAATGATGAGCAGGAGGACAGATTACATGAGCAAGAGAATGAGAAACAGAGACACCAGGATGAGATCCAATATTATCCATTGCAACAGGAAACATCAGCAAAATAGGTGAACATAGCCAAGAGAACTACATTGGTGGAGAAGGGGAATATCTTTGGACAGTTATTCTCTAATCTGTCTATTCATTTTTTCTCTGATGTATCATTACCCATTAAGTAACTAACACCTAAAATCTAATGACTATAGTCAATCTTAGGCTTGCTGCTTACGCAGCCTAACCTATGCTTCCTCGTAACAAAGCCAGATTTCACTCTAAAGTTGCATTCACTGAGACAAAAGTCACTTCTTTCTTCATGTAGGGAATGCTTCTAAAAATATGAATTTCACAGGACATTCAAACCACCTTGGTAGTATCTTTTTCCACCTCCTCTTTGAGGTCAGTTAATTGGTTGGTTGGACATTTTACACCTGGAAGACAAGGGAAAAATGGGTAGGAATGGAGGGCAAGAGACTTCTTACCAACACGTACACTATGTAAGTGAGGAAGTAAGAAAGAAAAAAAGTCCAGAAGTCAGTTTTCCAATCAAATTCATCCAGTGTTGTTTAGAAGACTTTGTAGTAGAGGGAAAGAAATGAATGAGAACAGGCCATGACATCTCAGGATGAAGTATGGGACTGTAGCTCAGGGCAATAAATGTAAGCATTTTAGGTGGCAGGTAATTCCTGATGTCTGGGGCTTTGTTCTTCAATGATGAGTAGGGGAACAGATTGTATGAGCCAGAGGATGAGCACCAGTGACACTAGGATAAGATGCAATATTATCCATCACAACAGGACTCACCTACCAGAAAGCTCAGTGCTAGAGAGAAGAAGATTCAACAGCAGCATGAAAAGGTGAGCAGAATTAGTGCAGAAGAGGGACAACTCTGATCAGGCATTCTGTCATGAAGGACACCCGTCCTTTGTCACAGATGTATCACTACCCAGTAACTAACTAATAACTAAAAATCCAATGACCAAGGTCAATTCTAGGACTGTGTGTCAGCAACCTGATCTACCTCTCCTCATACCCAATCCAGATTTCACTTTCATGTCACACTCACTGAGGCAAATGTCACTTCTTTCTTCATGTAGAGAATGCTTTTTAAAGTATGAATTTCATAGGAAACTCAAGCCACCTGGACCTTAGCAGCACCTTTTCCAATGTCCTATTTGAGGTCAGCTAATTGGTTGGTTGGTTGGTTGGTTGGATGCCTTGCACTTGAAAAACAAAGGAAAAATGAGTGGGAATGGAGGGCAAAAGACTACCTACCCACATTCCTACTATGCGAGTGAGGAAATGAGAAACCAGTCAGGTTTCCAACAACTCAAGGAATTAATGAGAATGGGCCAAGACATAACAGCATGAAATAGGGGACTATGACTCAGGATGATAGCTGTGAACATTTTTTGTGACAGGTAATTCCTATTATTTGGTGCTTTCTTTTTCAATGACAAGCAGGAGGACAGATTGCATGAGTCAGAGGATAAGCACCAGCGAAGCCAGGATAGGATGCGCCAGGACTCATCCACCAGAAAGTTCAGGGCTGCTGAGAAGAAGAGGCAGCAGCAAGGAGAAAAGGTGAGCAGAGCCAAGAGTGCCAGAGTGGTGAGAAAGGGGAACAGCTCTGAACTGTCATCCTGTAATTAAGAGCGCCCAGTCTTTGTCACAGCTGTATCACTACCCAGTAAATAACTAACACCTAAAATCCAATGACCACAGTCAGTCCTAGGATTGCTGGTCAGCAAACTAACCTACCTTTCCTTGAACCAAATCCAGATTTCACTTTAATATCACACTAACTGAGAGAAAGGTCACTTCTTTCTCCAGGTAGGAAATTTTTTTTTAAATATGAATTTCATAGGACATCCAATTTGCAGCACCTTTTCCCACCTCCTCTTTGAGGTTGGATAACTGGTTGATTTGTTAGACATTTCATAGCTGAAAACCAAAGGAATTATAAGTGGGAGTTGAGGGCAAGAGACTACTGCCCCGCATTTCTATTATGTGAGTGAGGAAGTGAAGAAAAAAGAAAGTCACTTTTCTGACCAAACTAATTCCAATGTTCTTGACAAAAATTTGCAGAAATGGTCAAAGAGACTGATGAGAATGGGCCAAGACATCCCAGGTGAAGTGTAGGACTGTGCCACAGGGCAATATGTGTGAGCATTTTAGTTGGCAGGTAATTCTTAATATCTGGGGCTTTGTTCTCCAATGACAAATAGGAGGAGGATGAGCCAGAGGATGGGAACCAGAAACACAAGGATAAGATGCAATATTCTCCATCAAAATGGGACTCATCTTCAAGGAAGTTCAGTACTGCCAAGAAGATCCAACCACAGGCAGAAAAAGTGAGCATAGCCAATAGGACCACAAATGGTAGGGAAAGGACAAAATTCTGGACAGGTATTATCTAATTTAGGCAGGCATACTTTGTCAAACAAGTATCATTCCTCCATAAGTAACTAATGCCTAAATCTTATTACTATGTTTAATCCTAGGCTTGCTGGTCATCATTCGAACCTACCTATCCTCCTACCAAAGACTGGTTCCACATTCATGTCACACTCACTAATGCAAAAGTCACTTATTTCTTTATGTATGAAGTGCTTTTAAAAATACAGATTTAATAATAGCTCCAAACTACCTGGACCTGGGCAGCACCTTTTACCACCTCCTCTTTGAGGTTGGCTAGCTGCTTGCTTGGTTGGTAGTTTTAGAGCTGGACACTAAAGGAAAAATGAGGGAAGGGGAAGAAAAGGACAGCTGAATACTTAACCTGTTTCCAACTATGTGAATAAGGAAGTAAGGAAAAAGAAAGTCACTTTTCAAACCAAACACACCAATTTTCTTTCCAAGGTGTTGTAGAAAAGGTTAAAGAAACTAATAAGAGCAGGCCAAGACTTCAAAGTATGAAGTTTGGGACAATGGCTGAGGGCTATAGATGTGAGCATTTAGGTGACAGGTAATTCCTGATATCTGAGGCTTCTTCCTTCAATGATGAGTAGCAGATGGAAGGATCGAATGAGCCTGAGGATCAGAACCAGAGAGTCCAGGATCAGATGAAATCTTATTCATTTCAACTGGACTCAACTACAATCAAAGTCTCTAATGGTGAGAAGGTCCAACGAGAGGCAGAAAAGGTGAGGTGACCCAAGAGCACCACAATGGTGGAGAAGGGAGACAGCTATGAACAATCATTCTGTAATCTATACACACATCCTTTGTCACAGAGGTATGACTCCCCAGTTCAGTTGTTTTGATCATGTCTGATTCTTCATGATGCCATTTGGGGTTTTCTTGGATAGAAGGATTTGCCATGCTATGGTCCATGGAGTCATGAAGAATGTTGGACAGGACTAAATGACTCAACAACAACATCACTCCCAAGTAACTAACACCTAAAATCTCATAACCAGGCTCATTCCTAGGCTTGCTGGTCAGCATCCAACAGTACCAATCTTCTTACCAAAGCAGATTTCACTTTCATGTCACACTCACTGAGTCAAAGGTCACTTCTTTCTCCTGGTAGGGAATGCTTTTAAAAATTTCATTGGAAATCCAAACCATCTGGACCTTGGAACCATCTTTTCCTACCAACTCTTTGAGTTTGGCTCAGTGGTTGGTTTGTTGGTTGGTTGTTTTCATGATGAACACCAAGAGAGAAATGGATGGGAGGGGTGGGCAAGACACTACCTAACCTCATTCCTACTATATGATTGAGGAAGTAAGAGAAAAGAAACTCATGACAGTTTTCCAAACAAACTCACTCCAATGTTCTTTGCAAGAGCTTGTAGAAGCAGCCAAAGAAATAGATGAGAACGGGCCAAGACATCACCGGATAAAATATAGGACTGCTGCTCAGGGTGAGAGGTGTGAGTATTTTGGGTGGCTGGTAATTCCTGATTGCTAGGACATTGTTTTTCAATGAGGAATAGAGAAAGGACAGATTAAATAAGCCCAAGGATGAGAACCAGAGACTCCTGGATAAGAGGCAATATTATCCATTGGCAGCAGGACTCACATATAAGAAAGCTCAATGCTGCAGGCAGAAAAAGTGAGCACAGTCAAGAGCCCCACAACGGTATAAAGGAGAACAGGTCTGGACAGTCATTCTCTAATCTAGCCAACCACCCTTTGTTATAGAGGTGTGACCCCCTTCAGTTGTCTCAGTTGTGTTGACTCTTTGTGACCCCATTTTCAGTTTTCTTGGCAAAGATACTGGATAGGAGGCTCTGAAGTGCTATGGTCAATGGAGCTACAAAGAGTCAGATATGAGTGGACAGCTGGACAACAATATCATTCTCTAGTAAATAACTAATGCCTAAAATCCTATAACCAGACTCACTCCTAGGCCTTCTGGTCAGCATGCAAACCTACTTACTGTCTTACCAAACAAGGTTTCACTTTTATGTCATACTGCATGAGACAAAGGTCACCTCTCTCTCCATGTTGGGAGCACTTTTAAAAATATTAATTTCATCAGACTCCCAAACCACCTGGACTTGGACAGAACTTTTTCCCACCTCCCCTTTGAGGCTGACTAACAGGTTTGTTAGTTAGTTGGTTGGTTGGTTTAAACCTGAAAACCAAAAAAGAAATCGTGGGTAGTTATGTGCATGAGGCTACCTACCTTAATTCCAAATATGTGAGTGAGGAAGTGAGAAACAGTCAAGAAAGTTTTCCAACCATACTCACTCTAATTTTCTTTACAAGTGTTTGTAGAACAGGTCAAAGAGATTGATGAAAATAAACAAAGACTTCATAGGATAAAGTGTAGGACAGTGGCTCAGGGTGATAGAAGTCACTGTTGTAGATGGCTGGTAATTTCTGATTTCTGGGGCATTATTCTTTAATGAGAGGTAGAGGAAGGACAGAATGAATGAGCCTGAGGATGAAAACAAAAGACTTTGGGATAAGATGCAGAATTATCCATTGTGACAGGACTCACCTTCAAGAAAGCTCAGTGATGCTAAGAAGAAGATCCTAGAGCAGGACGAACAGGTGAGCTGAGCCAAGCACACATCAATGATGAGGAAGGGAGACAGCTCTAGACAGTCATCCTGTCATGCAGCCACCCATGCTTAGTCACACATGTATCACTGCTCCCCAGTAAGTAACACCTACTATCTGATGATCGAGATCAATCCTAAGCTTGCTGTTCTGCATCAAAACCTGTACTATAGCCCATGTCAAAGCCAGGTTTTATTTTCATGTCATGCTCAGTGAAGCAAAATTCCCTTCTTTCACCACGTAGGAAGTGCTTTTAAAAATATTAATTTCATAGGAAAACCAAATCTGGACTTTTGCCCACCTTTTCTCACATCCTATTTGAGGTTGGCTAACTGGCTGGTTGGTTGTTTGGTTGTTTTAGAGCTGGATACTACAGGAGAAACGGGGGGTGGGGGATAGAAGTCAAAGAAGCTTCCTACCCTGCTTCCAACTATGTGAGTAAGGAAGTGAAGAAAAGGAAAGTCAAGACAGTCACTTTTTGAAATAAATAACCATTTTCCTTTGCAAGAGTTTATAGAAAAAGTCATAGAGATTTATGAGAAGAGGCCAAGAGGTCACAGGATGAAATGTGGGACTTTAGCTCAGGGTGATAGCTGTGAGCATTTTAGGTGGTTGGCAATTCCTCATATCTCAGGCATTGTTCTTCCGTGAGTAATATAGGAAGGACAGATTGAATGAGCCTGAGGTTGAGAACCAAGACTCTGAAATAAGATGCAAAATTATCCATCACCTACTTTTAAAAAAGCTCAGTGCTGCTGAGAAAGTCCAACAGGCAGAAAAGGTGAGAATACCCAAGAGCACCGCAATGGTAGGGAAAGGGGACAGCTCTGGACAGTCATTCTATAACCTAGCCACACATCCTTTGTCACACAAATATCACTACCCAGTAAGTAACTAATGCCTAATGTCTGCTGATCAAGATAAATCCTAGGTTTACTGGTTGGTATCCAACCTATCCCCATACTAAAGCCAGGTTTCTCTTACATTTCACACTCACAGAGACAAAAGTCACTTCCTTCTCCAAGTAGGGAGCACTTTCAAAAAAATAGATTTAATTGGAACCCCAATCAACCTAGACTTGGCACCACCTTTTCCCACCTCTTCTTTAAGGTTGTCCAGAAAACAAATGAGTGATGGATAACGGAGGAGGGCTGTACATTACCTACCTTTGTTCCTACACTGTGAATAAGGAAATGAGAAAAAAGAAAATCACAACAGTCAGTTTTCCAAATGAACTCATTCTAATTGTCTTTCCAAGTGTTTGTACAAGAGGTCAAAAGCACTGATGAAAGCAGGCTAAAATATAACAGCATGAAATATTTGACTGTTGCGCAGGGCCATAAGTGTGAGCATTTTAGGTGGCAAATAATTACTGACATATGAGGCTTTGTTCTTCAATGGTGAGAAGTAGAAAGATACACTGTGATTCAACTCAATGATTATAACCAGATTCTCCAGGATGAGATTCGATCTTATCCATTGCAATAGGACTCACCTATAAGAAAACTCAGTGCTTCTGAGAAAATCCAACAGCAGGAGGAAAAAGTGAGCAGAGCCAAGAGCACAACTATTATGGGGGAAGGGTATAGTTCTGGACAGTCATTCTGTACCTAGCCACTCATCCTTTGTCACAGAGGCATCATTCCCCCATAAGTACCAAAAGCCTAATATCCTATGACCAAGATCATTCCTAGGCTTCCTGGTCAGCCTCCAATTCTATCCAAACCTATCCTCCTAGCAAAGCTAGGTTTCACTGTCTTGTCACATTCACTGAGGCAAGCATCACTTCTTTCTCCATGTAAGCAGCATTTCAAAATTACAGATATAATAGGAGCCCAAAATAATCTGGACCATGGAAGCATGGTCCTCCTGTTTGAGGTTGCCTAACTGGTCAGTTGATTGCTTGTTTTAGAGCTGAAAAGAAGAGTATAAATGGAAGGGAGAAAAGGGCAAGAGACTACCAACCCTAATTTCTCTTTTTGAGTGAGGAAGTGAGAAAAAAGGAACTCAAAGCTGTCAGTTTTCCAAACTCACTCCAACTGAAGTGGTCAAAGAGATTCTGTAATCTATTCACCTATCATTTGGCACAGAGGTAGCATTCCCAGTAAGTTAGTAACATTTAAATTTTATGACAGAGCTCACTCCTAGGCTTGCTAGTCAGCATAAGAACTCTATGTATTCTATGACCAAAGTGAGGTTTCACTTTTAGGGCCCAGTCACTGAGAAAAAGGTCACCACATTCTCCACGTGGGGAGAGCTTTGAAAAATATAGATATAACTGGAGCTCCAAACTACATGGACCTTCCCAGAACCTTTTCCCATATCCTATTTGAGGCTGGCTAAGAGTTAGAAACAAAAGGAAAAATTGGTGGGAGCAGAGTTGAGTGAGATAGAAAGAAAAAAAGTCAACAGTTTGCCAACCAAACTCACTCCAATTTTGTCTACAAGAATTTGTAGAAGAAGTCAAAGGGATGGATGAGAAGAGGCTAAGACATCACAGAAAGAAGTGTGGGACTGTGGCTCAGAATGATAGATGTGAGTTCTTTAGGTGGCAGGTAATTTCTGATGTCTGGGACTTTGTTTTGGAATGATGAGTAGGAGGACAGACTGAATGAACCCAAGGAGGATGAAGAGAGTCTCCAGGATGACACACAATCTTATCAATCTCGACGAGATTCATCTACAAGCAAGCTCAGTACTGCAGAGAGGAAGATGAAGCAAGAGGAAGAAAAGGTGAGCAGAGCCAAGAGCACCATAGTGGTGGAGAAGGGGGACAGCTCTGGACAGTCCTTCTCCAAACTAGCCACCCACCCTTTGTCACAGAATTATCACTCCCTGGTAAGTAAGTAACCCCTAAAATCCTATTTACAAGCTCACATCTAGGCTTGTTGGTCAGCATCCAACACTTCTTATCCTCCTACTAAAGCCAAGATTCACTTTTATGTCACAGTAACTGAGGCAAAGGCCACTTCTTCCTCCATGGAGGGGAGTTTTTTAAAATGCAAATTTCACAGAAGCCCCAAACCACCTGAACATCAGCACTCCTTTCCCCACCTTCTATTTGAAGCTGACTTACTAGTTGGTTGTTTTAGAGCTGAAAGACAAAGGAAAAGTGGGTGTGAGTTCAGGGCAAGAAGCTATGTACCCTTGTTACTATTATGTGAGTAAGGAAATCTGAAAAAAGAAAGTCAAGATAGTCAGTTTCCATGGCAAATTCACTCCAATTTTCTAAGCAAGAGTTTGTAGAAGGGGTGAAAGACATTGATGAGAATGGGTGAAAACGTCATGGGAAGAAGTGTGGAACTATGTCTCAGGGCAATAGGTGTGAGCATTTTCGGTGGCAGATGATTGCTGATGTCTGGGGTTTGTTTTGGAATGATGAGTAGGAGGACAGACTGAATGAACCCAAGGAGGATAAAGAGAGTCTCCAGGATGATACACAATCTTATCAATCTCGACGAGACTCGTCTACAAGGAAGCTCAGTACTGCAGAGAGGAAGATTAAACAAGAGGAAGAAAAGGTGAGCAGAGCCAAGAGCACCACAGTGGTGGAGAAGGGGGACAGCTCCAGACAGTCCTTCTCCAAACTAGCCACCCACCCTTTGTCACAGAATTATCACTTCCCCAGTAAGTAAACCCCTAAAATTCTATGAACAAGCTCACATCTAGGCTTGTCGGTCAGCATCCAACACTTCTTATCCTCCTACTAAAGCCAGGATTCACTTTTGTGTCACAGTAACTGAGGCAAAGGTCTCTTCTTCCTGCCTATATTCAGAGATTTTTAAAATATAAATTAATTAGGAGCCCCAGACCACCTGAACCTTGGCACCACCTTTTCTCATTTGTTCTTTAAGGTTGGATAACTGGTTGGTTAATTGGTTGTTTGAAAGCTGGAAACCAAAAAGGAAAGGACTGGGAGTAGAAGTAGGAGCCTACTACCCTTGTTTCCACTATGAGAGTAAGAAAAAAAAGATAGTTTTCCAAACAAAATCAATCCAATTTTCTATGCAAACATTATAGAAGAGGCCAAAGAGATTGATGACAACAGGCCAAGATATCAGAGGATGAAATGTGGGACTGTGCGTCAGGGCAGGTCAATAGTTGTGACCATTTAGGTGGCAGATAATTCCTGATATCTGGGGTTTTGTCTTTCAATGATGAGGAGGAGGACAGATTGGATGAGTCTGAGGATGAAAGCCAGAGTCTCCAGGATGATACCGAATCATATTCATCACAAGAG
Organism: Trichosurus vulpecula; assembly: GCF_011100635.1. Lineage (NCBI taxonomy): Eukaryota > Metazoa > Chordata > Mammalia > Diprotodontia > Phalangeridae > Trichosurus > Trichosurus vulpecula. The sequence continues at coordinate 395,655,862 of NC_050575.1, forward strand.
GACTCACCTAAAAAGAAGCTCAGTGCCACTGACAAGATCCAGCAGCAGGCAGAAGAGGTGAGGAGACCCAAGAGCACCACATAGCTGGAGAAGGACAACTCTAGCCAGATCCTATAATCTAGCCACCCATTCTCTGTCACAGAGCTATCACTCCCCAGTAAGTTACTAATGCATAAAATCCTATGACTGAGCTCACTCCAAGGCTTGCAGGTCATCATCCAACCCTCCCTATCCTCCGAACAAAGCCAGATTACTCTTTTCCATCATACTCAGTGAAGCAAAGGCCACTTCTTTCTCCATGGAGAGGGCACTTTTAAAACTGTAGACAAATTAGGAGCCCCAAACCACCTTGACCTTGGAACCATTTCTCCTACCACCTCATTGATGTTGGCTAACTAGTTGGTTGATTGCTCATTTCAAAGCTGGTAACCAAGGGAGAAATGGCTGGGAGTAGAGGGGGGAAACTACCTATCTTCGTTTCTAGTATGAGAGTGAGAAAGTAAGAAAAAGAAAATGTCAAGACAGTCAGTTTCTAAACCAAATTTATTCCAGTTTTTTATGAAAGAATTTGTAGAAGAGGTCAACAAAATTGATGAGAACAGGCCAAGGCCTCACAGAATGCAATGTGAGACTCATGAACATTTTAGGTGGTAGACAATTCTTCCATAAGGACAGACTGAATGAACCTGAGAATGAGAACCAGAGATCCTGGGATGAGGTGCAGTTTTTTACTTTTGTAACAGGACTCACCTATTAAAAAGCTCAGTGCTGCTGAGAAGATACAAGAGCAGGCAGAAAAGATGAACTGAGACAGGAGCACCACAATAGTAGGGAGAAGGGGCAGCTATGTATAATCATTCTGTAATCTAAATACCTCTCCTTATTGACAGAGATATCACTCCCCAGTAAGTAACTCATGCCTACAATCATATGACCAAGCTTGCTACAGGGTTTGTTGGTCAGCACCCACGTATAAATATGCTCCTACCAAAACTAGGCTTCATTTTCATGTCACACTCACAGAGACAAACATCACTTCTTTCTCTAGTTAGGGAGCACTTTTAGTAATACAGATTTAATAGGAGTTCCAAAACTCCTGGATCTTTGTAAGACCTTTTCCCACCTACTCTCTGAGATCGGCTACCTGGTTAGTTGGTTGGTTGTTTTATACCTGAAACCAAAAATAGAAATGCATTGGTGTGGAGGGCAGGGTGCTAACTATCCAAGTTTTTACCATGTTAGTGAGTAAGATGAAAGAGAGTCAAGCTTCCAACCAAACTCACTCCAAATTTTTTTGCAAGAGTTTCTAGAAGAGGTCAAAAGTATTGATGACAACAAGCAAAGATGTCACAGCATGAAGTGTGGGACTATGGCTCAGGATGGTAAGTGTGAGCATTTTAGGCGGCAGGTAAATCCTGATAACTGTGGTTTTCTTCTTCCATGACAAGTGGGAGGACAGAGTGAGTGAGTCTGAGGATGAGGATGAGAACCAGAGGCTACAGGATTCATCTAAAAGGAAGCTCAGTGCTGCTAAGACGATCAAACAACATGTGGAAAAGGTGAGCAGACCCAAGAGTACCACATTGGTGGAGAAAGGGGACAGCTCTGGATGATCATTCTGTAACCTAGCCATCTGTCCTTTGTCACAGATGTGTCACTCCCTAGTAAGTAACTAAGGCCTAAAATCCAATGACCAAGCTCACTCCTAGGCTTGCTGGTCAGCATTCATGCCTCCTTATTCTCCTAGCCAAGCCAGGTAACATGTTCACATCACACTCACTGAAGCAAAGTCATTTCTTTCTCCATGTAGGCAAATCTTTTAAAACTATAGATTACTTAGGAGTCCCAAACCACCTATACTTTGGCACCACCTTTTCCTACCTCTTCTTTGAGGTAGGCTAACTGTTTGGTTAATTGGTTGTTTGAAAGCTGGGAGTAGAGGCAAGAAGACACCTTCATTTCTACTATTAGAGTGAATAAGAAAATGTTGAGACAATCCAACTTAAATCACTCCAATTTTCTATTCAAGAGTTTGTAGAAGAGCTCAAAGAGATTGATATGTATGTCAGAGGATAAAATGTGGGACTATGGCTCAGGGCAAGGCAATAGATGTGACCATTTAGGTGGCAGGTAATTCCTGATGTCTGGGGCTTTGTTCTTCGATGATGAGTAGGAGGAAGACAGATTGAATAAGCCCGGGGATGAAAACCAGGGTCTTCATGATAGTATCGAATCTCATCCATTGCAAAAGGATTCAACTAAAAAAAAGCTCAGTGCCACTGAGAAGAAGATCCAACAGCAGGCAGAAAAGGTGAGCACCACATTGATGGAGAATGGGGATAGCTAAGCTCTAATCATCCCTCCTTACTTACAGAGGTATCACTCCCCAGTAAGTAAGTAACACCTCACTTCTAGGCTTACTGGTCAGCACCCATACATACATATGCTCTTACCAAAGCTAGGTTTCATTTTCACGTCACATTCACAGAGACAAACATCACATCTTTCTCCATGTAGGGAGCACTTTTAATAATATAGATTTAATAGACATTCCAAAACTCCTAGACTTTTGCAACACCTTTTCCCATCTCCTCTCTGAGGCTGGCTAACTGGTTGGTTGGTTGGCTGTTTTATACCTGGAAACCGAAATAGAAAGTGGTTGGAGTGGAAGGCAGAATACTATCTACCCAAGTTTTCACCATGTTAGTGAATGAGATGAAGAGAATCAAGTTTCCAATCAAACTCACTTCAATTTTTTTTTTGCAAGAGTTTCTAGAAGAAATCAAAAGTATTGATGACAAGCCAAGATGTCATAGCGTGAAGTGTAGGACTGTGGCTCAGGGAGATAGGTGTGAGCATATAGGTGGCAGGTAATTCCTGTTATCTGTGACTCTCTTCGGCAATGATAAGTAGGAGGACAAGTTGAATGAGCCTGAGGATGAGAACCACAGTCTCCAGAATAAGACTGAATCTCATCCATTACAACAGGACTCAACAAAAAGGAAGGCCAGTGCTGCTGACAAGAAGATGCAACAACAGACAGAAAAGGTGAGCAGAGCGCCACACTGATGGAGAAAGGGAACAGCTCTGCATTCTGTCATCTAGTCACCATCTTCTGTCACAGATGTATCGATTCCCACTAAGTAATTAACCCCTAAAATCCTATGGCCACGCTCACTCCTAGGCTTGCTGGTTAGCACCCACCCCTCCACTTCCTCCTACTCAAGCCAGGCAACATGTGCATGTCACACTCACTGAAGCAAAGGTCACTTCTTTCTCCATGTAGGCAAAGCTTTTAAAACTATAGATTAATACCTGAACCTCTTCTTTGAGGTGGGCTAACCAGGTGGATGATTGGTTGTATAAAAGCTGGAAACCAAAACAGAAATGACTGGGAGTAAAGGCAAGAGGACACCTACCCTTCTTTCTATTTACCATGAAAGTAAGGGGGAAAACAAGTCAAGCAGTTAAATTTCCAAATTAAATCACTCCAAATTTCTATGCAAAAATTTGTAGAAGAGGTCAAAGAGATTGGCGAAAACAGGCCAAGATATAAGAGGATAAAATGTGGGACTATGGCTCTGGGCAATGGGTTGTGAGCTTTTAGGTGGCAGGTTAACTCCTAATGTCTGGGGCTTTGTTCCTTCATGATGAGTAGAGAAGGACAGATTGAATGAGTCTGAAGATGAGAACTAGAATCTCCAATAATAATATCCAATGTTATTCATTACAACAGGACACACCTAAAAGGAAGCTCAGTGCTGCTGACAAGAAGATGCAACAACAGACAGAAAAGGTGAGGAGCCCCAGAGGATCACATTGGTGGAGAAGGTAGTCAGCCCTGGACTGTCATTCTGTAATCTACCCAGCCATCCACCGTCAAAGAGACATCAATCCTCAATAAGTAACTAATGCCTAAAATCCTATGACCAAGCTCACTCTTAGGCTTGCTGGTCAGCATCAAACTCCCCATATCCTCCTACCAAAGCCAGGTTGCACCTCCACATTACATGCACTGAAATGAAGGTTCTTTCTCCATGTAATGAACACTTTTAAAAATACGGATTAATTAGGAGCCCCAAACCACCTTAGCCTTGGCACTACCTTTTCCCACCTCCTCTTTGATGTGGGGTAACTGGTTAGTTGATTGGTTCTTTGAAAGCTGGAAAACAAAAGAGAAAGGACTTGAGGGTAGAGGCAGGAAACTACCTAACCTCATTTCTACTATGAGAGTGAATAACACAAAAGAAAGTCAAGACAATCAGCTTTCCAAACAAACTCATTCCAATTCTCTATGCAAGAGTTTATAGAAGAGGCCAACAAGACTGAGGAGAACAGGCCAAGACATCAGAGGATAAAATGTGGGACTATGGCTCAGGGCAATCAGCATGAGCATTCAGGTGGCAGGTGATTCCTGAAGTCTTGGACTTTCTTCTTCATTGACAAGTGGGAGGAAGACAGATTGAATGAGCTTGAGGATGAGAACCAGAGATTCTGGGATAAGATCAAATCTTATTCTTTGCAACAGGACTCACCCAAAAGAAAGATCAGTGCTGCTGAAAAGAAGATCCAACAGCAGGCAGAAAAGGTGAACAGATCCAAGAGCACCAAAAGGTGGAAATGGGGGACAGCTCCAGAGAGTCATTGTATAATCTAGCACTCATAGTTTGTCAAAGAGATATCACTCCCCAATAACGAATACATAAAATCCTATGACCAAGCTCCTAGGCTTGCTGGTCAGCATTCATACCTCTGTATCCTCCTACCCAAGCCAGGTAATATGTTCATCTCACATTCACTGAAACAAAGGTCACATCCTTCTTCACATAATGAATGCTTTTAAAAATATAGATTAAATAACACCCCAAATCAACTGAACCTTGTCACCACCTTTTCTCACCCCTGCTTTAAGACTGCCTAACTGATTGGTTGATTGATGGGTTGAAAGCTGAAAACCAAAAGGAAATGAATAGGAGTAGAGGCAGGAGAACATCTACCCTCATTTCTAGTATGAGAATAAGGAAAAAAGTCAATACAGTTTTCTGACCAGAATCATTCCAATTTTCTATACAAAAGTTGTGGATGTCAAAAAGATTGATGAGAACAGGCCAAGACATCAGAGGATGAAATGTGGGACTGTGGCTCAGGTCAGTGGGTATGAGCATGAGGTGGCAGGTAATTCTTGATGTCTGAGGCTTTGTTGTTCTATGATGAGTAGGAAAAGGGTAGACTGAAAGAGTCCAAAGATGAGAATCATATTCTCTAGAAAAAGATCAAATCTTATCTATTGTAACAGGACTCACCTAAAAAGAAGCCCGGTGCTACTGAGAAGATCCAACAGCAGGTAGAAAAGGTGAGGAGACCCAAGAGCACCACACTGGCATAAGCTGGGAACAGCACCAGAGAGTCATTCTGTAATCTAGCCATCCAATTTTTGTCATGGAGGCATCCATCCCCAATTAGTTACTAACACTTAAAATTTTATGACCAAGGTCAATCCCAGGCTTGTCAGCATCCAACCTTACTCATTCTCCTACCAAAGCAAGGTTTCACTTCATGTCAGTCACTGAGGCAAAGGTCAATGCATTCTCCACATAGGGAGATTAATAGTATTTAATTGTAGCTAGCCACTAACACCTGGACCTTGGTCCACCTTTCCCCTCCTCCTCTTTGAGCTGGCTGGCTGGTTGGTTGGCCAATTGTTTAGAGTTGGAAAACAAAGTAGAAATGAATGTGAGACAAGGGCAGGGGGCTACCTAACCTTGCTCCTATAATGTGAGTTAGGAAGTGAAGGGAAAAGGAAGCCAGGACAGTCTATTTTCCAAAGAAGCTCACTCCAGTTCTCTTTGCAAGAGTTTGTGGGAAAGGTCAAAGAAATTTATTTGGATGATCCAAGATGTCTCAGGATGAAGTGTGCAACTCAGGGTGAAAGGTGTGAGCATTTTAGGTGGCAGGTAATTCCTGATGTCTGAGGCTTTGTTCTCCTATGAAGAGTAGCAGAAGGAAAGATTGAATGAGCTCGAGGATGAGAACCAGAGCCTCAGGGATAAGATGCAGCGTTATTCACTTCAACTGGACTCAGCTACAACCAAGCTCAGTGCTGCCGAGAAGATGCAAGAGCAGGCAGAAAAGGTGAGCAGATCCAACAGCCCCACCATGTTGGGAAGGGGGATAGCCTGGATACTCCATCTGAAATCTGGCCACCCATCATTTCTCACAGAAAGATCACTCCCCAGTAGATAACTAATGCCTACAATCCCGTGACCACGCTCACTCCTAGGCTTGCAGGTCAGCCTCCAGCTGTACCTATTCTACTCCCAAAGCCAGCTCTCACTTTCATATCACATTCCCTGAGGCAAAGGTCACTTCTTTCTCTATGTAAGGAGCACTTTTCAAAATATAGATTAATTAGGAGCCCCAAATCACCTGGACCTTCACACCACCTTTTGCCACCTCCTCTTTAATGTTTGCTAACTGGTTCGTTGGCTGGCTGTTCTAGAACTGAAAATCAAAGGAGTAATTGGTGGGTGTGAAGGGCATGAGGCTACCCTCCTTCCAAAACCAGGTTTCTCTTTCATGTTGCACTTGCTGAGGCAAAGGTTACTTCCTTTTCCATGAATTGAGCACTTTTAAAAACATAAGATTTTTAGGAGCCTGAAACACCTAAACCTTGGCACCAACTTTTTCCAACTCCTATTTGAGGTTTCAGTAATGGAAATAAAAGGAGGAATGGGTACAAGTGGAGAAGAGGAGACTACCTACCCCCATTCCTACTATGTGAGTGAGGAAGTGAGAAAACAGCAAGTCAAGACAGTTTTCCACCCAAACTCATTCCAATCTTCTTTACAAAACTTTGTAGAAAAGATAAAAAAGATTGATGAGAACAGAGTAAGACCTTACAGGATGAAGTATGGAAATGTGGCTCAGGGTGTTCAGGGTGAGAATTTTAGGTGGCAGGCAATTCCTGATGTCTGGGGCTTTGCTCTTCAATAACGAGTAGGAGAAGGGCAGATTGAATGAGCTCGAGAATGAGAACCAGAGTCTCCGAGATAAGATGCAACGTTATTCTTTGCAACTTGATTCAGCTACAAGCAAGATCAGTGTTGCTGAGAAGATCCAAGAGCAGGCAGAAAAGGTGAGCAGACCTAAGAATACCAAAATAGTGGGGAAAAGGAACGGCTCTGGACAGTCTTTCTGTAATCTAGACACCTATTCTGTCAGAGACATGTCACTCCCCAGTCAACAACTAACACCTAAAAACCTATAACCAAGCTAGCTCTTAGGCTTGTTGGTCAGCATCCCACCTTAACTATCCTCCTAGCAAGCCAGGCTTTGCTTTCATGTCATACTCACTGAGGCAAAGGTCACTTCTTTCTCCATGTTGGGAGTGTTTGTAACAATTTAAACTTAATAAGAGCTCCAAACCACATGGACCTTTGCACCTCTTTTTCCCACCGCCTCTTTGAGACTGGCAAACTGACTGGTAGGCTGTTTCAGAGTTAGAAACCAAAGGAGAAATGGGTACAATTAGAGGGAAGGAAGCTGCTTATACTAGTATCTACCATGTGGGTGAGAAAAAAAATATCAGGACAATGAGTTTTCAGCTAAACTGAGTTCAGTTTCCTTTGAAAGAGTTTGTAGAAAACATCAAAGAGATTAATGAGAATAGGCCAAGGTATCACAAGATGAAATGTGGGAATGTGACTCAGGGCGATAGTTTTGACCTGATGTCTGTGGCTTTATCTTTCAACGAGGATTAGAAGAATGACAGATTGAATGAGCTCGAGAATGAGAACCAGAGTCTCCGGGATAAGATGCAATATTATTCACTGCAACTTGAGTCAGCTACAAGAAAGCTCAGTGCTGCAGAGAAGAAGATGCAAGATCAAGCCGAAAAGGTGAGCGTAGCCAATAGCACCATGACGGTGGGGAAGGGACAGCTCTGGGCAATCACCCTGTAATCTATCTTCCCATCCTTCAATCACAAAGGTATCACTCCTCAGTAAATAACTAGTACTTAAATCCTATGACCAAGCTCACTGCTAGTCTTGCTGGTCAGCAGGCCACTCCACATATCCTCCTACTCAAGCCAGTTTTCACTTTGATTTCACACTCAGTTGAAGCAAAAGTCATACCTTTCTCCATTTAGGGAGCACTTTTAATAATACACATTACCTTTGGAGTTTTCATAGGAGCACCAAACCACCTCAGTCTTGCACCACCTTTGCCCAAGTTCTGTTTGACATTGGCTAACTGACTAGTTAGTTGGTTGTTTTTAGAGTAGGAACCCAAAAATAAATGGATGGCTGTGGAGGGCAGGGGGCTGGTTGTATGCCCTTGTTTCTACTGTGAGTGAGGAAGTGAGAAAAGAGAAAGTCAAGATAGCTCTCCAACCGAGTTCATTCGAATTTTCATTCCAAGATTTTGTAGAAGTCAGAGAGATGAATAAGAATAGGCCAAGACCTCATGGGATGAAATTTGGGATAGTGAGTCAGGGCGATAGCCTCTGAGCCATCTCCAGTCATCCTGACGAATATCAGGCCACTGGACCCAGATGGACCTGGAGTAGAAAATGAGACTGGTGACCTTGTACAGCCCTCCCTCACTCAAATCAAAGTCAAATGCAAGTAATATCATCATTTTCCTTGTTTTGTGATCCTCTTCAAAAACAAAGGACAAACATACAATAACAGGGCAACAGCTGTGAGCACTTTAGGTAGAAGGTCATTCTAGATGTCTGGAAAGTTATTTTTTTATGAGATGTAGGAGAAAGACAGATACGATGAGCTCAAGAAAGAGAATCAGAATCTCCAAGAGAAGGTGCAATATTATACACTGCAACTGAACTCAGCTACATTGAAGATCGGTAGTGCTGAGAAGATCCAGCAGCAAGCAGAACAAGTGAGCAGATCTAAGAGCAGCAAAATGGAGGTGAAGGTAGACAGCTCTAGATAATCATCCTGTGATATAGTCACCCCTCCCTTCTCACAAAGGTATCACTCTCCAGTAAGTAAATAAAGATTAAAACCCTATGACCAAGCTCAACCCTCCACTTCCTGGTCAACATCCCAAACTTTTGTGTCACTGTCACTGAGGCAAAGGTCACTTCTTTCTCCATGTAGAGAGCACTTTTTAAAATGTTTCTTTTTAATGGGAGCAAAAAAAAACCCGAAAAAACAAAAAACTTGGACCTTGGCACCACATCAAAGTGATTGATGAGAACAGACCACGAAGTCCCAGGATGAAATGTGGGAGAGTTGTTCAGGGTGATAGGCATGAGCATTTTAGGTGGCCTGTAATTTCTGATGTCTTGGGCTTTGTTCTTCAATAATGAGTAGGAGAAAACCAGATTGAATGAGCTTGAGGATGAGAACAAGAGTCTCCGGGATAAAATGCAATATTATTCATCACAACTGGACTCAGCTACAAGAAAACTCAGTGCTGCTGAGAAGCAGATCCAAGAGCAAGCAGAAAAGGTGAGCAGACCCAAGAGAACTACAATGGTGGGGAAGGTGTACAAGCTTTGACAGTCACTCTATAATGGAGCTATGCATCCTTTGTCACAGTGGTATCACTTATCAGTAAATAACACCTAAAATCCTGTAATCAAGCTCACTCCTAGGCTTGCTGGTCAGCATCCAACCATCCTTATCCTCCTAACACAGGCAGGTTTCACTTTCATGTCACATTCGGTGAGGTAAACTTCCCTTCTTTCTCCATGTAGGGAGCAGTTTTAAAAATACCATCTGGACCCTGACACCCCCTTTTCCAGCCTCCTCTTTGAGGTTGGTTAACTGATTTGGATGGTTGACTGGAGAAATGGATAAGAGTGGAGGGCAGGAGACTGCCAACCATTGTTTCTATTATGTCAGTGAGCAAGTCAGAAAAAAGAACAAAACACTCAGTTTGCCAACAAAACTCTCCAATTTTCTTTGTAAGATTTTGTAGAAAAGATCAAAGAGGTTGATGAAAACAAGGCAAGACCTTGGAGGATGAAGTGTGGGAATGTGGATCAGGGTGATAGGTGTGAGCTTTTTAGGTGACAGGTAATTCCTAATGTCCAGTGCTTGTTTCTTCATTGAGGAGTAGCTGAAGGACAGATGGAATGAGCTCGAGAATGAGAACAAGAATCTCCGGGATAAGATGCAATATTATGCAGCGCAACTGGAATCAGCCACAAGAAAGCTCAGTGCCGCTGAAAAGAACATCCAAGAACAGGCAGAAAAGGTGAGCAGATCCAATAGAACTTCAATGACAGTCATTCTGTAATCTAGCCAGCCCTTGTTAGTCACACAGTCATCACTTCTCAGTAAATAACTAACACTTAAATTCTATGACCAAGCTCACTCCTAGTCTTGCTGGTCAGCAGGCCATCCCACATATCCTCCCACCCAAGCCAGTTTTCACTTTGATTTCACAGTCAACTGAAGGAAAGGTCACTTCTCTCTCCATTTAGGGGGCACACTGAATAGTATAGGTAATCTTTGGAGTTTTCATAGGAGCACCAATCCATCTCAATCTTGCACCACCTTTGCCGAAGTTCTATTTTACATTGGCCATTGGTTAGTTGGTGGTTTTAGAGTAAGAAACCAAATAGAAGTGGATGGCTATGGAGGGTAGGAGGCTGGTTGTATGCCCTTGTTCCTACTGTGAGGAAGTAAGAAAAAAGAAAGTCAAGACAGCTTTTCAACCTAATTCATTCAAATTTTCATTCCAAGATTTTGTAGAAGTCAGAGAAATGAATGACAATAGGCCAAGACTTCACAGGGTAGAAGGTCATTCTAGATGTCTGGAAAGTTATTTTTTTTATGAGATGTAGGAGAAGGACAGATACAATGAGCTCAAGAATGAGAACCAGAATCTCCAAGACAAAATACAATATTATACATTGCAACTGAACTCAGCTACACTGAAGATTGGTAGTGATGAGAAGATCCAACAGCAAGCAGAAAAGGTGAGCAGATCTAAGAGCACCACAATGGATGTGAAGGCAGACAGTTCTAGATAATCATCCTGTAATCTAGTCACCCTTCCCTTCTCACAAAGGTGTTACTCTCCAGCAAGTAAATAAGGATTAAAACCCTATGACCAAACTCAGCCCTCCACTTCCTGGTCAACATCCCAAACTAGTCACTGAGGCATGTAGAGCACATTTCTCCATGTAGAGAGCACTTTTTAAAATACGTTTTTTTAATGGGAGCAAAAAAGCCTGGACCTTGGCACCACATTGATGAGATGATTGATGAGAACAGACCACGAAGTCCCAGGATGAAGTGTGGGAGAGTTGTTCAGGGTGATAGGCATGAGCATTTTAGGTGGCAGGTAATTTCTGATGCCTTGGGCTTTGTTCTTCAATGACGAGTAGGAGAAGGGCAGATTGAATGAGCTTGAGGATGAGAACCAGAGTCTCCGGGATAGGATACAACATTATTCATCACTACTGGACTCAGCTACAAGAAAACTCAGTGCTGCTAAAAAGCAGAGCCTAGAGCAAGCAGAAAACTACAATAGTAGTATAATAGTAGTAAATCCTATGGCCAAGCTCAGTACTAGGCTTCCTGGTGAACATCCAACCCTAACAATTCCCCTACCAAAGCCAAGTTCTTCTTTCATGTCATACTCATTGAGGCAAAGGCCGCATCTTTCTCCATGTAGTAAGCACTTTTAAAAATAGAGATTTTACAGGAGCCCCCTGGACCAGCACTGCCTTTTCCCATCTACTACTTTAGATTCGCTACCTGCTTCGTTGGTAGTTGGTTTTAGAGCTAAAAACCAAAGGAGAAATGGGTTGAAGTAGATGAAAGAACACTACCTCCATTTGTTTCTACTATTTAAGTGAGGAAGAGAGAGAAAAGGTTAAGACAGTCAGTTTTTCCACCAAAATCATTCCATTTTCTTTGGGAGAATTTGTAGGAGTCAAAATGATTGATGAGAACAGGCCAGGACATCAGAGGCTGAACAGGAGACTGAGGCTCAGGGCAGTAGGGGTTAGCATTTTAGGTGACAGGTAATACTTGACATCTGGGGCTTTGATTTTCAATGAGGAGTAGGAGAAGGACAACCGGAATCTCCAGGAGAAGATGGAGTACTATCCATCGAGACAGAACTCACCTACAAGAAAGCTCAGTGCTGCTGAGAAGATCCAACAGCAGGCAGAAAAGGTGAGCAACCCAGCAAAGTTAAGCATAATCCTAAATGAAAAAAAAAAATGAAAATTCAATGAATTGCCAGACTTTCAGGATTTTATTGCAGAAAGACCTAAAATTAATAGAAAATTTGATATATAAGATGCAAGAGAACCATCAAAGACGAATCACAAGGGACTCAATAAGGACAGACTATTTACTTTTTATGTGAGGAAATGTAAACTGTATGTCTAGGATTGTAATTAGTATTTAGATAGTTCGAAAGAAAGATTGGGGTAGACCCGAGTATGATGTTATTCTAAAAAGTAATACCATCCAGGAAAAGGTAAAAAGAGTAAATATAAAATAAATAATAATAAATTAATTAATTAAATAAATAAATGATGAATATAAAACAAAAAGAACTGACACAGAAGAATTAGATGGGGGAGAGGGGCTAGTAGTTCTGGAATCCTACTCTCATTGGGAATGGGTTAAAGAGTTAACAATACATATAAAATTCAGAAAGAAAAAAGGCAAAGGGGGTAGGGAGGGGGAAGAGGATAAGGGAGGGATTTTTAGAGGGAACCCTACTCATACCAGATTTGTGTTGAAGAGAGAACAATATACCCACGTAACATAAGTCTTCTAAATATTTAAAGAAATAAGAGGGTGAGGGAATAGGATAAGAGGAGTATAGAAGAATATCTAGATTAAAAGGGTAAGGGAAAAGGGTGGGTGGGAGATGATAAGGGAGGGACCTTTGGAGGGCTAAGTTAAGCAATACGAAGGCAAGGTAGCAGGGAGAAGTAAAGTAGAGGAGTCAGGAGGGATAGGAAATAAAAGATACACACAAGCACAAAGATTAGGAGTAGAATCTATCAGAGAAAAAATTTAAGTTTTAAATAAATTATTGAAAAAAAAAAGAAAAAAATGGTGAGTAGAAGCTAGAGGACCCACAAGACTGGGCCCTGGATATCCACTCAGTAATCAAGCCACCTATCCTTTGTCACAGAGGTATTACTCCACAGTAAATACTTAATAGCTAACATCCTATGACCAAGCTAATTTCTAGGCTTGCTGGTCAACATCCAACACTACCTATCCTCCTACCAAAGCCAGGATTCACTTTCATGTCACACTCACTGAAGCACATGTCATTTTTTTCCACGAAGGGGGATCACTTTTAAAAATATAGATTCAATAGGAGCCCTAAACCACCTGGATATTGGCACCGCCTTTCGCACCTCCTATTGGCTAACTAGTTGGTTGGTTGGTTGGTTGATTGGTTTTTCAGAGATAAAAACCAAAGGATAAATGGGTGATAGAGGAAGATAAGAGGCTACAGACTCTTGTTCCTACAATGTGAAAGAGAAACTGGGGGGGATAAAAAAAAAGCAAGACAGTCAGTTTTGCAACCAAACTCCCCAAACAAATTTTCTTTGCAAGAGTTTTTAGAAGAGGTCAAAGAGATTGATGAGAATAGACTAAGACATCACATGATGAAGTGTTGGACTATGGCTTAGTGCAATAGATATGATAAGCATTTTATGTGGCATGTAATTGCTGACATCTGGAGCTTTGTTCTTCAATGACAAGTAGGACAGATCGTATGAGCCTGAGGATGAAAACCAGAGTCTCCAGGAAAAGAGGCAGTATTATCCATCGAGAAAAGACTCACCTACAAGAAGACACAGTGCTGCTGAGAAGATCCGACAACAAGCAGAAAAGGTGAGGAGATTCAGGAGCGCCATAATGGTAGAGAAGGGGAATAGTTCTAGACAGTGACTCTGTAATATAGAAAGGTACCACTCCCCAATAAGTAACTGAGACTTTAAATGCCATGACCAGGCTCAATCCTAGGCTTCCGAGTCAACATGCCACTCTACCTGTCCTGCTACAAGATCTAGGTTTCACTTTCACATCACAGTCACTAAAGCAAAGGTCACTTCTTTCTCCATGTAGGGAGTTTTTTTTTTTAAGGGCCAAAAATTAGGAGCTCCAACCACCTGGATATTGGTACTACCTTTTCCCACATCCTATGTGAGGCTGGCTAACTGTTTTGTGGTTTGGTTGTTGTAGAGCTGAAAACCAAAAGAAAAATGGGTGGGAGTGGAGGGCAGGAGGCTACCTACTCTCACTGCTCTTGGGGGAGTGAAGTCGAAGAGACTGATGAGAATAGACTAAGCACATGATAAAGTGCTGGATTGTGGCTCAGGACATTTTATGTGGCATTTAACTCCTGGCTTCTGGGGCTTTGTTCTTCAATGACGAGCAGGAGGACAGATCCTATGAACCTGAGGATGAAAACCAGAGTCTCCAGGAAAAGAGGCAGTATTATCCATCGAGAAAAGACTCACCTACAAGAAGACACAGTGCTGCTGAGAAGATCCGACAACAAGCAGAAAAGGTGAGGAGATTCAGGAGCGCCATAATGGTAGAGAAGGGGAATAGTTCTAGACAGTGACTCTGTAATATAGAAAGGTACCTCTCCCTAGTAAGTAACTGAGACTTTAAATGCCATGACCAGGCTCATTCCTAGGCTTCCGAGTCAACATGCCACTCTACCTGTCCTGCTACAAGATCTAGGTTTCACTTTCACATCACAGTCACTAAAGCAAAGGTCACTTCTTTCTCCATGTAGGGAGTTTTTTTTTAAGGGCCAAAAAATAGGAGCCCCAACCACCTGGATATTGGTACTACCTTTTCCCACATCCTACGTGAGGCTGGCTAACTGTTTTGTGGTTTGGTTGTTGTAGAGCTGAAAACCAAAAGAAAAATGGGTGGGAGTGGAGGGCAGGAGGCTACCTACTCTCACTGCTCTTGGGGGAGTGAAGTTGAAGAGACTGATGAGAATAGACTAAGCACATGATAAAGTGCTGGATTATGGCTCAGGACATTTTATGTGGCATTTAACCCCTGGCATCTGGGGCTTTGTTCTTCAATGACGAGCAGGAGGACAGATCCTATGGACCTGAGGATGAAAACCAGAGTCTCCAGGAAAAGAGGCAGTATTATACATTGCATGGGGAGGTGCCTCCAAGAAAGCTAAGTGCTGATGAGAAGATCCAACAGCAGGCAGAAAAGGCGAGCAGAGCCTAGACCACCACAGTGGCAGAGAAGGGGGAAAGCTTTTGACAATCACTCTGCAATCTAGCCAGCCAGCATTTCTTAAAGAGATTGCAACTCCCCATGAAGTAACTAACACCTAAAATACAATGAATAAGCTCACTCATAGGCTTCCTGGTCAGAATCCAACCCTAACTTTCCTCCTAGCAAAGTCAGCTTTCACTTTCATACTACACTCACTGAAGCAAAGCCTCATGCCCTATGACCAACCTCACTTGGGTTTCCTGGTCCAAACTTACTTATCCTCCTACCAAAGCCAGATTTCTCATTCATGTCACACTGAGGAAAAAGGCCAGTACTTTCACCATGTAGGAAGAGGTTTTAAAACAAAGAGCCCTAATATAGTAGCCTCAAACCACCTGGACCTGTGCACCATCTTTTCCCACTTCCTATTTGAGATTGGCTACCTGGTTGGTGGCTTGGTTGTTTTAGTGCTAAAACCAAAGGAGAAATGGGTGGGAGTGGGGGGCAGAAGGCTACCTACTCTAGATCCTGCTCTGTGAATGAGGAAGTTAGAAAAAATACCAAAAAGACTGTCAGTTTTCCAACTGAACTGACTCCAATTTTCTTTGCAAGTTTGTAGAAAATGTTGAAGTGATTAAAGAGAATAATCCAAGACCTCATAGGAACAAATGTGGGATTGTAGCTCAAGGTGGTGGGGGTGAGCCTTTTAGGTGGCAGGTAATTCCTGATGTCTGGGGCTTTGTTCTTCAATGACAAGTAGGAGAGGGACAGATCTTATGAGCCTGAGGATGGTGAGAGTCTCACTGAAGAGATGTGAGATTATCTATTTCCATGACACTCGCCTATAAGAAAACTCAGTTTCACTGAGAAGATCCAACAGCAATCAGAAAAGGTGAACATCACAATGGTGGGAAATGGGGACAGCTCTAGACAATACCTCTGTAATTTCCATACCCACCCTCTATCACAAAACTATCATTCCCCAGTAAGTAGCTAACACCCAAAATCGTTTGACCAAGCTCACTCCTAGCTTTCCTGGTCAGCATCCAACCTTAGTGATCCTCCTACCAAAGCCAGGTTTTACTTTCATGTCACACTCACTAAGGGAAAAGGTCACTTCTTTCTCCATATAGGGAATTTTGTTTAAAATATAGATTTAAGAGGTCCTCCAAATCACCTGGACCTTTTCATTACCTTTTCCCACTTCCAATTTGAGCTTGTTTACCCGGTTGGTTGCTTGGTTGTTTTAGAGTTGAAAACCAAAGGAGAAATGGGTGGGAGTAGAGGGCCAGAGGCTACCTACTCTCACTCCTCCTCTGTGAGTGAGGAAATTGGAAAAAAGAAAGTCAAGTCACTTTCCCACTCAAAATCACTCCCATATCTTTGTAAGAGTTTGTAGAAGAGGTCAAAGAGATTAATGAGAATAGGCCAACATGTCATAGGATGAAGTGTGAGTCTGTGGCTTAGGGGACTGGGAGGGTAGGGGGATAAGCATCTCACATGGCAGGTAACTGCTGATGTCTGAGGCTTTGTTCTTCAATGACGAGTAGGACAAAGACAGATTGTATGAGACCGAGGATGACAACCAGATTCCCAGGGATAAGACGCAATACTATCCATTGAGACGGGACTCACCTACAAGAAGATTCAGTTCCACTGAGAAGAGGATGCAACCACAGGTAGAAAGGATGAGCAGATCCAAGAGCACCACAATGGTGGAGAATGGGACAGCTCTGGACAATCATTCTGCAATCTAGATACCCGTCTTTTTGTCACAGAGCTGTCATTCCCCAGTAAGAGACTAACACCAAAAATCCTAGGACCAAGTTCACACCTAGGCTTAGTGGTCCAACCTTACTTATCCTCCTGCCAAAGCCAGGTTTGAGTTTCATGTCACACTCACTAAGGCAAAGGTCAATACTTTCACCATGTAGGGAGAGTATTTAAAATATAGAGCCCTAAAATAGCAATGTCCAACCACCTGGAACTTCCACCACCTTTTCCCACTAACTTATTGGTTGCTGGTTGTTTTAGAGCTGAAAACCAAAGGAGAAATGGGTGGGAGTGGAGAGCAGGAGGTTACCTACTCCTGCTGCTCCTCGATGAGTGAGAAAATTTTAAAAAATAAGACAGTCACTTTTCCAATAAAATTTACTTCCATTTTCTTTGCAAGATTTTGTGAAAGAGGTCAAAGAAACCGATGAGAGCAGGCCAAAACATCAAAGGATGAAGGGTGGAACTGAGGCTCAACAGATTGGGCTGAGAATTTTAGATGGCAGGTAATTAATGATGTCTGGGGCCTTGTTCTTCAATGACAAATAGGAAAAGGATAGATGGTCTGAGCCTGAGGATGACAACCAGAGTGTCAGGGATATGACACAGTATTATCCATTGAAACGGGACTCACCTACAAGAAGATTCAGTTCCCCTGAGAAGACGATCCAACAGCAGGCAGAAAGGGTGAGCAGACCCAAGAGCACCACAATGGCAGAGAAGGGGACAGCTCTGGACAGTCAGTCTATAATCTTAGATACCACAGAGCTGTCATTCCCCAGTCAGTGACTAATACCTAAAATCCTATGACCAAGCTAACTCTTAGGCTTCCTGGTCAGCATCCAACCTTACTTATCCTCCTACCATAGCCAGGTTTCACTTTCATGTCACAAACACTGAGGCAATGGTCAATACTTTCACCATGTAGGGAGAATGTTTTAAAATATAGAGCCCAAATGTAGTAATGTCTAACCACCTGAAACTCTGAACTGTGTTTTCATAGCTCCACTTTGAGCATGGCTACCTAGTTGGTTGCTTGGTCATTTTAGAGTGGAAAACCAAAGGAGAAATGGCTAGGAGTGGAGGGCAGGAGCCTACCTACTGTCCCTGCTCCTCAGTGAGTAAGGACATTTTAAAAAAAGAAAAGTCAAGACACTCAGTTTTCTAACCAAACTCACTTCCACTTTCTTTGGAAGAGTTTGTAAAAGGGGGCAAAGAGAATGATGAGCATAGGCCAATGTATCACAGGATGAAGTGTGGGCCTGTGGCTCAAGGCATTGGGGGTGAGCATTTTAGGGGGCAGGTAATTCCTGATGTCTGGGACTTTGATCTTCGATGATGAGAAGGAGGAGGACAGATCCTATGAGCCTGAGGATGACAACCAGAGTCTCAGGGATAAGATGGAATATTATCCATTACAGCGGGACTCACCTACAAGAAGATCCAGTTCAGCTGAGAAGAAGATGATCCAACCACAGGCAGAAAAGGTGAGCAGACCCAAGAACAGCAAAATGGTGGGCAAGTTGACAGCTCTAGATGGTCATATGCTTTGTCATCAAGCTATCACTCAACATTATGTAACCAGTGCCTCAAATCCTATGACACAGACCACTCTTAAGCTTCCTGGTTAGCATCCATCTCTACCTATTCTCCTACCAAAGGCAGGTGTCATTTAAACGTCATATACCTTGAGGATAAGATCACTTCATTCTCTATATAGGGAACACTTTTAAAACAAATTTAATAGAAGCCCAAGATTGCCTAGTCCTTGGTACCACCTTTTCCTACCACCTGTATGAGGCTGGCTACCTGGTTGGTTACTTGGTTATTCTAGAGCTGGAAACCAAAGGAGAAATATGCAGTAATGGGAGGCAAAGGGCTACCTACACTCATTCCTACTATATAAGTAAGCAAAAAGGAAATCAAGACAGTTTCCCAAACTCATGCTCATTTTCTTTATAAAAGTTGGTAGAAGAGGTCAAAGAGATTGATGAGAATAGGCCAAGTCATCATAGGGTAAAGAGTGGGACTGTGGCTCTGGGTGAGGATTTTAGGTGGCTTTGTCTTCAATGACAAGTAGGAAAAGGATGGATGGTATGAGCCCGAGGAGGAAAACCAGAGCGTCCAGGATAAGATGGAATATTATCCATTGAGAAAAGGCTCACCTACAAGAAGATCCAGTTCAGCTGAGAAGAAGATCCGACCCCAGGCAGAAAAGGTGAGCAGACCCAAGAGCACCACCATAGTGGTGAATAGTGACAGCTCTGCACAGTCATTCTGAAATCTAGCCACCCATCCTTTCTTAGAGAGGTATCACTCCCCAGTAAAGAACTAACTCCTAAATCCTACAGCTCAGCTCAAGCCTAGACTTTCTAGTCAGCTTCCAAACCTACCTCTCCTCCTGCAAAAGCCAAGTTTCACTTTCATGTCACACTTACTGAGGCAAAGTTCACTACTTTCTCCATGTAGGGAATGTTTTTAAAAATACAGATTTAATAGGAACCACAAACCACCTGCACCTTGACGTCACCTTTTTCCCACCCCCTATTCGAGGTTACCTAACTGGTTCATTGGGTGGTTGTTTTACAGCTGGAAACCAAAGGAGAAACTAGTGGGAGTGGAGGGCAGGAGGCTATCTACCCTCATTCCTATTATATGAGGGAGGAAGTAAGTGAGAGGAAAATCAAGACAGTGTTTTCCACCAAATTCCCTCTAATTCTTGTAGCAATATTTTGTAGAAAGGGTCAAAGTGATTGATGAGAAAAGGCCAAGATATCACAGGATGAAAGGTGGGACTGTGCCTCAGGGTACTGGGGGTGAGCATTTAAAGTGGTAGGTAATTCCTGATTTCTGGGGCTTTGATGTTCAGTGACAAGTAGGAGAAATATAGATCCTATGAGCATGAGGAGGACAACCAGAGTCTCAGGGATAAGACATAATATTGTCCATTGCAGCGGGACTCACCTACAAGAAGATCCAGTTCTGCTGGGAAGAAGATCCAACCACAGGCAGAAAAGGTGAGCAGACCTGGGAAAACCAAAATGGTGGGGAGAGGACAGCTCTGGACAGTCATTCTGTAATCCACACATCCATCCTTTGTCACAGAGCTGTCATTCCCCAGTAAGTAACTAACACCTAAAATCCTATGACCAAGCTCATTCCTAGCTTTCCTGGTCAGCATCCAACCTTAATTATCCTCCTACCAAAGCCAGGTTTCACTTTCATGTCACACCCACTGAGGGAAAAGTCAATACTTTCACCATGTAGGGAGAGTCTTTTAAAACATAGGGCCCTAAAATAAGAGCATCAAGCCACCTGGACCTTTGCATCACCTTTCCCCACTTCCTACATGATGCTGGCTACGTGGTTGGTTGCTTGGTTGTCTTAGAGTTGAAAACCAAAGGAGAAATGGCAGGAGTGGAGAGAAGCAGGCTGACTACCTACTTTCTCTCCACCTCTGTGAGTGAGGTAATTTGGAAAAAGAAAGTGAAAACAGTCAGTTTTCTGACTAAACTCACTCCTATTTTCTTTGGAAGAGTTAGAAAAGGTCAAAGAGGTTGATAACCATGGGCCAAAACATCACCGGATGAATTGTGGGACTGTGGCTGAGGGTGTTGGGGTGAGGATTTTGAGTGGACAGGTAATTCCTGATGTCTGGGGCTTTGTGCTTCAATGACAAGTAGGAAAAAGACAGATGGTCTGAATCTGAGGATGATAGCCAGAGTGTCCCGGAGAAGATGGAATATTATCCATTGCAACGAGACTTATCTGCAAGAAGGCGCAGTTCTGCTAAGAAGATCCAACCCCATGCAGAAAAGGTGAGCAGACCCAAGAGCACCACAATAGTGGGGAACAGTGACAGCCCTACACAGTCATTTTGTAATCTAGTCACCCATCCTTTCTTAGAGAGGTATCACTCCCCAGTAAGGAACTAACTCCTAAAATCTTACAACTAAGCTCAAGCCTGGGCTTTCTAGTCAGCATCCAAACCTACCTCTCTTCCTACAAAAGCCAGGTTTCACTTTCATGTCACACTTACCTAGGCAAAGTTCACTTCTTTCTCCATGTAAGGAATGCTTTTAAAAATATAGATTTGATAGGAACCACAAACCACCTGGACCTTGACACCACCTTTTCTCACCTCCTATTTGAGGTTACCTAACTGGTTCATTGGGTGGTTGTTTCACAGATAGAAACCAAAGAAGAAAGAGGCGGGAGTGGAGGGCAGGAGGCTATCCACCCTCGTTCCTATTATATGAGGGAGGAAGTGAGTGAAAGCAAAGTCAAGACAGTGTTTTCCACCCAGACTCTCTCTGATTCTCATTGCACGAGTTTGTTAGAAAGAGTCAAAGTGATTGATGAGAAAAGGCCAAGATATCACAGGATGAAATGTGGGACTGTGCCTCAGGGTGCTGAGGGTAAGAATTTAAGGTGGAAAATATTTCCTGATGTCTGGGGCTTTGATCTTCAATGACAAGTTGAAGTATAGAACCTATGAGTATGAGGAGGACAACCAGAGTCTCAGGGATAAGACGTAATATTATCTATTACAGCGGGACTCACCTACAAGAAGATCCAGTTTTGCTGAGAAGAAGATCCAACCACAAGCAGAAAAGGTGAGCAGACCTGAGAAAACCAAAGTGGTGGGGAGAGGATGGCTCTGGACAATCATTCTATAATCCACACATCTATCCTTTGTCACAGAGCTGTCATTCCCCGGTAAATAGCTAGCAACTAAAATCTTATGGCTAATCTCATTCCTTGGCTTTCTGGTCAGCCTCCAAACCTACCCATCCTCCTACCAAAGCCAGGTTTCATTTTCATGTCACACTCTCTGAGGTAAAAGCCATTTCTTTCTCCAAGTAAGAAGCTCTTGGAAAATATGGATTTAATAGGAGCCCCAAATCACCTGCACCTTGGTACCACTTCCTCTTTGAGGTTGGAAAACTGGTAGGTTGGTTAGTTGTTTTTGAGCTGGAAAACAAAGGAGGAATAAGGGAAGACAATGGATGGTAGGAAGCTACCTACCTTTGTTTCTACTTTTGAATGAGGAAGTGAGAAGAAAAAAAAGTCCAAACAATCAGTTTTTCAAATTCACTTGTTTTCTTTGCAAGATTGATGAGAACAGGCCAAGACATCACAGGTTGAAGTGTGGGGCTGTTGCTCACAGCAATAGGTGTGAGCATTTTAGGTGGCAGGTAATTCCTGACGTTTAGGTCATTGTTTTCAATGATTAACAGAAGGACAAATTGAATGAGCCCAAGGATGAGAACCAGAACCTCCAGATGAGAAGCAATATTACCCATTGCAACTAGACTCAACAATAAGAAAGTCCCAAACACCCTGCACTTTGCCACCACCTTTTCCCACCTCCTATTTGAGGCTGCTTAACTAGTTGGTTGGTTGTTTTAGAACTGTAAACCAAAGGAGAAATATATGGCTGTGGAGAGCAGTAGCCTGGCTACCTACCCTCATTCTCATTTTTTGAGTAAGGAAGTGAGCAAAAAGAATGTCAAGACAGTCATTTTTCCAAGCAAACTCACTCTAATTTTCTTTGTAAGAGTTTGTAGAAGAGGTCAAAGGAATTGATGAGAACAGGCCAAGAAGTCACAGGATGAAGTATAGAACTATGGCTTTGGGTGATAGATATGAGCATTTTAGGTGGCAGATAATTCCTGATTTCTGGGTGTTTTTTCTTCAATGAGGAGTTGAAGAAGGACAGATTGAATGAGCCTGAGGATGAGAACCAGAGTCTCCAGGATAAAATGCAATATTATTCATTGCAACCTGAACCAGCTATAAGAAAACTCAGTGCTGCTGAGAATCTCCAACAGCAGGCAGACAAGGTGAGCAGATCCAAGAGCAACACAATGGTGGGGAAGAGGAACAGCTCTGAGCAATCATTCTGTAATCAAGGTCACCCATCCTCTGTCACAGATGTGTAACTATCCAGTAAATAACTAACACCTCAAATCCTATGACAAAGCTCATTTCTAGGCTTTCTGGCCAATATTCACCCCTACCTCGCAACTTGTCAATTGAAGATTTCACTTTTACATCCCAAGTAGTGACTCAAAGATAGGCACCTTCTTTCTTTATATAGAGAGGACTTTCATATTGATTGACTGATTTAGTGGGATTCCCCAAACCATCCCCCAACCATGGCCTTTCCTACTCCTATTTTACTTACATCTGGCAATGGCTGATTAATCAATTGTTTTTAAAGATGGAAACCAAAGGGGAAATGGGTAAAACTGGAAGCAGATGGTTACCCACCCTAACTTCCAAAATGCGAGGAAGAGAGGAAAAAGAAAACCGAAATCATTTTTTTTCCAACCAAACTTGCCCCAGTTTTCTTTGCAAGAGAGAAATTTTTTAGAAGAACTAAAAGACAGTTGATGAAGACAGAGAAGGGCCAAGGTATCACTAGAGGAAGGGTGGAATTGTAGAGAATGGCAGCAAGTATGCACTTTGCTCTTAAATAACAATACTAGTAACAGGTCACATTTATATATAATGCTTTAAGAGTACAATGTACTTTACATATATTATCTCATTTGATCAATGAGGGAGTAGGAGAAGGAGAAAGTGGGTAAGCTAGAGGAGGAGAACGAGATCCTCCGGGATGCACTGAAACATTGTACGAAGCAACTGGAGTCAGCTACAAACAAGCTCGAGACTGCTCAGAAGGTGCCCGAAGTGAAGGAAAAGGAGGTGAGCATTGCAAAGAGCTGGATGTTGGGGAATCATTCATCAGGTTGCCAGGTAACTCACAGAGAAGCTCTGACTCCTCCATCACAGAAAGAAAACAAATCTCGGCTTCTCTGGTCACTTTAGAACACGGTAGCACCTCTAACAGATTTCTCAATGACTTCTACTTTGGCTTCCAGTGTCTCTGTCCTCATATCTTTTTAGTATTTCATCTTCACATTGGCATTTCTCCGTCTTGTCACTTCTCAAGCTCTTAGGATAAATTCCAGACTTTCGAGGGATTCCCTCATTTTCCCTGAATCTATACCCCTTAGTTTCTCCAGAAAGTAGACACTTTTCTTGACAGAAGACCAAATAATTTCATTTTAGGAATAGCCTCACCCTAGAGCCATTTGTACTAGAAAGTTAGACAACATCCAGTCTTAAGTTTCTCAATGCAGTAATTTCTAGGGTCAAATGTCTTGAGTTTCCACAAGAATAGGTGCTATAAATCCAAACTGTTGACCATTGCAATGGATGGAAGGAAATACATCGTTAAAAGACAACAGCTTTGTGTGTGTGTGTGTGTGTGTGTGTGTGTGTGTGTGTGTGTACACTCGAGTGCATGCACGGACATGCTGAGGACAGAAAGCCAAGCATAGCCATGATTAGGTTTCCTTCCTGCTCATACAAAGGTGGCTAAAGGTTTAGTCAACCAAACTTTTAACATAACGATGGTGGCTAATGTTTATAAAGTACTGTACATATATTATCTCATTTGATCTTCACTACAACCCTATGAGGTCAGTGCAAGTAACATTATTCCCATCCTATAGGTGCAGCCTCTGAGGCTCAGAGGCTAGGAAGCCGCAAAGCCAGGCTCTGCAACCAGATCTTCCAACTCCAAATCTTCTTTACACCATATACTTCATTGCTTGATCTAAGGCCTGGGTATAAAGTTTTAATATTAAGCCTGTCTTTAGGGAATACATTCAGGTCACTCCTAACACTAAGAAAAATCCTTCCAGAAAGCAATTCTGACTCCTTCTAGGGAGTTACGTGGAACATAAGTGTAAGTACATAGGATTGTACCTTCACACTTAACCTAGAGTACTTAGAAAACACTCCTTTGAGCATATCATGTACCAGGCCCCAAAATGTCACCCTACTCCTAAAATGGGGAACACTACCCCAAAAGAAAATTGGCCATCAACAGAGCCTAGAAACAGAAGGCACAATAGGTTTCATGGGAGTATCCGACCCAAGGTCTCCAAAAGTACTTAGCAATGAGTTAGAAGGATGATGGCATTCCCTTCCCCAAGGTGGCGTACCAGAAAGAAGCACAAAACAATCTTCAAGAGGCTGAAAAACAGGAGGAAAAGAGCAACCTCAAAAATACTCACTGCTTTCCGGAGTCAGCTCAAAAGTCATCAATTTGCCAAGATAATCTGAAGGAGGCTCTGGAGAAGGTTAGGAAATAATCTCATATCCCCTCATACAGAAACAAGGTAGAGCTTGAGGGGGTGAGGCCAGATTCAGAAGACAAGGACTGATGGAGGAGTGGGCTGGGGATCACCATTCAACCGGCTTCAACCAAAATATTCAGCAAAGCTCTCTGGCACCTCAAAGGATAGGGGATGGGATTTCCTTGTAATCCCCTCCTAGATACTACCGCCCTCAAGGCAGGAAGGAAGAGGCAGCACCTGGCTGCTCTTAACCTTGCCCTGGGGAGGACCAAGGGCCAAGTGTGGATGGACTTGAAGGAAAAGGGGAAAGGGATAAAGATGGGGTGTCTTAAGGATGTATAACTAACCAATAAAGTCATAGGATTAGAAGAAGAGAGGGCTGGGGCGGGGGGACGGCAATGTAGGTTTTTAATACTCTCAACAATTCATTTCCATTGTTGTATATTGATCTGCAAAGATAGCCCTCTCCCAGTTTCCCTTCTAATCTCGGCTCAGCTGATTTGTTGGTGCAAAAACTTGAGACCCACCTTTTTGGGATTGGGCCAATGTGAGAATTTGTTTCGCTTAATTTACAAAGGGATTTTTTTTAATCTTGTTTTGTTGTTTGTTTTTAGTAGGAAAGGGGAGAAGCTAGGAGAAAAAAATAAATGATTCTCAATGGGAAAAACTAACAATTTTTTCAAAAATAAACATTTTGTTAACATCCCTTTCTCTTTCCTAACCCCACTTAGAAAAGCAGTAGATAAAGAGAGATCTTAGATAAAGAGAGGTCTTGTCCCTAGAGGAAAGGAGAACCTTCCAAAAGGAAGCAATCCTCCCATGAAATGCTGCCCATGGTCTCTTGGGGAAGCTTTGCCCATGTCCTTCCTCCTTAACCAAGGAGGGGGGTTGGCCAGTGCAGCTGGGCTCACCATAGCCCACTGGCCTCTGCCCCAAAACTCAATCAGGCCAAGCTGGAGGCAGCCTTGCTTCACCAAGAGTTACAGCACACCCGGCAAAAGAAGTCTCAGCTGGAGGAGGAGACATGCGCTTATAAGCACCGAATGATAAAGCTCAACAGGGCTCTAAAGAAGCTCCAGGACTTCCACCAGCAGAGTGAGGAAGAGGTGAGGATGCTGGGCGCTCTCAAGGCAAGCATGGTCCTGCCTGGGCTACCTTTTGGGGTAGGAATGATCTGGCCTTTCTGTCCCATGGGACAAGACTAGTCAGGCCAAGCTTCTGCTGCTCAGACCTGTAGGTGCCCCAAGCTCCTCCTCCCCAAGAGGCACCAGGACTGCCTGGCACCTCAAATTATAAGCTTCACCAACCCCTTCCCTCCGCACCCCCTTGATCTGTCCACCTCCCTGCTCATGTGGGCTGGTTTGGGGAGTCCTTTGAGGACCTGAAAACCTCAGGTGTCTACTGCCTTCTGCCACCCACTGTCAGATGTTTTGAAAA
This sequence comes from Trichosurus vulpecula, assembly GCF_011100635.1. Classification (NCBI taxonomy): domain Eukaryota; kingdom Metazoa; phylum Chordata; class Mammalia; order Diprotodontia; family Phalangeridae; genus Trichosurus; species Trichosurus vulpecula. Next base: position 395,682,446 of record NC_050575.1, read on the forward strand.
GGTATTTTCTTCAAGAACAACCTAACCCTTACTTGCTTCTGTGTGTAGGGAGCACCACCCCCCCAATCTGACTAGGCCGGGAGCACTCTCAGGCCAGGGAATGTCCTACACCCTGGGCTCACAGGCTCTGCTTCCGGTAGGTCGAAGCCTTCATTCAGCAGATAGAAGATATGAACTATCAGTTGGCCTTCTGGCAAAAGACACATGAGAATGACCTCCAGTTCTTGGCAGCCAAAGACGAGCAGCTTGTGGTCTTCAAGGTGGAAATGGCTTCCCTCAAAGAGAACCTACGGGAAGAAGCAAAAAAGGTAACGGGGGTGAGCCTCCTTGTGCCATGGCATCCTAACCCCCCATTAGGCTGGGGCCTAAGAACAAGCCATGGCAGGTGCAGTAAGAAGTCTCTGCACCGTGGATTGAGTAAGGCTTGGGATGTGCACAGCAGCAGACTCTGTCACCTTCTGATTTTTCTTGATAGAAAGACTTTCTACAGGATGAAATCTCCATTTTAAAGGAAAAATACATGTCAACAAGCTATGAGGTACATGAACCCCTGTCCAGCTGCAGGTTTTGTTAGCTCTCATTCTAACTTCACTCCTGACTTCCCCAGGGCCCATGCACACAGGATTTAAGGCTCATCTCATTCACCAAGGGTCAGGCACTTAACTTCAGCAACTCCCAAACCTGGGTGGGGGGGAGAGGGGGCAAGGCACAGGCACTCGGTACTTAGAAACTAGGATCCAAGAAGGGGTTAGGGAGAAATGTGCTGGAGAATCTCCTTGCAGGCATGTTAAGAGCCAGCTGCTCTTCCCCCATCCATCTTCCTCCCAATCATAACTGCTCCTGGTAGAGCTGTAGAGTTTAGTAGAAATGAACCTCAATAAAAGTCTGCCCTCAGACCAAAGGGATAGGTAACAAAGCTGGTCTCCTCCTTAGGGGAGACCAGACCTTAGCTGAGAGTTAGGAGGGAGATGGGCCATACCCCTACCTCTTCCATGCTTTCTGCCTTTCTACTTGTCCTAGGTGGAAGCCCTTCGGAACACCTGGAGACTTCACCAGGAGAGTGAAATCGTTGCATCTGATGTACATCAATGGGCGAAGGAACAACAGTAAGTGAGAAAGATGTCAAGCAAGATGATGCTTCAGCTCAGTCTCACTGCCCTGGGGCATTCCACATGGAGCCCAATGTATCCATGAAAACACTGTCTAATCCCTGCCCTTCAGATCCATACTGGGGTTTGAGCAGGATTAGACCAGTGGTTGAGAGCTCCTGTTCTGGAGCATCCAACTGGTATAGAATTGGGCCCAAAGGCAGCTTTTTTGTTACCCACCTAGGAATCCCTCTTTTTATTTCATTAAAACTTAATTGATTCTGTCACCAAATCCTTGGATTTTCAAGGTTTTCAAGGGTTAAAGACCCTCTTTCCTGCCATGTTGTGGTTACTAACAAGGCCCCAGCCTGCCTCCCCCCACCCCCACAATGCCAAGAACTTAGTCTTTCCAGCCACAAAACTATCACTCTTAACCTCCTCAACAGCTATGGTGTTTCAGCCTAAGAGAATGGAGTGGGGGGTGGGAAAGAGGGGCAGGGATTGGACTAGCTATTATTTTCTCTTGTGAATTTAATTACAGAGATAACACTGAGATATTAGGATCCAGGATCCGAGAGCAAGTCCATTGCATCACCCAACTGGCTGATGAAAAGGAGTAAGTCACCCTACTCTATGAAGGCTGAGTCTCTATGGTATGTACCCTTTGCTTCCTCATTGCCCTGAGTCAAGCAAGGAGATCCAAAGAATTTGGGCAGCTGTCTTCATCATTCAAACCTAACGAGAAGCCCAAAGGAGGCACGGGTGGGGGGATTCTTTTATTCCCCACATTTCAGGGAAGGAAGGAAGCAGTGTTGGACCCTAATTGGGGGAGTATCGCAGGACTTAAATAATCCTGGACATGCTGCTCTCTAGATGTGTGGTCTCCCACAGATCCCTTCCCTCTCGATGCCTATTCCCTCTTCATCAAGGGAGACTCAGTGATCCTGTAAGGTTCCCATCCAGCTTTCAAACTATGAACAGTATCTCTTTACATCCTTCCCAGACACCTTTGTGTTCCACACTGACCCCTCACTGTTGGCATACCCTCTTCCTTTCCCACAGCCATCTCCACAACGTGATGGTCCATTTGCAGCATGAAAACAAGAAGCTGAGGAAAGAAATAGATGACAGGCGCCAACATAATGAGCATCTGATGGTAAGGAGCATCCCCCAGGCCTTAGCCAAAGGGAGACTCAAATAATGGAAGGAAACTACAGGTGCTCCTCTAAAGAAAGATGGCAGTCACATCACTTGATTTGAGATTAATGCCTATGCACAGTGTTGCTCACCAAGAGGTGGCTTGACCACCCGAGAAGTGCAGCTAGCCACTGCAGGGAAAGGGAGAGAGGTAGGAAATAAAGGATGCCCCACACTACAGAAACAGTAATGCTCTTTGCCAACTACACACACACACACACACACACACACCCCCACACACACACTCTTGGTAGCTCACATGTAACCTGATCAGGTGCTATATTCTTCTTTGTTAGGCTCATATTTAGAAATATAAATGCTGAAGAGGCTCTAAAACCCAGAGAACCTAGCTTACACCCTATCGCGCAGGGTACAAGATCAGATTTCAGCACCATGTTTTTTAAATCTTTCTTGAGGAAAACATCGTGACACTGCAATGTTTTTTTTTTTCTGCCACCTTCAAAATCTCCATTATTCTTCCCTACCACAGGGTAAACTCAGAGGGAAGAAGCCATTCTTGAAATTTGGCCTCTTGGGCTTTCCAGTTGCCTCAAAACATGTGATTTTCTTTCCCCTTGAGTCAAAATTGTCATTTTCTGCTTCCTCCTAGGTTCCTCATTATGATATTGCAATTCCTTGCATTGAGTATCACCTCACACCACAGTGCGCAGGAGAGAACCGAGTTTTATAGCTTCGTAATTTGTCTTTAATCATCTCCCACCGAGGACCTACTACAGCAAGGACCACGCCTATTTTGCCTCTGCTCCCAAATGCTTTTTGGCTTTGTCCACAGTCACAAAGGAGCAAGCCTCCAGACCATATTAGTCTCTATCAGACCGAAATTTGTAATAAATGTTTTTCATATAGAAGAGGTCTCCGTGGGACTCCAGATCCTTCTGCCCATCTCAAGGCTCATGACAGTCATGATCCCGGCCCTGCCCTCTCTGATCCTGAGCAGAGTAACAATAGGGTTCTTTCATTTATATTGACATGAGTTTGACCATTCACAAACTACTCCCAGAGCAAACCTCTTAATGTCTTCTTTTTTTAATTCAACAGGATATCATTCACAAGGAAAGAAAAATGAACTTTTCAGATCTAAAGACATAAGAATCTTTAAGCCTTGAAATGGAAAGGGGAAAAAAAAAAGTCCTAAAGAGGATGAGAAATATATGGGATAATAGTGAACCTAATGCAGATTTTCCAAGTTGAGAGTTGGAAACACATGTTAGCTACCTTCTCCTCAGTCCCCATAATCCTTTCCTGCTTTTAACCATATTTTTCTCCTAGTGAAATCCCATTATAATGAAATCCACAGGACATCCAAATTATTTTATTGAAGTGAAACTGCATTACATTGACTAGAATGCTAGAAATCACATTCCTAATCTGCAGGACCTAGGGAGAAATAGTTAATGCCATGCTTTTCATAGTGAATCAGCAGGTAGAGAAAATGTGTTCTTTGAACAAAGAGAGGGAGATGTTATATACACACTTGCTCTTACTTCTTAATACTTAACTCTTTTGTGTTCGATTCAAGATGATTTGGGAGTATTTCTTTAGGACGGGGGAAAGGGAAGGCACTCGAGGGGCAGAGAGGAGTAAAGAGATGGGAAAGGGAGGTAAATGGAGTATGTAATTACTACTCGATGACCAAAAAAAAGGGGACTTATTTCTTCTCCCTTCTTGGCCTACAGTATCAACCCCAGACATTGACACGTTTTTTATGGTAACTGTTACATGAGGAAGGGACTGAATTATTCACTGTAGTGAATTTGTTACAAGCTAATCAATAAAGCTTAAAGTGGGCCAAATGATAGACCACAGAAGTCACTTGGGTATATGAGACACATCCCATTCAGGAAACATCTATTTTAAAGAATGATATACCCTACTCCCAGCTGACGGTTCACTTATATAATCAATATAATGAAAATACAGGTCAACAAAAAAGATTTGGACAGTCCCATTTTCAGCTCCTTGTAATGGGCTCTGCAAACACAAAATGCTCCTGGTTGCCCATATGCTGGAAGCAGTCATAATATTTAGTCCCTTTGGTTATTCTGTCTTCAGGAATCCTCTTAACTTTTTAACTAGCAGTGAGTTAAACTGCAAAAGAACAAAGCTATTTGTAATCTGAAGAGATGCACCGAAATCTGCAGATTCAACGCATCAGTTCTGAGAACACAACCAGTACTGGAAGGCCTTGGCTACAAGAGGGACACATAGAAATGTTAAGCGTACAAGTAAACGACCTCCCGTAAATGGACATTTGGAGTTTCAAGAAGAGACCATCAAGTGTTGCCTGCCTACAAATCTGCAAGTAGCAAAAATGAAGTATAGAGAATAAAGGTAAAGTGGTGAGATTGTCTAAAATTACACAAACTGAGGCGACAAAATAACAAGAGATAACTTTGATACTAAATAGAACAGTATTGACTGCTGCAATGGACCAAAGTTAAAGCACATATCCCTTCTTTCTAACAGCCAAAAAAACCCTACTTTGTAGAATTTTATTGGGAAGTCTTGTGCCAAAACAAACGATTTAACAACAAATTCATTTTTTAAGAGGGTATGATTGAGAGGATGAAACTGGACAATGGGGGGTCGCAGACAAAAACTTAAAATTAAATGAGTCATTTGCTTTAGTTTGGTTTGTAGGGAGAAAGAACTAGCATGAGGGGGGGGGTCTTTCACTAAGAATTCACTCTTCTCAATCCCCAGAATATGAGATCATATCTTCCACCAGACTCAGGATTCCAGCACTTGCCATTGTTTAGAAGTCCCTTCCTCTGTCCAGTAAAGAAAGTACCTTGAAGTCCCAGTTTCTTTATAAAATATTTTAAGTGACTTTGGTGCCTTCTCTAGTCATGAACAAGGGTAGGAAAAGAAGGAAGCTACTTACATGAGTGGGGCTTGCAAAGTAGTCTTTCCCACTCATACATCAAACATAAAATGCCCCAATGGATGACCTTTATTATTTTTTTAAACTAAAAGCGTTCCCTGCGTCCACAAACTCAACATTAGGCAGACACATTCAAGAAAATTTTAAATCCATCAACAGCCATCTGCAGGTGAAATACGTGGTGTCTCATAAGGGGAATAATGAGCTGCCCAGCAGAATCCTGGAAGCATAAAAAGCCATCTGATTTTCAGGGCAGCTAGATGGTACTGAGTCAGGAAGATTCATGTTCCTGAGTTAAAACTCAGTCTCAGATACTAGCTGTGTGATCCTGGGCCAGTCATTTAACCCTGGTTGCCTCAGTTTCCTCATCTGCAAAATGAGCTGAAGGAAATGGCAAACCACTCTAGTATCCTTGCCAAGAAAACCTCCAAAAATGGGGTCACAAACAGTTAGACATGACTGAAACAGCTGAATGAGTTCCATACTAAAACCAAAGGATTCAACTTAATTTTTCACTTCTAAAAAGGGGTACATAAGTAAGTCACACCAATAAATGGCTGTCATCAGACATCAGAGGTGAAATCAACTTTTGAGATCATTCTATCCATCTCATTTTACAGATGAGACAATCTAGGAAAGTGATCTAGGTTCTACAGGAATAGCAAAAACCAGACTAGAGCTCAGGTTTCATGATTACCAGTCCAGTGGTCTCAGGTACACATTGTCTCAATATATAACCAGAGGTCTAAATACCTGATTATCATTCCCACCTAAGAAAAAATAAAAGTGTTTGAGTCCTTCCAGCCATCCCACCAAGAAGGCCAATTTAGGAATCTACTTCAATAAAGCAGGTTGGACACCTAATTTCTATTCCAGAATTTGCTCTGAATATCCCATGAACATTCCTAGGTGATGCTCAATGCTAGCCAGACCTCCAACCCCAATCACAAAATAGGGGTCACAGCTTCAACAAAAAGAACTCCAAGTTTCTGAAAGAGAATCCCCAAAGACTTCGCCTCATTGTTATAGCTCAGTTTGGAAATGACAAATATTGATAACAAAAACTGTAACAATGTAACAAATGATATAATAATAATACAGTATTTGTTATATATGGTGTGGGAACAGACCAACCACAGCCTGTGCTGAACAACACAAGAGCCATGAATTCATTCCCAGCATAAAATTCATTAAACAAAACACCAGACACAAACAGTCTTAGGGACATCTGCTAAGAAGGATGAAGCCGGGCAGCTGAAATGACCGCATACAAATGGTAACATCTCAGCAAGTCTAAGAGACTCTTTAATCGGGAAGGGGGGGGTGGGGCGGGGCAGGGGAAACCAGTCAAACTGCAATAACTGGGGGTGATGCAGCTGACTGAGGGCAGCCAGTCTTCTGACGGATATTTCTTCTTGCTCATGGAGGACTTGCTCATACTCCATTAGTGAATGCGCAGTTGTCAATGCTTTGTCATGGCCAACTATTCCTAAAGCAAAGCTGGCTAATCCTAGCTTAGCCAACCCAAATCTAGCTCTCGGGTCCTTGCAGTGTAGAGAGCTATCCAGGAAGCTCCACAGGAGAAGGAAAGGAAGCCAAGACCATCAAGGGATTTGTGGAGAAACAAAAAAAAAGAGAAGCAGAGCAACCCAACCTGACTTTAAAGTGATGCTGTAGGGCAGCATAAGACAAAGGAATAGCCAGAAACACAGTAAAGTTTTAGAAACAATAAAATTATTTCCAAATTCCTGGAATTTAAACAAGATACAATTCCCTCCAGATCCATTTTGCTGCTTTACAGAAAGATTAAAAAACAAGACACAGACAAAGCAAAGATACATTTTATACACTAAGCATCACAGCATTCCCCCTTCTCAGACAAGATGGGGTCTGGCCCCTCCTGGTCACTCTGGCAGTACAAAAAGGAAACCCAGGAACCCAGGGTTCCTTGGCCCTGAAGGCATCACCCTGTCAACATGCCAGAGGAAAGAGGTTGATGAAAAAGTGTCGTTAAGCCACCAAAAGACAAGCGTGCTTTCTGATCAGCAAAAAACACCAGTCAATACAAGTTTCATTCATAGCCACCAACAGGCCTGCGAGGAAGCTCCACACTGGTTCCTGGTACTATGGGCTTCCCACTGATCCAGCGCTGGCTTAAAGTCCAAAGCGGGCTGGGGTCCGGCGAGGGCTAGCAGGCTCCCCTTGCTCCTTCCGCCCAGGTGTGTAGATCTTAACAGACCTAGGAGACAGAAGGCAGAGTTTGCCAGCAAAATGATGACATTCGGTCCAACCCAAGAAACCCCGAGAAGCCTTGGATCACTGTACTCTTTCTACCCTGTATATTGCGATACTCTAAGGAATAAAATGTCCACGATGTGTTTCTCTATTATTCTTTGGGACTTTTTTTTCGTTAGGAATACGCATTTAGGTTGACAGCTATATGGCACCTCAGAGACTATCTAGCTCAACCTGCTCATTTTACAGTGAGTACAGCATTCGCTCTAGAGTCAGAAGGACCTGAGTTCAAATCCGGCCTCAGACACTTGACACACTTACTAGCCGTGTGACCTTGGGCAAGTCACTTAACCCCAACTGCCCTGCCTTCCCCCCTCCAAAAAAATAAAAAATAAATCTCTGCCTCTCTGTAACAAAAGAAATAATGAGCAATGTGGGAAACCCACTGCCTCCTTGGCAGTAATTTCCAAGTTTCCTGTCTGATTGAGAGACCTACATTACAGATGAGCAATCGCCCTTTTGAAAGCTTCCCCTTTTCCAAAACCTCAAAGGGATCTGAAGGGATCTCTCCAGCCTATACCTGAACAAGAACTCCCTAGGAGGGGGCAGGCAAACTTGAAGACTTCAAGTGAGAGGGAGTCCAGTGCCTTTGGGACAGCTGAGGATGCTGCCTTTCCGTGACTTCTACTTAGCACCAAGCTCAACGTATCTTGTAGAAACACAGCAGCCCTTCAAATCCTTCAAGTCGGCTCTCACATCCTGCCTTACACCTTCTCCCCTCCTCCAGGCTAATGATCCTCAGTGCTTTCCAGTGACCGTGGGATCTCCTTCACTATCACTGTCACCATGAATCAGAGTACCAATCACTGTTAGAAACAGGATACGCTGAGTACAACTACCTAAAAATGGGAAGAACTAAATAGTAACAGAAGCTGCTTCATGAGATTCAGGAGACACTCCTTAAAACACTCTCTTGGCCTGAGGATAGTGGGAAACCATCAGATTCTCTCAAAGCACAAACAGGAACATGACTATGTTCTTTCTAGCATTTGGAAATAAGCATCTGTGAGCCAAACTCGCAAATGCCAAACCTGTTCACTGTTAAAAAAAAAGAAACTTCCTAAATTGTAAACTCCTCAAGGACTAGAAGAAAATGTGAATTACTGTGGAAATTCCTGTAGGATCAAAAAATATTAACTAAAGGAGATAAAATTTAGAGGCAGAGACAACTAAGCACAGCTACAGATTGCTGGGTCTAGAGTCAGAAGACCTGAGCTCAAACCCAGCCTTGGACATTAGGTATCTGACCCTTGGTAAGTCACTTCACCTATGCCTGCCTCAGTCTCCTTAAGGGTAAAACATGGATAACAAAAGCACCTAGCTCCCAGGGGCATTCTCTTCTTAAATTCCTTTCCCCATTCCTTTAATAAAACTTGGAATAATCAGTATCATTTGAGCTTTACATATTTGACCTCAAATATGGCCGACACCTGAATTCATTGGGATCCAGTCTTTCCCTTATTTTCAGAGACATTCTTCAGCTTATAAAATAAAAAATTTGCTCCAGGGAAAAACAATGCACCCCCAGGAATTTATCCAAAGGGACAAAAATACAAAAGGAGCATCCTACTCTTTCTGGTTCTGTCTGATGGGACAAACCCTTTTGTTTATAAACTAATCCCAAGTCGTTTCTAGAAGCCCAATTTCTTCTTGGCTGATTTTAAGACTTCATGTTGAAAAACCCTGGTTGACAATTCCTAAACTGAGGGAAATGAACATGTGCTTAGTACCACCTTTCACCATTATTATGATTTGACAGCACTTTTCATCTAAATCCAGACTGGCAGATGTGGCAAATCTGGTCCGCTGCATGCCACCCTGGGGCAGACAATATACACATCTTCTTAATATGCCTGGACAATGATGGCAAAGACTACACCTCGTCTGCGGGCTTTTTATACAAAAGCCCTCCTGAGTCCCAAAGACACGAAGGCCAGCACTAGGAAGCTGTGCTCTTTATTGCAATGAATCACTTCCCTACCTCCATATTTAATAAGAACTACTCCCACCTTGTACATGACTACTGACCCAGCCTCCCTTCTACTGTGTGTGGGAAATTCACCCTATTCCTTGTGAAGAAGAAATCAGGCAGAAATTCCAATAAAGTCCACAAGAAGAGAACAGGAAAAGGAGCTCCCACAAAGCATTCACTCAGGGGCCTGAACCCCATTTCTGCCTCCTTCCCCAGGCCCTGCTCACCTCACACTGCCCAGGGGGTTACGCTTCTCCTGCTCCTGCCGCCGCGCTCGCAACTGCTCTTCAGCCAACGCCATCTCCTCTTCCATAGCAGATGCTTCCTCTTTGGCCCGGCGGCGGTTCTCCTACAGAGGAAGAAGAGACAGGGACTGATCCAAATGGAGATCATCCGATGACATATATCTTAAGACAGCCTGGCCAGTCTGCCACTGTGGGCCACTTTATTGTAGAGGCTAAGACTGTTCTTAGAAGCAGGGGACTTGTTCCTTCCACTATTGATACTTTTCTTTCTCTGTCTGTATCTCTCTTCTCCCCTAAGTTTTCTTCTTTCTCTGAGGTGGCTGTCTACTTCTTTCCCCTAAATCAGAGCTGGAGGATTCAGCCCTGACTCAGAGACTGCTGAATGTTCTATTCTTCAAGTCAACAAAGGTCTGTTTCTGGGTGCCCAACATCACACCAAGTGCTATTTATATCCTCCCTATGGAGGATATAAAAGAAGACTTGATCACTGACCTTGAGATGCTCCTCACCATGCTAAGGAGATGAGACACACACAAGAAATGGTGCTACCAAGTGTTCAATTTGGATATAGCCTAAGTGCTTAGAGGAATTCAGAGAAAGGACAGATCAACGTAGGCTGATGTAGTCAGAAAAAGGTCCTGAAGGATGGACAAGCAACTTGGTTGATAGAGAGTGGAAAGAAGAAGACATTCCAGGCAAGGAGCATAGCATAAACAAAAGCATGAAGCTAAGAATAAACACATGGAAGGACAGGAAGGAGGCAGCCTGCCTGGAGTGAAGGTTCATGATGGAGAGGAACAGAAAGTAAGGTCAGAAATAGTAAAGGAGGAAGAGATTATGGAAGTCCTTGAATACCACGGTGATGAGTTTGAGAAATAGTCACAGGTTCTTGAATAGACTTTCTCCTGATGAGAAAAGGTACAGTTCCTTACCTGGCGTGACTTGCCAGCATGTTTGATGCTATAAAACATGGGGCCCAACTCTGCTAGCCACTCCCCATCCACAGCAGTCACACACTGCATATATTCCTATGGAGAAACATAGAAGTCAAGGTGAGTGCTGAGGCAGAAGTAGCTCAAGCCAGGACCCAAGTGACCCTTAGCCTCTGGTTCAGCTATTTCCTCTCAGAGGAAGCATCATTAATTCTAGAAAGCAAACCAGGGAGAGCAAAGCAGGAGGGCAAAAGTACTAGACATCATTATATTTCTATACTCCTCTATAACTTATCCTAACTTTTTCCCTTTGAGAACCACTGTCTTTACCCAAGATGACAAAAAAGAAAAGGGGAAGGCACAAAGAAGATTCTACACTCCTTAAAAAAGAAATTAGGCCAAGATCTGCTTCCCCTGGGATAATAGTTACTAACAAACGGGTGCAAAGCATCTCCTAATACCTTCACTCAAAATTCCCAATTGCCATGCAAACTCAGCAAGCTTTCCCATTAAACTGAAGCCACAATCCCACAAGCTAAAATTCTGTACCAGGAAAAGATAATGAAAGATTTCATGTTCAACCCAGACAGCTGGGATCACAAAGAGGGCAGGCTCACCTTAGTCGTCATGACCAATTCATGATACACAATGTAGTCTGGAGTATACCCCATTCCGAAGAGAGAGCTGGTAGGATGCAAATGGCAAGGCATCCCGGTGCGGATATTCACATATTCCCCAATTCCCTAAGGAAGACATTCATCAGGTAGATGCCTTAGGAAACCTCCCTATACTGATGTAGTTATCCCCTCCCTGAAAAACACATCCACATTATAGAACCACATGGGAAGGGGACATTGGGAGAAGGAAGACATCTCCTCCTTGTCTCTATATCAAACAAGGAGGGAAACGAAAATCCTACAATATCAGAGGACACTACTGCTATCCCCTCCTCTGCTCTGAGCTTACCTTCAGTTTGGCTGCCTGGTGGAAATAGGCAGCACAGACGCACTTTCTTACAATGTCCCAGTCTGTGCCGCAGGAAGCCAAGCTCATTCGCTGCTGCACCATGATGTCCTTCAGTTGGGCCCGCACCTCTCGAACCTATAGGGAGACACAGTGTAAGCAGAATATGCCATACTCAGAAATGCCAAGTTAGAAGGGGGCTCAGAGTTCACTTAGCCAAATCACTACCAAAATATAAAATCCATCTAACACCTCCAACAAGAAGTCACCCAGCTTCTGCTGGAAGATCTCTAGTGGCATGCAACTCAGTACCTCCAAAGGAAGCCCATTCCATTTCTAGAGAGTTCTAATTATTAGCTAGTTCTCCCCTATACTACGCTACAATCTGCTTCCCTCTAACTTTCACCCACTATTCCTGGTTCTGCCTTCCAGGGCCAAGCAGAATAAATCTATACTCTGTCTGAACAAGAAATAAGAAGGAGAACAACAATCTATACCAATGACTCTAATACTAGGATAATGCCAACAACATGAAAAAGCAACTAACAATAAGCAAGCTTGGCCCTAGCAAAAAGATTAAACACCCTGCCCTCCTCTTAGAAGAGGGTGGGGACTATGGGTAAAGAATGCTATGTAACCGGTCCAATGCGCTGGCTACATCAGCTGGTTTGGCTTAATTGGTATTTTGTTAGAAAGATATGGAGAGGGGGAGGGAGGGATAGTAAGTGGTCAAATCATATAGAGTCATAATGTAAACTGATTATGGCGTAAGAAACACAAGGCAATAGTAAAACTCCTGTAAAGTCTGTCCCCTCTTCCAAATGATAAGCTCTCAAATATTTGAAGACAGTAATTACAATCCCAAGTTCCCTCCCCTCCCTGGTTTGTTGAGCCCATCCTTTCATAACAGAGTTGTACCCTGCTGACAATTCTGTGAAGCACAAAGAGTTAAGGTCCCTGATCCCTCTGGCTCCCATGTCAAATGTTCCTGCTACTTTTGTCTGATCTCTCCTTCCTCTTCATCCAACTCAGCCCTGGTCCACATCTGTGCTTACATGTTATATCCCTGCACTGTAATGTGAGGTCCCCGAGAGCAGGGCCTATCATGTTTTATGTGTGTATCTTCCATGCCCGGCTTTGACAGCACTGACCAGAGCCTCTCGCCTCATCCTGGGCCCAGCCTCCTCACCTTCCGCATGGCTTTGGCATGGATGAAGTGCTCGTTACACCACAGAGTAGAGTAATTATTGTTCTTCCACTGCAAGTACACATTCAAGTAGGTCAAATGATCGCTCTCAGGGACAGCAAACTTCTCCCGGATTTGATCACTCTCCTCTTCTCGGCCCTGGGGAGAAAAGTAAGCCAGAAACCTTCAAAGCTAGTGGAAGGGCAGGCGGATTGCAACGTAACCCTTCTGAGTATCAGCAGCTCCTCCATTCCCCGAGTCGTTTACAAGACACTGTAACTGCTGGTGTCTATACAGAACAAAATTCCCGAAAGATGTCCTGCTGAGCTATTCCATCTTGTAGGAAGAGGGGAACAAGACTGCTAGAACGACTCTTATTCTTAAGTGTTTGCCAACTCAGTGGTCTCTAGGAGTGAAACACAAGAGACAACTTCCCTACCTTAGGTCTATAGAATATGGCTGGGACTGAGAGCATGGAGACAATCAGCAGAATCTCAGAGCTACAACCCATGTCACAGGAGACAATCAGCATCTTAGACAGGGCCGGATCCAGGGGAAACTCCACCATCAGTCGCCCAGTGGATGTAAGACCACCTAAGAAAAGACAGCCCAGATATCAAGGTGATAGGGATGCTAGGACAAAGAAAAAAGAAATGGAAAACTCTTCCTGGTAGGATGCAAATGGCAAGGCATCTCCGTGCGGATATTTACATACTCCCCAATTCCCTAAGGAAGACATTCATCAGGTAGATGCCTTAGGAAACCTCCCTATACTGATGTAGTTATCCCCTCCCCTGAAAAACACATCCACATTACAGAACCACATGGAAGGGGACAAATTGGGAGAAGGAAGAAATCTCCTCCTTTAGCCCCTCCTGGGGCTAAAATGCCTTTTTAGGTTCTAACTGCTGCCTCACCTGTGTTATCCATGGCCCCCAGGATCCAGAGCTGGTACATGGAGTTCAACATGTTGTCTTCTGGGGGTGGGTCCATAAAGTGGAACTGAAGCAAGTCCTGGACCCCTAAAGATTTGAGCAGCAGCACGACGTTGGCCAGATTAGTTCTCTGAATCTCGGGTACTGTTGTGGTCAAGAGCTCATTTTTATATGCACTCTGGGTGTAGAGCCTGAGAAGAAATGAGGTAGAAAGTGAAAACATTTCTGTCACTATTGTGGGACCACCTGCACTAATCTCCTCTAACTTCTCATCCATGTAGTTCAGACTAATTTCACACTACTTCAGAATAACTTAGTATAAATTTCTCCCATCCTTTAAAAACCTTTAAAAGAATAACATGCCAGACATAGAGAAATTACAACTGAATCCACAAGGTGACAGAAAACCCACAAGATAAAAAAAAGCTTACGAATTAACACCAGGGAACTCAAACATTTAGAGCTCCTAATTACCACCCCTGCCCACCAACAACTCCAAATGTCCACTACAGCAAGCATCAACAAGCTAGCAGCTTGTGACTCAGGACCCAACCATAAGGATCCTCCATGCCAATTACTGCCCAAATACTTAACCTCACAAAAGGTGGCAGGTGCTAATTCTACCAAGCCACACGAAAGTACAGTATTGGCACAGGGAAAAAGCCGAAAGGGCAGAAGATACATATAAAGCTCAGAGCAAGAGAGAGGAAAACACATGCTGGGCACAAGGAAAAGGTAACTAAAAACTCAGCTAGCGTCAGAGACTGTCCTGGCCAATCCCCACCCTCCCCATTCACTCCACCCCACATCCCCAGCCTTAGCCCAGTCTAAGAGGTCTATGCAGAAGTAGAAAGGGAGAGAAACCAAATAGTGAAGATTCACAAACGTTTCTGAGTAACAAAGAACACAAAGTAAATCATTTTTAGTAACAAAAATTACAAGAGCCTAAATAAGAACCTGGCTCACAAGCAGCTAAAATAGAGATGATCAACCAAACAGAAAGGAGTAAATCATAGGAGAGAAACAAAACCCCTGAGAGTAAAAAATCCTAAGAAGGGACTTTTCTCATTTTATTATAATTTTAAATTCACTCAAATTTATAATGAAAACTCCAATGAAAGAGCTAGGTGTATAGGATTAAGTTCTGAACTAATGTACTCAGTTACCAACTATAAGCCAGACATCCTGTCCATCCAGTAAATACCTAGTGTAGTATGGCTGCCCACTGCAGAAATATCTAAGGGCTGCCTCTTCCACTACGAGAGAAAGGAACTTCAGAGTTGGTAGAGCTGTCTTTACCTTCAGCCTCTCAGCCCGGAGGATAAGCTATAACCTACGCAATCTTCTTTTCTAAACCCAACACAATTTCTATCACATCAGGCCAGAGCAAAAAAGAAAACCAGAAAATCCAATCTGCAATTCCCAGCCATCCCAGCAGCATGACTCAGCACACGTGCAACCCTGCTCCTACCTGAAGCACTGACCTGGGCCCGTCCTCCCAGCTCTCCCAGATCGCTGGTTAGCATTGGCCTGGCTAATGGGGTAGATCTGCAGAGCATCCATCCCAATCCTGGGGTTGAAGACCTAAGAAATGAGGCCAAAAAGAACTTGTTAAACACATAACAAGACAAAAGGGAAGCAGTACCCAATAAGGGCAAGACAACACACAGGCAGAAATGGCCTTAGTAATAGGGGTGGGGCACAAAAACTCTAAGGTACGTATCATGCCGGAAAAACCCAAAAATGAATGCCCAGAAACAAAAGTGTTCACGTTCTGTCCTATGAACAGGGAGAGTAAAATCAGTATAGACAGCCTGGTGCAAAGGAGGTTCTATTACATGTCCCAGAGAGTGAGGCACAAACCCTGAATATTCTTCAATGCCAGGAAACCCCAAACCCTAAAATGGATTTCTACAGCCCAAAACATCATGGCATCTGGGAAATCACAGAGGGCTCACCTCTCACCTTTAGTTTACAGTAGCCAGAATCAATAACAAACATGATGCCATCAACTGTCAGTGAAGTCTCAGCAATATTCGTGGCAACGATACATTTCCTGACACCATCTGGAGCCTGTAATACAGGAGAGAAGGAAAGTGATTGGTCCCTCAGATGGCAAAAATCACAAGGGGAGAAAGTTTCTTCCCTACCCACCACAACAAGCGACAGTACAGTCCCCTGGGAAACATCAGTCAAAACAACAATAACTAAGGCCTTTAACTCCCTTCACTATGGGGGAAAGGAAAAGAGGTACCAAGGCCCAAAGAGATTCTGGCCAAGATACCTTTTGGAAGATCTTGGCCTGGAGGTCAGAGGGTAGCTGGGAGTAGATAGGAAGCACAGCCAGGGCAGGAGCATTCTCCAGTTCCTCCAGATGTTCCACAATCTGGTCCGAGGTCACCTGAGGACACAAAGGGCCTGGACTGTAAGACAGGCTAAGCACCAAGAACCTGAGGGAAGCTGCAGATACCAGGCTAGAGCAGGAGCCCTTACCTCAATGTCCTCTTGTCCGGGCATGAAGATGAGGATGTCCCCGGGAGCCCCAGAGAGGTGCACCTGCAAGGACTGCTTCACCGCAGCCTCCACGTAATCCTCCTGAGGAGTCTGAAACACAGAGCATTTCCAGTCTTCTCAGATCCCCTGCACACAACAGGGCACCTTCCGGGCTGAGCCTTTGCCTGGAATGCCCTGCCCCCCTCCCCTCAGCCTCTCTCTTCACTTCCCTGCTGTCAGGGCCCTTTCTGCAACCCCTCCCCAGTGGCTGGCTGTCACAAAGAGGCCTGCCTTCAGGTACGAGCTGAGCTGGGTGCTCTCTGATGTCCTTTCCATCCCATCTCTGCCTCCTGCCTTCTTTAAGTCCCAACTAAAATCCTGCCCCCTACAGGCAGCTTTTCTCACCCTGCCTTCTGTCCTTTAATTACTTCCCATTTATCCTCTACACAGCTTGTTTGTACATAGTTGTTTGCTTGTCTCTCTCATTAGACTGTAAGCTTCCCAAGGTTTGCCTCTTTTTGTAACCCAGCAATTACACAGTGCCTGACACATAGCAGAAGCTTAATAAAAGTTTACTGATTGATAGGAATCAGCCTGTGCTTCCACTCCACTAACTCTAAAGCCACAACTAACGGCACCGTATCCAGAGAACAGCCTCAACCCCAGGGTTATTCATAAAGATTCCCAAATGACCACCAGACGAACAGACTCCTCCAACCTCTGGTAAACCTTCTCAACACCTATTCTGTTATCCCTGGTTTTCTCTTCTTCAGCACGTAGGCTAACAGAAACAACTTAGACCTTAGTACCTTGCTGAAGAGGATGTCGACAGGGAAGGTTCGGCCAGGAATGTGAAAGATGGGAACGTTCCCAAAGAAAGCAGCAAACTTCTCCGCGTCCATAGTGGCTGAAGTGACAATAAGCTTCAGGTCTGAGCGTCGAGCTACTACCTAAACAAGAGATATCTGTCAGGGGGTCCTGCCAAACAGGTGGTGCTCTAAGACACTGGACTCTGTCTTTCCCATAACAGCAACACAATGCCCATACGTATGAGGCGACACACCCAGCAGGGGTCAAAGCAGACTGACACCAGAAACATGAAACACTCTGAGCAGGAACCAGGAGTCAGAGGCAATAGGTGAACCTACAAAACCTGTCTACGGCACAAAGCCAGGATATCTTCATCAAAGCACCCTAGCCAAGCCACAAAAACTCACTTCATCTTTTCCAAAATGCACCCAAATCCTTTCCAGACTCTCAGAACAACTCTCCATTGCTGCTAGCTAGAATAAACCTAGACAAAGATTCAGTGGCCACGGTAAGGATGACTCCCCAGAAAGCCTCACCTCTCGAAGCAACCCAAACAGCACATCTGTGTTCAGTGAACGCTCATGGGCTTCGTCCATGATGATGGCACTATAATGATCCAGGTCAGCCTCACGCAGGGATTCTCTAAGCAGGATCCCATCTGTCATGTATTTTATCACAGTGTTTTCTGAAGTACAGTCTTCAAAGCGAATAGCATAACCCACCTATGAAAGCAGAGAGAAGGCCCAAGGGCTATGCTTGGCTCATGATTCACCTTCTAGGCACACTCTTCAATCTGATACCCCTCACTGAGGAGAGAGACAACATAATATTCTAACCTTGCCTCCCAGATACCTTTAGGCAGGACTAGAATCACCAAGCTACAAATCCAGCTGCCCCCAAAGCCCCCAAGTGTCCCTTCTTATCTGCTTACCTCCTCTCCAAGGCTTCCTCCCATCTCTTCACTGACTCTCTTGGCTACTGACATGGCAGCCACACGTCGGGGCTGGGTACAGCCAATCATGCCATAGTCTGTATAACCATCCTCATGTAAATACTGAGTCAGCTGAGTGGTCTTTCCGCTCCCTGTCTCCCCCACCACTATCACAATGCTGTTGTCTCTAGAGGGGCAGAAGAGGCAGAAACATTAATGAACCTAACTGGAAGAAAAAAACCAAGGTTCCAGAAAGAAATATCCAAAGGCACCATCTCCAACCCACATCTTAGTTCCCCCTCAAGTTGCTCAGAGGAAGCCTAGTATAACAGAAATAATCTATTTGTTCAAAAGGGGGGGAAAAAAGTCCTTTGTACTGAAGCAAAGGAAAAGCAATGAGCTTTTCAGTGAAAAGGCAGGGACAAGAACTAGACCTGTGAGTTCACTGATACGTGGAACTCCCAGGTGAGGAAACTCCCTCTACCAATGCAGGGCAACATTTTCTCTACAACTTCTGGTCTTCAAGAGATGCCCAGGGCAATAATAGGTTCAGTGACTTGCCCAGGGTCACACAGCCAGGATTCATGAGTGGTAGAACTTGAACCCAGGTCTGTCTGACTCCACAGCTGGCTATCTACTACACTAGTAAAAAGAGACCTATCTAAAAAAAAAAAAGCAGAGTATACTCTTGCCTGGAAAAGACAGTGTAAAACCTACCAGTCTCTGCCTTCTGAAGTGTGATAATGAAAATAAGGGATAAGAGAAAAATGTAAATGTTCAATGGACCATGGGGATCTTGTGCTGTGATACCAACAGAAACCACCAAAATGAAGGATCAGACCATGGAAGACACCAAGGTGCCCAGTGGGAGGTCAGGAAGGAATACTGTCCCTTCTCCACCTTCAACAATACTGGGCAAACCAAAAGAAGCAAGCAAGGAAGGCAAAACAAAGGTGTGTAGACAAGGGGCAACCTCCCCCAGGCCGTGGTACCTGACAATGGTAAGTAGCTCCTGCTGCACTGCAAAGATGGGCAGGTACTGTCTCTGTTCCAGAATTGACTTCTTTTTTGCAAACTCACTGCTGGCTTCACTCTTTTTCTTCATATGATTAGCAAATTTCTGCTCTGTCCTGAAAACACATAAGAGGAGCTTGAGGCCCTTGCCTGGTCCTCCTCTAATTTCCTGCCTAGTTTATGTTTCTCCACCCACAACCAGGTATGAAGAGAATTAAACCTTGGAAAAATACTATGATCAAAGAAAGAGGAGAAAGACACGTATGTATAAGCATGTTTCTGGAAGCTCTTCCAGCAAAGAACCAGAAGCTAAGGGGGGGGAGGGGCCCATCAACTGAGAAATGGCTGAACAAATTATGGTATATGAACATGATAGAATACTACTGTGCAGTAAAGAATCATGAAGGCTAGTTTCAGAGAAACCTAGGAAGACAAAGTAATGCAGAGTGAAGTAAGCAGAACCAGTAACAGTAACCCTGTAAAGACAAACAACTCTGACAGACTTAAAAACTCTCATCAATGTGGCAACCAACCACAATCAGAGGTCCCATTACATGAACTGCGTTGTCACCTCCTGACAGAGAGCTGATAGATTCGAGACACATAATGAGACTTATTTTTGGACATGGGCACTGTGGGGATTCGTTTTGCCTGACTACCTATATTTGCTACAAAGGTATTGTTTTCATTTCTTTTTTTTTTTCTTATCGGGAGAAGGAGAGATGGAAGAGAAAGAAAATAAATGCTTGTTGATTGAAAAAAAAAGTAATACGTAAAAAGTTACATAAGATACCACAGCAAAGAGCAACCTCTCAGGCCTGAAGAAACAGGTATTATCCTGGAACAGCTCTCTAAGAGTCTATTACCCACAAAATCAAATAAAGTCAAATGAGGAACAGAGAAAGTCATGCACACTAAGTGGACAAATTCACTGAATTTGCCCATGTACAAAAAGTAATCTGCTCAGAACTAAAGCAGTCAACTATTAATTTTTGAATAACCTCAAGCTACCTCAGTTTAACTCTAAGGAATGGAACTGCTATTACTTGGGCAGCATAAAGAATCAGGCTCAGAGAGCCCTCCTACTTGGTTCAATTATACCACTTCCTCCCTCTCTGGATGGAGCAGAGCTTCATCTCCAAACAAATATGACAACCATTTTTCTTATTTTTCCAGACCTTTTCTCTGGAAAGCCCATGCATCTCCACATCCTGATGAAGCTGCAAGCAATAGAGTGACCGACCCATCTCCCTCGCATGGATGAGGCCTCAGCTTGGCTCTTCATCAGCTTATATAAGCTTCAAAATAGCTTCACCACTTTTTCAGAGGACTGTACATGTCAGATCCTGAGATCTAACTAAAGCTACTTTTTTGTAACTTCATCTAGTTATTCCAAGCTTATTAATAGAATGCGCGATTAAGTACATCAAATAGAGAAAAAGGAGGGGAAAATGTCAAAAGCTGATCACCTCCTTACCTGGGAAGTTGGTTTGTCCACTGACTAGAACATGGCTCACATCAGTCCAAAAGAACTAGCTAAGATCCTGCAGACTTTATCCTAGGTAATATTAACAATCTTGAAAATTAAGCTTCTAGGAGCTGAAGTGGAGACAGGGGAAGAGGGAGGAGAGCAAAAGTCTTAAAAGTCTTTTTGTCTCAAGTTCCAAGTGATATCATACTTTCTGAACCACGGGTCCCTCAGTTTTGAACACATTACAAATTAATACTCTCTTTGAAATGCCCTGACCTCCCAAGAATGGAAAAAAGACAAACTCAAGGAAGGACTGTTCTAACCTCAAGAATGCTTAAGTACCATCAAGGACCTCTTCCTACCTGTAGTCTACTTTGCCATCTTCTGTCAAAGGCTTATCCGGTTCTTCCTCTTTCTTAAGGCCCATAATGTCTCCCAATTTGGTACCAGCCAGTTCCCAATGCTTGTGCTGGGCCTAAAACGTCGGAGAAAAGTAGGTCAATCTCATCCAGTACCACTACTGTGTCCACAAACAATCTGCCCATTTGACAAATGGCAAACTCCCACAAGGCAATTGGGGTCAATGAATCCCATGGCCTGACTACAAAGAATTAAGGTGTCTGAGCCCCTGTGGATTCCAACATACAACTGGCATAACTGAAGGAGTTTGGGAGAGGAAGGCAGTTCACTCTCCCCACACAAGGTTCTGGCCAGGTCTCCAAAGGAACTCTTCTTGTGAGGTCCAGTGAAGACCAAGCCCTACCTCCAGGATAATGCCACCCAACGTTCACCGTACGGTTTCATCAATCCCACAAAACCAACCTTTTTACGCTCCTTCTGCTCCCTGTGCTTGCGTACTGTCTGGCTGCCTTTTCGAGCAATAATGGCCAAGTCAGAAGTAGCATCTTTGACTGGAATCACAGGCTCTGGCTACAAGAAATTAGGAAAAAGAGAAATTCCCCTTCAGTCATGAAATCTTTCAAACAACAAAAGGCAGCCATTTCAAAGTGCTCCTATTTAACTATTAAAAAGTTGTTTGGGTTTTTTTTTCCTAAGTTCACTCATCTACAGAAACCGAGTGCTAACTTTTCTACATGGCGTGGTAATAGCTGCCATAGGAGATAAATGATCTTGGCCCCATTGCTTATCTTTCCTCTCCTCATCCAGGGAAGCCCTTACCTGTTTGGTAAAAACAATGCGCCCATCCAGAAACGGTGGCACCAGATTATGCACCAGCAGATGCACCTTGGCTGCATTATCTTCCTCAAAATCTTCATCCACTTCAAGTCGATGGACCACACCACTAGTCAGCATGCGATTAGTCTCCCAGCGCTCATTATCCTATGGGGTTCCACAGACAGACACAATAAATCAATAAAAAGATGACAAAATAAATGATCTCATTGACTCAGAACAGAATCCTACTTAAACAGAATTAAAGAATCACAGAAAAGTAGAAAGGACCAACCCATGATACCCCCACTACTCCATACTTGACAAGTGGTCATCCCACCTTAGCTTACAGACATGAGGTAGCGGCACTGGGCCCAGCTTGAGGCAGCCCGTTCTCCAGCTTTATTAGGAAGTTTGTCTTGCTCTCAAGTCTAAATTAGCCTGTTTGCAATTTCCATCCAATGCTCCTGGGTCAGCCCTCTTTAGTCCAATAGAACCAGTCTCATCTCTCCCCCACATAACAGCTTTTCAAATATTTAAAGATGGCTCTCCTGTCTCCCCTGAGTCATTTCTTCTCCAGACTAAACATGCCCAGCTCCTTCAGACAACCTTCCCATACCACAGACTTAAGGCTCCTCACAATCCTGGCTGCCCTCTGTTGGACTAGCTTATCAATTTTGTTAAAATGTGGCACACAGAAGTGAACAGTACTCCAGAGGACACCAGATGACAGCAGAGCACAAAAGAATTATCCTCAAAGCTGTGCCTCTCTTAATGAAGCTCAAGATTTCATTAATTTTGGGAGCTGTTAAGGTGCACTACTCACTCATACTGAGCTTAAAGTCCACCAAAACTCCCAGATCTTTTTCAGAACAACTGCTCTCTGACAATAGTCCCATAATGACTTCCCCCATCTTATACCTATTCGTTGAAAGTTCAATAAAGATACTTGCAAAATAAGGGACAAAGCCAGTAAGCAGACTTGGCAAAATCTGACTTGCAGTTTCTTGTAGAATTAAATCATTGACCCCAAATGACTATAATACTTTGTGGAGCTTCAGCAAGCCACTCAAATCCTTTAGACACATCAAATCACAATAGACAGCTTCCCTAGCAAACAGGTATGCATTATAAATTTAAACCTGCAAGAGATATCAGAAGTTATCTCACCCTATCCCCTCATGTTACAAATAATCTTAGTTAGCTCAGAGATTAAACAGTGCAAGTTAGAGAACAGATCTTGTGTCAATTTCCCATCAGAAGCTCCCACCTAGTAAGTGGCCAGCTTGCCAAGTAAGTGGCAAGTTTTATTTTTAAAAACTTCACACTGCTATATTCTTCTGGTATCACTATCAACCTCGTTTGAACAATGAGAAAAAATAATTTGCTCATGGCCCCATATCCTACGAATTGCCCAGTTACTAGACCAATATACTGCCACCATGAGGTCTGAGGTTGACCAGTAGACTTTAAATTGGATTCCTCCATCCCTACCTCATTGATTTGTCTCCGCTGGGCTGAAATGCGTTTTTGTTTCTGTTTGTGCAGGTGTTGTTCTCGTTTCTTCACATAGTCTTCCGAGGAGTAAGCCAGTGGGTTATGAAACTCATCATATCCCTCATCCATCATGTACCAGTCCCGATCAGCTTGCTACAGATTAAAAAGGAAAAAATAGGTATTACATTAGACAGCACCTTTGAATGGGACAGCTATTATGAGACAGGTATGGCTACCTAATGAAATATCAACAATACTTAGTCGATACACTGTGATCTTCTAGGTGAGGGTGCTGGACCAAACTCCTATCCTACTATAATTAGGTAAAAACACAGGGAAGAAACATTATATTTGGTATGAAGTATAATAGCAGTTCACAGATACACCACATGGTGGCACCAACAGACAACAAAAAGAGGTAGCTGGGCCTGACCTCATTATTCCAGCCCTTCACTGTGGAAAGACCAGATTATCACTGAACTATATAGTGGAGCTGTGACCTGTCCAACCATTTTGGAAAAAAATAAACAATTATTCTAAGAAAGTCCCTAAAATGTTCACAGCCACTGACTCAGAGACTTCACTGCTAGGAATAGGTCCAAAGATGACAACGACCAAAAAATCCCAGAGAGCAGCCTATTTACAGCAGCAAAGAACCAGAAATAAAGGCGATACCTAGGGATTAGAGAATAACTAAACATGGACAGTAGGATATGGATATAACGAAATATTACTGTGGTGTAAGAAATGACAAATGTGATTAATACAGAAAAACAAAGAAAGACTAAATTGAGGCAAAGAAAAAAAACAGAACCAAAGAAACAATATCCACAATGACTTCAACAACGTAGATGGAGAGAACAAGACCAGAAAAAACTAAATGTTGCCAAATCATGACCAAGCTTGGCCCCAAAGAAGGCACCTCCCTGACTAGGGGCTGTGGGTATGGAATATAGTCAGAGTTTTTTCCAATTTGTGGGTTAGTTTTGCTGAATTGTTCCCCCTCTTTGATACCAGAGATTACTTTCTGAGAAGGGGAGAGTAGAGAGATATCCTGAGAAACATCAGTGACACAAAAACAAAAGCTAGCAATAAAAATGTGTTTCAAGAGTCCCTGTACCACAGGCAAGCAGCTAGAAATTCTACTCCTATCTAATAATAATGGTATTTATATAGCACTATAAGGTTTACAAAGTGCTTTGTATACATTGTTTCATTTGGTCCTATCACTCAAGAGTTGCTCACCCAAAGGTTACCACTACATCTCTTCCTCAACAAAAAGGAACCAGGAGAAGAAAAAGATATTTACTCTCTGGTCATCTTCCCATTGTTGTCGCTCCTCTTCTGTGTCAAAAGAGATTCCATCTTCTCCATCTTCTCGCCTCCCTGAAAGATGATGAACTGTTAGCAACAAATGGTACCCTATCTCATCCTTAAGTCCTCCTGCTGTGAGGAAAGGATACCCCAGGTGAGTGTGTCAAACTCAAAGAAAAACAAAGGTCAGTAATGTGTACATAAGGACCCCTGCAAGCTGCATACTTAGTTTTAAAATATAATATCACTTGTTTTATTGCATTTTTTATTTTGTTACATATTTCCCAACTACATTTTAATCTGCTTCTGGCCTCACTTGGGAGTGTTGAGGGCCACATGTGGCCATGGGCCATGTGCGTGACATGATTGCCCCAGATCGCTATTCTCGAAACACGGCCCTCACTCAGTTTTATCAAAGCTTATTATCTTATCTCTCTATTCCCTATCCCACTGTATACGTTACCTCGGCCTCTGGAAAGCCGAGGGGTAGACCCCAGGTGTCTTCTGTCGTCAGCCCATTCATTGTATTTATATGATGGGGTAGGTAGAGGTGTGTCATCTGGGCACTTGCTCCTCACAGACCTGGGAAAAATACACATTGATAACACTGACCAAGTTCTTCAAACAAAAAATATCACCCATATTAATTACATCCCCCTTCCACTTATCTCTTCTACTACAGAGGCCTTGGCCCTCACCATGTTTACAGACAATCTAACTTCTTGACACCCTCCAAGTGAAGCTGAGCAGCTAGGTAAGCACAGTGGATAGAGTGGCAGACATGGAGTCAGAAGATAAGTTCCTATCTGGCCTCAGATACTTTCCAGTAGTGTGACCCTGGGCAGACCACTTAACCCTGTTTCCCTCAGTTCCTCATCTACGAAAAATGAGCTGGAGAAGAAAACGGCAAACCACTCCAATGTCTTTGCCATGAAAACCCCAAATGGGGTCACAAAGCGTCAGACACAACTGAAACAAATGAGTAACAATAACAAGTGGAGTTAGGCCACTTAACCCACAACATTACCGTTCTTTATCGCGAGTGGAAGAAGTCCGGTGACTCCTCTCAGAATCTCGATAGGAAGGCACTGGGGAGGGTGATTCCCACTGAGAACGCCGGGAGCTACCATATCCACTATCTTCTTCTTCCCAGTTAGAGCGTGAAGGAGTTGCTGCATCTGGCACCAAAACAAAAAAGGTATATAATTACTCAACTTCACATCTCATGCAAAAGACCCTGAGCTAAGGCACAGGTTAAAAAGCACCGCGAACCTGAACACTATTGCCACGGAGATCTGGAACCAGGATAATCTGGACAACGAGAACGTTGAAACCCAGAGAAGGAATATTACTCTTATGTCACATACTAACCATCCAGCTTACCTCTGGGTCGATGTCTTGGGCTCTCCGGTTCACTCCTTCTGCTGCTCCGTTCCGAGCCTCCATCTCGGTCTGATCGGCTGCTGTGCCGACTCCTGTCCCGTTCATCTTCCAAAAATTGGGCACGCATTAGAATGTAAACTCCTTGACAGTGGGCATTGTTTTATTCTTTCTATTTGGAGCCCTAGTGGCTGGCATAGTGACTGGCACATAGCAGGCACTTAACAGATGGTTGGCAATTGTTGATATACACGCATAGCATTGGTTTGACCACAGCCTACCCTTGAGGGAAGGCAGACCTCCCCACTACTCCCAGGAAGAAGTCAAAGACTTTACCTCTCTCTCTCTTCCGGTCATGGTCTCGATCCCGAGTTCTCTCCTTTTTCCGGTCCTTTTCTTCTTTGGAGGAGGCATAGACACCATGTTCTCGCCTTTCCCGTTCTCTTTGTCTGCTGCGCTCCCAGAACTCTTCACTCACACCACCAGGATGGGATGGTGTCTCTACCCGGGCAGCTCGATAATGTCTGAACCAGGAGGAGAGAGAAAATTGGCACTAAAAGACTTTTGTCCCCAAAAGCTCTTGGTTGCTCCAAATGAGTATTCTGCCCTTTATTCTGCTATCTTCCCAGAAGACCAGTCTTATAAATAGCACTGACCAAGTCAAAAGATTTGGGTTCTAGTCCCTCCTTACCTACCAAAGTCTCCACCTGATCTTTAGTCAGTAATTATTCTTAAAAGTCTCCCCTGCCCCACTGATAAGGTGAGAATGCCTAAGTTTTTGTGATCATTACAAAAATTTAAAATTGGCATTTATGGAGGCATAAAGACAAGTTATTACAGTGTACTACCATTAGTTCATCACCTTTTCGTTCTACCATCTAAGTGACTTTACCTGTCTTTCCTGCTGCTTCGGCTGGCCTGGTCACCCCCTTCCTCTTCAGAATCCTTCTGATCATCCTTGCTTTCCTCCCAGTCCTTGTAGGAAGAGACTCTGGACTTCTTCTTATCTTCCCCATCATCCTTTTCCTCTCGCTCCCTCCGTTTTAATGCAGCCAACAGATCCAACCCCAGCAATGAGGGACGAGGTGCAGGGGCTTTGAAAACATGTTGCTCACTAGCTGCACTTTTGGTCTTGCAAATGAGGCCACCAACCTGTGTCTCTTGGTCAATGCCTTCTAGCCGATGAATTGAGGCCTCACTCTCATCATTGGCGTCTTCCATCACAGGCTTAGGGAACTCTCTGAAAAGGCAAATCATCAGGCATCAGGAGGGAAAACATGAGCTTCAGAGTTCCCTAGAAAGGCTTCAGTAATGAACATGCTAGAACTTCTTGAATTACTTTTGAATAACCTGGGGCCTCGAAGCTACATGTGGCCTTCTAGGTCCTGGGGTCTGACTCTACTTGGATGTGGCCATTTGACTGAGTCCAAGTTTTACACAAGAAATCCCCTCTAGGTCCTTGGATGCCACCTTTTGAGTGAATCCAAGTTTTGCAGAACAAATCCCCTTAATAAAAGGATCTGTTCTGTAAAACTTGGACTCAGTCAAAAGGCCTCATCCAAGCACCTAGGAGGCCACATGTGGCCTCAAGGATGCAGGTTCCCCACCCCTGACCCTAGATCCAACCCCCACATACAAAAAGACCCCAAAAGAATTGTCCTCTACTCACGAGGTAGGCCTCACTAAGTGAAAGTTACGAAATAAACATACCACCTACTCCCCACAGAAACTAAAAGAAAACCTTTTCCACTCCTCTACCCTTCTAATACAAACCCCAAAAAGTCAACAGTAGTAAACCTTTTGTAATACAGGTAATAGAGGACTACCACAATATTATCCATATTTCATCATTTATTTTATATGAGGTTACCTGAAGAACAAGAGTGACCCTCAACCTGTGTAACAAGTCATGTTATCTTGCAATTTACTTAAATTATCAGAATTAAAAAATGGTGCTCTGGGAGAATCTTCCTATACATCCGATGACAAAACCATCAATGACTCTAAAATCATTTAACCCTATGTAGTAAAATTCTTACTTACACCTCATCCCACAACATTTACGTTAAAATATAGTCTCTTCTGAATGCCCCTTCACCCTGAAACACCTTAAAAAGACACGTGGTACAACCTTAAATTGTTAACCCAATTCCTATTAACATACATAGCTCTGTGGAAGAGCATGTTCATAGACTGACATTCACAAAATCTGGTGACTCATTTGGGTGTAGCAGCAAGTGCTGGATCTGGAGTCTGAGGGCTTGAGTTCAAAGTCCTGGCTCTGGACCTGTTCTGTGACCTCAAGCAAATCTCATAACTTTCTGGACCTCAGTTTCCTCATCTGTAAAACAAGAATATTTGACCAGAAGAGCTCTAGTTTCCTTTCCAGGCAATGAATTTTTTTCTAAGACCAAGTCTGTATGAAAAGATAAATTCAATAATAAAGAGAAGGGGGCTGGGTGTCACACATGGACTGTAAAGAGGAGGGATCTAAACTTGAGTCAAGGGAACTAAGCCCTAAGAACACTTCAAAAGGCGTTAACTAAGCGCTTACTATGTCAGTCAACAGCTGGTAAGCATTTATTAAGCAACTATTAAGTGCAAGGCACTGTAATAAACAGTAAACGTTCAAAGTAAGGCAAAATCCAGCCCCGGCCCTCAGGAAGCTTCCATTCTAACGAGGAGACAACGTGCGAAGTGGCGTCCAAACAAGAGCCCCAGTCAATGGGGAGGGGGCGGGGGGGTAAGCCCCGCGCTAGGGAAGCGCTAGCGGGCCCTCTGCCCCAGCCCCCTCATCTCACACGAAGACCCCAGAGGCCCAGAAACGTGACCCCGCTGGCCTCGGGCCCCGGACCTCTCTCCTTCCCAGGCCGGCTGCCTCGCTCGGTAAAGAAAAGAGGGTCGGCAAGGCACAAAAGGTTCTGCGGGCCCCGCAAAGAAGGGACGCGTCCCGAACTTCCCGGGCTAAGGCAGGGACAGCATCCGCGACCCCTGGTCCGTAGCCCCATGCAGAGCCAACCCCGGTGAGGAGAGGAAGAGCCTACTCACCACGCCACCCAGGGGCTCTTCGCGGCCCCACCGCTCCTCTACTTGCCCCACATCCGTCGCCTCAGAAGCCAGTGGAACGGAACGCCTCACAAGCGGCCATTCCCGTCCCACAAAGCTCCACGGCGTCGGCTCTAGCCGGACGCCCGCACCATCGAGAGCGGCCCGAGAACCATAGAGCTGAGCGACAACTAAGCTCCCCCCACCGGGGAGGAAGCGCTAGAGCGGCCTCTTGCTGCGCCCCAATCACAGAGATTTCCGACTCTCCCTGACAGCCAATCGTACACCCACGAATCCGAAGGCGAAGGAGCCCTGGGAGGTGTCGTCAGAGCTCGTGGACCGCTGATTGGTAAATGCAGGCGGAAGCGATTCAAGCTCGGGGACTTCCGGTCGGGCGTAAGTGAGAGGAAGAGGATGGTGTCTTCCGGCAGTTAAGCTTGCAGAGAGAGCCGAGAACCTGAACGCGCAGCGCGCGCCGACCCCAGGAAACTCGAGGTGGAAGCTGCGTGTGCGCGCATGCGCGTCAAAACGTTCTTCCGCTTCCTCACCCATGACCCCCCTGCCTAATTTGTCTGTGGAAGGGTTGCTAAGCAACGGCGGCTCCGGGTGGTGCCGCGTCGACGCCCAGCTGGCGTTGGCACGCGAGGCGGGAGCCGGGGTGTGAGGCGGGTCCAGGGTGGCTCGGGAGGGCAGTGATGGAGGTGAGGAAGGTGACCTCGGGCCAGCTCTGTGGGCCTCAGTTTCCTTCGCCTGTAAAATGGGGTGGGGGTGGGGGGCGTAGACTAGATGAAATCATAAGATCCCCTCCCTGTCCCAAGCCCACACCCCTACCTTGACACCCGTGCCCCATTGCCCCTTGCTGTCACCTCCCCCCTCTCTTATTAGCCCCGTTAATTAATTAATGGTATCCGCTGGATGCATGGCCTTGGTATGACCAGCTGGTCTTAGCTGCTGGTCAGCCCGGTCTCCGCACGTGCCCCTGCCCCTTCTCTGCGTGGTGCTGGAGAGGCGTCACTGCGCATGTTTTTAAAAAGACCCCCAAGGAAGCGTGCACTGCATTGGGCAGACCTTTAGGAGATGCAGGGGTGGACAACAGTGGACACCGGTACCGTCAAGGTTAACGAGTGGTTATTTGTTTGATCTGCATTAGGCAATATGTCCACCTTCTACTTGGGTATTTTGCAATAGCTCTGTTACCCCCATCCAGGAGGGTACTTAGAGGTCACCCAGCCTTGTGTAGGAAGGAGGGATGAGTCAGACAGAGAGCCAGGGCCAGGTCTGGGACTGCCCTTAGCCCAGGGACTGGCACATAGAGGGCACCTCATAAATATTGATTGATTGGCTTGGTTATTTCTGCTCAACTAAGCATGCATTTATTTTAGTTAATGATTTATTTTGTCTTGTAGGATCAGGAAAGTACTTTGTTAAGTTATATAAATGGCAGTTATTTTTAGTTATACTGGTAGCCCTGTGCTTTTATGAAAACTTCAATCTTTGCAAAGGGAGGTGACAAAGATAGGTTGTCGAGGCCTTTTTTGAAAAATATGAATTTGAATCTAGGGTTTCCACAGACATTCCTGATGGATTAGTGGTTAGTGGAAAGTATGGTTTGAGGAAAAGCGCGTGTGTGTGTGTGTGTGTGTGTGTGTGTCTATGTCTATTACCTAACTGTTATCCTCAGACTTGAACCACACATTCTAATAACATCAAATAAGGCCTTTCGTGTAGATCTGCTTTTGAGTTCATCTGTCCTTCAGCACTGACCCTGTGGCTTTATTTTAGGTCTGGTAGTGAGAGCTAACATTTGGATTGGTTCAGGATGAGCCTCCTGCTGCCCAAGCTTGCATCCAAAAAAGAGGTAGACCAGGCAATCAAAAGTACCGCAGAAAAGGTTTTGGTCCTCAGATTTGGAAGAGATGAGGATCCTGTCTGTCTGCAGATAGATGACATCGTAAGTGTGTTTTACACAGCATCCTTTAGGCTACATATATTCCCCACTATCCACGTATAAAGTGATTGTAATGAAGGTAGTGCCCAGAGAGATGCGTGCCATGATTATCATCGGTGCAGTTCTTGCTGTATCTGCATACAGCAGTGGACCTATGAAAATATAGAGACACAATTGGCTCGTTTCTCTTCATTCTGGGTAAAGGCCTCGCAAAGCACCTGGACGGTGGAGGAAGGAATGGGCGAGGTGCTTCAGGTTGTACCTGCTATTTATGTTGCCACCATCAACAGTATAAATTGTAGACAGGAAGAGAAAGCAGATGGATGGAATGGATGAAATAAGCATTTATTAAGCACCCACTGTATACTAGGCATTGCGATAAGGTCTTTTTGCAAATATTATCACACTTGATCCTCACAGCAGCCCTGGGAGAAAAGTACTATTATTATACCCATTTTATACTTGAAGAAACTAAGGCAAACAGTGATTAAGTTACTTGCCCAGGGTCACACAACTAATAAGTGTCTGAGGCCAGATTTGAACTCAGGTCGTCTTGACTCCTGGCCCAGCTCTTGATCTACTTTGCTACCAGCTGCCCCTGATAAAAAGGAATGTATGTGAACAGCTTTAGGCCCTCCCATGGAATGGTTAAATGATGTGCCTAATGTAGCATAATATCAAAACTAAATTTTCTTAACCCTTGGTACAGTGTTTTGTTAACATACTACTCAGAAACACATCGCGGAAAACAACTAGCTTCTTCCTGTATTATAATCTCTATCTTTTTTCAATTCCACAGCTTTCTAAGACTTATCATGACTTAAGTAAAATGGCTGTGATATATCTGGTGGATGTGGACCAAACACCAATTTACACCCAGTATTTTGACATCAGTTATATTCCATCTACTATCTTTTTCTTCAATGGGCAGCATATGAAAGTGGATTATGGGTAAGTGAAATTGACATACTTTGTTTATGCAAGCTTAGAAATTTGCACTATCAAAACAGTCTTATTTGTTTATTTGGTTTAAACATGATTTTTGTCACATGACAATCTTGAAATAATTAAATCTTGAAACTGGCGTTTCCCCAATTAGTATCCCCTTTCTAAATTTCCTCTTTTCAAGGAAAAAACTTAAGTTTTTTCCTGAAAACCTTAGCTTTTGCTAAGCATGTCACAGATAAGTAATATAATAATAATGAAAAATGTAGATATATAGTTTATATGTTTATAAAGATAACATATATGCGTATATATACTTTCCCTTTATATATTTATAAAAATAATATATACACTTTCCCTTGGAAGTGAGAAGGCTACAGCATCTTAAAAAAATCTAAAGGTACAGTTTGACACTTTCATGAGAAGCAGCAATTTTCCTGGGTATGATGGGTAAATGTCTATTTCCTATTAAGTTGGTTACATTTCGGGATATAGTGACAGAATGATTTGTAAAATACTATCAAATTTTTGAATCTGACCAATGCAAGGTAACTCTTCAAAATTTGTACTAAGGAATTCAGGTTAACCTTTAACCTAAAATGATTAAATGTTTTTTAAACTTCTAGGACCAATAATTTCTGTTTACAAAAGAGTATAGTACACCTCGTTTTATAACTTAAATATGCTTCTTCAACATAAAACTGATAGCAATGCTTCTTGTACAAAATGGAAATTATTTATTTATTTCCAGTTCATTATCTTTGTAGTTAATACCATTGACTGTTGCTGAAATTGAGTTCTCTGTTTGTCTATGTTGCTATTGTATATTTTAAAAGTATAACTTCAAGTCACTGGGATCATGTCTGCTTACCCATGCTCTTTGTATAGTAAATGCTTTGGACAGTGAAACGTAACTAGGAAAATTTTGAAATTCATTCCCTTTTGGCCAAGATGGCGGCTGGAAAGCAGGTATTTGCGTGAGCTCCCCACCAGGTCCCTCCAAACACCTATAAAAAATGGCTCTGAACAAATTCTAGAACTGCAGAACCCACAAAATAGCAGAGGGGAACAGGGCTCCAGCCCAGGACAGCCTGGATGGTCATGGGGTAAAGTCTATTGCACACGGGGCTGGGAGCAGAGCAGAGCCCAGCCATGGGCTGCGCCTGCACCAACCAGACCAGGAGCTGGGCGGAACAGGCCCTAGTGCCCTGAATCAGTGAGCTGTGGCAGTTACCAAACTTCTGAACCCACAAACACCAAAGACAACAGAGAAGGTTGGTGGGAAAAGCTGCTGGGGACAGAGTGAAAGGAGTTCCTGGTTAGGTCACCACCCTGGGGGCAGTGGAGGTGGTGCAGCTACAGAACTACAGCTGCAGTTGCTTCCGGCCCCAGGCCCACCTGGTGGGAGGATTTAAGTGGCAGATCAGAGCAGGAGTGCAGAGCCTGCTTAAGATCTGAGTCAGGTTCTGATTGGAGGTTCTTGGGGGAGGAGGAGGGCTGGTGTGGCAGAGCTTGCTGTGAGAAATAGCTCTGAAAACAACAGCACATCCCCTCAAGCTTGGAACAAAGTACTCTCTACTCTACAAGCAGTCATACCCTGACGAAAAGCTCAAGGGTCAAGTAGTTGGCTGGGAACATGGCCAGGCAGCAAAAACGCACTCAGATTCAGACTCATACTTTGGAATCTTTCTTTGGTGACAAAGAAGACCAAAACATACAGCCAGAAGAAGTCAACAAAGTCTAAGAGCCTACATCAAAAGCCTCCAAGAAAAACATGAACTGGTCTCAGGCCATGGAAGAGCTCAAAAAGGATTTGGAAAAGCAGTTAGAGAAGTAGAGGAAAAATTGGGAAGAGAAATGAGAATGATGCAAGAAAACCATGAAAAACAAGTCAATGACTTGCTAAAGGACACGCAGGACTGAAGAAAGGACTGAAGAAAATAACACCTTAAAAAAGAGACTAACTCAAATGGCAAAAGAGCTCCAAAAAGCCAACGAGGAGAAGAATGCCTTGAAAGGCAGAATTAGCCAAATGGAAAAAGAGGTCCAAAAGACCACTGAAGAAAATACTACCTTCAAAATTAGATTGGAGCAAGTGGAAGCTAGTGACTTTATGAGAAATCAAGATATTATAAAACAGAACCAAAGGAATGAAAAAATGGAAGACAACGTCAGATATCTCATTGGAAAAACCACTGACCTGGGAAATAGAACCAGGAGAGATGATTTAAAAATTATTGGACTACCTGAAAGCCATGATCAAAAAAAGAGCCTAGATATCATCTTTCAAGAAATTATCAAGGAGAACTGCCCTGATATTCTAGAGCCAGAGGGTAAAATAGAAATCGAAAGAATCCACCGATCACCTCCTGAAAAAGATCCCAAAAAGAAAATGCCTAGGAATATTGTTGCCAAATTCCAGAGCTCCCAGATCAAGGAGAAAATACTGCAAGCAGCCAGAAAGAAATAATTTGAGTATTGTGAAAACAATCAGAATAACACAAGATCTAGAAGCTTCTACATTAAGGGATCGAAGGGTATTCCAGAGATCAATGGAACTAGGATTAAAACCAAGAATCACCTACCCAGCAAAACTGAGTATCATGCTCCAAGGCAAAACATGGATTTTCAATAAAATAGAGGACTTTCAAGCTTTCTCAGTAATAAGACCAGAGCTGA
Organism: Trichosurus vulpecula; assembly: GCF_011100635.1. NCBI lineage: Eukaryota > Metazoa > Chordata > Mammalia > Diprotodontia > Phalangeridae > Trichosurus > Trichosurus vulpecula. The sequence goes on from NC_050575.1 coordinate 395,716,864, forward strand.
ATAGAAAATTTGACTTTCAAACACAAGAATCAAGAGAAGCATGAAAAAGTAAACAAGAAAGAGAAATCACAAGGGACTTAATAAAGTTGAAGTGTTATGTTTACGTTCCTACATGGAAAGATGATGTGTATAATTCATGAGACCTTAGTATTAGGGTAGCTGAAGGGAATATACATATATAGAGAGACAGAGGGCACAGGGTGAGTTGCATATGAAGGGATGATATCTAAAAAAAAAATCAAATTAAGGGATGAGAGAGGAATATATTGAGAGAGGGAGAAAGGGAGAGATAGAATGGGGTAAATTATCTCGCATAAAATTGGCAAGAAATAGCAGTTCTGTTGGGAGGGAAGAGGGGGCAGGTGAGGGGGAATGAGTGAATCTTGCTCTCATCGGATTTGACCTGAGGAGGGAATAACATACTCACTACAGGAAAGAAGGAGGAAGGAGATAAAAAAGGGGGGATGATAGAAGGGAGGGCAGATAGGGGGAGGAGGTAATCAAAAGCAAACACTTTTGAAAAGGGACAGGGTCAAGGGAGAAAATTGGATAAAGGGGGATAGGGTAGGAAGGAGCAAAATATGGTCAATCTTTCACAACATGAGTATTGTGGAAGGGTTTTGCATAATGATACACATGCGGCCAATGTTGAGTTGCTTGCCCTCTTAGGGAGGGTGGGTGGGGAGAGAAAAGGGGAGAGAATTTGGAACTCAAAGTTTTCAAAGAAGATGTTGAAAAAAAAAGTTTTTGCATGCAACTAGGAAATAAGATATATAGGCAGTGGGGCATAGAAATTTATCTTGCCCTACAAGAAAGTAAGGGAAAAGGCAATGGGTGGGGGGAGTGGGGTGACAGAAGGGAGGGCTGACTGGGGAATGGGGCAAACAGAATGTATGCCATCTTGGAGTGGGGGGGAGGGTAGAAATGGGGAGAAAATTTGTAATTCAAACTCTTGTGAAGATCAGTGCTGAAAACTAAAAATATTAAATAAATTAAATAAATAAATATGAACCAGAAAAAAAAAAAGAAATTCACTCCCTTTTACATCAGACTTTGAGTTAAATCTTTCAAATGCAAAACTGCTATACTAAGATAACCTCCTAACAAATTTTATTCCAGGCCCTATTTATGGTCAAGGCCAAAAATGAGCCTGTTGTATACAAAATCTCCCTGATGGAGAATTCATTTTATGAATTCATTCATTATGAATTCATGAAATCATTTTAGCTTTTCAGGTTCGTCATTTAAGTTTTTCAGGTTTTCAGTCATTTGGTTTGAAGCACTTCTAAATGGGGTTCTTTCTTTCTTACACCATTTCCTTTAGGTCTCCAGATCACACTAAGTTTGTGGGAAGTTTCAAAACTAAACAGGACTTCATAGACTTGGTTGAAGTGATCTATCGAGGAGCAATGCGGGGAAAACTTATCGTCCAAAGTCCAATCGATCCCAAGAACATTCCTAAATATGACCTTCTTTATCAAGGCATTTAAAACATCTACTTGAACCGAAGTTGAAGAGAGAAGTGCAGTAGAAACAACACATATAACCAAATATCCTGTTGTTGCATGACCCTGTTTTCCTAAAGCAGTCACACACCAGAGAGGGGAGGAGGGTAGAAGAGGTTTGAATTTTATATGAAATTTTAAAATGGTGTCAGACCCCTTATTAAGAGGTCGTATTGAAATTCGTTGATATTTGGTGATGCCGTGGACCCCTAATTTTCTACTATCTATACGTATTTGGTGAATTGTGCTGAATGGTGTCAATCTTGGATTTGGGCTTAATTTCTAACCTCACACCCCGCTCCCTTCCACTAACTTGCCCTTTCTCTCTCATTAGGAGAATATTACTGACCCAATTTGTCATCTATCCCAAATGAATGTAGGATATTCTTTTACATGGAGCTAATCAGTTTCAGATTGAACTATGCTTATTAGATCAAGGATGAAAATGATAAGTTGCTTTCTCCTCTAGAGAAAAAGGAACTGCCGTTTTTCGGTCACGTGTAGTTCCTTGGTCCTTTTTTTAAAAAGTCATTAATGAAACTAGACCTCTGTATAGTTGCTTCCATTTCATCCTATCTTCTGCTCTAACTTGGGGTAGGAGGGCGCAGTGAATCTCATCACTGATAGACAAGTTCTGCTCTAGAGCCTTTGGAGTGTTTTTAATAGCTTGAAATCTTTATAAATTTCTGCAACAGTGCCCTTGTTTAGAGCATAAAGTAACAATTATTATTTGTGCTGGTCTGTATAAGGTAGTGGTTCTTTTGGTAGCTGGAGGCTCAGATTCTCACCATTCTGTACCTCATCTGAGTCAAGCCCAAGTTTGAACCTTTCATGGGATGATTCTCCCCTAGTATGCCATGGCTCAAAAGAAGGAGAAGCTGAATTGGATTAGTAATAGCATTAGGGAATGCACCCTACTGGCTTCTGGACTTCTGGAATCTCTTATTCTTCCAGGGCCTCAGGGATATTACCTTTTCCCTCGAGAAGCACCATACCCCCATTTATACAAGGATTGTTATTCTAGTCACATCTCGTCTTGAAAATTTGGGGGAGTGCTTCTTTGGAGTCCTAATTTCCACAAATAGTTCTTTCTTGAGAGCCTACTTAGGGGAATAAGGACCAGACCTGTGATGTCCTTACCAAAGCTCCAAGATGAGGAAATTCACTCTCCCAACTCAAGCGGCACTTTCTCTACAACTCATGGTCTTCAAATATTCCCTGGAGGATTAAAAATTTAATTGACTCACCCAGGGCCACATAGCTAATATGTATAGAGTCAGGATTCGAATTCAGGTCTTCCTTGCTCCAAGGCCACTTCTATTAGGCCACCCTGTCTAAATAGAGTAAATAGTAACTCTCTATAAAATTATTTTCCTTCTGAATACTAGATGGATGATAGCCAATAAAATAAAATAATTATTTTCTGCTGGCTTTATTACTCCACAGGCTTTTGAAAGTTATTAAACAACTGATATGTGAAGATATCAGATATACATATGTGAATATATAGGCATACATATATACAAAGGGAAATCAGGGAAACAAAATGGACCTTGGTGAAGACAATAGTGTCTGATGGTAGGAGATTATACTTGGAAAAAGGAGAGTATAATTTGAAGGGGGAGGTAGGATTAGACAGGTGGTGGTATTGGGCTGTCTGTGACGTAAAAACAAAGAGATGGAGATAAAGAAGAACTTTCTGATTGAAAGAGTTCTGAGATTTTCCTCTCTTCTTCCAGCCTATTTGAGCTGTAAGAGAACTTAGGTCAGTATCAAACTATTTCATTTTATAAGTTATTGTCATAGCTCTTTATCCCTGGACTACAAAACTCATAGAAGAAGCTGTCTATATCCATTGCCTACACTTCCTTACATTCTACTCACTTCTCACCCCCCTGAAATGGAGTTTTCTAATCCATCATTTGATTAAAACTGCCCTCTCAGGGTTGCCAGTGGATCAACAGACATTTAGGAAGCATTTACTTCATGCTGGTGATCTCTTTAATTGCTAAGTCCAGTGGCTTTCTCTCAGTCCTCATCCTGCTTGACTGCAGCATTTGATATTTTTTACTAATCCCACCTTTTTGGATTCTTTCTATTCCTTGGGGTTTTGTGACATTGCTCTCTCTTCTTGATTCTCCTCCCATCTGTCTGATAAATTGTTTGCCAGCACATCACCCCTGTCCCATCCATTTTACATGACTGTGCCACAGGACTCTGTCCTGGGTTCTCTTGTCTCTCTATCTACATTCTCTCTTGGTGACCTCATCGGTTCCCTTTGCTTCAATTATCATTTCTATGCAGATGACTCCCAGATCTACGTATCTTGCTTTTAGATTTCTCCTGAGCTCCACTAGATATTTCCACCTGGATATTCCATGGGCATTAATTCTCAACATGTTAAAAATGGAACTCAGTGTCCTCTTCACCAAAGCCCTCCCTCTTCCTGGTTTCCTTGTATCTTCTAGTTACTCAGATTCCCAGTAGTAAGAGTCATCTTTAACTATTCTCTCTCAGGCAATGATGCCTCTCTCCTAATCCCAAACCAATCAGTTGCTAAATCTGGTTGAGACTAACTCTAAAACATCTCTCTAACCTATCCCCTTGTCTCCACTCAGTCACTGCCAGGGAACAGATCCTCATTGCCTCTGACGTGGACTGTTGTGATAGCCTCCTGTGGATCTCCTCACAAGTCTTTACCTTTTCTAATCTAGCCTCCATAAAGCATAGATGCTGCTGAAGATGCTTTGGTAGCTCCTTATTGTTTCCAGTGTAAAGAACAAACTTGTCTTTGGCGTTTAAAACCCTGGCTCCTACCTTACTTTCCAGACCAATTTCACCTGACCCTTTCTGTCCAAGACAAATTGGCCTATTCGTTGTCTCCTGTGTGCCTCTGAAGAAGCTGTTTTCCGTGCCTGGAATGCTCTCCTGCTCAAGACACAGCTCAGTTCAAGATTTCCCACATGATTTCTTTCCTGGTTCCTCCAATTATTAAGTGATCTGTATACGTGTTGTTTCCCCCAAGTAGAATGTAAGTTCCTTGAAGGCAGATATGACTTCATTTTTCTCTTCCTATTTCCAGGGCCTGACACAGAGTGGGCCCTTAATAAATACTTATTTAATTGAGTTATAGAGACAGAAACTGAGGATCAGAAAAACTCATAAACATGCCTGAGGCTATACAGATAGCTCCTAGAATGTCTGGGAATAGAGCCTAGACCTTTCCAATTTTTTGATACTAGATCATGCTTCCTTGTATTCAGGAAAGTGCCAAAAGCCCAAATCTAAATGAAGAAAACATTTTCTCTGTCTAGATTAAATTAAATTCATTCTAGCAATAATGATGGAGCTTTGTCCCATGGTCTTTCTAATAGGGCTTCAATGTTTTTTCATGGGAGACTACTTATTTGCCAGTGGTTCTGCCATTTGGATAATTTTTCACTTTTTTGCTCACTTTCCCAATGGACCCTAGCCCAAAAGTCTGCCCAGAATTGTACATGTGAGGATGACTAATGGACCAAGACTTAAAAAGAAGAACATACAAGTATGTTCAAGAGAACACTTTATTGTTTATACTTAGCTGGGCTAGCTCCCACTAACTTACAGATATTTTGTGTGACATCCAACTTGCCTAGCCCTATGTGAAATCTTGCTATCTTGTACGACTCATTACAATCCTTGAGCTGGTGTGAAAACAAAAAGCACTGAGTTCCAGCCCGCCTCCTGTTTAGTTGGTGGCTATTGTCTCTTGGATCCAGTCCAGGACAGAAGGCACTTTGACATAAACACCAAATTCAGCCACTGAACAACTCTTATCAAAGGACAGAATGCCGGCTGCATACCAGGTGTCATCAGCCTCGTCATGAACAGCAAAGGCACCACCAGCATCGCCGTAGCACGTGTCTTCTTTGAATCGGGTCAGGCCAGCACAGAATGTATGTTGGTTCAATATGGGTTGAACTCCAACAGGACTCTTCTCTTCCTTCTTTTCTGGATCTGCGCTGCCTTCATAGTGTTCTATGCATTTGTCATTGTCAGCTACAGGCAGCATGATGTACTTCAGACGTTCAGTAAAAGCGAAGTTGGTATTTCTTCCCCAGCCAGACACATAACCTACACGCCCCACTTCTGTGTAGTCTTTCTGGGGCAAACAAATGGGCATCACCTTCTCATTAACAAGGACTTTGCTTTTAAGTTTGATGAGTCCAATGTCTACCATAGAGTGGTCGGGATGTAGAATCACTCGGTCAATGTCCACAGGCTTCTTCCCCAGGAAGAGCTTCAGGGTAGGGACGATGTCTTCGAGAGTGGCATTTTCATCGTGACTCAGAAAGATATTTTTCGCTGTGGTCAGCAACCATTGATCACTAATCAAAGTAGCTCCGCTGCTAAGATTTTTCTGGGAAACCATGCGGCCTTGCCAGGGAAAGCTGCCATTGGCATCTAGTGAGCCCCCAATGATACGCTGTACTGGTTTGGCTGGTCTCACAGGTTTTCCACATACTGATAGGAAAGAGAAGAAAAACAAAGGAATTCCCAATCTGTGAGACAATTAAAATGCCATTACAATATATGTAATATATATCCATATATATATGTATATGTATATATATGCAAGAAAGATGTTCAAAACCTAGCCAATGATTGCCTTATTTAAACAGCATTCATTATCACATCCCTTTGGACAGTCACTTGGGGTCCATCTGAAAGAGTTCTGCCTGGGGTAGAGGATAATTCATAGTAACCTTAGAATTGAGTTTAGGGACGCACTCATCCTTTCTACCTAGAAAGATGGTGAATTGGTGGAGCAACCACTAAGGCTTCTTGCTCACCTAAGAAATCTCTGCTTATACTTGAAAAAATACTGAAAAATTCAGGCCTATATCTAATCTATATCTTTATCGAGAGGTTTCCTTAACTCATTCATGGCTTCAATTAGATTTTTCTTCCTAGATCTGTCTTTTATCCTCTGGTTCTGGAGCTCTAGATTTATGAAGCAAAAGACTGAACATTTTTACCTGTCAGTAAACAAGCCTTTATTAAGTGTTTGCTTACCATATGTGAGAAATTGTGCTAAATCTGGGAGATACAAAGGAGCAAAAGGTCCCTGCTGTCACGGAGCTCATATTTGACTGATTCAGGTACCTACATTTCACCCCTGAATTATTTTGATCAGATGTCAATAGCGTCCCAATTCTATCAACAGATAACTGCTCAATTCTCTACTTAGTTTGGCTACATAGACCTTGTTTTTCTGAGAGTTTTAAATTCTCTTTCTCTTCTCTTGAGTAAGCCAGATGAGACACAGCATTGGAACAGGTATGTGACCTAGCCTTTGATCCATCCCACACTGTTTGCTCCATTCCCATAGTTCCTTGTGCCTACCTGCTTCACATGTAGGTAGCTTTTCACCAACGTCTTTGTTAGTCCACTGTTTCTCCTTATTTAAGGTGTAGAGGCCTGAAGAACAATAAGAAAAAGTGCCAAGAAAGATTGAAATCAAGCAATTAAATTCTGAAGCAGCTACTAAAACTGAGAACTGGAGTGAGCACAGAAAAGCCCCAGATATAGAAAAAAATAAAAAAATTATGCTAGGGTTTATTCACTGGCAAATGCATTCATTCAACAAACTTTGAGTGCCTATTATGTGAAAGGTTCTGAGAATACAAAGATGAAATAATGAATAATCCCTCTAAGAGTTTACAGTATAGTAACTGAGTAAGGGTTCTTCACCTTGTATGTGCCATGACCTGCTTTGGAGGCAGTCTGGTAAAGGCAATGGGCCCCTTCTCAGAACCATGTTTTTAAATTCCATTTTTTAAAATAGAGATTACAAAGGAAACCAATCCTACTGAAATGTAGTTATCAAAAAAAATGTTTTTTAAGTTCACAGGCTCCAAATTAAGAACCCCTGCTAAAGAATGCCAAATGTATCAGATAAAACAGAAATAAAATTTCTATCTTTTATCCAAAAGACATTTTTGTATACATGACCTCATTAGATCCTCACAACAGCCCTGTGACAGATTGGTGGTATTATCCCTATTTGAAGAAATGGGAGAAGTTTTAACTTCCCCAAGATAATACTGGTAGGACTAATTCCTCATGGAAGTCATGGACTTCTGGAAATTTACTTATGACTCCAGATCACTGGCTTTGATCCCACTTCTGAACAAGGAGAGTATGGAGTAACAGTCATTCAAGTCTTACCATCTCCATCACTTTTCAGTGTGTAGAACTTGTCACACTTATAGCGAACTGCGTGCTCGACATAGCCATTTTCAATAGGAGGAGGTTTTGGACAGATGTCATCTGTAAGGAGAGAGAGTGAGAAGATCGGGTTAAGATACCAAAGCAGGTTCCCACGAAAGCTCAGATGAGAGAAAGGCCCCATTCCCCAACCAAAAGCATAAAATAAGCAGCCACTAAATGATAGGGTCTCTGATACTTTACATGAAAGTAAAAGTTAAGATTTCGAAGAGACACACTTGCCCCAGAATGCAAGGGGTTCGACATTGAAAGGAAGATTAGTCGTCTCTCTAGGACTGCAGATTCACTGAGGACATGATAGTCCTCAGCTCTGTCAAGGCCACACCAAGTACTACAAATGAGGAAGCAGCAGGACCAACGGCCATCTGCCTCACTTCTGCTCTTCACAACCCTCCCAGGCCTTAAGGCATGCACACCTACCTTCCATATCCAGAACATCGTTCTGGGCATCTGTAGACAGCAGTCCACAGAGAAGGAGGGCAACTACAGTATACAGAATCCTATGGAAAGAAAGTGGACAAAGTGGCAACGCCTGTCTTTCCTCTTCCCAAGGGATAGGCTGACCCCCAAACACAGACGTGGGCACATAGCATGAAGCAACCCAAGAGGAAAAATAGGGTTTCTAGGACCAATTCAGTTCACCAAGCATTTACCAAGCACCTACTGTAAATGTGCTAGGCACTGTTGATACAAATTTTTTTAAAATCCAATCCCTACCCTCAAGGAGCTTCTATTCTACTGAATGAGAAATTAATTCCTTGGATCCCAAGTTGCCACATGCTACAAACCAGCCCCCATCTGTACTGAAAGTGAGCAGCCATAGAAAGGGCATAAGCATATCCATAGCTAATGTTGATAGGCCCTAGTTTCTAGCAGCAACCAGGAGACAAAATTTAAAGATACCTGCGTTATCTGTGAAGAATAATAAAATAACTGGCATTTGCCATTTAAGTTTGCAAGTCATTTTTCATGCCTCATCTCATTTGAGTTTCACAACAACCCTGTGAGGTAGTAACTATCTCCATGTTTTTTATTATTGTCATCACTGCTAATTTATTATTAATGGAAACAAGAGTCATTATTGTTGTTAACAAAAATTAATATACAGTCTCTAATTCTGTAACCATTCTGATGGAATCCACCTTTGTCTGGAGGATTTGCTTGCTTTCCCTCCCCTCTAGACTACATTTCTTTTATGTATTATTTTATTATATTATTATTATATTACATAAAGTTATTTCATATATTTTCACCATTGACTTCCATAAGATTTTGAGTTCCAAATTTTCTCCCCATCCCTCCCTTCCTCCCACCCCAAGACAGCATGCAATCTGATACAGACTCTACACATACATTCATATTAAACATATTTTCACATTAGTCATGTTATAAAGTAGAATTAGAACCAATACTCTCCCCATTTTTTTTAACCAAACCTGTGATTTCATTGGCATAAGAAGCTCCTCTGCCAATACAGATTGGTGCCATCTCTGCCACTTTAGTCTCAGAGAGCTACCGAGAGCACTGAGAAGTACTTACCCAAGGGCTCATAACCAGTGTGGTCACACAACTAGTATGTGGCAAAGAAAGGACCTGAACCCAGGTCTTTCTGTCTCTGATGCCAGCTCTCTATCCAATACAACATTTTATAGATAAGGTAATGAAAGAGAAATCCCCCAGACACTGGCAATTCCCCTTCTCCTTCAGTTGGATAATACTTAAAATACTTAACCCTATCTCCCATCTTGCCCATCCCTCTGATCCCCATCCTGACGATCTGGCATGCAGAGATATTCCAAATGGATCTTGATCAAATTTAAGGAGGTATCTCAATACAAATTTCCTGGCAACCCTTGTTAAATGGAAACCCAGTGATCTCAGGGAAATGAACCCTCCCCTTTACCTTGGGAAAGACACCAAACGGCATCAGAAAACATTTGCTAGGAAAGAACAGGATGAGGGATAGATACCAGATCCTTCAACCAGTACATAGTTTGCATGGGGGGCCCTTTTGAATTCTACTCCTTCCATGCTTAGTGCCTCAAGAAGGAAGAAGAATGAGAAAAAGAAACAAAAAAAGGAAAAAGCTAGGGGGCGGGGCAGAGAATAAAGAGGTTTCAAGAACACTTACTTCATCTTGAGTTTGTGTTGTGTCTAGGAGGAGAGTGAAGTGAAAGGGGTGGCTGCAATCTTTTTATCCTTCCAATGCTACACCCAGCCCCCTTTCAGTTTTGCAATTCCAGTGACCACATGGCCTTGGCCTTGTTGAGGCCACTGGCATTGTACAATAGCTAAATCACAAACACAGGGGGAACAGAGAAGTTAAGGTCTTGCATCATATTTCAGTCTCTCTTACTTTTTTTTTCCTGGTACTTCATAGTTTTGGCAGCTCCATGGCCCTAGGATTCTGCCAGAAAGGTTCTCGGAACCACCTCTTGAGAAGACTGGGAAGAGTCTTTCTGGGACACAATCTGTGTTTTTTTAATGTCATTTCCAAAACTAGGAGATTTTTTTTCAGCTTTTTATTGACCTTTTGTGAACCTGCTGCATTCTTCCTTAGGTGAGGCCTTGTAGAAAGTGTTCCTTTCAGATTCATTTTATTTACTTCCTATTGATATCTCTGTTGCTTAAGACCCCTAATTTCTCTAATCAGCAATCAATGAAAGATGTTATTGAGTGTCTATGGATTGCTCTGTAGGGAAAACCTTGGGCTAGGGTCAATGCTATGATAAAAACCCAATCTTATTCAAATGTAACAGCGAAAAAATCCTAAGCTGGTATAGGGGGATGATTGAATCTTCAATGCATCAAAGTAAGAGATTTCTCTTTCTTTAGTATTATTATTGGGAACCCCCAAAGAGTAATTTCAGTCTAACTGTCTCTATTTTAGTCAATCAGATTTTTTTTAAAGTGCATCAAAAACCTACTATGTGCTAAACACTGCACAACAACCAAGGGATTGTGGAAATTCAAAAGAAAAAGAAGACATTCCCTGTTCACAGGATGCTTTTATTCTTATTGAGGAGGCCGAATCTGCACAACATTGCTTCAGAACACTAAAACACAAGTGCAAACTAAGACACTAGAAATGGCATATGGGTACACGGTAGTAGGAGTATCACATTATATACAGTAGAGAGAGCTTTATAGATTATGAACTTTGATGTGGGAATATGGCATTATGTTAGGACCTAGAGCCTAGATCTACCACAAACACCCCAGTCAAGATATAAAAGTGCATCAGAGGGAACAGAGATAAAACCAAAGAGAGATGGCAATGACTACACGAAAGGACTTCCATCTTCCTGCAGAAGGTCTGAGCATAGACATGCTAGTGTAGACAGAAAGTAAAGTATACAACTGTAAAACAGCCAGGTACTACTTGAACACCACAGGAGACAGGGCCCAACCAGGGCCTAGTCCAGGCAATCCCAGTGCTTCATGTTGGCAGGAGACAGGGTGACCCAGGGGCTCCCTCTGAGGAAGGAGATGGGGAAGAGTGGGGGTGGGGCAGAGTGACCTAGGGCCTCAGCCATTGGGGGAATGGGTCCAGACCAGTACCTAGCATAGGGAACCCCAGGGATCCCATTCATAGTAGGAAAAAGGGCTAGACTACACCCAGCCCAACCTCCAGGCAAAAGTTGGCAAGGCCAAAAGGCAAGGCCTAGTCTTAACCACCTAACGCAGAATCAAGCAAGGCCTACCCAAAAAAATCCAACGGTATGAAAGTGGCATTTGAATCCAGAAACAGAGGCCACGCTATGAGTTCCAAGAATAAAAAAAGAAAGAAATTCCTTGGACAGAAAGAAATCTAAGGTACAAACCCGAAGAAGAGAAAAACTTTCTCTGCAACAAGTCCAAATGGAACCTCAGAGAAAAAGAATGTCCTAGCCACAAGAATAACAGTCATACCAGGAAGAAATGAAGCAGGACACAAAATGGATCAAAAAACAGCAAGGAAAATGAATGCTTCAGAACATGTAGCAGTAAACTTTATTCAAGAATTGATTCCTGAAAACAAAGTGGGCCGAACAGGAAACAACTCTGTGAGACAACAAGAAATATTTAAACAATTTCAAAAAGAAAATGTAATATATTATCAAAAACAACTGACCTAGAAAACAGGTCAAGGAGAGATAATCTAAAAATCACCAGAGTTGGCTAAAAATCATGAAAAGTTACAAAGTCCTTTCCTCACAATAACCCTGAGATTTGTTAGTGGAAGAATTAACCCATTTTAAAGATTGGGAAACTGAGGGGGAGAGAGTTAAATACAGCCAAGCATCAAAGCCAGCATTTAAACCCCAATCTAACCCCATATCTAATATCGTTGCCACATTTCAAAGACAATGATTAGAAGAACTTCCAAGAAGAATTGAGTCTGGGGAGTTGGATTTTGAAGGGAAATCACAAATCTATAGGTGGATCATTGATTTGGATCAAAGAAAAAGAGAAAGGGCATTACAAGTAAGAAAACTAACATGGAGAAGAGGCATGAAGATGAGGATGTGAACAACTATTATAATTATTATATTACTGGGGAAGGGAAGTAACTGGTGAAGTGTCTTGAATTTTATCCAAGTGTGGATTTTATCTAATAGGTAATAGGTTCTTAAACAAAAGAGTAAAAAAGATGAAAAGTTTTTGAAGATTATTCTAGGAGTTGTTTTTTTTTTTTAATAAAATGGATCAAAATGGGGATTCTAAAGACAAGAATACAAAGGAGGCTGGTACAATAATCTAGGCATAATCTGGTGAGAGCCTGGGATGAAATTGATGACTTTGGAAAAGGAAAGAAAGAATAAATCAAGGAGATATTACACGGAAAATAGATGGTGAAAACAGCGTACACCATCTCTACAACAATCTAAATGAAAAAGCAGCCGCAAAATAAAAGTGAACGTTGCAAAATTATAAAAGAATAAGCACCACTCCAAAGAAGAGCTACAAGAAGAGAAGTAAAGTGGGAGGTCCATAAGTGTGGTGCATCACACATATTTCAGATTTTTTTAATATGTTGATCAGTTTTACCATCTTTCTTTTTTTGTATTTAAAAATATTATCTGTTATATGGCTTTCTGAGACAAAAAAGGAGGAAATTTGGATGATGTAAAAAAAATCAAATAAAATAAAAATTATTTGAAAAAATAATAAAGTTGATGACAGAGTTGAAAATAGCCCAAGATCATAAACCTGGGACATCAGAAAAAAGGACAAAGTTGTTGACAGGTTTAGGAAAATTAATAACAGATATGTGTATGTAAAAATATGATGGAGGTCAGTTTTTGACAATAAAAGCTAGCATTTACCTATCATTGTAAAGTTTGCAAAGCCATATGTATTACACACACATATACACACACATAGAAATGTGGCATCCCAAAAGTTTTAGTGCAGTTTTAAGCTTTAATAACTTCAGAAGTATAAATGCTATAGACTTACAAAAACCATCACTTGAAATTTTATTTAAATTCCTTTTGTAGTTATTTGGTCTTGTGAATTTTGAGTAAAAAAATTTAATTTTAACAATACAGGTCATTTCATATCCAGTTTCTGGATAACACTCTCAGAGCAGTGGCTTGGTGGAAGGGGTCTTCTCACTTGGCCACCTCAGTCACCTGACCAATCTCTATTAGACATTGTCTTGTGGGGTCATGTCAAAACTGGCATATGTGCATCAAAACCTTGTTCTTTGGATGATCTGAAGCCTACGATTACAAATGCAAGCCTTTGGGCCAATGAGTGGCAACTGATGAAAGTATTTACAAAATCAACTACAGCGATGTATAGCGTTTTAGTAAAAAAATTAATATTTTTAAATTTAAATTGACATTTCCAATGGGGGGGAATTAAGTTTGAAGGCTTTATACTTCTGAAAGTTGTCAAAGCTTAAAACTACATTAAGAATTTGGAGACAGGAGCAGCTAGATGGCACAGTGAGTAGAGCGCTGGCCCTGGAGTCAGGAGGATCTGAGTTCAAATCCGACCTCAGACACTTGACACAATTCCTAGCTGTGTGACCTTGAACAAGTCACTTAACCCCAATTGCCCTGCCTTCCCCCCTCAAAAAATTTAAAAAATAAAGAATTTGGAGATGTCCTGGGGCTGCTAGGTGTCACAGTGGATAGAACTCTAAGTCTGGAATCAGGAAAACCTGAGTTCAAATCCAGCCTCAGATAATTCCTAGCTGTGTGACTCTGGGCAAGTTGCTTAACCTCTGTTGGCCTCAGTTTCCCTATCTGTAAAATATGAATAATAACAATAGCACCTACCTCCCAGGACTGTTCTGACGAAGCACTTGGCACGCTGCCATATAAAAGTTAGTCATTCGTTACCATGAATTCTCACAACAATCCTGAGAGGTAGGTGCTATCATGGGCAGGATTTGAACTCACACCTTCCTGACCCCAGTTTCAGCACTCTCTCCACTGCACAACCCGGCGACCATGTTAAGTTTTAGGTGTCCGAGGGACACTCAGGGCAGCTGGGCAGCTGAAAACACAGGGATGGAAAGAGAGTAAGAGGTTGAAATCTGATACTGGCGTTGTGAGCGAGTTTATTTAATAAGGGCTGGAATCTAAAGAGAGTAAGGCAGAAAAGGCTTCAGTTGGATGGTTCATCGATGAGAAGAGGAATTATCAAAGGCACCTGAAATAGCTATCCAAGAATGACCCAAACACAAATTCTGTAGGGTTTCACATTTACTAAGCATGTTCCCCAGAGAACCCCTATGAGGTTAGTAATGAAAGGATTATTCCCCACTTTCCTGGTACAGAGAAAGCCAAGTGACTTGCCCAGGGTCACACAGTGTCAGAGCCAAGATTGATACCCAGGTCTATTCGACTTTTTCCATTATCCCAAATATAGGAGTCATAGCCTGGCAGAGCAAGGGCCAGGCTAGGAGCCCAGCTCCAAAACATCCTAGCTGAGTGACAGAGGGCAGGTCACTGAAAACTCTCTGATCCTCCCCCTCCTCATCTTGGAAAGGCAAATAACACTTGTACTGCAACCTAGCTCCTCAGGAGAGCGTGAGGAAAGTGCTCTGCCAACCTGAAAGCACGATGTCACGTGAGTCTTATTATGCATGGGACAAGCATCCTTCCATGAAATCCCAGGAAGCGGCCAGGCATTGGAACCAGGACAGAGCACGAAGACTCGGGACCCGACTTCTAACCGGACCCTGCCATTCACTGTCCAGTTACCTCAGGCAAGTCATTTATTGAACCTCTTTGGGCCTCAGTTTCCTCATCTGTAAAAAAAAGAGTTGAGGCCCCCGCTAGCTCTAAGTCCATGCATGACGTTGTGGAAAATAGAATAATATGGAAAATAGAATTGCATGTAGCTGTAGGCTCTAGACAAGGGTTCTTGCTTGACCTTTTCTAATGTCATCGACCTCTTGGGTGACAATCTGGGGAAGCCTATGGAACCTCTCTCAGAATAATATGTTTAAATGAGTAAAATAAAATATATAGGATTACAAAGGAAACCAATTGTATTGAAATATATTTATCAATTTATGTTAAAAAAATTCACAGACCCCACATTAATAACCTGGACTCTTGAAGTATAAGAATGAAAAAGAGATTGGTTCTAATTCTTCTTTATGACATGACTAGTGTGGAAATATGTTTACTATGATTGTACATGTATAGCCTATATCAGAGTGCATGCTGTCCTGGGGAAGGGGGAGAGGAAGGAGGGGGAGAACATTTAAAACTCAAAATCTTACAAAAGGGAACGTTGAAAACTAAAAATAAATAAATAAATATAAGATTTAAAAAAAAAAAAGAATGAAAAAGAGACGTTTGGATTTCACAAGGGTGCTCTTGGCAACCTTGGGGAAAAAATGATGCAGAGAACTGAATTCAAAGCTGTTTACACAGTTCAAAATTTCAGTTTGATCCAATAAGGGAAACTAAGTAGAAATTTCCAGTTAATTTCTAGTCTTCTCATTCCTCCCCAGTCCCTGGGGCTCAAACATTATAAGATCCCATCATTCTAGGAATGTTGGGGCCAATGTTTGCAAATTGTATTTTCTCCTGTTTTCACATTTCCTTAAACCTTGCAGCTTTGGGAGAAAAAAAAGTGGAGATGTGAATTTTCATGGATATGTATTGGCCTTTTAAGTTTAAAAATGGGGTAGAAAGGGCTAATTTATATACCTTATAAATGAGAAACTTAACCATTTTAGACCTTGTGACCTTGGGCAATCACTTAATTTCTGAAAACTTCAGTTTTTATAACTTCTAAATGATATTATTGGACTAAACTATCTATAAGGAAACTTCTGTCTCTAACATTTGATGATTCCTATGATTTCAGAGGTCACTTCCAGCTTTTAAAGGTTATAAGTATTTTTCCTGCCCATAGTCACCAAGCAAAAAACATGCCTCAAAGAGAGTGGGACACAGACCTGATGATGTCTGGGTGAGGGAGAGGAAGGGGGTAAAGGTCCCGAGCATGGTGCAATGCCCAGGCCCTCTGGGACTGCAGCAGGAGACATGAATGGGAAACCAGTGGACAGCATGAGAGTACTGGACTGGAAAGGGCAAGAAAGGGCTGCCAAAGACAATCTTTGGATGTTTATTCTTCCCTACTTTGTCTACTTTAGATGAGAATGAGGTTCAAATGTCAGTCACTCTCTCCCCCCACCCCACCTCTTCCTCCTTGTTTATATAGGCACATACTTTCACACCATGATTGTGTGAGACAATGTTCTTTAACCTTTCTTTCCCTTCCCCACCTAGTACGTTACTCTTCCCTTCTCTTTTTATTCTTAAAATCATCAAAACATAACAGAAGCATACATTATACATTTTAGCATAATTCTGAGATTCTTTCCAGAATTGTTGGACTGAAGAACGGCTCCATCAATAGTAGAATAATCTTCCTGTTTCCTCATAGCCCCTCCAACATACTTTTCTGTCTTTTATTACATTTACTAATTTCTTGGGTGTTAGGTTAAAGCTCAAAATTATTTTGACTTATATTTCATGCAAACCTCATTCTGATATCAGGGAAATCTCTCTTTTCACTGGTGTGGTGGGAGCTCCCCATGCAAGTTCAGGCTAAATTTTTCCTTGAAAAGTATTGAAACCATCCTTGAGGCTTGGTTTGCTCAGTGAACTAAAGATTCAGGCTGCTGACCTCACTTTTTTGGCCATCATGAGTACAAATCAGCCATGAGAAGCTCCAAAGTAGCCCTGACTCTTGGGTGGTGCCCTGTCAGGAGAATACAACTGAGTTGGCTTGGGGTGGCCTCAATGGCTATCTTTGTTGAATATCCATTTTCCACTATAGCTAAGTAAATCTCCTTTTGTTAACAGTTGTATGATCTCCAAAGTTCTCATTTTGTCCCAATATTACACCAACTCCCAGGGAACCGGCTTGAGTCAGGCCCTGTCCAGAATAGCTGCTACAATAAATAGCTATTAAGCTTATACCATATAGAGCGGTGGCATCGGACTCAAATAGAAATGGGGCGGGGCACTAAACCACATGTAGGGGCAGCTAGGTAATTCCATAGTGGACAGAACAATCTGGGGCCTGGAGGCAGGAAGACTCATCTTCCTGAGTTCAAATCCAGCCTCAGACACTTCCTAGCTGTGTGACCCTGGGCAAGTCACTTAACTCTGTTTGCCTCAGTTTCCTCATCTGTAAAATACACTGGAGAAGGAAATGACAAACCACTCTAATACCTCTGCCAAGAAAACCCCAAATGGGGTCATGAAGAGTCTCAACTGAACAATAACAACAAAATCTATATATAAGGATCCCTGCAGGCCACATATTGACCTAGAAAGCCACATGTTAACATTATCCCTGTTCTATTGTATTTTTATTTATTTTGTTAGATATTTCCCAATTAAATTTTAATCCAGTTTCCCTGCATTTTGGAGTGTTATAGCTGCCATGAGGCCCAAGGCACATTTGATAACTCTGGCACAGAGTACTATCAGGCACTGGTGGAGATATACAATTTAGCTGACATACTTCGGCCCTCAAGGAGTTTTCAGTCTAGTCATATACCAACATAACCATAATACACAAGATTACATGATAAATGCATTACAGAATTGCAAAACAGTGCTATGTGAGGTCATTAACTGAGATCAGGGAGGGCTTTCTGGAGGAGGTAGCATTTGGGTTAGGTTTTAAAGGTCAGAGCAAAATTTTTAAAATAGCTGGCATCTGCAGAGTGATGTAAGATTTGCACACATCTCCTTTTATTTTTATAACATCACTGTGGAGGAGATACACAATAGATACACAATTATTCCCAACTTGCAGATGATTAGATGGAGATTAAGTGACTTGTCCCAGTCACATGACTACTTCTTATAAGAGGATTAAAACCCAGATCTGTGCCGATGCCTAATCAGGGGTGTGCTGGAACCCAGCTCCTTCTTACCAGTTCAGAGCATTTATACCTCAGAGGATGTCAGTGAGGCAGATAGAACTTTAAAATCTGGAAGGCCAGGTGGTTTTCCAAAACATCCTGCTCCTAAACCAGTCCACCAGACCACAATGCCTCTGGCAAAAATAGAAAGGAAGATAATGTTTCAAGTACTTTCCCCCCTTTAAAATAATAATGATCATAATCAGAGCCCTGTTCTCAGTGGCCTCACCCCTGTCCTTACTCAATCCAGCTATTTCTCACCTCTTTGAACATCCTCATGAACAGCACAATGTCTTACACATCATAAGGTGCTCAAGAAATATCTGAACAAACACCATGCCTGGCACAGGGAGCCCTGAACTGGGCATGAGGGAACTGGGTATTTCCAGTAGAAGGTTGGGAAATAGCCCTTGACTAACCTATCAAAAGAATGTCCAGCACTGGGTTGTTGGTTTTGGTGGGCTTTTTTGTTTTTCATACCCTGGAAGCAATTTAAAAAAAAAAAGCAGCAAAAATCCTATAACTGACTGGAGTTTTCTGTGAAGCAGCCACATGAAAAATAAAACCAGGATGCCGCTGCTGCTGGTCCTAGTGACACTTTTCTAGATGAGATCTACAGTCTAAAAGGCCGGCTCTGTTCATCCCTATGATTATTTGCAGGCATCCTGACCTATAGAAGCTAATTAATGTTTTGCTTCTTTTTTGTATCCCTGGGATTTAATACAGTACACAGGCTAAGTTGGAGATAATCTAAGAGTGAAGGAAGGTATTCCAGTTAAGGGTGGTAAGTAAGCAGAACTTTAGCTGAGACTTGAGGAAGCTGAGGAAGCTAGGGGAGAGAGATGAGGCGGGAGAGAATTCCAGCCATGGGAGATTGCCGGTGACAATGCCCGGAGTTGGGAGACAGAACATCATGTTTGAGGAACAGCAAGGAGGTCAGCTTCACTGGATCTTAAAGAACTAAGGTACAAGGTAATGGAAAGGTAGGAAGGGGCCAGGTAATGAGAGACTGGAAAAGCCTATATGTGATTCTGGAAGTGATGGGGAACTTCTGGAGTTGGCGGAGGACACGGTCAGACTCGTTCTTTAGGTGGAGGATTGACGAGGGTGGGACAAGGAAGCAAGGAGGCCAACCAGCCGGCCCTTGCAATAGTCCAGGTGTGAGGCAATGAGGACCTGTACTAGGATGGTGGCGGGATCAGAGGAGAGGTGGGGTCTGTGCATGAAAGATGCTGCCAAAGTGGAAATAAGGGCTTGGCGGCAGACTGGATACGAGAGGTGACAGAAGATGAGGCATCAAGGACGACCCCTAGGTTATGAGCCCTTGATGGGAAGAGGGGAGGGCTTGGGGGAAAGATAATGAGCTCAGTTTTCAATCTGGAGTGTACAGAATGTTACCACCCAAACAATTCAAGCTACAAGCACCTGAACAGTGCTGCAAAAGCCCTGCAAAGCATGGGAGCGCATGGACCCTGATTATACACCGCACTGCACACAAAGGGGTTTATTTTCTCTCTCCTACTAGGCGTAACAACCCTCAGCTCGCTTTGCAGCTTCTCAGGGCTGAGTGGGAAAGAAGAGGAAGAGCCTATTAAATATCTCTTAAAAGGAAATAAAATTGGCTCTTGGTTTCCAGGGCAATGAGAGCCCAGTGGAGGTGCGGGAAGGGGGTGGTGTCAGTAAGCCTGGACGTGGCAACACCTCCACACCCCATGTCCTTATTTCAAGCTGTGCTTCATCACACATGGAATCATGTTAGCCTCAGAGCTCGAGTGCTAATAAAACAAATAGAATTGTACTCAGATTACAGGGAAGAAAATTCAGGGCATTCAGTTCAACTTAAAGAACATTTACTAAGGACCTGTTATGTGCAAGGCATTAGGGAAACAAAGTTGGGTTTTTTTTGCCTTCAAGGCTGAGAACTACAAGGACCGTAACTGAATGGGGCAGAGACCCCTCAAAAGAGCAGGATACGAGCAGATGTGAAGGAAGAGCTCTAGACAGAATGCCATAAAAAATCTGAGAAAGGCATCCGTTTGGGTTAGGAGGGGACCAGAAGAGGCTTCATGAAGAAGAGGAACCTACAGGGAGGGAGAAGGCTGAGCTGATGGGGGAGTCCATTCCAGGCACAGGGGACACCCTAAATGAACACCTACACAGAGATAGGCAACAGGCAATGCCCATCTTAGCTGGAGCAGTGCGTGAGGAGTTGAGAGAAATAAGGCCAGGAAGGGAGACCAGAGGCAGACTTCAAAGGGCCTCAGACACAAGGCTGGCAGCTTGTATCTTACCCTGGGCAGGCTATGGAACCAACCGAAGGTTTTGAGGAGGGGGAACGACATGATCAGTCCTGTGCTAATACCAGGATGATTTTACAAGAGCCCAGGCAAGAGGTAATGACAGCCAGATCTAGGTAAGGGGGCAGGGGTGGAGGTATGAGTGAAAAAAGGCCAGATGGATGTGGAAGATATGGCCAGATAGGATTGTTGGGACTTAACAACTAATTGAGTAGGGAGTGGGAGGTGGGAAAGGGAAGGATCAAGGATGAATCTGAGTTTATGAACCTGGGTAACTGAGGGATGGTGCAGCTATCAACAAAAATGAGGAAACTGAAGTGGTAGATTTGGGGCGGAGGTGGGGGGGAGAAGGGAGGCATTGTGGAACAGATGGTGGATTAAGTTGATGAGTTTGACATACCAGTGGCACCATTCATTTGGAAATTCAGGATAGGAGCTGGGGAAAGATTGGTGCTGGAGACAACTGCAGAGAAGTGGTATTTGAACCCTGGGAGTTAAAGATCACCACCCCCAAAAAAATGGAGAGAAGAGAGGGAAAGCTACAGACAGAGCCTTGTGGGATTCATATCTATGGGTAGATTTCAGTGAGTCAGTTACGTCTTTGTTTCAGTGTAACTGGCTTCCTCTGAAATCCTATGTATTTTATTTTATGCATTTAAAAGCATTATTCAGAGAAGGGGTCCAGAGGCTTCACCAGACTGCCAAAGAGTCCCATCACACACACACAAAAGATTAAGAACTCCTGTTCTGCACTTGGGAGATGAGAAAAGGTGAATCAGCTGAACCTGAGAAGAAGCGAGAGTCAGAAGAGAACCTTGTCACTAACACCACTGGCAAACCCCAGGTCAATGTGCTCTAGCTAGATACTTTGTTCTTTGGCTTCCAAAAAACACAATCTCCATTTATTTCTTCAGTTAATGATTATTCATTTCTGTTAATTATTTGTTAATTCTTCTAGTTTTTTCAAGGTTTTCATCAGAGCATAGTTTTAGAGAGGAAAAGAACCTCAAAGGTCATCTATCTATTCCAGGCCCCCCCCCCTTTTTTTTAACAGATGAGGAGGCTAGAGCCTAGAGAAGTGACTTGCCCAGTGTCAAAGAGATAGTAAACAGCAAAGCCCAGATCCTCTGAGAGCCATGGCTGGTGACCTTTAGAATTTCAATTTAATTCTATGAAATATTTATTAGGCACCTACTGTGTGCTAAGCAATAGTGAGACCTACAAAATTTAAATGAGACACAGTCCCTGCCCTTCGGAAGTTTCTCGTCTGGGGGTACGAGGCGCACACAAAACATGAAGTGAGGCTATCTTCTGTCCCCCTAACCTTCTGTGTGTGTGTGTGTGTGTGTGTGTGTGTGTGTGTGTGTATGATGGTCCCCTTTGGCAGTCTGGGACCCCTTCTCAGAACATTCCTTTGACATGTATAAAATAAAACACAGGATTACAAAGGAACCCAATTATACTGAAATTATACAACTGGATTGAGACATTGAGGGCGTGTGAAGTTTCACAAAGCCCTTTACAAAGTTGTTTCCCCACTGATGTTGCAAACATCCTTCACCCTCAGATCAAAGGCACAGCAATCCTTTGGACCACCACTATGTGCATCTGTGACTCTCCCTCCCTCCAAGGCTAGCAAGCGCTTCGTCTGCACCCGGAAGCCAGTGCTGGAAGGAACGTCCCCCCTAGACCAGGTCTGCGGGCCCCACCTCCCTACTGTAGTGCCCACACACCTCTACTTCACAGTCTACATAGGCACCTCATCACCCTGGTTCCAAACCAGCCTGGCCTTGCTGTAGAACCTCTGTCAGCCCACGTCTGTCCCTACCCCTGCTCATCCTGGGGGAAATTCTTATTTCCAATTCTCCCTTGTCCTCATCTCTCGCTTGGCCATTCTTTTCTATTTGAGGGGAAGGAAATGGAGAAGCACACAAGGGCGAATCACCTGTTGTCCCCACTCCACCATGACTACTGCCCCTACTCAAATGTCCTTCCTGCGTTGTTGCATTTTATTTTTAAAAATTCTTAGTTTAACAAACACCTAATAAAACAAGTGTGTCCATATGTACTGGAAAGGAAAAGGAGGGTACGGGAAACTGCAAACCTCCCTGATGTACAGCAGGCTTTTCTGTTCAAGCACAATAAATTCAACACCGGTAACTATCAGAGCCGGCGGGCCTGTCTACATGCCTTCTGGCCTTCCTTCTGTTCTCTTCCCATCTTTGTGGGGTCAGGAAACTGTAACCTGAACCCCGCCTTCTCCCTTCCCCTCTCTCCCAGGGGAGCAGAGAGGTACAGGAGAGTGCTGAACCTGGAGTTAGGAAGAGCCGAGGTCAAATCGTGCTCCAGACATCTGTGCTGCCCCTCGTTTTACCTTCTCAGCCTCAGTACTCTCATGCATGAGACTGCAGAGAATAACAGCGCCCGCCTTTTGTGGGAGGGTCAAATGAGGTAACACACGTGAATGGCTTTGTAAACCATAAAGCACCACAGAAATGCCATGACGACTGATACTGCTGTTACTGTGACTGAAAACAAAAACCTTGTCACAAGTAGGCAATCAAGCAAAGCAAATCCCTGCATCAGCCGTGTGTGAAAAGCGCCTCTCCATCAGAAGCAGGTCCCTGTGCCTCGTCCCTAAAGGCCCACAGCGACAGACAGCGCTAAAAACTCCTCAGCTGAGAAGAGCCGGGGTTGTCCCCTCCCCCAGTCTTGCCCGTCTCCTGGAGGAGAAAAGTGGCCCTTGTGCAGGCTTCCCAAGAGAACCTCGGCTCAGGCCTGGTCGTCAGAACGCCTGATGCAAGTCACAACGCTTTGAGGGGCATGGGGAGAGGAAGAGGCCCTAGAGAAAGAAGCTAGGGTTCCAAGTACAAACTTTACATGACTACTCCACAACAGTTTTCTTATGTACAGAACGTTCACCATAACGCAAGGTCTCGGGGCCTGAATCTGGAAAGAATCATGATTGAGGTTCACAGTCAGAGTGTTCTGAGGACTCAAGGCCCGTGCCATCATCCAGTCCTGCCAGGTCAGGGAGCCAGGTCTCCTTAGATGTGGGGAAGCAGCTTTGAGGCAGATTCCTTCCATCCATGAAGGCCATGACTCACTGCTGTTTGCTCACCTCCGATGGTCTGCTCCAATGGCATCCGTGAGCTGGTTGAAACCCTGTTCTCTGGAACAAAAGAAACAGAGGCTGCTATAAAGACATCACAGACTTAGTGCAATTTTCAAGGACAGCCTACAATCTACCAGCATGCCACAGAAACACAAAACCTCGGAGTTGGAACAAACCTACAGCCCCATCTCACAAAACCAGCGCTGGCCCAAGAACTCCTTCCACAACATTGCTGGCGGGGGATCTCCTTCCTCCAAGAGCAGCCTGTTCTCCTCATGGAGGCCTCCAATTGTCAACACATTTTTTCCTTCTGTCAAACCTAGATCGATATCTCTCTTCTAAAAGAACAGGAGGACGTGTTCTATCTCACAGCAGCCCATCCCCCCAGAGATGACACGTTTCTATCCATCCCAGTCTCCATCCCACTGACAACATCCTCTTTAAAACTAGGAAGTGGATAGGCTCTATACCTTCAGCTACTGGCTGGCTCATTAATAAAACCAGTCCTACTTGTGGGAAGACATCAGGAATCCCCCTGGTGTTCTTAGAAAGTATAGATAATGAAATTAAATATATACCACACTAATAACTTTTACATTAAGATTTGTACTTTGTGTATTTCCTATCTGGGAAGTATCTGTCCCAGGTAGGACATACAAGACACTCTACCTGCTCAAAAGCTGCATCCACCAATCAATTAATCAAGAAGCATTTAGGAAGTGGTTTGTGTGTGTGTCAGGCACTGTGCTAAGCCCTGGGAACCCAAAGAGAAGTAAGAACAGCCCCCCAAGGGCTCCAAGGAGCCTCCATTCTAGGAGGGGAGACAAAATGTAGAGAATAAGATATACACAAGATCCACGCAGAGCAGAAGGAAGGCAACAGTCAAGGGAAAGGCTCTAGATCAGGGGTGGGGAAACTTGAGGCCATATATGGCCTTGATGCCGCAGGTTCCCCACCCCTGCTCTAGACGCTGGCGGGACTAGAGAGGCTTCCTGAAGAAGGTGGAGTTTAAGAGGTGGAGTGTGGAAGCAGAACCCTCCAGCCCTAGAGGCCAGCCCATGCAAAGGCAGCCACGGGGGGGCGGAGGCCGGGAGGAGAAGCCTCTGCAGAGCAGGACAGTGGGAAGGGCTTGGGTGGCCGAGCACAGACAGGCCACATCAGCACTGACAGTTATAGGATCTGGCTTCAGACTACTTACTTCAGAAGGGCCTCCAGCTCCCGCTTGATCTTCCCGACCACGGGTGGTCCCCCGTAAGTAAATGCTGTATACATCTGCACCAAGGAGGCGCCAGCACGGATCTTGTCCAGTGCATCCTGCCCATTGCTGATCCCACCAACTCCAATTATGGGGATTTTGCCTGATGAGTAAATGAATGAAAATGGGCACCCATGACCATGTGGTCTTCTTCTTCTGACCCCTCCCACCCAAACAATAGCTACAGAGGCATGATTCAGAATGGTCCCTCGGGGCTCTGGAAGGCCTCACCTTGGGTGAGCGAGTACATCTCGCTCACGGTCTGGGTCGATAGGTCTCGGAGGGGCTTCCCACTCAGTCCTCCCACTTCAGATCGAAGTGCACCCTGAAGGCTGGCAGGACGACTAACAGTTGTGTTGGTGATTATCAACCCATCAATGCCCAGCTGCAGTGTGGGAACAGAGAAATGCATCAGAGCCACGAATGCTGGACAAAAAGGGCCTTTTTTCTTGGGCCTACAGGAACCCCCAACATGCCTAGTGCAGTATTCCAGAAAGGAAGAGGCAGCTCAGCCTAGTAACCCAGGCACATCTGACCAGGGTCACCAGAAATCCAGAGCTGGCATGTAATCCCTGACCACAGTACAGCGACTGGTGGTGCAGTGGGAAGAGCCTGGAGCCAGCAAGACCCGAGTTCAAACCCTGGCTAAGTCACTTCACGGCAGTCTGCCCCTGCCGCCTCATCTGTAAAAGAGAGATAATAACAGCACCTGCCTCCCAGGGGTGTTGTGAGGCTCCAGGGGGATTACTGAAGTGCGGTGCTTTTATGTAAATAGTTACTATGTTATTTAAATTATTCAATTATGTGAAATTATTACTACGTTCTTGTTTTACTGTGTGAATAAGCAGAGAACATGAGTCTCCGCCCAGGTCTGACCAAGAAAGGCTGGACCTCCAAGTGAAGACTGACGGAAGCAGGAAGGTTTGGGGAAAAAAGAGAGGAGGAGGCCAAGAGGGCAAGCAAAGACTGGCTTTCTCGGGTACAAGGACAACTTCCTGACTCACCCATAACAACCGATAGCCAATCAGCCCCCAGTCCCAGGGGCGGGGATTAAAGGGCCAATTCTGAACGAGGGCAGAGCAGGGCAGACCATGAGACAGCACACCGCCAGCCTCGGCCGGGACTCTCACCTCCTTGACCACACTGGCTATCTCCCTCTTCTCTTGGGCCGTGAGATCCGGGGCAATTTTCACCAGCACCGCCGGCTTGTGCCCACCCTGCAAGGCGTCCCTCTCCTTCAGCACCTGGAGACAAGGCGTCATTAGAGTCGGAAACTTCTTGGGATGAAGAAAATTTCCAATGAAATTATAAACTATAGCAATTCTTCAGAGTTTCTTCGTGAGAAGGGAGGATTTGCTGATGAGAACAGATCAGGAAATGACTGTGATATTTTTAAAAAGGAATAAATGGAAGTTACTAATTGGGAAGAATAAAAAGTAAACAAAAAATGAAGTCACAAACTTAAAGGGATAATTCTGCATTTTCAGAAAAGACAAGCATCTAGAGCTGCAAAGGTGTGATTGACAGGCCTTAGCAACAGCTTGGATATGGGGGGTGAGAGATAGTGAGGGGTCCAGGAGGACTCCTAGGTTGTGAGTCTGGGGCCCTGGGAGGATGGTGTTGTCCTCTGCAGTAATAGGGGAGGGGGGAAAGGGGAGTGAAGAATTAGGGGGAAAGAGAAGGAGAAAGGATGATCAATATGAATTTGAGTCAATCTTTCCAAATTATAAAGAGCAAAGCTGCTGAAATCACAAAGGATTGATTTCCTAATACAGCCCATGATCTGTAATAATTAGACGTTCTCACTTTATATAAGTAGACCATCTGCAGACCTCTACATAAAGTGATTTTTGTGTAATGAGAATTTTCCCATGGATGTGGAGGAGCGACAGAAGAGGGAGACAGAAAGGGAACCACACACCTGTGGAGGGAGGGAGCTGGCACATGGTTCAAGGACATACAGTGGCCAGGGACAAAGAAGTGAGAGCAGAAGGAGGAACACATGGGCCAGGGATGGACACATAGTGCCTGAGTGCAGACAGGCAAGACAGACACATGGAACCAGACCTGCAGGCAGGTGGGTGGAGCAGTGCCAGAGGTCTCGAGCCAAGCACCCACTCTGGTGGTGGTCTCTCCACAATCCATTCTTCTGCTTTCACTTGAGAGGGTTTTTTGGGTTTTTTTGGGGGGGGAAGGTGAGAGGCCACAGAGTGCCAAGCCAAGGGGCAGGAGGGGAGAGGGAGAAGGAGAGGGAGACGGGGAGGGCGAGGGAAAGAGAACACAGTACTACATAGTAAAATTAACATAGATGGGTTTTTTGGAATGTGGATTTCTTTCAGAATTCTTTACATAAAGTAAAATTTATGTAATGTAAATTTACTTAAAGTGAGAACTATCTATATCTAGAAAAGTTTCTGAAAAAAGTTAGATGATTCTAGGGTTGCAAGTGCAAAATGATTAGAAATTATGATTCCTAGCCCCAGATGGCAGGCATATCAAAGCTCTATATGCATTGTTTGTTTGCTTTTTTTTTTACAAGGTTAGGCTGTCTGAGAGGGCAGAGGGAGAGGGCTATGAGAGGAAATCTACACAATATAAAAACAAAAATATCAATTAAAAATCTTTTTTAAAAACTCTATGTAAAGTTTCGGCTTTTTCTTTCTTTTTTCCCAACAAAAAGCATTATCAGAAAACCTCCTAAGCCAATTTGAATTCAAACGTTTTTAAGACTGATCTTTCAAATACGGATTTGGCAGATGGCGGACCTTGGTCAGCAGCTGGCGCAATTCTTCCTTCCCCTGTAGATTCCTCAGTCCAGCGGTATTAGGGCTGGACACGTTCACCACCAGGTAATCTGCCAAAGGCCCCATCACTCGGACTCCTTCTGAGTAATCGGCTGCAGCGTCCGAGGAGGTCTTATTCTTTCCCAAGTTTATTCCTAGCGGCATCCCATCTGCAAGAGACATTCAAACACCTGAGATCTGGGGGACCTGCTGCTGTTCAGGTGACCCCGCTTCCTTCCGCTCAGAAGGATATGCACCATGCTGTCTGCAAAGAGCTTTCTCTCAAATGGATGAGAAGCAGCCCAGGACATCAGCAGAATTAATGATACCTCTTTTCTAAAAGGAAGCATTCAGACTTGCTAATAACCTTCTCAGACCCAAGGTGAAGAATTACCCATTTTGGTTTACTTGTGTGAGTAAAAAGGGAATTAAAGTAAAACCAGGGCCTCTGACTTACTGGGTTTTCAGGAACAGTTGGGTGAAAGCCAATGGTTCATGTTAACTCAGAAGACAGTGGGGACGACCCCTTGGTGGGGGTGGGGGTAGGGGGCTATGGGAGGGGGGAGCCTGAGCCACCCGGCAATTCTCTAGGATGTTCCTACAAGCCCAGAACAAGCTCTTCCTCTCTTCTGCCACTAACAATCCTTCAAGCTCCAATCTGGGTCACCTCCTACAGGAAGCTGTCCCTGATCTCCTCGCCTGACAGGACTTTATCCCTCCTCACACTCTCTTGCGTTTACTGACCTGCATAAATGCCCAAGTCCCAACTGTCCCCTCCTCCCCACAAAATGTAACCTCCCGGAAGAAAGGGATGTTTCTAGTTCTTTTTGCAGCTGGAGGCCTTTGAACATTTTTTTTTTGGTCCAGACCTGTGGTTTCACTGACTCAGGGAACTTCTAGTGAATAAAATCCCTCTACCACTGCATATTAGCAACTGCAGCCAGGTGACACAATAGACAGAGCCTGGGCTCAGAGTCAAAATGATCTGAGTTCAAATCCAGCTGAGACACTTACTAGACATGTGACCGTGGGCAAGTCCCTTAATCTGTCTGCTTGAGTTTCCTAGACTGTAAGCTGAGGATACTAACGTACCTCCCAGGGTTCTTGTGAGGATCAAGTGAGCTAATATCTGTGAAATGCTTAGCATGGTGCCTGGCACTTAATTGGTGCTTAATAAATGCCTATTTGTTTCTTCCCTTTCTCATAATCTGGGATACCAAGAGCTCAAATTATGAGTTTAACTTGTCTGGGGTCACAAAGCCAGTACGTTATCAAATGCAGGATTAGAACCCAGATTTTCCCAACCTGAATTCTGGCTCTCTGCACATTATAGCACACTCCCTCTCACACGACGGGCATTTAACAAAAGCCTTGGAATGCTTGCCAACCACTCAGATTAAGTTAGATTGGAAAGTATCATCAGACCTGGAGCTGACCAGATGTTCACTAGCACCCACCTGACCCTGCTGATCCGGCCTGATTCAAGCAGAACCTGAGCCGTTTCTCTTTTCTTGGGGTCTGGTGTCTTTCTCCAACCCCACACTTCTGGGCACACTAATGGTGAAAAATGCAAGTTTTCCCCTAACTCCCAGCATCACTTCCAACCGTCATCTGGTAAAGAAGCTGGCGCAGATGCCCTCCAATGACTTCAGAGAGAGGATGTCCTTTCATTTCAATTGACTCTAACCATGAGAGGATGGGACTAGAGCAGCCCCCAGCATGATCAGCCAGAGGAAAGTAGAGGGAGAAAAGAGCCTGGAAAGTATCCCAAGCCTCTCTATGACCTTTCCAGGGTCCCAGATGGGCAGGTGTTTGTTATCGGTGTCAGAACCACCAAAGCAGAGTTTTCTTTACAAAACAACTAAATGTATCCGGGGACACAGTGGGCGGCATTTAAAAATGGTGTCCCCTGCTGCTAAGTACCCAGAGACCTTTCAAACGAGGTAACAATGTAGTAGAAAGAACGCTGGGGTAGGAGTCAGAAGCTTTGAGGTCTGAGTCCTGGCTCTGACACTTTAAAGCTAGATGACTACAGGCAAGTGCTTTCACCTCTACGATCCTCATTTCCCATCTGTAAAATGGGAATGGTACTACCTGGCCAGCCAGCCTCACAGAAAGGGGTGTTGTGAGGATCAAATAAGATGATGAATGTGTTTTGGAAGCTGTAAAGAAATACACAAATTCATTGGTGTTGGGGGGAGAGGGGTGTCTGGACCTGTGATTTCATCACTTTGGGGCACTGAAAAGTTTAGTGACTTGTCCACGGTCTCACAGCCAGCCTGTGTCCAAGGCATCCTGACATCAAGGTCACATTGCCTCTCCAATACAAAATGATGATGATGATCAGTCCCTGCAATGAACCACATGCTCTGTATAATTTGCCTGCCCCCTCCCTCCAACAGGAAATCTGCCCCCACTAAAACCTAGCGGAAGGAGTGTCCCGAGAGCCACAAAGGGCTGCCGGCCAAAGCAGCCGTGGAGGGCAGCCCATAACAACAGCCCCAGGCCACAGAAGACGGTATGACTGAATGTGTCCCAGCAGACGGACCAAGGGAGAACACCCAAGAACGGTGAGCTGTCCCTGACCCAGGACTGTTAGACTGTGAAGTCTCGGATGGCAGGGTCTGTGTTGTTGCCCTTCTTTGTATCCCCAGCACTGATATTTAGCAGGAGCTTAATCAATGCTTATTGACTGACTACAGCCCTTAAAATGGTCACCAAAGAAGCCATGCAATTATGGGTCATGATCTCAAGGACATGAAAAGGGGGGAGCCTCGTTCTAAAAGAAGATCTGAGCCGGCCACTGGATAGCTCAGGTTTGAATGGCTCTGCCCCGTGCTAGACTGGCTAAGACCCTGGGCAGGCCACCCAAACTTTCGTTCAATTTCCCCACCTATAAAGTAAGAGAAATTGCACAATTTATTTAAAAATAAAAGAAGAAACAAGAGAGAGAAAAAAATCAAACAAACAAATTCTAAAAGCTGGCCCTTTCTAGGACCACGGGAGCCTAGCTCCAGAGCTGGAAAGACCTCAAAGGCCACCTACTCCTCCCCTCTCATTTTTCAGATGAGGAAATTAGGCCCATGGAGGGGAAGAGTCTTGTCTGAGGTCACATGATTTAACCAGGTAGAATTCACCCAAAATACTGAGTCACACACAATGCTTAGGAGTTTGGCTCCAACATTTTTCCATCACAGAAATTCTGCTCAGGTTTTCCCTAGTAGCTAATTAACAAGCCACATCCAGGACGGAGGATTCCGCTTTACCTTGGGTGAGCTTAGCCTGCTTCTGCTGCCGCGCCCGTAACCTGTGCTCCACCACGGAGAGTCCGTGGCTGTTGAAGCCGTATCTGTGGAATACAAGAGAACGTGGCTCACTGGGAGGGGCCTGGCCCCCCACCCAGAAATGCTGTCGCACTTGCAACATTCTGAGGGATGGACCAACACCCACTTTGGGAGAAGGGAAGGAAACACAAGATGATTTCCCCATCTTTAGATCTTGACTAAGAAACTCTTCATAAACCAGATCTCTTCACCTACCTGTTTATAACAGCCTGATCTTCTGGGAGTCGGAAGACTCTGGGTTTAGGGTTTCCTTCCTGAGGTTTTGGGGTAACACTTCCTACCTCAACAAAACCAAAGCCCATCTTATAAAGTCCGTCCACTGCTTCCCCATGCTTGTCAAAGCCCGCAGCCATTCCCAGGGGATTTCGGAATTTATGGCCCAGGACTCGTACTTCCTAGAGGGACAAAGAGATCAATTGTACAGCCTCAGCTCCATTACTTCAACACCACGTGCTAACAAAGCTAGCAGGCCAAGGACACCCGCCTAGATTACAGCTACTGTGATCTCATTCTAATGAGCTAACGCTGTTTCCCCTCGGTCCAAGCAACAGATCCTTTCTCTGAACAACAAATGACTTCCTTTCCTTTCAGAACAGTCTCTCTCTTCCTATCCTTAACTCTCTCCTGTATTTCAAGCCTTCCGCTCTGACAGTATCTTTTGAGCCAAGAAAATCCCACCAGCTACAAAGGAGAGGTGTCCTGCTTTTCATACAAGAACAGGGATCCTTAACCTGGGGTTGGTGGATAGGAAAAAAAACCTTATTTTCACTCAACTCAAACTGAAATCTAACATTTCCTTCCATGTGAGTTTTTACAGCTGGCATTCATACAGTGCCTTAAGGTCTGCAAGGCTTTTTACATATGTCATTGCATCGGATCCTCACAACAACCCAGGGAGGCGGATGCTGTTACCATCCCCATTTTAAAAATAAGCAAATGAGGCAGATAAAGCGTAAGTGCCTTGCCAGGTGACACAGCTAATAAGTGTCTGAGGCCAGATCTGAACTCAGGTCTTCCTGACTCCAGGCCTAGCACTCTATCCACTGCAACACCAGTCCACAAGCTTTACTAGACTGCCAAAAAAAGGTCAAGAACACCTACACTAGGGAATGTAGTCTAAATATGGACACAGAAGAGGAAAGAAATATGAGGCAGTACAAATCAAGGTGCACTTTTAACCATTAGCTATACACACACCATGCATGTGGGTATATGTATATACATACATGTACATATACATACATATTTACATGTGTACACACATATATAAACCTATAAAATGTATATGTACATGATACATAGCTGCATGCATGTGCATGTATGCACACACACATACACCCTCCCCTTTCCTGCTGCATAAAGCTCTAACCTATAAAACTGATTATTGAAGGCATGACACGTGACAGTCAGCCACCTCTACAGCCACATGCCACAGGGAACTAAGCAAGGGCCAGGGGAATCCTGAGCTATAGGGTAGGAGAGAAAGAAAGGGAAGGGAGAAATGGAGAAACAAGGAAGGGAGTGAGAAAGTTGAAGAGGAGAAGAATTAGGAGAAAGAAGCCTTAGGAAGACAGGGCAGAGAGGAAAAGGAAGGAGGAAAGGAGAAGGACCGATAACCTCCAGCTGGCAGGGCTCTATCGGGTCCTGACACAATGCTCAAGCTCTCCTCCAGGTAGAGGGAGCCCCGGCTACGGTTTGGAGGGGATAACAAAAAGAAACCCATACAGTGGAAGGGGTTGGGGACCTCCTAAGGACAAGTCCAGCAAACCGTGTTTCTTGTAAATAAAAACGTTAATCTGAAAGAACCGCCTTTTGCCTCTTTTTGGATCCCCAGAGGGCACGGTGCCCAGCACAAAGTAGGTGCTTAATAAATGATCAGTGAACTGAATCAAACTGAATTTGTAGACCTACTCATTCTACACACCATCGTGTCCGCTTCTTTCTAGTAAGACCCCAACACTTGCCTTGGACTCACTGCGCTACTTGGGTCCTCAAGGACTGTGTCCTCCAGACACACGTGAGGGACAAGGACTTGTAATGCCTCCAGCCACACGCTGGAACCTCACTGTTAACTGCTTTACTGAAACACCGAAGGAATGTGTTGTGGGACCTACAGGGCGGTCTGACAGATAGAGATGGATGATGTTGGGAAGAGGCTGCATGACACCCACGTGCATGTGTATACACACACACAAAAGTGTACTTACACACATCTGTGTGTGTGTGCCTGTTGCCTGTGACTGCATGTATTCAGGTCAGTTCTGCTCCCAGCACTCTTCAGCCCTACTCATTGTTAAAACACGGACCCGCATTGGGCACACGGAACAAAAGGGATGCTGGGAAGTTTCATCACTCTGGCCAGTCCGAGGACTCACAAATTTCCAGTTATGCCCGCGGCTTCCACCAGCACCCGTTGGATATACTTTGGGGTCCAATGGGCCCCCCCCCCCCATACCCTGAGAGGACGCACCAGCATGCTGGAATCCGGCGGTGCCGCTCGCGGGAGGAGCCCCGCGGAGATGCAGCGGACGGTGAGCTTGTGAGCCAGCTCGGGGTCCAGCAGCCGCTGCACCGCGGGCATCAGGTACTGGGCATAGAAGCGCTCGTCCCCCACCGCCGTCAGGTAGGAGGTGAAGATCAGTCCCCCGCCTCCGAGGATCATCGCCGCCTCCTGGGCCCGCTTCTGTAACATCAGCTCGTCAGAGATGTCCCCCGAGGGCCATGCCACCCGCCTGCCAAATGAGCCCCGAGGTCCGAGCCCCTGGGTGGGCCGCCATCCCTCTGGGGGGGCTGGCCGGGTCTGAGCCCCTGGGTGGGCCGCGAGCCCTCTGGGGGTGCTGGCCCGGACTGGCAGATGCTCAGAATGAGGCTTCGCCCACCAAATCTGCCCCGAGGTCTGAGCCCCCGGTGTGCCACGATCCCTCTAGAGGGGCTGGCCGGGACCACTCGCAGATGCTCGGCATGAGGCTTTGCGGCCTGCATCCCTAACTGAAGAAAATGTCCATCCGCTTTAAGGGTCGGTGCAAACGAGGATGCTCCTTCCTCCTGGGTCAAGTCCAAGGGCACCCTGACATCTATCTAGGGCCCCAGTTAAGAACCCTGAGACATGCTGACTACAAGATAAGGACGCTGGTTTTCCTTTCTTTCGGATGGGTTCCTTCCACACTCTGAGCTTCCACCCGCAGGAGCAGGTCACACCCCCTAAGCCCTAACCTCGTAAATGTCTCCAGAGGATTGCTGTGAACAGACCCCAGCCCCACCCCCTGCTGGGGCCGTCAGCATTCAAGGCCTTCCTAACTGGCACGGCCTTGGAGAGCCCAGAGTCACCCCAAGCTCCACAGGAAGCTGGGAAACGGAATAAGCATTTACATACAGGGATAAGAGCTTCAGAATCTCCGATCTTCACAAAGGCCTGAGAGGGAGGCGCTGTTATTATTCCCATGTTGCATTTGTGGAAACTGAGGCAGGCAGAGGTTAAATGACTTGCCCAAGGTCACACTAAAAGTTAGTACAAGTCTCAAGCTGCAGTTGACCTCCGCTCTTCCTGAGACTCTATGGAGTCTAGCAGGGCAAACTTATAATCGGTGGGAAGTAAGCCCTTTGAGGGCAGCCCCCCCACCCCCAGCGCAGTTTGGCCACAATGTTGGGTCTTTTTTTTTTTTTTTTTGCTGTGACCCCCATTGGGGTTTTCTTGCCAGAGAAACTGGAGCGGGTTTGCCATTAGCTTCTCCAGCTCATTTTACAGACGAGGAAACTGAGGCAAACTGGGTGACGTGATTTGCCCAGGGTCACACAGCTACAAGTGTCTGAGGTCACATTTGAACTCAGGTCCTCCCGGGGGTCAGAGATTGGCGGCGCTTCGCCAAACCCACGTGGCACCGGCACTGGGCCAGTGAACCCCGACCTTCGGCCGCCCATGCCCCACCACAGGGCACGCGCTCGTGGGGGACTGCACGCACACCTAAGCCCAGGGGCTCGCTGCTTCCCTCCAGACCCCGGCCCTGTCCGGGCGCCCCGCCCGGGCGCCCCGCCAGGGGCGGGGGTGGAGGAATCCTTACCCTCAGCAGCCGCCGCGCCATCCCGGCGAGTCACCGTGGAAAACCCCGCCCCCAGCTCCGCGACCATTGGCGGAGGCGGGGCGGCCTTCCTCCAATCAGAAGGGGCGGTGCAAAGGAAAACCCGCCCCTCGACGTCGGGATGCCGGAAGGCCTAACCTGGGTTTGGTTAACTTAACCCCAACCTCTTCGTACAGAGGAGTTTCCTTCCATGACCTACCCCAAGCCGAGCAGGTCGGAAGTGGGGCCCCCACGCGCATTGGGGGAGGGGTCAAGGGGCCGCTCCCCGCGGGGTCAGCGCCCCAGGGGGAAGGGCTCGCGGAGGCCTCTTCGCGCTGATGAGCGAAGGGAGGGGGAAGGGAGAGCGTTCTCCTTCAGCTTGTTCTTTGTGCTGCCCTCTCCTGGCCGGGAGGACCAAACATTACAGTATCGGTGAGAGGACTAGATTATAAGCACTTGGAGGGCAGGCTCCAATTTTGGTTTTTGCTTTTTATCCATCCCCTGCATTTCTCTCTCAGTGTCTGGCTTGTGAAAAAAGGGAACAATACATTCGCTTCTTGATTTGGATTGAGTTCAACGAAGTTTATCCCTTTATTTTACAGAAACTAAGTGCTGAAGGGCAGAGAGGCTCTAAAAATGTTTCCTTCCCCTAAGGAAGTCCTAGCGTTAGAGTGTGTAAAGTGACCTTTATAGATCAGGTTACTTAAACTGTGAGATTCCCAGCGAGTTACTTCAACACGATTTGCCTCAGTTTCCTCTTCTGTAAAATGACGAAAATAATAGCGCCTCCCTCCCAGTGTTGTGAGGATAGAAAGATGATTTGTGTAAAGTGCTTTGCAAACTTTAAAGCGCTAGACAAATGGCAGCTATTGTTACATAATTTTGTATTATATAAAGGCATATAACATAAAAATGTAATTGTTATATAATTTGTATTATGTAAACATATACATAAAATTATATATAAATATATATATATATATATATATATATATTATTGCTATTGTTATCATATCATTTATAAACATCTCATAGACCCCCGTATACCTGTGTCTCCCTGGTTAGAATATAAGCTTGAGAGCAGGGACTGTCAGTTTTGTCTTTGAATACTGAGCTCCTCACATACTGCCTGATAGATAGCAGATAATAAATATATGTTGGTCTCTCTACCTCTGAAAAAGCCCACTGGCTATAAGATAAAGTGCCTGCTCCTTAATCTGGAATTTGTTTTGGTATTATCCCCACTAACCCAAGGCTGTAAACTCCTTGAGGACAGGTATTGGGTCTCAACTAGATCTTGACTCCTTCAGGACTAATGCTGTGTGTCGTCCAGTTTAAGTGTTCAATAAATAGGTGATGATTGGCCAGGATTTTGCCCAACAGGGAAAGAAGTAGCAGTCAGACTTCTATTCCTAATATTCTGCTATTATAAGTCAAATCTGCTGCAGGATTCTCACCCCAGCTCCAATGCTTTTTCTACTACACAGCACAGATTGTTTTAGCAGATTCAAAGCAGAAAGTACAAAGGAGCTAAACTCTAAAGTAGCAGAATTCCACCCCCCCCTCCGCCCAATTACTGATGTCAGAATGCCTTTGGAGGGACATAACCCGCTTCTAAGAAGGACATTTGAGATCAGGATGTTATAAAAGAAAGGGCCTTTCAGTCATATCAGACTCTCCATGACCCCATTTGGAGTTTTCTTGGCAAAGATACTGGAGTGGTTTCCCATTTTCTTCTCCAGCTCATTTTACAGATGAGGAACTGAGGCAAACTGGGTAAAGTGACTTGCCCAGGGTCACACAGCAGTAAGTGTCTGAGGTTGGATTTGAACTCAGGTCCTTTGAACTTCAGGCCAAGTGCTCCCATGTGCCTCCTAGCTGCCCCTCCTCTA
Source organism: Trichosurus vulpecula (assembly GCF_011100635.1). Lineage (NCBI taxonomy): Eukaryota > Metazoa > Chordata > Mammalia > Diprotodontia > Phalangeridae > Trichosurus > Trichosurus vulpecula. The sequence continues at coordinate 395,753,779 of NC_050575.1, forward strand.
GCCCTACCCAACCTTATTTTAAGAATGAGGAAACAGGCTCAGAAATTCTTCAAAGAGTATTCAGCATCTACTATATAAGGGGTTTGGTGCTAGTTCCTGGGCTAGGAGCCAAAAGGAAACACAGCCCCTAGAAGCTGGGAGAAGGGAGGGTTCTATACACACAGATAAATACAAAGTACACAAAATAATCTGAGCGTATCAGAATATTCTTCAGGTAGAGGGTGATGCTGCCACTGAACCTGGAAGGTAATGGAGGGACTGCATTCTCTGCATACAAAAGTCTGGAGATCAGAGATGGAAAGTTGTGTTGGAGAACAACACTTGATAATGGCTTGTTGATTTTAAGGTCTGTAGATAGCTAGAGTAGAGCTCTCCAGTTCTGAGGCCCTGCTTTTAAGAAGCAATCAAATAAACATTCTTTTCACAGAGGGAAAAGGCAAGAGCTCCTTGGTTAGAAAACCCAGCTCCCACAATGCCTTATAGTCAGTTGCCAAATACAAAACAAGGCATGAAAACATTAAAAAAAAAAAAACCCTCAAAACGTGACTGTAAAAAAGCCCCTAAGTCCTTTAAAAAAAATCAAACCTCATGAGCAATGAGTTTTTACCCAGTGGAAGCAGGTTAGACCTCCTGACTTCCAACCCCATACCATTACTCTCATTCCACCTCTGGGTGGAAAAACTAGAAAAAAAATGCTAGGGAAGGTGGCCTAGCCATACCAGATATTAAACTGTATTATAAAGCAGCAGTTATCAGAACTTCTTGGTACTGGCTAAGAAATAGAGTTGTGGATCAGTGGAATAGGTTAAGTAAATGAGAAGCGGTAGTCAATGACTATAGTAATCTATTCTTTGATAAACCCAAGGAGTCCAGCTTCTGGGATAAGAACTCACTATTTCACAAAAACTGCTGGGAAAACTGGAAAAAAGTATGGCAGAAATTGGACATAGACCAATATACTGCATACCAAAATAAAGTCAAAATGGGTTCACGATTTAGGTATAAAGGCTGATACTATAAGCAATTTGGGAGAGCAAGGAATAGTTAACCTATCAGATTTATGGAGAAGAGAAGAATTTTTGACCAAAGAAGAGATAGAGAGTGTTATGAAATGCAAAATGGAGAATTTTGATTACATTAAATTGAAAAAGTTTTGTATAAACAAGGCCAGTGCAACCAAGATTAGGAGGGAAGTAGAAAATTGGGAAAGAATTTTTACAACCAGTGTCTCTGATAAAAGCCTCATCTCTAGAGTATACAGGAAACTGAGTCAAATTTACAAGAATACCAGTCATTCCCCAACTGATAAATGGTCAAAGGATATGAACAGGCAGTTTTCAGAGGAAGAAATTAAAGATATCTATAGTCATATGAAAAAAATGCTAAAAATCACTATTGATTAGAAAAATGCAAATTAAAACAACTCTTAGGTATCACATCTCTCTTGTCAGATTGGCTAACATGACAAAACAGGAAAATTATAACTGCTGGAGAAGATGTGGGAAAATTGGAACATCATTGCATTGTTGGTAGAGTTGTGAACTGATCCAGTCATTCTGGAGAACAATTTGGAACTATGCCCAAAAGGCTATAAAAATGTGCATACCCTTTGACCCAACAATACCAGCTCTAGGGCTGTATCCCAAAGAGATCATACAAGTGGGAAAAGGGCCCATATGTACAAAAATATTTATAGCAGCTCTTTCTGTGGTGGCAAAGAATTGGAAATCAAGGGGATCCATCAATTGGGGAATGGCTAAACAAGTTGTGGTATATGAATGTATGTAATACTGTTGTGCTATAAGAAATGAGGAGCAGACAGACTTCATAATAACCTGGAAAGACTTATATGATCTGATGCTGAGTGAGGGTAACAGAACCAGGAGAACATTATACATGATTACAGACACACGGTATCTGTGATGACTAACTTTGATAGACTTGGCTCTTCTCAGCAATGCAAGGTTCTAAGACAGCTCCAAAAGCCTCATGATAGAAAAAGCTATCCACATAAAGAGAAAGAATTATGGAACCTAAATGCAGATTAAAGCACACTATTTTCTCTCTTTATCTCTCTCTTTTTTTTCTTTTTTGGTTTTGTTTTTCTTCTTTCTCATGGTTCATTCCATTGGTTATAATTCTTCTTTACAACTTGACTATTGTGAAAATAAGTTTTATGTGAAGGTATATGTAGAACCATTGGGGGGGGAAGGGAAGAGGGAGGGGGAGAAAATTTGGAACTCAAAAACTTGTGGAACTGAATGTTGTAAACTAAAAATAAAAAAGAAATTAAAAAAAAAGAAACAAAGCAATTGATCTTCCTGTTACAATGGTGTAAAAACAATGTTGCTAGCAGCTGTTGTGAAGGGGAAAGGCCAACAACAAGAGCACACAAGAGGGCTGCTGCCACTGGTTCTTTGATCTGGTTTTCTAAGGAAAGCAACTTTAGGGGGTTAACAATGTCACTTTAATTAAACATACATATATTGTTCACTTAGTTCAGGGGATAAAGTTAGCACCCTGAACATCAGAGGAAACATAAACAGAAACTATATAAACAAACAAAGTAACACAAATCAGCAGACAGGCTTCTGTCTGTCCATAGCAATACACACACAGTTACCGGAGAGAGAAGCACCAACATCTGGGTTTTCAAAGCCAGGGGAGAGCCTTAACAATTGGCTACCCAGAGTCTCGTCTGGTCATATCACACGACACTCTTCTAGTGAGTGAGAGCCCCAAAACAAAAAGCTAACCTCAGAGTATATATACCCTTTTTCAGGATCAGAGGGCATCACTACCATGTGACTCAAATTCATGCAGACTTATGCTTTCTTGTGACTTAAGCAGGTCATCAAGGACTAGTGATTCAAAGACTTGAAACAAAGAGAAGACTCATCAAAGGCACTTGATTACCTCAGTGCTGAGTACTCAAACAAAAGCAGCAAAAAGTCCCACTTTGCTTGCCATTACATTTGAAAGGCAAGACTCATTAAAGGTACTTGATTGCCTTAGCATTCCAAAAGAGAAAACATTAAAAAAAAAAAAATGTCCCACCCTGTTTAATATTACAAATGGTCTGACCACATGATTCCCTTGCTTAAAATTCTTCAATGGCTTCCCTTTGCCTAGAGAGTCACAATTTTAAAGAAACTGACCCACGGAGAGGTTAAGTGATTTGTCTAAGTGTCTGAAGAAGAATTTAAGCTCAAATCTTTCTGACTCCAAGCCCAAAAGTCTAGCCACTGGACCAACTCATGGAGATAAAAAGTAGATTCCTTAGTCTGGCACCTCAAACCCTCTGAATCTTATTCAATCCACCTTTCAGTTAGCTAGTGCAGCGGATAGAGACCAGGGTCTGGAGTCAGAAAGATCAGAGTTAAAATGTGGCCTGAGATATTTCGTAGCTTTGTGGCCCTTGGCAAGTCACTGAATCTCCGATTGTCTCAGTTTCCTCATCTATAAAAAGGGGGTATAATAACACCTACCTCCTAGGGTTGTAAAATTCTTAGCACAGTGCCTGGCACATTGTAAGTGCCATTTAAATGTTATATAATCATTATTTACTACTCTTATTTCCCACCTCCATGCATTCGCGGACTGTTTCATATACCTGGTATAGACATCTTTCACACCCCAGTCTAACAAAAGTTTTCTTCTTGGGCCGATTCAAGATAAAATTTCCAAGAAGTTTTACCTTACTGTCACTAACTTCTATTTAAAAACAATTTTTTGTATCAGCAGATTTTTTTACAGTACCTTGCTTTCTCTTATCAATTCTATTTTGTATCATACTTGTATATGTATATGTTTAAGCCACTCTGTGAGTTCATTCAACTCTCATTGGCCCTGGCAGATTGAATCCTTGTTGGGATAGTTAACACTGCCTTATAAACTGTCAACCTAAATTACTAAGTTCACTTATAGTGAGTGGGATGGTGAAGCCCTCTCATGGAATCTGGATCTTGGCCTTTCTGTGAGTTGAGTGGGATGGATGGGGGTGGGGACTTTTCAGCGTGGCTCGGGGCTTCTAATTGTCAGCTAGGCCTAAGTTTCAAGTTACCACCTGTAGGAATCCGAAACTTAGAGCAGACTGAACCCTCCCTCAGCACAAGCCTCACCAAATAAGGATAAAACAGTTCTTAAAAGTTGGCATTGGCTAAATTAGCCTTTCCTTGTTCCTTGAGTACATTTCCACATTTAGATTGTGAGCCTGAACTCCACCAATGAGAGTAAAGGTCAGTGGTGGGTGGGAGTCGTTTCTGTTAGGGTATAAAGCTGAGTTCTGCCCTCTGGGTGTTGCCTCTCCCCACCAGTTGTCTGTCTGTTAGGAGACTGCCCTTTCCCACAGGATCGTAATAAAAATTCATTTCTACTTTCTACTTGAGAAGCCTCTGAGTTTAATTTTGGGTGAAGTTGCTGTCTCACACAGTAGGAAGACAACATGAGTCTGAACATGAGTGTTTATTTCTCTCAGAGCTTGGAGAACACGCACATAGAGATGTCCATGGGAGCTCAGCGTAAGACAGTGAACTCAAAGAAGGACAGACAAAGCCGACCTTATGTCTTCAGAGCGATTCCCTCTCACCCCTCCCTCCCTTCCTGGCTCAGGATGCCTGTGTCAGCCAGAATTATAGTCTCTGTATGGTTAACCATGATATGAGAAAGGAATTTCTTAAGCAAATAGGTTGTAAATACAATAAGACAATTGACAAAGTGTCAATTGAAATTACAATCCCAGAATATCTACGTTGACTTTACCATTAACATGACATATATGTCCATAAATACCTAAGATAGAAAAAGACCCATTATTCAAGGTAGTGTTTGAGCAAGGTGCCTTGTCTTTGGTAGTCATTAATGGAAGAATACTCTGGTCAGCTTCATCTGGCCTTGTAGTGTTGACACAGGAAGTGGCATTTTGAGTCCACTGAGAGAGCAAGACATGTCTGTTATGCCAGAAAATGCAAAGCATCATGGTAGATTAAGCTCAGAGTGGGCCACAATGTCTTTCCTGATTGGCCCATCCAAGTTTTAGGCCTTTCTCAGATCTCGAGGGTTCGAAATGGTTTGGGGAGGGGTCTACAAAACCTAACACTAGCTTATAAACCCCCCTGGTATGTATCCCCTTAACAATCAGCCAGTATACCCAGTTCTTTAGTAAAGGCTTTTACTTAAATGACATAGGAAAACAGTACTTACAAAGAATTTTCCTACATACCCTCTTCCACAAATATGCACAGTCTGGAAGGGGATGGGAGCAGACTGGGCCTGGACTTGAAGTAAGTATACACAGGCACATACTCACAAGGCAACTCACAATTCTAGAACTAAACACTTAGTGACCTTCCTCTCTCCAGAAGGTCCTCACCAGAGTGGATGCTGGTGATGGCTGAATCATTCCGCTGATCTATAGTCAGGCTAGGTCAGGGGATCTGCTGCTAGTAGACACAGTGGCAACCAGACAGGGCCAGACAGGTCATTTTGCTTGACCTTGCTGTGCTTTCAGCTACAGCAAAGACCCTTAGCCTCTGAGTAGCAGAAATTTCTTCTCTTTGACTCAGGCTCTGAGGTAATTGTTATGTCCTGGCAGATGAGAGAAGCGTAACCTCTTCTGTCTGACAATCCTCCCTGGCTCAAAGTAAGACACTCTCTCAGTGAGGCACTCTACTTTGCCTTGGGATGCCTTAGGAAGACCATTTCCAATTCAATTAGTTCTATTTCCCATACTCCTTAGGGAATCTTATATAGGTGAGTGGCTAAGGACTATTCCCTAAGAATCCAGTTTATTCCCTGAGGCTTTTCATTAATTGCCTGGCTTCATATGCAATTAAACTTTTAAGCCTTTCTACCTAGTGAAATGTCATTTAGGCTTCTGAAGCCCCTCCACCTTCTTCAGTAAAACTTTCAGCTTTTGCTGAAGTGCTATGGAATACCCTCTCCTTCAAGAGTCATTCCTTGCCTACCCAGTAGACTTTAAGCTCTTTGAAGGCAAAGACTATCATTTTTTTTATTTTTTGTAGGTCCAGAACTTAGCCCAGTACCTTGTACAGAGTTGCTACTTAAAATGTGTGTGTTAGATTGAAGTAACATTTTAAGGCTAAAAAGTCATTGTTTTTATGACATAGCATTTTGCCCCCAAAACAATGATGAAACGTTTTGAAGAGAATAGTAAAGCCTGCTGTCAGAAAAATGTATATTTTCTATACAGCTATCTATATTTAGTATATATACTTAGAATGTGTTCTCACCAGTGACTCATGTTCAGTCAATTCAGTTATGTCTGACTCTTCATGACCCCATTTGGGGTTTTCTTGGCAAAGATACTGGAGTGGTTTTGCTTTTGCTTCTCCAGCTTTTTACAGATGAACAAACTGAGGCAAATAGGGTTAAGCAAATTGTCAGGGGTCACACACTAGAATATGTCTGAGGCCAGATTTGAACTCATGAAAATGAGTCTTCTTGACTCCAGGCCCAACACTCTATCCAATGTAATACCTAGCTCTTACTTTTTTCTGCTGTAGTTTATCAAATTACAGTTTTCTAGCAGGTTCATGGCACATAGAAACTCTGAGCTGAATGAATGAATGAAAGAAAGCATTTACTCCTTTAGCTTGTATAACAGCCCAGGCTCTTTTCCAAGGGCTGTTCAGAGCACCAAACCTTCTGCTCATGTGGGTGCTAGACTGCATGGCGGCTGCCTGATAATAGTTAATGTTTGGAAGCCATCGACCTCACCCATGCCATTGTACACCCATTGTATGAGCCCTCCCTAAATAATAGCAATTAATTTCTTATATTTCATGTTACTGTTCAAACATCTGAAAGAGGCACCAGCCCCTATTGTCATGGCAAAATAACTCAGATGGAGGTTCCAAACCAGGACTAGGCTTGGAGTTTGAATGTCATCATCAGCTTAAGGCAGGTTTGAACCACTGTACCATACAAAGTTAATAGACTGGTACCAAGAGTTTAGAATCGCTACATTTTCTTAGTGACTGAACTTGCTAACTATTAATCATTGCTAAACCTGCAGAGTATTTGGATAGCTACAAAGCTTTGAGAGTATATTCAATCTACATATAATCTATATTTAAATATATAGTCTGTATATATGAAATATATATACATCTACAGTAATGCCTTATAATAGCTGTAGACCATCATAATAAATATTTTTAAAGTTTATTAATTTGTCTTTCTCCTAGGAATTATGTCTTAAGCTCCATGTGGGCAAAGATCATGTCTTATCTAAATTTTATATCTCAAGTAGGCACCCAATGCTTGTTGAATTGAGTAAAATCAAATCAAAAGAGATAAATACAGAGATAGATAAAGCATTTATTAAATTCTTAGTATGTACTAGGCACTATGATAAGCTTAGGATACAAGTATAAGCAAAACAGAAGATTGCTACCTTTAATAAAGGAGCTTACATTCTTATAGGAGAGGACAGCACATAAAAGGGCGTTGAGGAGTGGGCAGGATAGAGCCTCTAGGGAGGGACCGAAGAAAAGACTGAACCAGGTCTTTGGTGAGCATAGTTGCCATCGGCATTGACCCTCAAATGGAGGTTCAGGGACAAACCCACCAGTTGGAGGTGTTAGAAACATGCTTAGTCTAGGGGAGATACTTTCAACTCTGTGGAAACAAAACTGCTCCCACCATTTCTCTCAGAGGCAAAGGTCATAGAGTTGGAGTGTTGTCAGTATGAAGATGGCTTCTGAGGTAGAAGTCCAGATAGAGATTGGGCAGTCACGTGTTGAACCAGGTTTGGAGTGAGTATAGTTCGAGGTACAGTAATACAAGTACTGTATGATGTTGTCAACATAATTTTAACAGGATAAATGACTATTTAAAAAGATGATTTTAAGTGCATTACTTTAGATCAAGTCAATTCACCAAGCATTTATTAAGCATTCACCATGTACTAAGCACAGGAGATACAAAGAAAGGCAAAAGGACAGTCCCTGCCCTTAGTAAGCTCAGACTTTAACAGGAGAGACAACACAAAAAGAATACACAAAATATATACAGTATAAATTGGAGATAATCTCAGAGGGAAGGCTCTAAGGTTAAGGAGGACAGGGAAAGGGTACTTGCAGAAGGTGAGAGTTTAGCTGAGACTTGAAGGAATCCAGGAAGTGGAGATGAGGAGGGAGAGCATTCCAACATAGGGGACAACTGGTGAAAATTCAGAGAATCAGGAGATGGAACGTCTTGTGCAAGGAACAGCAAAGAGGCTAGTGTCAGTGAGATTACCTGTGGGATCTAAGGGTATTCAGGGAAAACTAATACCTCTGGTGTGAGAGTGCTTTCCACCTTTGGTGTCTACCTGCAACCCAGCTCTCGCCAGTGGCTCCAATGAGCTGTAGCATGTGCAATGACCACACCCCAGTAAACTGTTTCAGCAGACAGGCTCAACCAGGTTGAGGGTAACAGAGGGGACTCAAACCTAACAGTGGGTTAGAGGGGTGGCCACCCCAAGCATGTGGCCTTCCTCAGCAAAATAGACGGATGAGAACGATTTGTTCCATCAGACCATAAAGGCAGCTGATGCAGGCATTGGGGAGCACTTAGAGTTTGGTTAGACATCGAAGATGCCAGGGTCATCTACTCCATCTTGAGCCATTGCTAGTCATCTTGTCTTTTGTCTCCAATGACTTTGGAAGAAAGCGTGAAGCCAATTACTTCTTACAACTCTGCCTCACTTAAATCCATTTTATGCTCAAGTCAAAAGATATCCCTCATATCGTTTTATGATTTTCACCCACCTCAAAGTCCTGTGGCAATGGCAAGTGGTGAAGCAGCAGGAGTGGATACACTGGGAGCTATCATCACAATCCTGCACATAGGTGGCCCAGGCCATAGGGTTGTCTTCTCATTGAACCGAAGCAACAGTGGGATTTGGCAGCCCCATAGGGGTCGCGTAGCCTTTTTTAAGGACTGCACTTCTCACCTCCTGGCATTTGGAAGGGGCTAGAAAAAGTCCCCTAAAAATTGTCTCACCTAGCCTAACACTGGCCTGCTTATTGCTGCAGGCAAGAGTCCTACACTGTGGTTAAAACACAAAAAAGTACAAAAACTTTTGCAAAGATGATTCCACTCACTGTTGGTACGTGGTATGTGTGCACACTTATGAACAACATGAAATCCAGTAGACCTGAAAGATGAATAGCTCTTCATGTCATATCCAGATAGCAGCCCTGAGTGAAATAAGGCTGGCAAATGAAGGCCAGCTTACTGAAGTTGGAACTGAATACATGTTTGTCTGGACTGGCAGCAGTGATGAGGAACACATTGAAGCTGGCATAAGTTTCACAATTAAAATTAATTTAGTCAATAAGATTGTATCCCTGCCAAAAGGAGTGAATGACAGACTCATGACAATGTGATTGCCACTTGCAGAAAAGCACCATGCCACCATCATCAGTGTGTATACTCCCACCATGATGAACTCTGATGAGATCAAAGAAAAAATTTTATGAAGACCTAGAAACTCTCATCATCATTGTGCCAAAAGAGGACAAGCTTATAATTCTGGATGAAATTAATGCCAGAGTAAGCAGAGACTATCAGACATGACAGGGAGTCCTTGGGGGGATTGGAGTTAGAAACAGCTACTAGTAGCTTACAACAAAAGACTTGTACATCTCATGACCTTCCCATCACCAACACTATGTTCCATTTACCTAAACACAATAAGACTTCATAGATGCACCCATTCAATAAATTATGTCATTGTAAGTAGAAGAGACAGGATATGAGAGTTGACAAAGGCAATTTGTGGCAGAGAGTGCTGGACCTATCATAGTCTTATCCTCTACAAGCTAAATATTTGTGTTCAACAAAAGTGGTGGCCCCAAGGCAAGATGATTAACATAAAACTTAATGTCACAGATTACAGCATTTCTCTGAGTGAGAACAGTTCATTGGTAACTTGGGGAAAGCTGAGTCAACAGAGGGTTGGCACCAGTGGAGCAGAAAAGGCATGGGCAGCTTTCAGAGATTTGGCACACAGCATCACATTCTCATCTGGGCCAGAACACTCACAAACATCAAGATTGGTTTGACAAAAATAATGGAGAAATTCAGAAGCTGCTAAATAAAAAACAAGAACTCCACAGAGTTCATCCATCTCTAAGAAGGCAGCATTTAACTCCATCAAAAGTTATACTTTAATGTAAGTGCATATTAAAGCGATGAAGGATTCTTGGCTCAGTAAGAAGGCAGATGAAATTCAGTTTTATGCTGATAGTAGACCAAAGCATTTTTATGATGCCCTGAAGGCTATTTATGGGCCAAAGACCTACGGTACTTTTTAACCACTCAGTGCTGATGGAGCCAAATTGATTAGTAAAAAGAACATGCTCCTAGAAAGATGGGCTAAACACTTTCATAGCATTCTCAACAGACCATCACCAGCCAATGATGAAGCCATTGACCTTATACCTCAGGTTGAAGTCAATCTCTTTCTAGTTGAACTTTCAACTGAAGAAGAGATTTTGAAGGCCATTAGGCTCCTCTTGTGTGGCCAAGTGCCTGGTGTTGATTCTATTCCAGCTGAGATTTATAAGGCAGGTGGTCCACTGCTCATACAAGAACTGAGTGTAGTCTTCCAGATTATATGGCAAGAGGAGGTAATCCTCAAGGAATTCAAGGATGCCTCCATTGTCCATCTCTGCAAAGGAAAAGGAAATGGGTTGTCCTGTGACAGTCACAAGGGGTTGGGGTGGGGGGGTCTCTCTTAATCGTTGTCAGCAAGACTCTTACCAGAGTCCTCCTTAATAGGCTTATCCTTCATCTGGAAGATGATCAACTACCTGAGAGCCACTGTGGCTTCAGGAAGGGCCAAGGAATGGTTGATATAGTGTTTGCTGCCCGACAACTTCAGGAGAAATGCCAGGAGCAGAACAGAGGTCATTACACAATGTTTGTTGATCTGATCAAGGCCTTTGATACTGTTAGTCATGAGGGCTTATGGAAGATCATGGTGAAATTTGGTTGCCTGGAAAAATTCGTCAGTATTGTACACCAGTTCCATGAAAGTATGCTTGCACAGGTTCTGGATAACAGACAATGCTTTCACGATTTCCCAGTCACCACGGGTTGTCTGTTGGCTTCAACAAGGATGAAAATGGCATCAAGGTCAGCTGCCACTCTGAGAGTAAATAATTTAACTTGGAAAGACTACAAGCCATGACTAAAGTGGAAGGAGAGTTGGTTCACAACTTTTTGTTCAGAGATGACTGTGCACTCAATGCAGCCTCTAAGGCTGAGATTGCAATAGAGAATGGATCAATTTTGTGTTGCTTGTGCTAATTTTAGCCTGACAATTAGCACCAAGGAAACACAGGTTCTCCACCAGCCAGCACCATACATGGAATCATCAGTTACAGCAAGTGGAGAAATTTTGAATGCTGTGGATAAAGTTCATTTACCTTAGTAGTGTACTTTCCAGGGATGCACACATAGATGATGAGGTTGACACACACACTGCCAGAGGTAATTCAGTGTTTGGGATGCTCTGAAGGAAAGTATAGGAGAGAAGAGGTATTGGGCTGCCTACAAATTGAAGGTATATAGAGCTGTTGTGCTAACCTCATTGTCTTACACCTGTGAAATCTGGACAGTATACCAGTGCTGTGCCAGGAAACTAGATGGTTTCCATTTGAATCGTCTTAGGAAGATTCTGAAGATCACCTGGCAAGATAAAGTACCAGACACTGAGGTCCTTTCTGGAGCTGAACTGCTAAGCATTCAAACTCTATTGCAAGAAAGAGCAACTCTGATGAGCTGGCCACACCGTTTGAATGCCAAACGTATGTTTGCCTAAAAGTCTATTTCACAGAGAACTCATACAAGGAAAACACTCACACGAGATCAGAAAAAGTGATACAAGGACACTCTTAAGGTTTCTTTGCAGAACTTTGAAATTGATCGTGTGACGTGGAAGGCAACAATGGGCAAAGGAGGAATGCCCAGCATGGCGTGCCAGCATCAAAGAAGGCGCTGTCCTCTGTGAGCAGAATGACAGTAGCTCAAAAGAAACATGAAATGCACAAATTTAGAGACATCTCCCCTCCAAATATTTATACGGACTATTTGTGCCCAACCTATGGTAGAGCCTTCTCAGCTGATATTAGTCTGATCAGCCAGAGTAGCACACGCTGTACCTTGATCCTGACATAGTGATGTCATTTCGGTCCTCTTCCAGGATGAAGCACAACAACCAGATTATCTGACGGGAAGGGGGAAATAAAGTAAGATTGGAAAGATAAGAGGATGCCAAATTATAAAGGGCTTTAAATGCCAAATGGGGGATTTTATATTTGATCCCATAAATGATTAGGAGCCTCTTGAGCGTATTGAAATATGAGGAATGATGTGGCTATTTGACAGCTGAGTAGAGGATGGACTGGAGTAGAAAAAGAATTGAGGAAGACACACCCACAGCAGTAGTAGCCGGGGCATGGGGCAATGAGGGTCTACACAGAGTGGTAACGATGTCAGAAAGATAAGGAGACATATAGGAAAACTCTTTCAAAGGTAAAATTAACAGTACTTGGAAGAGGACTGGATATGGGGGCAGGAAGGAGAGAAGGTTGAGGATGACACTGAGGTTGTGAGTCTGGATGACTGGGAGATTGGTAGTGCCCTCAATAGTTATAGTGAAGTTAGGAAGGGAAAGGGTTTGGGAAGGAAAATAATGAGTTCAGTATTGGACATGTGGAGTTTGAGACGTCTGCAGAGTATACTGTTTAGTTATCCAGTAGGCAGCTAGAGATAGGAGACTTGAGGTGAAGAGAGAAGTTAGGGCTGGTTAAATAGATCTATCCTATCAAGTCTTTCATTATTTAAGTTAAATTTTGTGTTAATGGAATTCTCACCCTCTAAGAAAAGTACATTGAGAGGAATTGCATTAGAAACTTTTTATAAAAGGTATTGAAAATGAAAATAAATTCTATACAATGTACCTAATCTGGATTTGATAGAAGGCTCTATCACATTTAGGTTACACTTGTAAATGTAAAGCTCTAGCTTAAAATATTTTTAGAACATCAGTATACTTTGAGGCAATGTGGTATAATTGAAAGATGAACCAGGATTCACATCCTGGCTCCACCACGATATATGTGTGTGTGTATACATGTATTTGTGTATGTGTATGTATGTATGTACATATATGTGTGCACGTATGTATGTATATGGGGCCTCAGTCTCCTCATCTGTAAAATGAGAAATTTGGACTAGAATGTTCCAGCCCGTGAGGTCCTTTCCAGCTCTGTAACTGTGATTCTATGACCTGTCATGGTTTGTAAAATTTTTTTTATTTAAATATTATAAATTCACAGTCATCAGCAAATAAATATTTCCATGCACAAAGGACAGATAAAGAGTATTGCCTGTGAAACAATGAATCTTGCCATGTTCAACTTTTTTAAAAGTATAATCAACTTTAACATGGGAGTGTCAACATCGTCCCTTTTCTCTATATCGCCCCTGAACTCTCTTTTGTTCTCTTTTATGTATTTGTTTACATGTTTCATTGCCGCTCTTTTCATTCCTTTCTTCTTTTTTGTGCATCAGTAACACTACCCCCGATTTCCCTCTACATTTCCCTTACCCTAAGAAAAACCCTCGCTTGTAACAAACAAGCATTACAAAACAAAACTGTGTTGAACTGGTCACGTCTCACTCGGTACTTACAATCTGTCCGCCTCTCTGCCAAGAGGTAGGAAACATGCTTCATCATTAGCCTTCTGCATTTGTGGTTGACCATTGCATTGAACAGAGTTCTTAAGTTTTTCAAAGCTGTCCTTTACAATGTTGTAGTCAATGTATAAATTGTTTTCCTGATTAAGTTGTAATCAGTGCATAAAGTGCTAAATGTGGGCAACATATAAACTGTGCTGTCTTACAGAATAGGGACATGTTCACTTCTGCATCAGTCCATATAAGTCTTCTCAGGTTTTTCTGAATCTCTCATCACTTCTTAGGGAACAATAATATTCCATTACATTCATATACCATAATTTTATTCAGCCATTCTTTGTTTGTATTTCTTTGCTATAAAAAAAGTGCTCTTATAAATGTTACACATAGGGGTCCTTTGCCTCTGTCTGTAACCTGTTCTCGATGAAGCCAGACTTGCCTAATAGTTGTGATTGCTGCTTCCTTTTCTAGATGTTGTCTATATCCTTGTAAGCTGTTGGAGAATTTCACCATAAATTGAAGCCTATAATTTACAGATTCCACTTACTTCCCTTTTTTGAAAGTGGTCTAATACTGTCTCTTTTTTAGGCCTACAGCACTTCTCTAGTTCTCTAGGATCTTTCCAAGCTGGTTAGGAGCCCATCTACTAGCTGTTCTTTGTTGTATCCCGTAGTTTATCCAGGCCTATTCATTTTAATTCAGCAAGAGAAACTAGGTGCTCTCTTACTTTGTCCTTAGGTACCTTCAATTTTAACTCCCTATTAACTATTATTCTTCCACCTTTTCTAGTCCAAAATTTGACCAAGATTTCTCCTTGTCTAAGAAAAAAAAGAAGCAAAATAAGTTTTCTTCAGGTCTGACTTCTCTCTGTTATCATTTATCATTATCCTATTCATCCCAAGAAATGGTTTCATCCCTTCTTTCATTATCCGTTTTCTCAATATAACTAAAACAAAATCCCTTTCTGTTTTTGTGGGGTTTTTTTTTTTTACATTTCTCATCAGGCTCAACTCAGTCTGAGCTCCTGACTATTGTTACAGGACTTCTGTTCCAGGTTTCTGTATTAATATTCCATTTCCTGCTATTGTTTCTATTGTTTACTAATATCTTTTTGTCATTCCTGTACTTTAAAACATGGTCCAGAAATCAGAATCCCATTCTCAAGAATAGTTTTTTTTTATTTTTTAAAAGCTTAATCTGTGTTAACATTTTCTTTTTCCTTTTTTATAAATTTATTTTTACCATTCATTTTTTAAAATTTTGAGTTCCAAATACTGTCCCTCCTGCCCCTCCCTCACCCATTAAGAAGGCATACAATATAATACCAATTATACATGTGAAGGCATGCAAAACATTTCCATGTTGGAAAAAAACCCAACAGCAATAAAAAGCAATAAACATAAAGAAAGTGAGAAAATATGCTTCAATCTGTACTCAGAATTCATCAGATCTCTCTCTCTCTGGAGGCAGAAGAGAAACCTTGTCATTGTCCAGAGGTTAGAAAACAGAAGACTGTTACACAGTAGAGGAAGGAGGGAAAAAAAACATTTGTAGCTTTGGGTGGGGCGGGGGAAGGAACCTTCTTGAAGAGTAGGGGGCTGAATTTGGGGGGGGCTGAATTTTTTTAATTGAAAGCCCTTTTAATCAGATTTGCAAGACACAAGGCAAATGTATCATCCTTTGTTAGTTACACTTTGCCCTTGACAAAGAGCCTTCCATTCTTATATTTTAAGTTGTGGTCCAAAAATCCAGATCCCATTCTCAAACACTATTTAATCTTAGCTATAAATTAAGTATCATCTGGGAAATCAATTTGTCTAAATGGTAATAATAATTTTTGTAAGAAGGTAGAAATAGTGCTTTATGTGGTAGATTCTGGAAGATGGTGTTTAGCAAAGTCAATGAGGAAATTGATGAATGTCAAGAGAAGTGAAGTTCGATAGAAATTTTAAAAAGAAAGACTGGAAAAACTAGGCAAATGGTACATATACAATTTACAAACATGAGCTCTCCCCCCTCCCTCATTCTCCACTGTTTCACAGTAATGTCTAACAGATGGTGTATGCCCACTCTCACTATTTTAGTTGAATTTTACTCTTCCCTTCAAAATTTTTATGCTACCATTTATAGCAGTTGCAATGATTGCGGTATAAGGAAGATTTAGATAATAAAAATATAAAAACCTAAGGAAAGATCCTTTTATTGGCCAAGTAGATATGCACTGTTGGGGGAAGGGGGAGTCATTGCCAGGTCAAAATACAGCAGAGATTTTGCAAGCCTTTTATGTTCAAACTAGATAAAGGGCCTGATCAAAATGTATGTTCAATAGACACTTTTTGTTCTGATCTTCTTAGATCCATCAGTTTTACTTGCTCAGAGAAATATTTGAGCAGATTTGCTTCCCCTAAGAATGCTTTCAGTATTACCTTATTTCTTTTTTTTTCCACTGGGTTACTAAACTAATAGTTGAGGGAAATGTGTAGCTATAGATTGGAGCAGGGCTTTTGAAAAGATATCTATTCCTATTTTAGTGAATAAGATGATGGGGTGCAAACTAGATAAAAATTGACTTAGATAGATTCAGAACTGCCTGGACTGCTAGACTCAAATAATATTCATTAATGATTCTGTGTCAAGTAGCCCCAAACTAGTTAACAGTTTTATCAGTGACTTAGAAAAAGGAAGTTCATCAAATTTGTACATGACTCAATATGGAGAAGGACAGTTAACACACTGGATGACAATCAGGATCCAAAAAGATCTTGACAGGCTAGAGCACTAGGCTGGATCTAATAAGATGAAATTCAGTAGACATAAATTTAACATTTTACATTTGGTTTCAACAGATCAGCTTTCCAAGTACAAGATGGAAAAGATATGTTTAGCTCATGTAAACTCTGAGGCATCCTCATTCCAGCTCCCTATTCCCACTGATGAGGTGGGTTCCTAGAGCTTGACTATCTACTTCTCTCCCTCAGGGTTCAAGGGTATCCCTGAAGAATCGGAGATGATCTTCAAATGGTAAGGCTCGATATATCATGGGTGTACTTCTCCCAAAGATTATCTGTTGAGAATCCATTTAGTCAGTGAGACTTAAGTAGCTCTTAGAAAGGGGTATTTATTAAGATAGTATTATAAGATGGTATAATTCCCCCAAACCTCTGTGATACGCTGTGCCTCAAAGACACACAGAGTCCAGGGGAAAGTGAGCTCAAACTCAGAGTGTACATATGGCAGAGGAGCAGCACATAACTCCTGGTTACTAGAAGTGCTTTTCTCTCATTCGTGGAGTGCCCAGGAAGTTCCCCTTAAGTATGGTGCATCTTCATTTATCTATCTTTGGTTTCTGATGCAGACGCTGATCTGATCAACCAACTGATCTGGGGACACTACTAGGATGTTGATGGGAGATGGGAACCACTGTTGTCCTGGGAGTAGGATGCTAGAATACCAGTAGGAAGATGGGCATCCAACATATTCTGAACCTTTCAAAGGTGAAAGAACCTTTTCTGGTGAAGGTGGGCAGGGGAGTAAGGGTAGAGAAGGAAACCTGGTCAAGGCCAAAGCCAAAAGTTTCCTTCTCATGAGAGAAGTAGGAGATGGGGGTAGGGAATTCAGCTTGAATCCCAGGCTCAGAAGAATTTCTAGAATAGCCTCCCACCTCAACTAGAATGCTAATTTAAATAAGATCCCTGAGTGTGGTCACATTTTCTCAGCCTATTATATTAGACTTCCAGTCTGGTGTTTTTCACTTCGCCTAATGGCTTTCAAAGACTTTTTATACTTAGTCTAAGTTCATTTGATTGATTGAGAGGTGTTCTCACCTAGTTGAAGAGTCAGAGCTAAAATGGAATGGGGCGATTTAGACCCCACCCTTATACATGGTTCTGTCTGAAAAAAAAAATCTAGGAGTTTTGTTGGACTGCAAACTCTGTATGAGTCAGCACTGTGATATAGCAGCCAAAAATACTAATGCAGTCTTGGGCTGCAGACTTCTAGGACTAAGGAAGTATTAGTCCCACTGAACTCTGTCCTTGTCTGACTTTATCTGAAGGATTTCATTGCTTGGACTACAGTTTAAGAAGGAAATTGATCATCTAGAGATCAAGATAGTGAAGGGCCTTAAGTTCAAGTCATATGAAGATCAAGGAAAGGAACTAGATATGTTTAGCCTAGAGAAGAAAAGACTCAGGGAAACATGATAGCTATCTTCAAATATTTGAAGGACTGCCTTGTTGGCAAAGGATTAACCTGATTCTCTTTGCCATTTAAGGGAAGAACCAGGAGCAATGAGTAGGAGTCAAAAAGAGGCAAATCTTCCGGCACTGGTCCAGAGAACTGATGAACATGGGGAGGGAGACAAGTCACCTAAACAGTACACCGCCCTTAGGAGGAGAATGTACAGTGCTACATCAAGCCTGAGGAAAAGAAGGCAGCATTCAGCTGGGACCATCCAAAAGTCAGTTGGGGAAAAGACCTTGGCTGGTGAACCATGAATTGCCCAGTACAGAAGGAGGATGAGATGTTTTGAGATCAGGAAAATTTTGCTAATAAGTGCTGTCCATAAATAGAATAAGTTTTTTTTTTTCAATGAGTGGTGGATTTCCCTATTCTTGGAATTCTTCAGACAGAGACTGCATGATCACTTTTCAGGTATATCAGAGTGGGGATTCCTTTTAGGTATGGACTGGATTAGGGGACCACTGAGGTCCCTTCCAACCATCCAAATTCTGTAATTCTGTGTGGCATAGAAGATAGAGCTGTTTAATTGTCTACGCACAGCTTAAACCTAGAGGTTTGATTTATTTGAAAAAAGTTTTTGCAGAACCCAGAAACTTAAATTTGGGAATGCTGATTTATCTGTTTATGTTCAAGGTCTTTGGGTTTCCTTCCTGAAATCTTTGGAACTTTTAGGGAGTTCCCCACCACCATCATCTTATTTTCCTTTTCACTCACTTCCTGACTCCCTCCCCTCTGATTATGGTTTCCTTGGGAGCTGGATCTCAAAGCATCTCAGCCTCCTCCCACACTGGGCAATTTGTGGTTCACAAACCAAGGATTCTGCCCCAACTGACTTTTGGGTGGTCAGAACTGACTCCAGCTGGGTACTGTTCTCGTTCCCTCAAACTTGGCAGAACACTGCACAGCCTCCCCTCCCCCCAAGCACAGTGTCCTGTTCAGGTGACTTGTCCCACTCCCTCTGTTCATCAGCTCTGTGGCCCAGTACCAGAAGATCAGAGCCTATTTCCCCCAGCACTTGCCAGGGCAGAGCTTTGTAACACTGGTGCTTCCAGATTGGAGCCCCCACCAGGCTTTTGTTCCTGAAGAGTGTGGCCAAGATGGCAAGCCCTGAGCAAACTTCTACAGTCTGGAGCTGGGGTCTCCATGGCTCTGGAAAGAAAGTGGGGGGTTGCCAGAGTGTGGGGATAGGTTTTGATTTAAGCCTGTGATGTATCCTTATGTCTGCTAGTACAGCCTCACAGCCCGTATGGTGGGAGGTAGGGGAGGAGTGCTGAGTGAGCCTAGGGTCAGCGTCAATTCCTGGGTTGCGGCGGGGGATTACCTTCTTTTGAATTCTAAGTGTCCTAGACCTTGGAGACAACTGAAGTTCCTTTATCTTTGGCTCACATGGTCTGGAAACTCCCACCTAGGAATAATTTAGATGTACACAATCACAAATACAGAGGTATAGCAAGAATGACCAAAATGTACTTGTCCCTCAACATAGCTGTCTGCCCCAGCGGCAGCAGGGCAGCCTCTACTTCCTCATTCCCTTGTCATGATCTTTTGCAAATCAGAAGGAGCCATGGGATAATTTCAGTAATCTAGTCCAGCTGTCCTGAAGAAAGACAGGACAGAGTAAGACAAGTGGGAAGGAGAGGTAGGGCGTCCCTCTGAACCCCATGACTCACTGGGAGGTGCTGCTGATTCAAGTGGGATACATATCACTGAAGTTTTAGAGGAGAGAGTAAGCAAATGGGATTTATTCATCATAATCCAGGAATAGGAAACAAAGATTCATTTGAATAGTCTAGGAAGAGGGCATTCCCGCTGTGCCTTCAAAGATCTTCAGGGTGGTGGGGGAGAAAGGGCTGTGGGACCCAGGTATACAAAAATTTTCAAAAGAACAGAGGCACCTTGGCCTTGTAGTACATTCAACAAAGATGCTGAAGTCCTTCCCCCACCAATATAGGCTGACAGATAGCTGGCTCCTGGGGAGAGTGTTAGACACCATTTATGGTAACTAGAACTACATGAGTACTGGGAGTTAAGTAACTAGAAGTCAATTCATCAGCGACGGTGAGCAGGGCATGTGAAGACGAACTCGAACTCCTACCTCCAGAGAATTAAGGGAAGTTACAAGTGAAAGACAAGCAGAGAGGGATGGGAAAGAGAGCAGAATCTTGCTCACTCCCTTGTTAGAGCTTCATCCAGTGCAGGACTGCTAGACTGTGGGGAGGGGCCTCTTGGCTGTCTAGGGGCTCAGGTGCGAATCTTTTTTTCTTATATTCATTAATTTATAAATACTGTTTGATGATTTTTTGAGCCTGATGATCCTAAGTCTAGTAAGGGAGGCTGGTGGGCCACTGTCAGGAATGGCAGATACTGACATTCCTAGATGAGAAATCCCTAAAATGTAGCCATGTCCTTTATATCAGGAGGGAGCCTCCAGATCAAGGGCTGCACAATTTATATTAAGTAAATAATTGCCTAATCCATGGCTAGGGTATTATCCAGATATATAGACACAGGTGAGGTTGCCTCTTCAAAGGCCCATGGTCCTGTTATTCTCATTTATTTACCCTTCAGCCTAGAGGAACTCTATCCTTTAAATTTAAAAAAAAAAAAGCTTTTGTTTCCTTCTTGCATTATCTGCAGTTTCCCCCTAAGCATGACAAAAGCGCCAGGTGTACGTTAAAAGGACCAGATAGCTGCCAAAGAGTATAATCCAGTCATTTCTTGGTTCTAGGTCAGGGAAAATGATGTTCCCAATAGGAATCTGGCTTTGGCTCTGCATTGGACAAAATGTCCTAAGAGGAAGAGGGCTAAATTGCCAAAAGCAGCATAGGAAAAGTGACTGCTACCAACTTAATAGGGTTCGCTGCTCGTTCAGAGGAGCACAGCACTATTGCCATAGACAGGGGGGTCGGCTGATGTCTACATGGAACCAGGACATTGGAAATTGTCTCAAAGATTACCTGGAAGAAGGAAAGAAGTGGTGGATTGGGTCAGATTCCAATCCCTTGATAAAGCATGAGAGAAAAGGTGGCCCAGGTAAAGTATCAAAGACTGCAAAGTCTTCCTTACCTCATATTCTGATCCTCTGCTCCCAGCCCTGTAACTCTACTTTGTCCATTGATTTTTTGAGGGTCCTTGTATAAATCACTTCACTTCATCCCTCTTACTCCTCTGAATTGTAAGATAATAATTCCACAAACATGCAACAAGCCCTGACTCTCTTGCCTCTGATGCTGGCTTACCTGTGTGACCTTGGGCAAATCACCAAACCTCCTGGGCCTCTGTTTCTTAGTAAAGTGAGGGAGTTAGGTTAATAGGGCTCAGAGCTCTCTTCTAGCCCTAAATCTATGACTCTATGATCCTATGTGCAAGATACATAATAATGCCTGTTCCGTATTTTTTTAAAAAGGATTTTGTCTCTTTCTTGCATTATATACAATTCCTCCCACTTCCCCCTTTCCTAAGCATGACAAATGCATGAGATATGCTATGCAGCAGTCACTGGTTTTGGTTCTGTTTGTAGAAATGATCAGCTTTTTTAATCAACACCAAGCTGATTAGACAATTTCCAGAATCATATCAGTTAAGGCTTGGGAAAGAAGTACATATAAATCCTAATTTATTCACATTTTTTCCTACTGGAAAAATCTCCTTCCAATTATATAATAAAATGTACTCTGTATTTCCTCATAAATTTCCTAAATAAGTCAGTCACCTCATTGTTCTGGCCTCCAATTATCCCATCTCTAAAATGGGGGGGGGGAAGGTCATCTGGCTCCTTTCTTAGATGTTTTGAGACTCATACAACATAAATTGTTGAGCTCTTTAGAGCAGATCTCATTGGGGAGTCCTGTGAGATTAACGTATCACTAGAAAATCTTGCTTTCACTTTAGGAATTTGGAAATTGGGTCTTACTTCTAGAGAGGAAATTATTTCAAATGTCAGAGGAATAACAGGGATGAAGCAAAGTGATTTAGAATGTTCCCATAGAGTAGGAAAGGGGGGTGTGGCTCTGTAGGAAAGAGCAGACTGGGCCTTCACATTCTGGCTCTGCTGCCATGGTCTCTGGGCTCATGGGTAAGTCTCCTCTGAGTCTTGTTTCCCCTTGTATAAAATGAGAAGGGCTGGACTAGACAAGATGATCTCTCTTCCTCTCTGTGATTGTTGTTCACATCTGTCACAATAATAATAATAACTAACATTTATAGAGTGCTTACTATGTGCCAGGCACTGTGCTAAGAGCTTTTCAATTAGACCATGTGGCATAGAGGATAGAGAGCCGGCCTCAAAGTCATGGAGGTCTGCCTCTGACAAAGACTGTCTGTGTGGTCTTGGGTAAGTCACTTAACTCCTCAGTGCCCTGGGCAACTCTCCTGGGTGCACAGGAGGTACCAGTTTACATTGGTAGAGTGAATCTACTCAACCAGGAGTTCCCTAAACCAGTGAAATCACATATCTCATCCTTCTTCATCTAGCTGAGGAAACAGAAGGGTAAATCTCACCTTTCTGCCTTGGTTCACAAAGTGAGCCCCTTTGGAGTCTGTCCTAAAGACAAGGACCTATCACTGAGCTTAGAGCATCCTTTGTCTCCAGGAATCTGGACTTCTTGGTAAAAGGAAAAGTAAATTCATGTGCCCTCGCTGAATAAGGTGCCCAGAACACTCTGTTCTTTTCTGACCTCCAGAATTCAATCTAGACAATTCTTTGCTTAGAGCTTTTAAATCTAGAAACTCCAGCATCAAGGATTAGGAGCTGGGGCCTACGAAGTGAGAAGAGTCAGTTTACTGTCTCAGAGTGTAGGAAACACTAATTAGGAAAGATGAGGGAATGTGGTGCTGGAACTCAGAGGACTAAGGACTATGGGTCCTTAGAGACCCTTAGAAGACCCTTCTTCAGTAGAGATGAGGCACTCAGTTGCCTGTCCTATGGCAGAAAAAAGAAGTCAAATTTAATATCAACTCAGGTGCAGAGATTCTTCTTGTTGGATTGGGAAGGGTAGAACAAAAATGTTTACCAGGAGTTGAAATTCCAGGTGTATGAGAGAGCTATGCTCAATGATCTAAAGCCTCCAGACAGGAGAATTACATCCCAAGGCACTGAAAAAAACTAGTGACTACAATTGCTGAGATGGTGGCAGTGAGCTCTAGAAGATAATCCTTGAGAGATGTCACCTGGTGAAGGATAATATTCCAATTTTCAGAAAAGGGAAAACATGTATTTTTACAAAGTATTTAACAAAGTATTTCATTCTAATGTTGTGAGTAAAATGGAGAGATATGGGATAGATATATCTTAGATGGATTCAGAACTAATCGAATAACCATTGACATTGACATTGACAATTATGACACTGATCAAAGGATCAATATCAACTTGGGGTGAGGTCTCCATTTCCCCAGTGATCTGTCCTTGGCACTGTGCAATTTGATATTTTTATCAATGACTTGGATAAAGGCATAAATAAACATGAAGGCATATTTATCAAGCTTTCAGATAACACAGAGCTGAAGACATAGTTAACTCACTGGCTGAAAGAGCTAGGATGCTAAGATTATAGACTGGGATGATGGGCTGAAACTACTAAGATGAAATTAAATGCAGATGAATGGAAAGACTACACTTGGATTCAAAAATTCAGTTTAACAGGTACACAATCAGAAAGAAATGGCTAGTCAAGAGTTCTGGTTTAAAATAATCTAGAGTTGATTTGTGAACTGGTGACTCAATAGGAGCCAATTCAATGCTTGCCCAAAAAGTCAATGAAACCTAGTTTCCAGAATAAGAAAGGTGATAGTTTCTCAATTCTTGTTCTTGATCAGACTACACCAGGGTTATTGTAGTCAGTGAGGGGTACCATATTGTAGGAAGTACATTGGCAAGTCTGAGTGTATCCAGAGTAGGTTGTGATGGCATGCAAGGATCAGCTTAAGGAACTGAGAATGTCTACCCTGGAGAAGAGAAGACTGAGGCAGGGCATGAATGATGTCTTTGAATACTTAAAGCGCTGAAATAAGGAAGAGGTGTTAAATTTGCTCTTCTTAGACATGGTGGGCACAACCAGGCATGATGCATAGAAGCTGCAGAGAGGCATATTGAGGCTTGGTGTAAGGGAAAAATTCCTAAAAATTAGAGCCACCCAAAAGTCGAATGGGTTTCCCCAGACTACCTCACTTCAAGCAAAGGTTCGATGATGATATATCTACATTGTTATTTATAGCAGGTATTGTTATTCAGGTTGCACTAGATGGCTTCTGAGGTCTCTGCCAACTCTGAGATCCTGCAATCTTGTGATCATGAATGTAGGGGCAGTATTAGACATTATTATCATCCTTGGGAAATTAACTTCTAAAGCCTTATGACAAAGGCTATGTTTTTTAAGATAATAGATTTAGGGATAGAAGAGGCATTATTAGTCAACTAGTTCCATCTTTTCCTCCCCTAATATTTTGCAAATGAGGAAAGTGATAAAATCGAAATAATAATGTGAAACAAATCTCAGACTTTCATCTTCCATTTGATCAGAAATTAGCACATTTGTGGGTCTCAGGCTAGTATTATTTATTGACTACTAACAGGAATGATCATCTGGACCTGCTCTCTCTTTCACAGAAGTCTCTGCCAACCTCTTCACAAGATCTGGACTTTCTCCTTCCAACAGATGCACATATGTGATCAGAAATTGGGATTTAGTTTCATCTAAAATGGACCTTTGTTCAAAGGAACACTTTTTCATTTGTCAGGGTGGTAAGTGATAAACCTGTAAGTTGTCAGAAATACAAATTGGAGAATGTGGTTCCAGAGGTTAAAAAATACGTATGAGTACTAGAAAGATAGAATGAGAGAAATGGATGAAGGGAAAGAAGTAATAATTTTGATTTTTTAAGATTGATAAAAATTATCAAATAAGATTACCTAGATCAGCTGCCTTGCTTTAATGGACCATGGTAGGTAAGATACAGTTCTTTTTACTTAAGGATTTTTTTTAATCTTTGCGTATAAAACTTGCATTTCCATATACAAAGTAGTACAGAAAAAAATTCACTCAATTCTTCATATCCTTTGATCCAGCAATCCCATGGAAGTCAAAGACAGAAAGATTTATATATACCAAAATATTCATAGTTGCACTCTCTATGATAGGAAAAAAAGTTGAAAACAAAGTGTGTGCACATTGACTAAGAAAGGCTGAGCAAATTATAGTATATGATGAATATGAGGAATTCAGAGAAACATGAGATTTATATGAACCACTATAGAGTAAAGAAACCAGAATTCCATTCAATAAGAATCTATGGAGTGCTTCTTCCAAGATCAAATATAAACTCCTCTGTTTTGGCTTTTAAAGACCTTCATAGCCTGACCTGTTCTCATCTTTCCAGTCTTCTCATATCTTACTCTCCTCCACATACTGTGTGATCCAGAGACTCCAGCCTCCTTGCTATTCATCTCTTGACTTTGAGTGTTTCACATTCCATGCCTGGAATGTTGTCCCTCACCAGCGCTGCCTCCTGACTCTCCTGGCTTCCTTTAGATATTGGCTAAAATCCCACCTTCTGCAAGAAACCTTTCCCAGTCCTCTTCAATCTTAGTGCCTTACCTCTTAGACTACATCCATTATATGAGTGTGTATGTGTGTATATAATACACATATGTATGTATTTATAACCAAAATACATGTATGCACACATGTATATTTTGTTTGCACATAGTTGTTTGAATGTTGTCTCCTCCCATGAGCTACTTGATGGTAGGGGCTGTGCTTTTGCCTTTCTTTGTAACCCCACTGCTTAGCATAGTGCCTACTGCATAGTAGATGCTTAATAAATGCTACTTGACTGACACTGAGCTTGGCTCAGAGGATACAAAGACAAGAAGAAAACAGTATCTGTCCTTTAGGAACTTACATTTTTATGATGGGAAGGGGGGAAAAACAGGGACACAAAGGAGAAAATAAGATACCTATACAGAGTAAACACAAAGTAATCTGGGAAAGGGAAACATTAATTTTGAATTGGGAGAATCAAGAAAGATATCCTGAAGGAGGTATACCCTGAAAGGAGCCTTGAACAAATCCAGGGATTCTGAATGGTGGAGGTGAGGAAAGAGAGCATTGAAGACGAGAGATGGCTTGTACAAAGGACTTCCAGAGGAAGATGAAGTGCCGAGCTTGGGGAACAGCAAACTGGCCAGTTTAGCTGGGCTATAAAGTGTGTAAATGGGAGTAATGTTTAATAACCCTGGAAAGGAAGAACGCAGCCAGATTGTGAAGGGCTTTAAATGTCAGACAGAGGAACTGGTATTTGATTCCTCTACTAGGGAGTTGCCATAGCTTCTTGAACTGGGTAGCAACATGGTCAGACCTGTGGGTTAGGAAGATTATATTAAGAGAAATTTTTGTGGAGAATTAACTGGACTAGAAATAGGACAACCAATCAAGAGGCTATTGAAATAGCCCAGATAAAAGGTGAAAAGAACCGGATCTAGGGTGGTTGTGATGAGAGTGGAGACAAAGTGATGCACATGAGAGATATTGTAGGAGGAGAATCAACAAGACTTAATGGCTAATTAGATATGGAAGATAAGGGAGTATGAAAATGGAGGAGTCCTGAGGTTATGAAACTGGGTAACTACCCTCAACAGAGCTTAGGAGAAGGGATGAGTTTAAGGGGAGAACATAATGAGTTCCACTTTGCATATATTGAATTTGAGATGTTTATTGGCTATCCAGTTGAAGATGTCCAGAGATAGTTGGAGATGTGAGACTGGACCTCAGCAAAGAGATGAGGGATGGGTATATAAAGTGGAAGTTAGCAGCAGAGAGATAGTCATTGAAATCCTGGGGGCTAATGGGATGCCAGGAGTATAGAGATAGAAGAGAAGAAGGCCCAAGACAGAGCCATAACACATGGGACAAGATTATGAATCCCACAAGGGAGAATGAGGAGCAGTCAGACAGGTAAAAAGAGAAGCTGGAAAGAGCAGCACCATTAAAAATCAGAAAGGAAAAAGCATCTAGGAGGTAAGGCTCAATAGTGTCAAAAACTATGGAGAGAGCAAATGAATGAGTATTGTGAAAAAAGATATCGAATTTAGCAATTAAAAAAACAGTGACAGTCTTGGGGAGGGTTATTTCAGAAGAATGATGGGCTTTTGTATCAGTAAGGAAATAAACACAATATCAACAATAATTGTGAATATGACTATGTAGTTCTGTATCGCAAAGTATGAAAGACTCTCTATAAAGAAGGTAGAAGTATAACATTTATTCAAGCACCAGAGAACCATATCCTATAACCAAATGTTCAGCTCCCACAGCCAGTTAGCCCACTTTATCATAACAGCAAGGAACTCAAAACACAATATCACAACATGGAGCCTCACCATCCCAAAACCTCTCTGACCCCCTGCTGGGATCTTCCCAAAAACAAACTCACAGTACAGCTAAGTCAGCCTGTTCAGCTCTAGCTATCATGAGTGGCCATCAGCAGCCATTAGCAGCCCTAACTACTGTGCGCTCGCTCTCTCTCTCTCTCTCTTTCTCTCAGCATTTCCTGTGACATAACTTCCTTTTCCTGTCAGGGAGCTTCTCCCACCACTTGTGACTTAGCCTTCCTGTGATGTAAGCAGATCATATGGCCTATTAATGGGTGGGAAAGATCTTCAAATCTAAATTGCTACTACAGCTTGGCACCCATATTGCAAGAGACTGAGAAATGAATGGATAATGATGAAGTAGAAGCAAGGAGTATAGATGGCTCTTTCTGAGAGTTTAATTGTGAAATGGAAAAGAGATATAGGACAGTTGCATGAGGAGATGGTAGAGTCACATGAAAGGTTTTTTTGTTTTATTTTGTTTCATTTTGTTTGTTAGGATAAGGGAGATATGGGAATGTCTGTAGGCAACAGAAGGACCAGTGAATAAAAAGAAGTTAAAGATCAGAGAGAAGTCATTATTAATGGGAAAAGCTCCCAGAGAATATGCAAGGGGATTTGATGAAGGACACTAGTAGAGCAACTAGACTTAACAAGGAGAAAAGCCTCTTTACATAGTATAATTCATAATAATAATAACAGTTAGAATTTATATAGTGGTAGTGCTTCAAACTTATAAAGTGCTTTACATGTACTATCTCATTTTATTTCATAATAAAGGTCAATAAACTCTTCATATTCTTTGACCCAGAGTTCATACCATTAAAGTGGTAGAAAGTACAGTACATGTGTGTGTGTATGTGTGTATATACAAACACATACACATATTATATATGTTTGTGTGTGTAATATACATATATTTAAAGTACTCATAGCAACCTTGTGGCAACAAAAAAGGTGGAAACAAAGTGGGTGGTCACTATTTGGTGGAATGAATGAAAAAGTGTTTGTGTCTAAATATGTAATAATACTGCACATAAACATATGATGAACATGAGGAATTCAGGGAAACACAGGAAGACATGTGAAGTGACACAGAATAAGAAAACACAACCAAAAGGACAATATACACAATAACTACAGTAATTTAAATGAAAACAGTATTTAAAGGCATCTAAAGTCAGATTAATTACAATGAACAACCTTGATTCTAGAAGAGGGAAGATGAAACACCCATCCTCTCAGTAGAGAGATGGGGGACCATGGATATGGAACATTGCAGATGTCAGTTGTGAAGTTGCTTTGTCAATTGATTTTGCTCAAATGGTTTTCTTTGCTCAAAGGGAGTTATATCTAGAAATGACTGTGAGGCATCAGTTTTTCTTTTTTGAGAGGCATCAATTTAAAAGGCAAAACAATAAAGACCACAGCTGCTCTAGCCTAACTCTCCATTTTTGGCAGAAATCCCTAGGTATTCCCACAATCTGTGCATATTGCAACAATAGCCTATTAAAGCTAAAAAAAAAATCTCCACTAATGTTGCCTGAAGCCACAACACCCTATATTAAAATCTCATAAGTATGGCTATGTGAATGGACAGAAGAAAAGAGAAGCAAATGGTAGTCAGACATCATCAAATAGAAATGTTGGTGATAGGGGCAAATAACTGAGAAATCCTCTCTATGAAAAATCACCATTGATCTATAACATGCTAGGATTTATAAGAGAAATATTCCAAGACAAAGCAAAAGGTTTCCCACCAATTCAAACAAAGGGGAGACTTGATAGTCTTAGCATCCCAAAAGGGAAGAACTGGGAAAAGTCTGATTGCCGTAACATAGGCAGATAGATAGATAGATAGATAGAGATATGTATATATGTAAAGATATACATATATACACACCTTTGTGTGATGAAATCACTGTGTAAATACACATGTGAAATCACCTGTGTATATATATAAACATATATCTTTATAAGGGAGAATCTTATTTTTAGGAAGTTCTAAGTGAGGTAACAGAAATTTTTGATAAAAGTTTTGTTGTGACAGTAACTAGTGGTTTAACACTAAACGACAAAGGCATCTGAAGCTAGGAAGAATTTTAAAGGCAAAACTTCTTATCATAAAACCTAGCATGTTATAGGTCAACATCGATTTTTTCTAGAGAGTTTTTTTTAGTAGGCATTTGCCCCTAAATATAAATTATCTCCAACATTTCCTTTTAGTATTGTCTGACTACTATTTGCTTCTCTTTTTGCTGATGGTTGACCTAGTTGCCCTTTCTAAAGTGATGTGATCCTAATGTTAGATGTGGCTTTGGGCAACATTGGACAAGTTTCTTCTGCATTCCTAGGTTATTATTCTTTGATAGGCAGATTAAAATTTGCGGTTTATGTTTTTCCCTATTATCACTTTCCTGAAGACCATGATTTTTCATAGACTTTCTTACATCAAGAGTTGTCGATATGATAGTCTGTTTTCTACCTTGGTCTCCAAATAGATGCCTTTCAGGACCACCCACATGACAACCATGAAAGCGATGGAAAGGATGCCCGAGTTAACTCAACAATAAAGAAAAAAAAGTGGGAAATCTCTAAGATGGGAGATGAGATTGTCTCAGGTACTGGTTTTTTTCCTACATAACCAATCTTTCCCCCATGTAGCATGCCAAATATCAAAATTTACACAGAAATTTTTACAGTAATGCACAAGACTCTTACATTGTCATTGCTGGATGAATGGTTCAGCCCAAGGATATGGCAGTGATTATATCATTTTTAAAGAGTGGAAATGAAATTGCTTTCTTCCTTCACATTGTAGAATCATGCTTCGAGTTCAGATAATAGGAGAAATATGCTTCTATCATTTAATCTTCCCATACTTCATATATGAGTCTAGCAAAAAAGTATTATGTCGAAACTCACTCTGGTCAAATGAAATGCATAGCTCCAAACCTCAGCCACAATCCTAGTCATCTCAATTCAAGTATCCAGATAAGAAGGGCAGAGGAAAGTGTTTCAACAGTCATAAGCATTAAGATAGACTCAGAAGCCCTTGACCCAAATCGGACCTGAGCTAAACATCAGGAAAAATGTTAGTAACATTTACATATTACTTACTGTACTCATACATCCTTTGGCTTTCTATTCATAACCTTCCTAGAGGACATTGCCATCCTGCTAGTGTGTGGGATGAAAGACTCTTACCGATTAAAAAAATTAATTTTTAATAAGGAGCCATCTCATGGTGGGAACAGAAATAAAATTTTATTCAATTCTCATGAGAATAGGGTGCCCCCTGCCAGAACAGATCTAGCAAGGAAGGCCGAGGCACAAGGAACAAAGCACCGATATTATACCTAACACAAGAGAATGCCCACCCACCTCTGACCCTTCTCACCATTGGCTGGGAGGCGGGCTTATAATCTGAGCTCAAAAAGCTAGACAAAGAACCGGGAAATCAAGGCACAGAAACTCCAATTCCCATTCCCTTAGTTAATGATTACAAGTGAGGTGACATCTATAAATCTGAAGAAGGAAAATAGGATAAGGGGAGGGAGAGACCCTCTCCATTCTTTTACAGTACTTTAACAGTAAAGGAAAGCAGGTCACAGTGACCCTATTCTTACTTAGCAAATCTTTGAACCAGAACTAGAAGAAAGAACGAAAAGTTTCAGGAGATGGCCTCAGAATTTTTCCACTTCCCTATCTCCCTATTTCTTGATTTGCAAACATTTTTAAGTATAGATATGAATAGATATAGATATATATTTATACATATATATTCCCTGAGAAGTCTTCACATTTTATTTTCTCACTACCCCACACACTAGGAAATAAGGGATGAGAAAGCAAAAAAAGTGCAAGCCCACAAACATTTTTTTGTAAGCTGACCAGTTTTTAGTTATATTGCCATGTGTATAAAATTATATAAGCAAAAGGGGGAGGGCAACAAGCATTTATTAAATGCCTTCCATGTGTGAGGCACAGTGCTAAGGACTTTACAAATATTATCTCATTGATCCTCACAACAACCCTGTGGAGTAGGTGCTATTATAGTCCCCATTTTAACATAGATAGATAGATAGATAGATAGATAGATAGATAGATAGATAGATAGAGCAGACAGAGGCTATGTCATGTTGGCAGGGAACAGAGGCCATCTTATAAAAGAACCTAGTAGTAGCTAGCATTTATATAGTATTCCAAAATTTGCAAGCCCTTTAAAAATATTATTTCATTCTATTCTTACACTCTTTTGAAGTAGATGCTTCTCATTAATGCTCCCATTTTGAACATAAGGAAATTGAGGCAAATAAAGATTAAGTGACTTGCCCTGGGTCACACAGCCAGTAAATGTCGGAGCCAAGATTTGAACTCTGGTCCTCCTGACTCTAGGCTTAGCACTCTCTCTGTTACACCACATAACTATCATTGTCTAGCTCTCTACACCTGCCTACCTACCTGTAAAAATCAAAAGCTTTTCCCTTACATTACCCTTTTTAACCTATGATAGACAATGAATATAGCTAACCATTTCATGGCAGTATTCATACTGTGTTGATTTTATGATTAGCTTGACAGCCACCAGGGAACCAATAGTTTCAGGTACTTAAATCAAGTGATTTTGATCCCAGATTAGATGTTTTCAAAGAAGAAAACTGGATTTTTCTTCCCACAGCCCAGCCTCTTGAATTCTTGCCTCTTTTTCCATCCTCTAACAGATCATTATCTTTCACCCAGATGTCACGGGATCACTGACATTTATCAAGTAAGTGGTTTATGCTCCTAACACTTACTCTGGAATGACACTAGTCCCTCTCTTATGAAGATTAATCCTGCTCTAATTGTGCTAGCATAGCTGTATTTTATTCTATATGGATATGACTGTATCCTGTACTATCCCACAATTATATTCTGCCTGTGAAGAAGGCTTAAGGATAGGGATAAGGATAGGGACTGGGTTCTACAATGTCATTGGTACAGAGACATTCCAGGTTAAAACTTTTTCCAGAATTTACAGGCATCCAGAATTTCCTACAGTACTAAGAAGTTGAAGGACTTGGCCAGAATAAGGGAGAGCCCACAGGTGTCAGAGTCTGAGCTTGAAACTGAGTCTTCTGGGCTCCTAGGGCAGGTCTATCCCCTACAGCAGGGGTTCTTAACCTTCTTTGTGGGGTGGACCCCTCTGACTGACTGGGAATCAGACAGACCCCCTTCTCAGAAGAATGTAGATGCATAAAACAAAAGACTAGGGATTACAAAGGAAGCCAATCTTATTGAAATAGTTGTATATGTATATGTGTGTATGTAAATATATGCATGTATACAAGCACATACACACATATATATACATATACATTTATATATACAGGTACTTAACTTAGGCTCTGTGAACTTTAAATAGAGAGAGACAGAGACAGAGAGAGAGAGGGAGGGAGGGAGGGAGGGAGAGAGGGGGAGGGGCGGGCAGAGACAGTTAGGTGGCCCAGTGGATAGAATGCTGGGCCTAGAGTCAGGAAGACTATCTTCATGAGTTCAAATCCAGCCTCAGACACTTACTAGCTATGTGACCCTAGCTAAGTCACTTCACCCTGTTTGCCTCAGTTTCCTCATCTGTAAAATGAGCTGGAGAAGGAAATGTCAAACCACTCCAAGAAAACCCCCAATGGAGTCGTGAAGAGTAGGACATGACTGAATAACAACAAGGACCAAGGCTCATTTCTTAGGGCCACATGTCCCCAGAGGAGAGAAGGCCCCACAGACTCTCCCTTTATAGCATGGTGTCTCATCAGATGCAATGAACAAGGAAATCACCAAATATGGACTGAATAAGAGAGACGGCAGAAGCAAGTTTTGAATGTCCCCACAACCAAAGTGACTCCTGTTCACCGCATGTTTAGCAGACCAGAACCAGTTCCGGAATGTGCAGGGAAGTTCCATCCACCAAGCAAGCAGATGGGGCCTGCACATGTGCCAGCCCCCAGTTACGCATCCAAGCTATAAAATCCTGGACTCTGATTCTATGCTCAAAACAACCTTAGTTGTTGATTATTCTTTGTAACTCCGTTAGAAAAAAATCCTTTTTTTTTGGTAAATTTCTTAACCCTTTTTTTCTTTACCTCCTACCTAGAAACCCTTTAATGAATACCCAAGTACAATGTATCTTAGGATCATAGATTTAAACCTTAGAGTTAATCATCAACCCCCTCATTTTACAGAAAATGAAACTGAGGCCCAGAGAGGGGGAGTAATTGGCCCATAGTCACACAGCTATTGAGTGTCAAAGGTGGGGTGTGTATTCAGGTCTTCCTAATTACAGGTCCAAGTGCTCGCTGTTACACAGCACTGCCTCTCAGGTGGTGGTGACTGCAAAGATCTTATTTCTGGTAAAGCAAAAAAGGAGGGGAGAATAAAGTATAATCTCTCATTTCTACAGCAATCTGCAAAAGCATATCCTTTCCTTTGTTGTCATTTTCTTTATGTCTTCCAGCCAACAACCCTGTGCCAAGAAATGTCCACCAATATCCCAGTTTCAACAGTAACGGCCCAGACCTCAGAGCAGATTCTATTGGCCACATCCCCACCTACCAGGCAGCAGCCTCTCCCAATGACAACCAAGCTTAGCAAGCCTCGGTCTGAAACGTCTTCTGAAAAGCCTGCGTCAGAAGTACTTGCCACCCCAAAAGAACCACCATACCTGCACATCTTTACAACTGATCCTCAAGTGTCATTTCAGAATACATCTTATCAGGTACAAATGGTCAATTAAAGTAAAGGGGAAATTAGATTTAGTAGAAAGAGGATAAACGCCAGGTCAAGAAACTGGAGTTTGATTAATCACCATGGCGTTTACCATTTGATGGCAAATATCACCCTGGGCCAAACACATCTCCCTGCTTCATTTTCTTCATCTGAGAAACAGGAATGATAATAATTCACAACTTAAAGATTCATCGTGAGTAAAGTGCTTCATGTAGCCAAAAGTGTTTTATAAATGTCAGTCATTCTTATCCCCTGTGTTTTTCTGTGAAACCAAGGAAACACTCTTAGTATTTTGCTAATATCCTTGGGATGGTAGATTGGAGAGTTCTTGTCCCTTCATGTCCAAGTAGAACATCACCTTATCCACTGTTGGCAAAGGGACTATTCCTTTTACTAAAAATGTTCATGAAAATTAATTCTGTAATGTCTCTTAACCACCTTTCAGCCTTTAATATTTCCAGGTAAAAAGATCACAGAGACTGATGGGGTGTTCTAGGATGAGGTTAGGACAGGACAGGGCATACCAAATTTTTATAGCATAAAATATAATAAAACAAATTTATTAAAAGGAAAGCAATAAAATGAGAAAAAATATGACATATTTCTTATAAAGTCTTACTATTAAAATATCTGTCTTACCCATAAATGACTGAAAAATTTTTATTAGCCCACATTTCAGTCCCTAAGCAAAGGAAGTAATCACATGTGAAAATGTATACTTTACTACTAACTATAGAAATAAAAATTAAAATAATTTTAAAGTATACCACATACCTATTAAACTAGCAAAGATAAATAAAATTGTAAAACTCAGAGTTAAGGGAGCTGTGAGGAAATGAATAAGAAATTCTGAAAATCAATGTCCTTTTTAAGAGAGTAATTTGGCAATATGTAATAAGTACTATAAAACTGATCAGACTCTTTGAAATAGTAATTCCATTTTGGGAGAATATGCCAAGGAAATAACCCAAAAAAGGCCAAAAAATAGTAATTCTTTATAAAGATGCTCAAAACTATGCTATTGATAATAGTGAAAAATTGGAAACAATCCTAACGTCCCCCCCCCCCCGCCCCGACAATACGAGAATGGCTAAAAAAACTGATATAGTCATGCAGTGAGATGATGGATTTTGACAGAGGCTTGGGGCAGCTAGGTGGCACAGTAGATAGAGGTACCACTCTGGAATCAGGAAGACTCATCTTCCTGAGTTCAAATCTGGCCTTATACACTTAGTAGCTGTGTAACCCTGGGCAAGTCACTGAACCCTGTTTGCCTCCATTTCCTCATTCGTAAAATCAGCTGGAGAAGGAAATGGCAATCCACTGGAGAAGGAAATGGCAGTCCACTCCAGTATCTTTGCCAAGAAAACCCCAAGTGAGGTCACAAATAATCAGACACTACTGAAAAATGACCTAACAACAAAAAATTTAAATGATAAGTAGATTGACTATTTAGAGACAAGGAAGGTGGGATTCAAATAATGCTACATGAAAAAAAGCAGAACACAAAGTAGTTTGTAAGCTCTGGTTACCATTATCTAAAAGTATATGTGTACATTGACAAAGAAAGGAAGAGAATTTAAATAGCTTGCATTTGGTATTCACTTGGTTATTTTTTATGCATAAGTTAAAATCATATTCTAAAAACAAAATATTCTTCTCCAATTAAAGACGGGGGAAATGGAGTTTGCTGTAATGTCAGATTTCCTATTTAAAGCCAGTCATCATCTTTTGTTGTTGTCTGTCCTTCATTCTTAAAAAAGACCATGACATCAGGAAGGTGATGCCATGACCTGCAAGTGAATTGGATTACAGTGAGGGAGGCCTGTGCAAGGTTACCAGCCTCACTTTCTCCTCTGGAGCCATGTGGGTCCAGTGGAGAGATATAGATCAGGAAGACTGGAGATGGCCCCTTAAAGCCAGTCTCTTGAGTTTTGAAGCCATGCCCCGTTTTCTTCATGTTTTCCCATAGTCTTCCCACCTCTTGCCAACTGTCATTTGGTACTCAGGCACTCATCCCCTGAACATCAGTCAAACCTCAGAAACCTTTCCCTAAAAAAATTAGACAAAGTCTAATACACTGAAAGAATAATATGTGTCCTCTAAAGATAAAGGATTTTTTCTTTAAATTCCCTGTTTCACTTTTGAAAGTGAATGCACTTGGCTCTTATTCTGGTCAATCATTGTATAATTCTGTTGTACTTTGACTTTTTTTTCACCTCTGTGAAAGTAATACTTAAGGGTAATCATCTTCCAAAAAGCTTCTAGGAGTTCAGCAGTATTGTAGTGTGCTGCTTCTGAATGGTGACCATGGTCTCCATGTGGTGCTCGAAGTGCTACAGTTGCATGAGCAATCCCAAATGTCTCATGCTCTGCCTTCTTAAGCATGTAAGTCTGTCGCAATGCCAGTTATCCTGTGTAGAAGACAGCCGTTGATCTACTCACCAGATGGGGCTCTCGTAGAGCCACCAACAAAAGGGCATGGGATCATTTCTCCAAAGGCTGTAGTATCCCCTCTGGCCACCAGAAGGCGCGTAGCCTGCCAAAGCCTAGGCTGCTTCCCAACAGCAATGATGTGGGTACAAAATGAAGGCATGAGTGGATTAAAAAGATGCTGGCCAGAGTGGGAATTTAGATAAGGGATAAAATGAACTGTTGTTCAAAATGTTATCATGTGAACTCTATGCCTCTATCCCTCATCTCACATCTGGGACAATACCTCATCCCATCCACAGGACACAGGTACTTAATATCCTATGAGCTCATCCTTTATTGAAGGCAGTGAAAGGGAAAATGTTAACTTCTCAAATTCCTCCTACTTATTCTCCCACTTCTTTGGGTATAACCAAAGAATATCTAAAATCATGGAAAGGGAAAAAGGAAGGAGGGCTGTATATTTGGGACCTCAGCTCCAGACCACAGTGTTTAATTAAAAGAAGGAAAGAGAACCATGAAGGAGGAGCTTCCTGACTTCAGTCTTACCCCCAAATTCATGACAGCCAAGTCTTGTATCCTTGCGCCCTTTTCTCTTCCTCACACGCCAGTCCTTGTCTCTGTTCCAGCGCCTGGGTCAGTGTTGACCTTCTTCCTGCAGTCCTGGTTATAGACAGATGAGAGACATGGTCTGCAACTGCTTGTGCCCAGCACTGCCCGGCAATCTCAATCCTCAAAAATCAACTGCCAATCACTCATGTGGTGAACAGGAAGTCTTTATCCATTTGTGGCAACTGTCTGCTCCCCATTTGAATCACGACAACCAAATAGTCCCCCAAATGGCAGTCGAAGGAAAGCGAACCCCAGACCTGTATGTCAGGAAGGATATCTTACAGCTTCCCTGCCCTCTTATTCGACTTTATGCCTTTTGACCACGTGCTCCCAAGAACGCCAGTGCTGAAGGGGGCAGAAGGGAGGGAGAATTACATGCTTCCTACTCGGCTTTTTCTATTTTCTTTATTCTTTCTCCAGCTATTTCTGCTTCCTCTTTTCTATTTTCTGTTGCCTTCTCTCTGTCTCCTGAGGCCCCAGTGTAAATAGCAATTTGGAAAAGATGAGAATTTACGGCACAGGCACATGTTACAGTGGAGAGTGAGTGGCATTAACAAGAATACCACGGTTCCATAAATTACTGAAATGCAACTGTTTGTATGTGCTGTGGAAGTAGGCCATCTCTAACAAGGTCCTTTATTCCTAGAGAGAAGCACCGGGCCTGAAGTCAAAAAGACCTGAGTTCAAATGTGGCCTGGGCAAGTGACCCTGGGCAAGTCACTTAACTGCTGTTTGCCTCAGTTTCTCTGACTGTAAAATAGGGATAATAATACTCCCTCCCTCCCAGGACAGCTATGAGGATCAAATGGGAAATCTGTTAAGCACTTAGCTCAGTGCCTGGTACATAGAAGGCACTTAAATATTTGATTTCTTCCCCCCTTTTCCCAGCAGGTCTTCAGTGAAGCAATGGGAAACATTAACAGATCCATTCAAGACTTCCGGTTGATCCAAAAACTGCAGAGGGCTTGTGAGATCCTCCAGCAGCTGAAGCACTTTGCTTCCCAGTTTTCCAAGACAGTCCAGGTAAGAGAATGAACTGAAGGAGTCAATGGAGGAAGGAAAAGAAAAAAAAAGAAAAGAAAGGGAGAAGGGAGAATAAGAGAAAGTGAGAGTCAGTCTTTTAGTGGAAGCTTTGTCTGTCTCCCAGAGGCTCACACAGGGCTCTGCAGAAAGGGAGCACCTTAAAAAAATGCTTAGTTTTGTTAATTGATGATGGGAAAGACCGGTTAAATTTCAAAAGGAAGGAAAAGAAAACAGGGATTGATTTCTTTCTGCATGGAGGAAAGCACAGATCCAAGGAACTACTGAAGGGAAATATGGAGGCATAAAGGCCATCTTTAGTAGTCAAAGCTGAATTTAGTTTTCCTGTATTTTGTCTAGATTAAATTTGCAAACAAATAGCTATTGCTTCATTTTCAAAAATTTTATCTATTTTAAAGTAAATTTTATTTTTTTTCAATTAATGAAAATCTGCCTTCTCTTCCACCCACCTCCCACTTCAAACCCCCCCTCTCCTCCACCCACACACAGACACACTGAGAACAAAAGAAAAACAAAACAACTCCTGTTAGAAATATGTCTCATCAAGCAAAACAAATTGCCTCATTGGCCATGTACCCGTCTCAATCTGCACCATCCTCATTTTACCAGGAGGTGGGCAACGCATCTCCTCATGAGCCCTATGGAATCACGATTTGTCATTGTGTTGGTTGGGCTTCTGAAGTCTTTCAAAATTGTTTTTACAATAATGTCTAATTGTTTGTCTCATCACTAGTGATTTAGAGCATTTTTAATATGGCTGTTTATAGCTTAGATTTCTTTCTCTGAAAACTGTTCATATCCTTTCACCATTTATAGGAATGGCTTTTATTCTAACAAATTGGAACCCGTTCTCTATGTATTTTATAAATAAGACCTTTACCAGAAAAAATTTCTGTAAAGATTTTTCCCATTTACCTGCTTGTCTTCTAATTTTATCTGAATTGGTTTTGTTTGTACAAAAACTTTTTAATTTTACATGATCAAAATTGGCCATTTCATCTCCGGTGTTTCTCTCTATCTCTTTTTTGGTCATGAACTCTTTTCCTATCCATAAATCTGACAGAAAATTTCTTCTTGCTCCTCCAATTTGTTTATGATATATGTAACCCTTTATGTCTAAGTCATACCTCACTTGGAGCTTATGCTCGTGTATGATATGAGATGCTGGTTTATATTTAGTTTCTCCCAGAGTACTCTTCCCAACATATTTTGTCAAATAGTGACCTCTTACCCCAATAACTGGGACTTCTGTGTTTATCAAATACTAGACTGCTGGGCTCATTTGTTTTTGTATATTGTGTACAATATGAAGAATATATTTTTACAGTATATCTGTCCCACCTATCAGCCTATTTCTTAATCAGTACCAAATTGATCTGTTACAGCTTTGTAGAACAGTTTAGTATCTGGGACTGTTAGGTCCCCTTCATTCTCACTTGGAAAACCTTAAAGCACAAATGTCAGCTATTATCATTAGTGTGACTGAGACCATGAGTGGCAGCTGTACTTCCAGCCTGGGTGAGATGGGGAAATCCTGTGAAGGAAGGAAGGAAAGAAGGAAGGAAGGGAGGAAGGGAGGAAAGGAGGAAGGGAGGAAGGGTTGCTTAGGGCAGTAAAATTAAATGATTTTCCCAGGACCAATATGGAGCAGAGATAGGGTCTGAACCTAGATCTTCCTGTTTAAAGAAGGCCTCTCCATCTACTACACCAGACCAACTCTAGACAGAGAGAACAAAAGCTGCATCGTAGGCAGCTGGGGGCGCTGCAGTGGATAGAGTGCCAGGTGTAGAGTCAGGGAGACCCAAGTTAAAATCCAGCCTCAGACACTTATTAGCAGTGGGCAAATCACTTCCCCTCAGTTTCCTCCTCTGTAAAATGGGGATACTAATAACACCTACCTCCCAGGGTTGTTGTAAGGATAAAATGTAATGATATTTGTAAAGAGCCTGGCAAATAGTAGGGACTATACAAATGTTAGCTGTTATTATTAGTACTTCACACATTATAGGTGCTCAGCAAGTATTTGTCTGTTTGATTTTAAATCAACTTTTCTTCAAGAGAACCCCATTTAAAAAAAAGAATAAGAAGGAGAAAAGAGAATATATTCTATTTCTTTTAGTCTACTACCTAATCTTGTTTAAGGCTCTCATGATTTCTTTTAGCCGATGAGCCCTTTTATTAGCCCATCATTTCTGTTTGGTTTTAATTAAATTAAATTTTTTTTCAGTTAACAAACATCCATTTTCTCCTTTCCCCTTCCCTGTTAAAAACAAAACAAATGTGCATGAAACCCACTCATTTTCAGGACTATTCATTTCCTCTGCCAGCTGAATCAGCAGTGACAATTTTCTTTGGATTCCTTTCTTTTTGTTACATTCAACATTCTATCCTCCTGGCCCTCAAAGGTTGACCCACTGCTTTTGAACAAAATACAATGAGAACTCTTCCCTATTAAAGAACATAAAAGAGGATTTTCAAATTATATTATATCAAATTATAATATTATTTATGTCCTTTAGAATATCAGGGGATTTTAGTCCTAAGAAATCTGTGTGGCATTTCTAAAGTATCTTGTATTCCCCAGAGGAATACACACAAGCCAGTTACAAAAAAGTTCAGGGATGGTGTGTGTGTGTGTGTGTGTGTGTGTGCACTTATTTTTTTTTTAATATTTCCAGACCAGTGCCACCAATCCCCTTCTCTACCCGAGTGAGCAGTTGCTGAAGGTCCAGTCTCCGAGTGGGAATCCTTTCAGTCTGAAAACTTTCATGACTCTCTGCCCCTTTGACTCCTTCAACTCCTTCGACTATGACCTGAAAGGTTCTGGAATGAGTAGGATTGAGGCCCTGCAGGATTCGAAGCAGGTGGGAGCAGAATCTTTAGCTACTGGGTCTGAATGCCAATTCTTTTCACTCTCTGGAGATCCTGGAGCCACATGTTCTCCCACTGGGGATTTTAGAACAATTCTACCATGGGAATCACTGCTATAGAAACTACACACTGAAATCTTCCAGGGTCCCACACCCCAACCATTCATCAATACTATTCTTCTTAATACCACTGAAATCTCATACCCAGAAAGTGAGCAGTTAGAGAACAAATAACCATCTTTTTTCTTAAAAAATTAAGTATTCTCTCTTGTGGTATTTCTAGGGTCAGCCTTGGCTCTAGGTCAAGGAGACATTTCCTTGATAATCTCTCTTACTTGGTAATGGTTGGTCTATCTTTAGTCAGTCTGGGGGATCTCTTTTATGGGGTCTCATGACCAAAATGTACCTTTTTGGTCATCTTTGCTTGAGACTTGGTTTTCCCTCCAGATCAATACTGTCATTTCAATCATGTACTGGTAGCGAGGAGGATGAGACTCAAGGCAGATGGTATTTCCCTTCAAATGTAGATGGAAGACCCATTAGAGACATCTTTGCTAGCCCTGGGGAAGATCCAGGAGGCCCTCCTTCTGGCCAGTCAGCCTTCCGAGTCTTCAGTGATAGTGACCTCTTCTCTTGCCACTCTGATGCTAATAAGGTAATGGAGAAGGGAGGAAGGGGGAAACTCCCTCTAGAGCTCTGGTTTTCAGAAGAAAAAAAAATGTTTCCATCTTCCTTTTCTTCCTCTTAGCCAAAATATATCAACTTTGCCTTCAAGTTCTTATACTCTTGGTTACCCGGCACCTATTCATTTAGGCTTCCCATCAGCCACTGCATTGGACAATCTTCTGAGTAAACACCAAAGTGTAAACGTTCAGGTGAGTGTGAAGTTGTTCCTGAACAGAAACGTCCCTTCTAATGGCCAAAGGTAAAGTATTATATAAATGTGACATTATTATTACAAATATAAGCTGGCCAGAACACACAAACCCTGTAGAAATGTACAGGAGCAGAGATGCTTATATGCTACAAGCTTCTGAATTTAACTGAAGGCCTGTGCTCAGTGAGAAGCAGCCTGGCAACAGGGGAAGTATAGTGGGCCAGCCTCAGAGTCATGAAGACCTGAGTTCAAATCTGGACACACTGGCTGTATGACACTGGGGCAAGGCTCTTGACCTCTTAGTGCTTGCCAGCATGCATTAATAGAATGAGTTGCCTCATCTGGGAATTCCCCATATCAGTGAAATCACATGTCAAGTTCCTATACCTATCTGTATTCTGTGTCATGATTTGAATGATTTCAACAGGTTGCCCTCTAAAACCTACTCATCTTCCTGAGTTCAAATCTGGCCCCAGACACTTCCTAGCTGTGCGACCCTGGGCAAGTCACTGAACTCTGTTTGCCTCAGTTTCCTCATCTGTAAAATGAGTTAGAGAAGGAAATGGCAAACCACTCCAAACCACACCACTGCCAAGAAAACCCCAAATGGGGTCACAGAAGAGTTAGACATGACTGAAAAATGACTATACAACACATAACCTCTATTCAGAGCCATAACTAGGTGAGGGTGACTGGGATTATGCCCTAATATGCCAACATCTAAGACCATGCTTGTGATATTCTTAGCTTAATTTCCTCTTACTTCAAACTGACCCAGCCCAGAGCCACCACCCTCAAGGTTCCCTGGCAGTTCCACTTCTCTTCCGAGCCTTTCTTCTACCACTACACCTCCTACCTTCCAGATTCTAAGCTTACCTCCTGAAATTTAGGGGAATCAGAGGTCCAGGGTCATTGCCTCCTCAACTGCATTCACCTTGGATACAAGGATACCTAGTTATGGCTCTGCCATTGAGAAAAATCTGAATAATGGTTGACACAGCACATGATCCTATCAGTAGATAGCATTTATTTCTGTGGTCTCCTAATTAACTTTAGGCACATCATTTGCCCTTACCCTAGAGAGCAACAGTGTTTACCACTCAGCAAAAAGGCAAGTCTCTAGGTTCGTGGTGAGATGGAGTCAAAACAGTGTGACTCATCTTTTATTAATTTCATTTTCATTCCATTCTGTGTGACAATGAGAGAAATGTTTGTATTTAATTTCAGAAGATATTACTATAAATCTCCTCAACATTTACTCTAACTTCTGATGCCTGATATCTGTCACTGTATGCCCTCTGCTGAGGTTATAACAGTGGTTTTCTCTTTGTCTTTAGGTTACTGGGCTGGCTTTTAATCCCTTCAAGAAGTTTGATGAGCAGGATATTGTTGGAAGTATTGGAAACGTGTTACTCACCTCTAATCATAAATCTCTTCAAATCCAAGACCTGTTGGAAGAGGCAGAGGTATATCTTGAGTGTCAGACCCCAAGCAACAATAGGAGAGAATGAAAGGACTTAGCCACTGAGGAAAGAAATTGTTTTAATTGAATGGCAGTTACCTTGGTTATTTACATTCTTACTATGGAGGCTCTAACAAAAAGATGTAGTACCTTAGACCTGGAGGAAAAAACCTCAAGACTCAAAGTCCGCCACAGTCCATCACATCTATTCCTTGCTGTGAAATCATGTTGTTGTTTTTTTATTCATGGCTTATGGTACTCGTATTAGTGTCTAAACGGACCTATATGGGCAACCAGTACAACTCTTGTTCTAGGATGTCTTACTGGATAATGGGACACTTACCTCCTTAGGTCTAACTATATTCTTGAGTCTTAGAACATTGATGTCTGATAAATATTAAAGTGGGAGGTGAAGCAAAGATTATTTATTACCTTTATTAACTCAATTGAAAATGACTCCAGGGCATTAATGAACAGCCTCAAATCCTTGTATCCTGACAACAAATCTTTTCTTATTGTAGATAATACTCTGGAGAGATGACAACATAGAAACCTATCCCACCAGCTTCAACCTCAGTACAGACTGCTTTGTGATCACAATAAACATCACTTCCCTAGAGGAATCTCTGATAGTCTGGGTAGAGCCTGAAAATCCTCTTTCTATCACACTCTACCTTGGCTTCCAGTATCAACCTAATGTTACTCATTTTCATCTGAACATCACCCTCCCAAAGGAACAGGTGTGGGAGAAAGGTAAAATCCCGTCAATTATATTATAGTTCAAGAGTTTCAGAAGTGGAAGGAACTTCAGAGGCCATCTATGAAATAGATTGGTATTTCACTAAATCCATAAATTAATTTAGGTAGTATTATCATATTTATTATATTGGCATAGCCTAGCCATAAAAGAATGTTAACTGAAATAGAATATTGGGGAGAGAGGCAAAGTAGAGAGGGAGAGCAATCGTGAGGGGGGCACAGAGAGGAACTTGCGTAGGGGAATTTGTTTGTAGGGAGGCCTAACAGAAAGAATGCTTAAGATGTCTGCACTCCCTGGATTGGTGATGAGTACCTTGTTAAATCTTACCTCCTGGTATCCTAATAATAATGTTCCAAATAGATATTTTGGTATTGCCTTTGAGGAAGAGAGTTTATTATATTTTGCAAATCTACCTTGGAAATATGTATACGTATTCATAGCAGCTGCTATGGATATTGCATTGGCAGTATACCTAGTCATAAGAGTGATTATCTTTCCAATAAGTAAAATCCCCTTAAAAAAAAAAGCTTTGTAGTTGTACTTAAATAAATCTTACATGCTTTGTGGTAGATGAACTCCTAGGTATTTATGCATTTCTAGTTATTTTAATGGAATTTCTCTTATAGTATTTTCTTCCTGTTTTTTGCTGATACTTATAAAAATATTAATGATTTTTGTGGATTTTTGTTGCATTCTCTTACCATAGTGAAACAATTAGTCATCTCAATTTCTTTGCTGATTCATAAGGGTTTTCTAAGTTGACCATCATGTCATCTGCATATATG
Organism: Trichosurus vulpecula; assembly: GCF_011100635.1. NCBI lineage: Eukaryota > Metazoa > Chordata > Mammalia > Diprotodontia > Phalangeridae > Trichosurus > Trichosurus vulpecula. The sequence goes on from NC_050575.1 coordinate 395,798,712, forward strand.
GACAATTTCTCTCTGCTCATGTTTTATACTTTTCATTTTATTCTGTCTTATTGCTATAACAAGAATTTCTAGAATTATGTCAAATAAATAATGGAGAGGAAAGACCTCTTTGCTTCACCCATTTGCATTGAGAAAACTTCTAGTGTTTTTTGCAAACAATGCTGGCTCTTGGTTTTACATATATGCTTTTGAGAATATTAGAGAAGAGCTCTTCCATATGGGTATGCTATTTAGGGTTTTTCTATAAATGAGTGTTGTATCTTGTCAAAGCTTTTTCTGTATTTTTTGAAATAAGTGTATATTTTGTTAATTTTGTTGTTTACATTATTGTACCAATTATTTCCCTAATGTTGTATCATCCTTGCATTCCCAGTATGAATCCAACTTTCACATAGTGAATTATTTTCTGAATGTATTGATATAGTTTCTGATCAAGGACTTATTTACTGCATTAATATTCATTAAGAATAATAACTGAGATTTATATAGTACATATTCTGTGTCAGGTACCTTACAATCATTCTCTCATTTTGATCCTCACAACCACCCTGGGAAGTAGGTGCTATTACTATCCCTATTCACTAGATGAGGAAAGTGAGATTAACTGAATTGCCCAGGGTCACACAGCTAGTAAATGTCCAAAGCCAGATTTGAACTCAAGTCTTCTTGAGTCCAGGTCCTGTGCTCTATGCTACCCATTGAACTATATTCTCTTTCCCTGTCTTGTCTCTCCCTAGTTTGCCTATGAGGACTATTATTTGTCTCATAAGAGGAGATTGATACTCTCCATTTTTTAGGATATTTTTGTTTCATCATTGTTAATTATTTCTTAAACATGTAATATAATTCATGTATAAATTCATCTAATCCAGGGTTTTTAATCTCCTTTTTAGTTCATTTGTTGTTTGCTCAATTGCTTTTTCAGAGATTGAATTATTTGGTGTTTCTATTTCTCATTTTCTTGGTTTGGATTTTTTTTTAAATCCTCATCAACTTCCACTAGTCCTAGAAGCTAGGAAGACCTGGGTACAAGTCCTTCCTCTAACATATACTGGCTCTGTGACTATAGGAAAGACTCTTTGGTGCTCTAGGCAGTTCTCAAAAATTATAGGTTGGGGAGATGGTACCAACCTGCACTGGTAGAGGGATTTTCTTCACTTGGGATTTTACGCCAATGAAATCACAGGTTCAATGCCTCTCTTTAATCCTCCCCTTTTGAAGCTCGGATAAGAATGTAGCACCTAGTTATCCCTGCTCCTCCTACACGTCCACACTTCCCATCTATTGTATTCCATTGACCTTAATTTGTGATGTTCCTCTCCAGTATAATTTTCATTCTTTGCCCTTCTTTATTTTTTCCCTTTTAAGACACTCCAGAAAATATTCCCAAGAACATTAGCTGTCAAGCAGCAAGGTATAAAGGGAAGTATTCGGTAAAGCTGGTCTGGATCCGAACCTTTCCCTTTATCTCTTATTCCTTTTGATTTCCTGATAGACTCCCTTTGAACCTATAACTCCTTCTTCAAACCTCTCCAAGCCTTACCCCACCCGGGGTTCTCAACTGCTTTTTTCCCCCTAGTGGGAATTAGTAGCAAAACACACAACTTTGTCTTTTTGTAGGAAATGGTCTTCAGAAGCATCTAGACCCCACCCCATCAGAGGTCATTACAAAACTTTTGTCTCATCTTCTTCCAACTCTGTAAAGCTGCTTTACAACGTGGCCATGTCATTCCTTTTCTGCTATTGCACCTACCCCTGCTTACCTCTCAATGTTCTGTTCTTACCAACCACAAGCTGGGAAGCTTCATCCAGAAGAAGGAATGGAATGGAACCAACATTTGTTAAGCATCTACTCTGTGCCACACACTGTGCTAAGTGCCTTACAAATACTCTCTCATTGGATGAGGGGAAATTGGAAGCCTCTCATTCACCTCCCTTCTTGAGAACTGAGCAATCCTTACCCAAGCTTCTCTATCCTACCCTTTCCTCTCCCCCATCTAAAGCTATTGTTCTGTATTATCTCACCACTTAGAATCTTGAGTCACTTTAAGGAATGAGGTGTTTTCCCCCTGAAATACCACTTCCCTCCTGCCACCTACTTACCTCTTAACTATTCTTATTAGACCTTTTTGAGCTTTCTTTGAATGTCTCAGATAATATATGAGCTTTTTTTTTTCTTTGTTTAAAGTAAATAGCAGGTAGCACTGAGGAGATAGGCTGAACTGTCAATCATCTTCTGAGTTGGAGGAGGCAAGTGCTTCCTGTGGTTAGAGTTTCCCTAGCAGCTCCCTCCGCATCATTGACTTTCTCTTTCCAAGTGTATGGTGGAACGATGTTGGCTGTGTCAACCGAACCATCCTCTGACCTGTGGATGGCTGGAGCCGAACAAAGTGGGCTAGAGACAGGAGAGTCAGGAATCAAGCAGAAGTTTAATTTCAAATGAGGGAAATGGCTTGCAAGCAAGGATACATGTGCCAAGGCCCCCTCCCGGGGCAGGGGGACCTGCTTTAGTGGGGCTGGCCCTTGATTTATATATTTGTTGCTGGACAAAGAGTCAGGGTAGTATAGCAACAACAGTAAGGCACAATAGCAACATTGAGACAAGGTTGTGTAGTGACAAACAGTCCATTGAGAGCAGGGCTTTGTGTCTGGGGCTGTTGGCACTTACCTGAAGGGACCATCAGTTCTGGAAGGTGAGTGCAAAGCATTTTTGTTATACCAAGCTCAGGGCACATCTTGCTTGCTGGGCCTTAGCTCTGGAAATGGGTGTCTCCTAATAGTATCTTAACAGCTATTTTGTCTTTGCCCACGCAGTCTAGGTAATCCACATAAGTCTGTCTAGATACAGCTCGAAGGGAGGCAGGAATAGGCATCTTTAGCATATCCTCCCCCCACTCTTTTCAAGGGAGATTTTGATCCCTGCCAGGAAAGTTGGAGCCAGAAGCTGGCCACTCTGCTCTCCTCAGACAGAGGGGATACTAGGCTAGAATTATATCTATTTACTCCCTTAAATATTATTAGTCTAGGAGAAATGATACTTAGGTTCAAGCTACAGTTTCTGATCACTCTTCTTTAACAGGAAAGGAGGACCTCAAGTTCTCTATCCAAGGCTTGATTCTCTTTTCACCAAATGTCAGTTCCACAATGAATACACATAGCAAATAGACAAATCCATTTATCCAAGTCAATAGCAAAAAAGAAATCAGAGAAAGAATACATATGAAAATATATACCAGACAATATATACCAGCTCTCCCTCTGGGAGTGAGATAACTCAGCTCAACCAAGAGAGTCCTGGATCCCACCCAAAGGGAAATTCCTTGAAGTCTCTAGTGTAGCAAGCTAGGGCTGGGGTCATGACAGAGACTCCCTACTTCTCTACATGTCAGCTTCTTCCCAGAGTCTTTGATAGTGTTCATGGACCTGAAAAGAGGTTGGAATCATGCCTCTTCTCTCTCAAAAATATAATGCAGAAGAGCCAAGAGTCTCTATTCTTTCCCACTCCCACCAACTCCCCATTACTCCCCCCCCATCCCCATAGGCAATCTCTACCAATAAGGAGAGTCTCATACAATTGGCCCTTTGAATCAAGGGTTTCATAAGCAACCTGTTCCTTTTGTGGAATGTAGTTTTCTTTTCAAAATTCTACTGTACACAGAATAGTCACTACCTTGGGGAAAAAAGGAAAGTGAAAAAGTGCCTGTACCTTGCTTCCTTCAGAGTCTAGGATGCTTCCCAACTTGTGGTTTTTAGAGGTATCTGGATTCCAAAGTCATTGTCAGGCTTGTAGTAGTTCAATTTCAAACCTCTGCTTTGCCCTAACTCCCCACCAAGGTCAGCTTCTACTGATCAGATGGTCTTCTGACTCCAAACACGGAATGCTCTCTTCTTTCTACCAGTCTCTGTCTGTAAGCTTTAAGTAGGATATAATGCATAGCTCTGGATTTCTGTTGATGAACAGTTTATTGCATTTAGAGGCTTAAAAAGAGGCATTTAAAACAAAGGTTAATGCTTCTCAATCCCAGAGGGAAGCAAGTGGGTTTAAAGTGAGTAAATGACCCACAATACATTTAACTGTCTCCAGAGAAAGGGAAAAGGGAGGAGGAAAGTAAAGTTAATTTATCTTCTAAGCCCTAGAAGAACCAATGGTGGTGAATTCACTGAGGACATAGTTTTTGCTTGAAACATCATCACTGCGTCTCAGATTAGATTTACTGGTTTCTTCTATAAAAGTTTATTTCTATTTCTATTTCTTTAATATTTTTGATACTTTCACTTAATTCTCTGATTGTTCTTCTGAGTCATTTTTGAGGTTTTTAGAGTTTCTCTATTATCATTTCAGGGCTCCTGTATTAGCAAGGCAATAAACACAACATCGATGATAATTGTGAATATGCCTACGTAATTCTATATTGCAAAATATGAGAGACTCTCCACATAGAAGTTAGAAGTAAAACATTTATTCAGATACCAGAGGACCAAATCCCATAACCAATAAGTCCATCCCATCCAAGCAGCAACCACTTTCCAAAACCATTAAGCCCACTTTATCATAACAGCAAAGAACTTAAAACACAACATCACTGCATGGAGCCTTGCCATCCCATAACCTTCCGCCCCTCTGCTGGGGCCTTGCCACCAACAATCACTCATAGCACAGCACATATCTGCTCTTACCCTCAGCTCTAATTACTCTCTCCTCACATTTCCTGTTACACACTTTCCTTTTCCTCTCAGCAAGCTCCTCCCACCTTACAACTCCTTGGAGAATTTGTTCTATTATCAAAGCCATTCATAACCTAGCCCCCTTCTCCTTTTCCAGTTTTCTTACACCCTGCTCCCCACGTTCCCTCTTTGATCCAGTGACACTGGCCTCCAGGCTGTTCCATCACTAAGACACTCCATTAACTCCCACCATTTTCTCTGGCTATCTCCTATGCCTGGAATGCTCTCCGGCTTCTTTTAAGTCCCAACTAAAATCCCACCTTCTATAGCAAGGCTTCTAAAACCTTTCTTAATTCCAGTACCTTCCCTCTGTTAATTATTTCCCATTTATCCTGTATATAGCTTGCTTTGTATACACTCATTTGCATGCAGTCTCCCCCATTAGATTGTAAGCTCCTTGATGGCAGGGACTGTCTTTTGCCTCTTTTTGGATCCCTACTCCTTAGTGCAGTCAGTGCCTGGCACATTACAGGCATTTAATAAATGTTTATTGATTGATTATCTTCATCTTCCTAAGGGGATTTTTACCCAATTCCCTTTGCTGCAAAGAACTTGTCCATTGAGAAGGCTCTTTTTAAAAAAAAATTGTTCAGTTTTTGCCTTTTCATTTAGCAGACTTTCTATGGAATCATTGCTGAAAATGTGCTTAGCCTCAATCCTTTCCCTTCCAAAAGCCTAGTGATATTGTTCCCTACCACCAGCCCTTAACACATATTCTCTTTTCTCTCAGACCACCAAGATCAGATGACCTCTATGTCTCTTAAAGGGTGAAGATGAGCACCGGCCCTGAAATCAGGAAGACCTGAATTCAAATCTGATCTCAGACACTTGACACACTTACTAGCTGTGTGACCTTGGGCAAGTCACTTAACCCCAATTGCCCTGCCTTCCCCCTATTAAAAAAAAGTAAAGGGTGAAGATGACCACCAGGGACATTGCTGCAAGGAGACTCTGAGAAGCCGCCATGGTTTGGCCTATTTTATCTTTATCGTTTCCAATCTTCTGGGCTCAACCTTCACACTGCACTCTTTGACATTCTTCCACATTCTTGCCCCTTGACTGTCTTCCATAGCTGACTCCTTTCCTTTTTTTTCCAGGTCTTAGAGCTGGTTTGATTCATGAATTGCAACTTACTCTGGGAACAGGGTTTCCCTTTAGGACACTGCCAAGGGGTTACCTCCAAAAGTTAGTGCCTACAATTACAGCAGCCATGAGGGTTTTCAGGGTTACCTCAGGCTGTGTAAGCAGGGGAGACCAGGGGAGACCAGGGGAGACCAGGGGTGGGAATACTACAGGAGATCCAAGAATTACAGGCTGGTGAGCTAGTCTTCCGTCATTTTTTTTTCTGTAAGACTTACCATGTGGAGGACTCTTTAACATTTCCTTTCTTCAAATGCTGAATTTTCTACATCTCTCTACCTGTACTAGCAGGGGTAAGGGGAAAAATGGTCCCAGATTCTCTCTCTGTCATCTTCCTAGAATTCCCCATTGGACTCATCTTGAGTAACACTGTCCTCCAACCCCAGTCTTTTTCATCTGGTTCGACATACCTGCCTTATCTTGTGTTTATGGAGTTGATGTTTTGAAACCAAATCTAATACATCTATCCTTCTCTCCTATGAAAAGCTGCTATACTTCCAGCCTGGGCAAGAAAGGGAGACTTAGTCTCAAAACAAATGAAGAACATGTAGGAGAGCGAAGGAGTCATAGGGTGGTAGAGATGGAAGGAGAGGCAGCATGTGTAGTCAGAGTCCTGCATTTGGAGTTAAATGGCCTGTGTTTGAGTCCCAACTATGTGACTTTGGGCTGTGCCAGTTTCCTTGTCTGTAAAATGTGAGGGCTGAACTAGCTGGCCCTTAAAACACTTTCACTGCTAAAAATACAATTCTTAAGTAACATCTGGCATGTGGTGGGACCTGGGATATTTTACTGTTCCTAATATTAATTTGTGCCCCTGAAGTAATTGTGCTTACAATTTGTTTCTGAAGAGGTAACCAAATCCTGTTCTCTGTTCTAAGATGAGAAGTACTCGTGGGTGCTTTCTCCAGAAAGTCTGCAACATGGAACAGGTACCTACTATATAACAGCTGTGGTGAACAAAGGCAAGAAGGACTCAAAGCAGACATTCCTGAGATTCTCAGTCACCACGGCTACCACTCAGTGTTATTTCTGGGATCATCACAACAAGACATGGAAGAGTGATGGCTGCCAAGTAAGAAAGAGAGATTTATTCCAGCCTCTGGGGAATCTCAACTACCTATAAAGCCAGTACCCCTGATAAATCATTATGGAGAGCATAGCAGAAAGAAAAACCCTGGGGCTAGACTGGAGTGCAGAAGGAAGGAGAGTACTGTACAGAGGTGTTTGGGACTAGCTTGGGGGGGGGGGCTGGAAGGAAATTGGGAAATAGCTATTTTTTGTGGCTCTTTTCTGCTTTCTTCTTGCCTTTTTAATAGTCACATTTGAGAAACGCTGAATACAACTGATCATTCTGGATAATGCTCAGGAAATATAGGACCAGTATAGAATGGGCCTGGAAAATGTATAAATCTCTATGCTACCCATGGGAAGAGGGGTCATTCCAGTTTGACAAACGTGAATTAAGTGAGCTAAGACATGTAAAGCGCTGTATAAATGTTAGCTGCTGCTACTACTACTGCTACTGCTACCACTACTGCTACTACTACTACTAGTGCTACTACTACTACCACTACTACTGCTACTACTACTACTACTGCTGCTACTACTACTACTGCTACTACTACTAGTGCTACTACTACTACTACCACTACTACTACTACTACCACTGCTACTACTACTACCACTGCTACTACTACTACTGCTACTACTACTACTGCTACTACTACTACTACTACTGCTACTACTACTATCACTGTTACTACTACTACTACTACTACTACTACTACTACTACTACTATTACTACTACTACTACCACCACTACTACTGCTACATTTTAGGTAAAGTGAAAGCAAAAAATTTTCCTGCTAAATTAAGTGAGGGAGAGTACTTCAGTGAATAAAAATAAAGAATCACCTCCCCCTTCTAGATAAGCTGACCCTCTTGTCTCACTGTCTACCTAAAAAGAATATGGTCTGGTTCCATAATTAGGTGAGATCCTCTCTAAATTAACAATACAAAAAAGGCAATAATAAGGCATGGTACAGTGGCTTCTAAACTATTTTGATGGCATACCCCATCAGTGAAATATTTTGAGCAGGCACCCCTAACACATGTATATTTACTTATTAGTAAGTCATATGTGTGTGTGTATATATATATATATATATATATATATATATATATATACTACTGTTCTAATATTTATTTATAAAATTTACTCTATGTACATTACACATTATAAAATCTACACATTTTATATATTATAAAATTTATACAATTCACACATTATAAGACACACTAAAATATCCATTAAAAAGGATGAAATAAAGATGAAATATTTGTTCTTAGGACAAATAGAAGGAATAAAAGGAGGAATTGAGGAAGACCTCTGTTCCAAACCAGCCCCGACACTTACTTCCTGACTGTGTGATCCTAGACAAGTCACTTAACCTCTACATGCATCAGGCAGGCATGCCTGCATCGGGACAGTGAACCTGATGGGACTAATGCTATGTAAGAAATGAGTTCTGTTTTGGCTTGTGGTCATAATTACTGAGTGACATGGATTCCTCACCTTATAACACAAGACTAGTCTGTCAAAGAGGATTGCATCTAAGATGCCCAGTCAAACATTGCTCACAGTTCCAAGGTTTCCCATTAAAAAAGGAACCCCTGAGATACAGAAGGAAGAGAACATTTGGGGGAAACAAGATTTTGCTGAATTTTGCTTTCTGGGGGTTATCAAGAATTTAAATGTACGTCATTGTCAGAGAATGTAAGTGATAATGATTGCACTTTAGGTATTATTTAAGTAGATAAATTCTACTTAGAATAACTGAATTTTACAACTGGAAAGGACATTAAAAATTATCTAGTCCAAACTTGTGTTTCTTTTCCCAACTTCTGCTGCCTAAAACGACATTCATTATTGGAGAGCAAGAAAGACGACAGACTTAAGGGGCTAACGAACACTCCAGCTCTTGTATGGTCAAAGTGGCCCCAGATGGTACTTTCAATTCATGAAGCATTCAAGAGAAATGGGCCATGTGAGGCCTAGTAGAGAATGTGCTAGACTGAGAGGCAGGAAGCTCTGGCTTTGACAAAGGCATATTCACTTCAAAATATAGCAAGAACAAATGTACAAACATTTCCCCCACCGCCTTGGGGGTATAATTCCCCCAATGCCGCCTCTGTCTCTGGAGGGAAAAGAGGGAGATTTAAACTTGAAACTTAGCCTAAGTGGGGTCTGAATCCCACATCAAACACTTAGGATCATAAGATCTTGGAATAAGAGCTGGAAGAGTGCCAAAGGGGCATTCAGTCCAAATCTCTCATTTTTCAGAAGAACCTAAAGCCCATCTGATGTTAAGGTCATATCAAAATTATTATTAATTATTATTATTATTACTAATAATAATAATAAAAGCTAATGTTTATAGGATACTTTACAATTTACAAAATACTTTACAAATATTATAGGATTTGGCCTATATCCCCATTTTCCAAATGAGGAAACTTTAGCAAACAAAGGTTAAGTGACTTGCCCAGGGTAAGGTAACTAGTAAGTGTCTGAGGCCACATTTGAACTCAGGTCTTCCTGTCTCCAGGTCCAATGCTCTATCTATCCATTGTGCTTTCTAACTACAGGCAGTAAATGGAAAAGTTGAGTGTGAACTCTGGGCCTCTGATTCCAAATCCAGTGTTCTTCCCACTGTACCACATTTAATTATGTTATGATTCTGAACAAGCCACTGAAATTCTACGAGCCTCCATTTCCTCATCTGCAAACCTCAAAGCGTTGGCACAAGGATCAGATGACATGTGATATGGTTGACTCTCTCAAGGCCAGACCTGTTACATCACCCCTCAGGGTATATTCTAGGTTTTGTAGGTGTTTCTTCTCTACTGCCAATGGCATCAACTCCTACTGGCTGTTTCCTCTATTTTGGGGAGGGTAGTGCATAGGACCCCCAGTTCCATTTAATTATTCGACATTGGATTAGCTTTTACAAAGGGGTGGTACACACGATGACGCATTGGGTCTGGAGTCAGGAAGACTCTTCTTCATCAGTTCAAATCTGGCCATGCACCCTTCCTAGCTGTGTAATCTTGGGCAAGTCACTCAACCCCGTCTGCCTCAGTTTCCTCATCTGTAAAATGAGCTGGAGAAGGAAATGGCAAACCACTCTAGTATCTTTGCCAAGAAAACCCCAAATAGGGCCATGAAAAGTTAGACACAACTGAAACGGCTTAACAGCAGCAACAATAATTTACTTTAAAAAAATATAGCATGGGGGCCAGCTAGGAGTAGAGCACCGGCCCTGGAGTCAGGAGGACCTGAGTTCAAATGTGACCTCAGACACTTGACACACTTACTAGCTATGTGACCTTGGGCAAGTCACTTAACCCCAATTGCCCTGCCTTCCCCACTTGAAAAAAAATATGTAGTATGAGCAGGTGTGCACACAATTTCCCTAATACCTCAGGGTCATAATTCTCTCCCCCAAAGGAGGGAGATTTAGACTCAAAACTCAGCTCATTTCCTACATGGCACTGTTTCAACAAAATTCATGTCGAGATTCAGGCACAATGGCCAGACAAATCCTTCCACTGGGCTGGAATGCCAAAGGTTGCTCCTGATTGCTTCTTGCTCCTTGGGGCATCAGTGCTGTGATAGATGAGAAACCCAGAACTCAAGCTTCCCGCGTTGCTCTCCTGACCTTTTAAAATTCCCAAGGTCAGAGCCTACCCTCACTTCTCCAGACAATATGAGCAAAGGAATCACGAGATCCCGTGGAAACAAATAAGGCAAAGAAACAGTTTTAAGTGGACCAGCCAAAGAGCTTCTTCAACAGGTATGGCTTAGCCACTTGGAACCAGCTACAGAATGCCTGGCCTGCTCCAGTCTCTCTAAGGCATTTCTCTTACATGCCATAAAGAATCTCTCAAAAACAATCTCCCAAAATAGCCTCTGAGGCCCTCTTTGTATGTGCCAGGATCCCATTACAAAGATCAAGTATTAGGGGCAGCTAGGAGGCCTAATGGATAGAGCACTGGCCCTGGAGTCAAGAGGACCTGAATTCAAGTCTGTCCAGTTCAAATCTGGCCTCAGACACTTAGTAGCTATGTGACCCTGGGCAAGTCACTTATCCTCAATTGCCTAAGTGGGTGGGGATGGGGAACAAGGATCAAGTGTTTAGTGTGCTTTGCAAGCTATAACTATAACTATCAGTTATTAGTATTTTCAATAAAAACAAATAACCCTTCCTGGGGCAAAAATTAAATCCCTTATTTAACTTATGAGAAGCAGCATGGCATAGTGGATAGAGAGCTATTCTCAAGGGCAAAAAGACCTGAATTCAACCACGTATTGGCTCTAGGACCCTGGGCAAGTCGCTTAACTACAAGCAACTCTATGAGACTAGACATCGTAGAGAAGTTACCAATCTGCATTGGTGGAAGTTTCCTTATCCAATGAAATCACAGGCCCAGTCCCTATACCTACATAGTGCACGAATCTCGCTGTTGTTCATCCTTCATTCTCGAAGAGGACCAATGACCACATCATGAGGGTGATGTCTTTCATGGTCTCTGAATGGCAAAAACAAAACAAAAACCCCTCTCATTTATATAAGTATATACACCCTGCAGGCCCTCGGCAGCTAGTTCACTGGCATACTTTTCTTGCTCTTTATTTATGCTCCTCTGGCTCTTTCTTGGCTGACTCTAATCCTTTCCTCTGATCGCAGGTAGGGCCTCAGAGCACCATTATCAAGACCCAGTGCCTCTGCAGCAGCCTGACCTACACCAGCAGCTCCTTTAAAACCTTGCCCAGGACGGTGAATGTCCAAGACACAGTCAAGCTCTTCCATGGGGTGTCCCGCAATCCCGTTGGGGTGTCCTTGCTGGCCAGCCTTTTTGGATTTTATGTCATTTTCATTGTATGGGCCTGGAGAAAAGATAGAGAGGACAGGAAAAAGGTGAGGTGCACAGCGAGCTTTGGCAAAATGCTTCTCCCCACCAACCCCTACACAGAGTATCAAAGACCAGAGTTGAAATCCTGCCTCATCCACTCATTAGCTGCATGACCGCCGCCAAGTCACTGAACCTGTCAGCCTCGGCATCCTCATCTGTAAATGAGAGCAACCATATTGCTATCTCTGGGGGTTGTTGAGAGGGTCAAATGAGGTGATATTTGTGAAGTGCTTTGCAAGCCTTAAAATACTTTGTAAGTGCTAGCCGTCATCGTTATTATGTTTATTATCTTTGAAAGAATCATATACTGTCAGATCTGGAAGGAACTTTAAAAATCATCTAGTTTCTTCTCCTCCTTTTACAAATATGGAAACTGAGGCTCAGAGAGTTGAAGTGACTGCCCAAGGATCAGAACCCAGGCCTCCCTCCTCCAAGTCCAAGGCTCTTGCCATTGTACAGCGTGGAGGAAATTTTCCTTTATCCTGTCTTTATGGCCTCTTCTATCCAAGTGACTTAGGATATAGCTCTTGTTCCACCTTCCCACCCCCTTTTTTGGGTTTTTTTTTGGAGGAGGGGAAGGCAAGGCAATTGGGGTTAAGTGACTTGCCCAAGGTCACACAGCTAGTAAATGTGTCAAGTGTCTGAGGCCGAATTTGAACTCAGGTCCTCCTGACTCCAGGGCCAGTGCTCTGCTCACTGTACCACCTAGCTGCTGCCACCCCCACCCTTTCTTGCAGGGATGTGTGTCTTACCTGGCTTTAGTACAGTGGAAGCCTAGAAAAGAACTTGTAGAAATTGTAGCAGAAATTAAATCCCATTGTACCTTACTCTGCCCCAGGGGATCTTAACCTGGGATCAACAAACCCAAAGGGTCCATGGACATATTTCAGGGGGTAGGAGGGTAGGGAGGGTGGGGGTGTGCGTAAATTTGAATTGGGAAAAAAACTGCACCTTTCTTTTCACTATCCTCTAACTCAAATTTGGCATTTAGTTCAATTTATTGAAAAAATTATACTGAGAAGGTGTCCATGGGCTTCACCAGATAATCAAAAGGGTCTACAACACATAAAAAGGTTATAAACCTCAATTTTACACACCATGTCTGACTGATTTTTAGAGATGGAGGACTGGAATTAAAATTCTGACTCACCACTTATTGGCTGTGTGATCTTAGGCAAGTCACTTAACTTTTAAAGCCTCAGTTTCCTTGTCTGTAAAATAAAAATGATAATACTTAATTTTGCCAACCTCACAGGGTCGTCGTGAGGAAGGCAGTCCATAAATCTTCAAGTGCCATCAATTTATTCCTATTTATTATTCATTATTATTTTCATTTATACAAAGTTGCATGTAAATGGTCATGTACTAGCTTGCTTTAAAAAAATACGAATCCTTTTCTAGTATAAACAGTTACCACCTGAATTTATGTTTTATCATTTTTATGTTTTTTTCTTTTACAAAAAATTCTAAACTTAACAAATGCCAAATAAGATCAGCATTTTCTTTCTACCTGCTTTTCTTGAGATGGGAAACTGTCTTTAATGTATTTCTCATTCCCTAATTAATATAGAAAGTGACCTACTCATTCTTTGCAAACTTGATGGAGTTTAATTATATAGACAAACATGTAGCATCAGCCCTTATTATTGCTATAGTGACTTAAATAAACTATGTATGTGTGTGTGTAACATGTAATGTATACACAATTATATATTTACACATATATATGTATATATATATATACATACCTATATGAATACACACATATACAGTGTGTTCCAAAAATCTTAGTGCAGATTTAAGCTTTAATAAATATTTTGGATACCCTGCACATATATATATGTATGTATGTGTATGTGTGTGTGTGTGTGTGTAGGAGTGTGCATGTGTGCATGTGTGTGTGCGCGTGTGTGTGTGTGTTATCAACTATAGACATAGCCAGTCTTCCTCATTTCCCAGGACATCTGTCCTACGTAACACCACACTTCTGCTCTGAATTTTTATATTGATAACTCTGGGGCAGTGAGTTTTGTCCATTTCTGTTTTGGGAGAAAAGATGGCTTGTTATTTTATGGCAATACTAGGTTATTTTTTGTGGTTTTGGTCACCCTACAGTTGAAAGTCACCATCCTGGCAGATAACTGCCCCAGCTCTCAGTCTCACTACCTCGTTCAGGTCTTTACCGGGTATCGTAGAAGGGCAGCTACAACAGCCAAGGTGAGACAAAAGTTCTTCTTTCCTACACGGACTCACCTATTTTCACCTCCTAACACATTGCGCCTGGACTATTGCAACAGCCTGCTCCCTGCTTCGTCTGCCACCAGTCTGTCCTCCCTCCAATCCATCCTCCATTCAACCTCGAAAGTGATTTTCCTAAAAAGATGGTCCTCCCAGGTCACACACACAGCATCCTTCCTGCTCACTCAATAAACTCCAGTGGCTCCCTAGCACCTTCAGGATCCTCTGCTTGGCATTCAAAGCCCTTTGTGACCTGGCCCCATTGCCTTTCCAATCCCTTCCGCCCACTGACATTGCCCTCCTTACTATTCTTCAAGTAAGATGTTACATCTACCAATTCCGGGCATTTTCTCTGGTTGTACCCCATGCCTGGCATGCTCTCCTTCCTCATCTCCAGTTCCTGACTTTCTTAAAGTCCCAGCTAAAATCCCACCTTTTACAAGAAGCCTTTTTTTCCCAATCCTGCTTAATTCCACTGCCTTCCCTCTGTTAACTGTTTCCTATTTATCCTGTATATAGCTGGTCTGTACATATTTGTTGTCCCCACCTTAGATTATGAGCTCCTTAAGAGCAGGATTCTCTTTTTCCTTTCTAGCATATAGTAGGTGCTTAAAAAATGCTTATTAGATACTTTGACTTGTTGACTTCTGATAGTAGTATAGTCCTGGTACCTCCACCTGCTAATGCCTTCCCCTTTGAGTTTATCTGCCTTCTACTCTGTATATATCTTGTATGTACCTAGTTATGTACATTAGACTGTGAGCTCCTTGAGGATAAGAATTGTTTTTCCTTTCTTTGTCTCCCTAGCTCTTAGCACCATGCCTGGCACATAGTAGGTGCTTAATACATGTATTGATTTAAAAATAAATCACTTCAGAGACTGTATGTCCAGCTTTTAATCTAGACTGCCCTTTCCTAGACCTAAGAATCCAAAGGACTGATATTTCATTTGAAACCTCATATAAATCAAATGAACTTACCTAGCTCTGCCATTCTGAGGTTCTGTTTCATTCCTTAGGCCCAATTTCCAAATGTCAAGTGTTAGAAACTCTTGTGTTAATCTTTCTTTGTCCAATTCAAGGTTATTCTCATCCTTTATGGGTCAGAGGGGCGGAGTGACCCTCACCACCTGAGTGACCCCCACAAAGTCGTCTTTGAACAGGGAGCACAAGACGTCTTCCTTCTCACCACCAGATCCCCACTGGGGGAGTTGCACAGCATCCGACTCTGGCATGACAATTCTGGTACCAGCCCATCCTGGTAAGTATTTTCTTTTTATTCAGGTTTGTTTTCTTCCCTGTGTGTCACCAGCACCTTGGAGAGGGACCAGCATAGCTTTACAATAAAAAAAATGACACTCGAACTGGTAAAATGAGCATCTATTTGGGAAGGGAGTCACTATTGATCAAGATGCTTTTAGAGCTCCTAAAACCTAAAACTTCCTTAAACCCCACTCCTAGCACATAGTAAAATGCTTAATAAATGCCTGTGCAGGTAGGGAGACATAGCCACACAAACACTAGAACCTGTAGACAATGGGATGTACATAATTCAGGCCTTTTCCATCTCACAGTTAGAGTAGTTGCTAGCAGTTTTTATACAAGGAGCAAGCAACACAAAATATACCCTTGGTTCAGTTGAGGGTGGGGCAGCAGCAGTGGCAGAGACCCTGTGATGCCACAAGGCTCTTCTGGAGAAGTTTGGGTAGAGAGGAGAGGAGGGAAGCCAAAGAAAGAAGGTGTCCCCTTAGTGAGGGTCCATCTCATCAAGATGGAGCAGAGGAGAAGCATGGGAGCCCTTTGGTAACCTATTTTAATTAATTATGTTTGCTAACTAGGAGCTAAGGCCAGCTATTTCTATGCCACTGAATTGTAAATACCATCTAAATTCAACACCCTGGGAAAAAAAACCCAATCACCCAGCCCTAGTTATGGTCCTCATGTCAATGCTTCCATAAACCTTTTCCCAGTAGATATTTCCACTAGACCGGTATTCTCTTCTCAGACAGTAAAGGACTCCTCTGTGTATAGGAAAAGGTCAGGGCCTGGTCAGAGATAAGAATGGCCATCAATTTTCTTTGGATCAAAAGACAGAGCTAGAAGGGCTCAAGGTCATTTAGTCCAATCCTCTCATTTTATAGCTGAAGAATGAGGCCCAGAGAGTTTGAATAACTTTCACCCAGTTACTGTAACGGCAACCACACTGGCACACCCAGGATGGCTGCTAGCACAGGTTCTTAGGTCTGCTTTACTATGAAAGACAGCTGTTTCAGGGGTCAACAATCTTCTTTAATTACATAAAATACAGAGGAAATACAGAGCAGAGAAATAAAGACCAACAGACAGGGCTCTACTGCCTGAATCAAAATAATACTGCTAAATACACACTTTACATTCACCACTGGATTGAGAGAGCCTTTACCTCTGAGCAGTTGGGAGGCTCTGAACATATGGCTACTCAGAGTCTTGACCAGAGAATCACAAGGTCCTTCTCATAAGCGAGCCCCCAAAGCAAAAGCTCACCTCTCAGAATATATATGCTTTTTTGAGAATTTATAATTTATTTGTCCGTTCCTCTCTGGGCTACACTTTTTTTAGATACATATTGTTTATTTTATTTTTAGTTTACAACACTCAGTTCCACAAGTTTTTGAGTTCCCAATTTTCTCCCCCTCTGCCTCCCTCCAAGACAGCATGTGATCTGTTATAGGTTCTACATATACCTTCACATTAAACTTATTTTCCCAATAATCGGGTTGTAAAGAAGAATTATAGCCAATGAAATGAATCATGAGAAAGATAAAACAAAACCAAAAATAGAATAAAATTTTTAAAAAGAGGGAGCAAATAGTATGCCTCAATCTGTATTCAGACTTCATAATTCTTTCTCTGGATGTGGATAGTCTTTTCCATCATGAGTCTTTTGGAGCTGTCTTAGTGCCTTGTATTTTTTAGAAGAGCCAAGTCTATCAAAGTTAGTCATCACAGAAGCAGTATGTCTGTGGTTGTGTACAATGTTCTCCTGGTTCTGCTCCCTCCACTCATTATCAGATCTTATAAGTTTCTCCAGGTTCTTATGAAGTCCATCTGCTCCTCATTTCTTATGCCACAATAGTATTCTATTACATTCATATACCACAGTTTGTTTAGCTATTCCCCAATTGATGGGCATCCCCTTGATTTCCAATTCTTTGCCACCACAAAAGAGCTGCTATAAATATTTTTGTACATATGGGTCCTTTTCCCATTTGTGTTATCTCTTTGGGATATAGCCCTAGAAGTGGTATTGCTGGGTCAAAGGGTATGCACATTTTTATAGCCCTTTGAGCATAGTTCCAAATTGCTCTGCAGAATGTTTACAACTCCACCAACAATGCACTAATGTTCCAATTTTCCCACATCTTCTCCAGCACTTATCATTTTCCTATTTTGTCATGTTAGCCAATCTGATAGGAGAGGTGTGGTACCTACGAGTTATTTTGATTTGCATTTCTCTAATCAATAGAAATTTAGAGCATTTTTTCATATGACTATAGATATCTTTAATTTCTTCCTCTGAAAATTGCCTGTTCATATCCTTTGACCATCCTTCAGTTGGGGAATGATTTGTAGAATATATACTCTTTCAGCTAATAGGCTCAGAGCCAGAAGGCATCACAACCCTTCTGACTCAGTGCCTAATTCGAAATTAACAAAAAGTATATAAACCTTCCTACAAGCAAACAAGCTTCCCTTAATGGGGTCCATGTGAGGCCTATTAATGACCAGGGAAGATCTTATTCCCAATTAACCTTACAGTTACACAGACAGTAAGTACCCAAGCTAGGAGTCAAACCCAGGCCTCCGACTCCAAATTCAGGGCTTCTTTCCACTGTACTTTTGACTTTGAGTAACAGTGTCATCATGACATGAGCTCATCACTGGATGGGTCAAGGCCACTTCCTTCACATTCGGCAAACAATTGACTTTAACTCAAATGATGTGATGCTCTGTTTCTCTACAGGTACGTAAACCAAGTAATTGTCAGTGATTTGGCCACAAGGAAGAAGTGGCATTTCCTTTGTAATCGTTGGCTGGCTGTTGACCTGGGAGACTGCCAACAGGACCAGGTTTTCACATCAGTCTCAAAGAAAGAACTCTTCTCCTTTAGGTATTACTGGTAAATAACAACCCATAGTGAATTCTGTCCTGTGTCTCCTGCCATGTACCCTAGGGGCCATCAGGCCTTGCTCCATCCTTGTGGCTGCACTAGGATTTCTGCGGTAGCTCCTGGCTGTAATGGACACATTGACCTCCTTTTGGTTCACCAGACCTCCAGGATTTCTCCTGGAATCTCTATAGATGCACTGGAGATATTTTTATAATGGACTTATATAGAATACAAATACTGTAAGCATCTTAAACTCAACATGTACAAAACTGAATTCATGATCTTTCCTCCCAGAGGCTCCCCTGCCAACTTCCCTGTTACTGTAGAGGGTACTGCCATCCTCCCCTCCCTTGGACTCCTCCCTCTTTCTCACCTCCCATATCTAAGGTGTTGCCAAGGTCTGTTGCTTTCACCTTTACAACATCTCTCCAAAGAGACCCCATCTCTACTGCTACTGCCATCATAATGGTACCATAGGACCTCATCAAGTCAAGCTTTGACTAAGGCAATAAATAGCCTGCTAGTCAGTCTTCCTGCCATGAATCTTTCTCCACTCCACCTTCTTTCACTCAGCAGTCAAGTAGCTCCCTCTGGCCTCCAGGATCAAATATAGAATCTTGTTTGGGTTTTAAAGGCCTTCATATGCTGCCCCCTCCCACTTTCCAGGGTTCTTACACTTGACAACTCTACATACTCAGTGATCCAGTGACAACTGACCTCTGCTGTCCCTCAAATGAGACACTCCATCTCCTGACTGGGCATTTTCCCTGGCTGTCCTCTATGCCTGGAATGCTCTTCCTCATTCTGACTCCCGGCTTCCCTGGCTTTCATCAAGTTCCATTTAAAATCCCACCTTCTATGGGAAGGTTTTTCCCAATCTGCCTTAATTCTAGTGCCTTCTGTCCATTGACATCTCCAGTTTATCCTGTCTGTAGCTTGTTTCTCCATAGCCATTTGCATGTTGTCTCCTTCAGTAGACTATGGGCTACTGGAGGGCAGGGACTGTCTTTTGCCTTTCTTTGTGTCCCCAGGCCTTAGGGACACAAGTGCCTGACAGGTAGTAGCTGCTTACTAAATGTTTACTGACTGACATGTTCAAAGCCTAAAGGAAATGAAGCTGGGACTAAGACAGTCTGGAAGCATGTGAGGAATTTAAAGTTGTGGCCTCTACTTCCTAGTCTCTTTTTTTGGTAGGATTTTCATGAGAATTTGTATTTGTGAGGGAATGTTGAGTAAGTATACCATGAATAAATAGTCCCTTGCCTTTTCTTGGGTTGTTCAGAAGAGAGACAAGCAAGAAGTTGGGGTAGGAAATGAAAAATGTGGGTCAGATTAATTCATACTTTTGAACCCAAGTGATTTTTGAGCACTGATTAAAGGGATGAAATAATCAAGCTCGATTTTATTTTAACTTTTGTTAAGACCTCTTTTTCCCCTCCACTGCATCTTCTAAGCACTATATGAAATATAGCACTAGGTGGTACAGTGGATAGAGTCCTTGGCCTGGAGTCAGAAAGTTTGAATCTAGCCTCAGGCATTTAATAGCTGTGTGACCCTGGATAAGCCACTTAACCTCTGCCTGCCTCCATTTCCTCATTTACAAAATGGGGATGACAATAGAATTTGCTTCCCAGAGTTGTGAGGATAAAATGAGATAGCATTTATAAAGTGCTTTGCAAACTTTAAAATGCTCAATATACATGCCAATTATCATTATTATTATATGAAATAGACTCTGCAGACTGCCTGATAAAAGAATAACAAGCCTTTTTAATGTTTTAGGACAATCCCAACTCAGAATATCTGTGTCCCTCAGATTTATAGGCTCCATATGTGTTTAACCAGTACCATGGGAAAGGAAGTTTCTTGGTTGAAGCAGTTGTAAATACAATAAAACAAGACAATTGACAAAGTGTCAATTGAAGTTACCATCTCAGGATATCTGTGTTTCCCCTGTAGAGCACAGGTCCATAGGATACCAAGATAAGAAAAGCCCCACTATTCAAGACAATGTCTGGTCCTAGGCATCCTGTCCTTTAGTATTTACAAACAGGAAGAATGTTTCTGGTCATCCTTATCTGGTCTTAAAGTTGCTGACACAGGA
Organism: Trichosurus vulpecula; assembly: GCF_011100635.1. Classification (NCBI taxonomy): domain Eukaryota; kingdom Metazoa; phylum Chordata; class Mammalia; order Diprotodontia; family Phalangeridae; genus Trichosurus; species Trichosurus vulpecula. The sequence goes on from NC_050575.1 coordinate 395,819,045, forward strand.
AAGGGGATTTTTAGAACAAAGCAAAACATGTCTGGTTGATTAGTTCAGGCTTTGGTCCTTTACTGGGGTGCAAATTATCTTAAGTGATTATCATACTTTAAGGCTCAGATTGTGCAGTCCATACAGTACTTACAGATAGCATCATCCCCATTGAGAACGGAGGCCCATAGAGGTCAGACGACTTGTCCTTGGTCACAGAGGCAGAAAGGGTTGGAGATAAGAATCAATCCCGGGTCTTTCCTGCCTCCAAATCCAGAAATCTTCCCATTCTGTGCCCAAGAATCCCCTATTCCTAAAAACAAAGGAAGGGATGGAGCCTAACAATTTCTCATCTCCTGTTTTCTCTTTTCAGAAATTTATATTCGTCCATGATTATAGAAAAATTCACCCAGGAGTACCTGTGGCTGTCAGTGGTGACCTACAGCCCCTGGAACCAGGTCACAAGGGTCCAACAACTGTCTTGCTGCATGACCCTTCTTATTTGTAGCATGGTCATCAACATCATGTTCTGGAAGCTAAACAGCACAGAGGAGGATGACAGGATCATGCAGGATAAAGGTAAATCCAGCCAGGACCTTCATCATCTGCTCCCCTCCCTCCCAGAACCAGGAAGAGAATGGTAGCCTCCTTTCCTTCCTTGCTTGGCAGCTGATAGTAAAACATTCTAGGAGGGTTTCTCTGCTCTTGCCTCCTTTAATTTATTAATCAATAAACTAGTAATAATAGCTAGCTTTTGTTTAGAGCTTTACAAACCCTGGGAGGTAGGAGCTTCTATTACCATCCCATCCATTTTAATAGACGAATCAAATGAGCCTAAAAGAGATTGTGTAGTTTGTCCAGAGTCACACAGACAGTAAGTGGCTGTGGTAGGATTTGAATCTGTGACTTCCTGACTCTGAGCCCAGCACCATCCACTGCACTACCCAGCTACCAGCTGAATGCACCAAGTTCTTTAGGCTCTTAATAGTTTTCTGTCTTGCCAAATCTACAGCAAGGAAAGCTGCTATGTGAGAATTTTTTTTAATTTCTTCTTATTGACTTAACAAACACCAAATAAAATAAGCATTCAGGTGTTACGTTCTTCCAGTGTATAGCAAATTCAACACATCACATTCAAAGTTGCCATGCCTGTCTGGGATTCCTTCTGGTCTCTTCTTGGGGGGGGGGGGGGGGCAGGGAATCTATCTCTAATCCTTTCCCTAACAATAATAACAATAGCTAGTATTTATATTAAAGCACTTTACAAATGTTAATTTGTTTGATCTTCACAAAAACCCAGTGAGGTAAGTGCTACTGTTATTCCTATTTTCTAGACCAGAAAACTTAGATTGAGAGAGTGACTTGCTCTGAGTCATAGTTAGTAGGGGTCTGAATCAGGATTTGAACTCAGGTCTTCCTGACTGGCTACCCTCTTCTCTCTCTTCTTCTCCCCCTCCTCCCTAAGGAAATGAAAAGCAAACCCCTTGTAATAAATATGCCTCCTATAAAAGTAATTATGTATGACCTGGAAGGTATGATGTTTTTATGGTGATGATACTGTGCATAGTAAGCCTATCTGTATTCCTTCAGTAGGATCTTTTGCTGTGACCTGGTCTGAAATGCTCATTAGCATCCAAACTGCTTCCATCCTCTTCCCAATTAATCTTATCATTGGGAGACTCTTCCCACTGATTCAGCCACAGGAGAAGATTCCACCTCATTTCATTCCTGTTGAGGCATCTTCCACCTCAGACACATCTTTTGAATCTGTAACTACTCAAAAAATAATTGAGGTAAGTTCGGAGTCACATTACAGCTCTCTCCTTTTCAATAATAATAGCTATCTAAGGTGAGGCCATCAGGGCTTTGTCCCTGGAGCACTGAAATTTAGAGGGTGAAAAAATTTGAAATGTTTGCAAAATACTGTACAATTTACAAATTTGTTGCATGTACATTTTAATAGCATTTACATTCCTCTATAACACAAAATCAATTGATGTAAGCATTTAGTTAGCAAGAATAATTATTTAAAATAGGAAACCACCAAAATATGAATTTTCCCACACATCCCATGCCTCTTTCCTCTTGTTGTACCATACATAAGCTCCTTCTTCCCTGGCCTAGCCCAACTCTGCTGCACCCCCTTCCCCTTTCAGGTAGACATTTATCTAGCTAGTATACTTGGGGTTCCCTTCTCACACAATTGAATTTGTCTTCATTTGTATTATTTTCCCATCATGAATTACAAAAACAGATTTGAGGGAATGTTTTGTGCTGCTTGTCCTGCCAAAATTGATTGCTATGGTTCTGTAGCAGATACTTTTGTATGAGTAAAAGAAAACTTCACTAAGTCACTAAGTTGTGCCTAATAAGACTTTCCACTTTCTTCTGTTATTTATGAATTGGCTTATTATGGGCAATTAATAACTTGTGATTTGTTGGGGAGCTTGATATTTCACAAGTCCATCATTACTCTTAGCAGATGGTCTGAGTATCTAGAAATGATGCTGGGTTGTTTGGTGTTTTGTTTTTGTTTTTAGTTTTCTAGCAATCTTATCATTCCACTCCTCTCATAATCATTCTGTAGTGTAGAATTATTCTGCAGTGTGTTCTATGATAGTCTTCACCTTTACTCAGTAAACTCCAATGGCTCCCTGTTACATCCAGGATCAAATATAAAGCTCTCTGTCTGGCATCTAGTCTGGCACCCTCCTACGTTTCTGGCCTTATACTTTACTTCCTCTCTGCATACACTACGATCCAGCAACACTGGCCAATTTGACAATTCCTGAAACATAATATTCTATCTCCTGTTACCATCCCTAGACACGGGCTGTCCTCCATGCTTGTAATGCTCTCCCTTGGCACCACTGTCTCTTAGCTTCCCTGGCTTCCTTCAAGGAAACAAGGTAAGGCGAGACAACAAGCATTTATTAACTGTTTACTACATGCTGGGCATTGCACTAAGCACCAGAGATACAATTACAAGCAGAAAAAGAAAGCCAATCCCTGTCTAAAGCAGCGTACATTCTAATGAGGGAGGAGCACACAAAATGGAGCTGGAAAGGGGGTGGCAGGAAGGCACCTGCACAGGGGCACGGTGTCCAAGTCCAGAAAATCAGAGGCAGATCAAGGAGGGAAATGAAAGTTGGCTGCCCTGGGCCATTCCCCAGGATGGAGGCCCCGGGGGAGGCGCTCATCAATGGGAAAAGGGGACTGGCATGGCAGAGGGGTGGCCCAGCCATAACCCCATCTCCCACAGGAGCGCCAGCGTCCTCCCCTCTGAGATGACCTTCCTTCCATTCTTTAGCCACTTGTTTACACGTCATCTGCTCTGACAGAATGTGAACTCCTTGGGGACTAAGACCCGTTTGGCCTTTCTTAGTATGACCAGTGCTCCACCCAGTACTACCACAGAGGAAGAGTTAATAAGTTTTTGTTGACTGACTGACTAACTGACTTGTTCCAGTTTCTTTGTTGATGCTTTTAAAGACATTCACAAATCATAGAATGAGGTGACAGCTTTCTGAGGAAGTAGGGTATTTATTTTATCTGTATAGATGTTACCCCCACCCCCAATAGAATATAAGCTTCTTGTGTGTGTATGTCTGTGTGTGTGTGCGTGCGTGCGTGCGTGCGTGCGTGTGTGTGTGTGTGTGTGTGTGTGTGATTTTGGTGTTATTTCTTCTCTTCTACCTCCAACACTTAACTTAGTGCCTGGCATATAGTAGGTGCTTAATAAATGCATGCTGAATAAATGAATAGATCCCTGGACACCTGAGTTCACATCCTACCTCAGACACTTACAAGCTGTGAGCCCATGGACAAGCCCCATAACCTCAGTTTCCTCATCTGTAATTGAGAGTGTCTCTGAGATCCTTTCCAACTCTATGATGATGAATTAGCTTTTCCCCTCAACAAAAGACAGACCTACTCTTGAGCATTTCTTCTGATACTTTCTAAATGATTGTTCTTAATTTATGTAAAGAATACAGACACCACTAACTTTTTTCTTGGTTCCACATTCAGGAGTTGAAGGAAACAGTGGGATTTTTGCGCATGAAAAATGCATGCTTGCCTTCTGAGTGGGAAGGGCCCAGCGGGAATTCTGACAGCATTACAGACCTCATCGAGGGGTTGTCAACCCTCATTCATTCTCATCTAGAAAGGCAAGGAAGTCAATGGCAGCAGATAGGGCCACCTCCCACAAACGGTAAAGTGCTTTTAATGAACTGGCTCCTTCTTTCTCTTTACCTTCCCACTGTTTCTAACCACTGAACTACTGAAGAGGGTAAATTTACCTCTTCCTGGTTTTAACCCCTTTGAGCCCAAATCTCTTGATCAGGTATGCTAATTAATGAAAAACACACTCTGCTGCTTTGAACAAGGATTTTTCCAGGGCTACAGTGTTGACAATAATTCCATTGAAATATTCCCGGAGGACATGGGAGACTGACTGCCCTGCTTCCTCTCTAGGAAGCTACTGTAACTCCCTGTTCATCTCTAGAGACTGTTGAGATTACGCGATAGAGGAAATCAATTCCTGAACACAGCTTGTTCCTCACAATGACTCTCCTAGTATATTTCCCATATAAAGTGCTTCTACAAATTAGACCCCATGAGGTTCAGTCTTTGACATGCCTTTGCACAGGCTGCCAAGACCAGTGCAAAAAAATGCCCTCTCTTAGTTGTCAAATCTCAGACCACATACCACCTCCATACAGGAGACTTTTCCTGATCCTCCCTCGATTCAGCTTTGTATCTGTATTCCTAGTTCCTGGCACATTGTAGGTACTTCATAAATGCTTGACTTGTTCAATTGTTTCTGACTTTTTGTGACCCCATTTGGAATTTTCTTGTCAAAGATAGTACAATGGTTTGCCATTTCCTTCTCCAGCTCATTTGACAGATGAGGAAACTGAGGCAGGCAAGGTAAAATGATGTACCCAAGGTCACACAGCTAGTAAATGCCTGGTGGTGCAGTGGATAGAGTGCTGGTCCTGGAGTCAGGAGGACCTGAGTTTAAATCCGGATTCAGACACTTACTATCTGTGTGACCCTGGGCAAGAACCTTCACTTGGTTTGCCTCAATTTCCTTATCTGTCAAATGAGCTGGAGAAGTATCTCTGCCAAGAAAACCCCAAAGGCGTTTGTTAATAGTCAATCAGCCTTGATTGAGAACTATCCTTTGAGAAGCATACTCACATCCACATGGAATATGCTTTCAGAGGTTCCAGAAAATCTCCTCAATTTAAACCATTACCTGCTCAGAGTCCTGGAGAGGCTGCAATTCCAGTGCAGTACCCTTTTGGCAAGCCCACCCCGAGGGCCCCATGACTTCCTGTACTCAGCTAGCCAGCTACAAAGCCTCAGGGAGCTCATGGAGACCCAGGTTCTTTCCATGGCACAGAGCCCATGCAGGTAAGAGGATCCTTCCTGCCTGTTTCTTCCCTTCCTCCTAGTGCAGCATTAAATGCAAGTTTCTTGTCCTCAATTTCTTCTCTTTAGTGATATCACGAGTTTCCCTATGCTGGACTCAGAGGAAGAGAAATCTACCATCTCGAACTACCTGCCCAAATGGTCTGTTTATATCTGCTGGCTCCTTCTGGGTGTTACAAGCCTAGTCTCTGCCTTTTTCACAGCCCTTTACAGCCTAAAGCTGAACAAAGATCAAGCAACCAGCTGGGTCATTTCAATGGTACTGTCAGTTCTGCAAAATATCTTCATAATCCAGCCAGCAAAAGTAAGTGGGAATTTAATAAAAACGAGAATATGACTGAAATAAACTTCTAGTTTCAGTGCTCTTCCAAACTGCCAAGGAGATATTTTATAAAACTAGGCAAGATCAAAGCAAAAGGCATTTGGCAAGATAAAGGACTAGGACAGGGGGCGTTTCTTATCCTCAGTTTTCTTTGTAATCTTGAGTGTTCAATTTTATGAATTTCAAAGCATTATTCTGAGAAGGGCTCCATCAGTTTTGCCAGATTGCTATAGAGGTCCATAACACAAAAACAGTTTAAAAACCCCCCTGCTCTGTACCCTTAAAGACAGTGTGGTGCAATGGATAGAGGGCTGACTTTAGAGTTAGAAAGACCTGGATTTAAAGAAAATAATGAAAAAAGGCAGAAAAATGAAGGAAGCAGACCATTACTAAACCTAAAACCATATGATAACCACTATTTAGCCACTATCTGATGGTGGTTAGACATAGAAAAAGTGAGCAGTGGAATAGACTAGTTAAGCAAAAAACAAAAGCAATTTAACAAAATGTAGTTCAGTGTTTGATAAATCCAAGAACACAAATTATAAGGGAAAGAGCTCCTATTTTACAAGAACCACTATGAAAACTGGAAACCATTTTGGCAGAAATTAGGTTTAGACCAGCATTTTATACCAAAATAATACTCCAAATAGACATTTGACCTGAATACTAAAAGTTAACATAAAAAAATAGAAGAAAGTACCTGTCATAATTATAGATGGGGGAGAAATGTTTGCCAAACAAGGAATAGAGATGAGAATTAAAAACAATTGAATTAAGAAATTTTTACACTTACAAAATCAGTGCAGATAGAGAAAAATCTTTTTATCATCACTATCACTGATAAAAGTCTGATATCCAAGTTATATAGGGGATTGACACAAATCTACAAGCCTAAGACCCATTCTCTAATAGGTAAAGTTGTCAAAGGATATGAATAGTTTACACAAGAAGAGAACTGCGCATTATCAATTCAATATGAAAACATGCTCCAAATCACTAATAATAAGAGAAATACAAACTAAGACAACACAGAGGTTTTGCCTCACATCTTACAAAGGATCCTTTTAAAGGCCTGTTTTTAAAAGTACCAGCCATTGAGAGAAAGGATGTAGTGTAATGGGGAGAGAGCTGGCCTCAAAGTCAAGTCAACAAACATTTATTAAACATCTACTATATGACAGGCTCTGTGTTAAGCACTGGGGATAAAAAGAAAGGGTGAAAAAAAAAGTCCCAGCTGTCAAGGAGCTCACAGTAATTGAACAAGGGAGACAATGTGCAAATAACCCGGGTTCCAGTCCTGACTCTGATATATACTGGCTGTGTGACCCTGGACAAGTCACTTAGACTCTTACAACTTTAGACAATGAGATTATAAGTTGCAGGGAAGGTATCTACTTGCACTGGTAGGAGTTTCCTCAACAGGATTTTTGTATAGCAGTGAAAGCACAGGGAGATGAGCCACTCCAGCCACTGACAAAACTGCCGAATATCACAACTCTGCAGCCCTATACCTCCAAAGGTGCCTAGTTAGTCACTATAGTAGTACAATTAACATTGGCAATTGAAGAAAAAAAAAGCTGCCAAAAATGCAGATGTGCTGGACCAATTAAACTTTGGGCTTCTCCTCTTGCCAAATGATTTTCCCCTCCATGTTTGGTAGCTAAACCTGGGTTTTAGTCCTAATTTGTTCTCTAACTAGGTGTGCAAGCTTGAGAACATCATCTAAACCTATCAGGGGCCTCAGTTTCCTAATCTATTCACTGAGAGAGCGGAACTAGATGATCTCTAAGTTACTTTTGAAATCTAGGAGTAAAGACTTTCTACCATGTTCTATTCTGTGCTGGATTTTTAATACTTGACTTTTTTTTAATTCATTAATGGAGTCCCTCCAAAGATAGACTAGGGAATGAGTTCAAGCAACTTCTACAAGTCATCACAAGCTGTCCACTCCCCATTCAATATTACAAGATTTTCTATCTCTCATGCTCTAGGGTTGTTCATAAAGTAGTGTGTAAGATAATATTCACCTTACTCATTGGACACACCTAAATATCTCTAATATCAGCAGTGCTGGACTTTATATTGCTAATTTTATAAAGACAATGAAATGAGACAGTTCTAAGTTTGACACCAATAACTATAACAGAAATAACGGTATTGAAATCCATTCACCATAAACAATTCTCAATTTTGCCAAAAAAATCCAACCTCCTGCCCCATCTTGGATTCCGTAATACCTGTTCAGCAAGGAATCTCTTATTCTCTTGTGTAGGTGGTGATACTCACACTATTCTCCTCACTGTTGCTGACAAGGATATCATGGCGCAACAAAGAGAAGGAAAAACAGATGAGGAGGATCTTGGCTCTCCTGGGTAATTCCTTCAAGTCCTAACTCACGCAGGAACCTTTTCCCATTTTCCTTAGCTTTAGGGTCTTCCCGCTGAGATGACCTCCCCAATTTGTCCCGTACATATCCTGTTTGTACATAGTTGTCTGTTGCCTTCCCGTTAGACTATAAACTTCTTGAGGGCAGGGTCTTTTCCCCTTCTTTGTATCCCCAGTGCTTGATAATATGTTGTAGTTGTTAGGTCATTTTCAGTCATGTCTAATTCCTTGTGACCTCATTTGGGGTCTTCTTGGCAAAGATAATGGAGTGGTTTGCCATTTCTTTCTCTAGCTCATTTGACAAGTGATAAAACTGAGGCAAATAAAGTTAAGTAACTTACCCAGGGTCACACAACTACTAAGTGTCTGAGGCTAGATTTGATCTCAGGAAGATGAGTCTTCTTGACTCCAGGTCCAGTGCTCTAGGCACTATGACATCACCTGGCTGCTCCTGTTTGTTATCTATTAGTGCTTAAATGCTTGTTGACTGACTTCCAATTGTACTGTGCTAGCATGATCGATTACAATCTAGGCAGGGCACATTGAATTCAGATGGGGAGATGCCTTATGGAATCAAACCAATTTTCATTTTGTCACTGTGCCCCAGTACCTAGCAAGGTGCATCTTACCTAGCAGGCATTTAATAAATGCATACTATGTTGGATTCATACATTTAGGGATCCTGCCTCTCTGGTTTAGTCTTCCTCTGTCCAGGGCTAAATTGATCAGTATTTCACCAAACACCACAATGTTTCTTTTGCTCCCATCCTTTTTTTTTTTTTGACAGCAAGATGCCCTTCCTTGTCACCACCTGGCTTAAGAGATGAGAACAACCCCATCTATAGGGTTCCTCCTGTGAAGAGCCCAGTTAAGGCTCCAGAAAGAACTACGAAAGAGAAACAACTCTTCCAACTGGCGAGAGAAATTTTCGGTATGAAAAAGAACACGACAGCATGTAGAGCCAGCAACCTGCTTCCAGAGCAAATTGAAGAAATGCAAGGGAGAAGGCATTTGTCCATTGAGAGTTTATTTCTGGGTTTTAGAGGGCAGTGTAGTCAAATGGAAAAACTGAAGAATCAGGAAGGAAGGGACCCAGGTTTTAGTCCCAATACTGCAAATTCCTTGAACAAAAACTTAATTTCTCTGTGACTCATTTTCGCTATGTGAATAATAGAAATAATGATAAGTCCTACTTATCTCACAGAAATTGCCAGGAGGAAAAATGAATTACTTATAATAAAAGCACTTGGAAAAGTTTCTTTTTTAAAAAAAGACACTCAAAAAGGACAAGGTGTTATGTTTATGATTTCCTTCCACTGTTTTCAATGAAGCAGAAAACACATCCCATGGATTTCAAAAGACAGGTACAACTCTGCTTTGTGAACACAAACATTATACATAGCCTTATAAGAAACTCAACAATCCTGCTGATGTGTGTGAGATGGGACATGTTTTACTTCTCTTGGGAGAAAAATATTGTCTAGTGGAAAATAGGAAAATAAATAGTCAGGGATAAAATTCTAGCAGATAATTTCAATTTCTTGGAGGAAGTATAGCTTACTAATTTTCTAAGAAACCAAGAACTCTATTTACTGTATCATTGCTGTCTCTTAATCACTCATCTGATTTCTCTATCCAACAGTACAAATTCTCTTCCTTGTAATGTTGATGATTTCCACTCATTCAGAAAGGAATAACAACAGATTTTACCTCAATCAAGCCATCCAGAAGAGAATTAGTAACCAGTTTGAAGAGATCAAACGTATTAAAGATTTCTACCAATGGACTAACAACACCCTTATTCCTAACCTGTATGGCAAATACAGAGGTAAGAGTCACATGGTGGGGACCATGAACTCTGTATGCCCAGCACCTAGCATGGCACCTGGCACATGGTATCAGTGATTGATTGATGTTGTTAGTTCTCATAGGTTCCCCCCACCTTTTAATTTTTATGGGTAATTTTTGGTTTTGTATCACCTTCATTTCTAACTATCCTTCCCTTCTTCACTCAGAAAACCACCCCTTATTACAAGGGATAAAGAGAAAGAGAAAGGGGGTATGGGTAGAAAGTGGTTCATCAAAATTCAAGCATACCCTGTCTGACACTGTGTGAGATGCGCCATATCGTCTCCTGCTTCTGCAAAGGAAGGAGGCGTATTGTCTCCACTCTTCCCAGGGGCCAAGCTTGGTGATAGTTACACAGCTTTCAATTTCACCTCTTGTTGTTCTTCGCGTGCACACTGGTGTGACTGTAGCCATTTTCCTGACTGATTACTTCACTTTGTAACAGTTCACATATCTCCTGAGCTTCTCTGTATTCTTCATAGTCATCATTCTTTATAGAACGGTAATGTTTCATTCTGTTCGTATTCCATAATTTGTTTAGTCGTTCCCCAGTTAAAGGACACCTACCTTGTTTCCAATTCTTACTAGAATAAGTGTGGCTATATTTTGGTATATAAATAGGACCTTCTTCCTTTGACCTTCTTGGGGTATGTGCCTGGCGGGGAATCTCTGGATGAAAGAGCATGGGCATTTTAGTCACTTTCTTAAAACAATTCCTGCTTTCTAGATGGTTGTACCAATTTATAAATCCACCAGTAACACGCCAATAATGCTTGTCTTTTTACAACTCCAACATTTACCATTCCCATCTTTGTCAACATGGTGGGTGTAAGGTAAAACTTCACAACTCTTTTGATTTGCATTTCTTATTATTAAGGTGATTATTAATATCATGCTTATTATACTATTATCATAGCATGATATGATTATACCCTATACATGATTATGTATATATGATTATATATTATACATTATATTGTAGTGAATTGGATAAATCATGCATTTTATAAAGTAGTTTGCAATTCTTTTGAGGAGAGTGTGTTCATATCCCTTTACCACTTATCCATTGGGGAATGTCTCTTGGTTATACAGTTGTGTTATTTTCCTATATACTGTTGCATCAGGAAACTATCAAAGCTGTTTGATACAAAGATTTCCCCCCTTCAAAATTTCCCCCCACCAATTGACAACTTCCCTTCTTAGTCCAGTTCCACTGATTTGATTATATAAAAGCTTTTCAACTTCATGTGAACCCAATAATATATTTTATCTTTTGTTATCACCTCTGTCCCTTACTTAAGAACTCTCCCCTCAAGAGCAAGGAATAGTTTACCTAACAGATTTATGGAAAAGCAAAGAATTCAAGATGCAACAAGAGATAGAGAGCATTACAAAATGCAAAATAGATAATTTTGATTATGTTAAATTGAAATGTTTTTGTATTAAAAAAGCCAATGCAACAAAGATTAGGAGGGAAACAGAAAATTGGGAGAAAATGTTTACAAGTAGTGTCTCTGATAAAGGCCTCATCTCTAAAATATACAGGGAACTGAGCCAAATTTATAGGAATCCAAGTCATTCCCCAATTGAGAAATGGTCAAAGGATATGAACAGGCAGTTTTCGGAGGAAGAAATTAAAGATATCTATAGGCATATGAAAAAGTGCTCTAAATCACTACTGATTAGAGAAATGCAAATCAAAACAACTCTCAGGTACCACATCTCTCCTGTCAGATTGGCTAAAATGATAAATGCTGGAGAGGATGTGGGAAAATTGGAACATCATTACGTTGCTGGTGGAGTTGCAAACTGATCCAGCCATTCTGGAGAGCAATTTGAAACTATGCCTAAAGAGCTATAAAAATGTGCATACCCTTTGACCCAGCAATACCACTTCTAGGACTGTATCCCAAAGAGATCACACAAGTGGGAAAAGGACCCATATGTACAAAAATATTTATAGCGGCTCTTTTTGGAGTAGCAGACAATTGGAAATAAAGGGGATGCCTATCAATTGGGGAATGGTTGAACAAGTTGTGGTATATGAAGGTAATGGAATACTATTGTGCTATAAGAAATGGGGGTGATACAGACTTCATAACAACTTGGAAAAACCTACACGACATAATGCTGAGTGAGCGGAGCAGAGCCAGGAGAACATTATACACAACCACAGATAAGTCTATAACTAATTTCAGCCAAACTGCTTTCTAGTTTTTCCACCAGTTCTTGGCAAAAGAAGAGTTCTTTTATAAGTAATTTATGTACTAGTTTATGAAATACCACCCACAACAGTATTGTAACTGAAGTTGTTAATGGTCAGCTATTTCAGGTCGAGTTTCTCAAGGGTGACTGCATTTTGCTGGAGTCATTAGAATTTCAAGATTTTGTCCCAGGCTTCCTTGAGTGTAACTGAACTCTTTATAGCTACAATTTAAGGCCATTTCTTCTGCCATGGACATCTATTAAGATGGTAGACTGATCTCAGCTTATCAGGTGTAACCTTTGATATACTGTAATCCAAAAAATGCGGGCAGCTAGGTGGCACAGTAAAGAGAGCACTGGGCCTGGAGTCAGGAAGACCCATCTTCTTGAGTTCAGGTGTGATCTCATACACTTAGTATCTGTGTGACCTTGGGCAAGTCACTTAACCCTGTTTGCCTCACTTTCCTCATCTGTAAAATGAGCTGGAGAAGGAAATGGCAAACCACTCCAGAATCTCTGTCAAGAAAACTCCAAATGGGGTCACGAAGAGTCAAACACAACTGAAAATGACTGAACAGCAATTCAACAAATATTTATTAAGCTACATGCAAAGCACTATGACTTGAAAACTGGCAAGTCATCCCTTAACCACCTCTTTTGTCGTCTAAACAACCACTTTACTTTTATTCTAAGCTAAGTAGCCATCAACAAAAAAAAATCAAATACAGAAACAAAATAAAAAAGATCTAAAATGGTATCATTTACGTTTTTAAATATGTAATTTTAACAAAGTAATAATAAAAACATCCTTTGTGTACATGGGATTGTCATTTAATTTGTTACATAATTGTGGCCACTGGTGACATATTGTTCATGTCCTTTCTTCACTCTATATCACTTTTTTACACCTCACATTTTTCTTCATATTTGCCATTATGGTACGATATTTGGTCACATTTATGTATTCGGAAATTTTTCGATTATTGGACACATAATTTTTGTATAAACTAATTTCTTTATAAAATTTTAATGAAATTTTTAGGGTCTTAGTGGAGGAAGTCCTACTACTTTAGGTTTTCCAGTAAACTGTCCAGTGATATCTTCTCTCACTTCTTAGAAAGATGCCTTAATGAATTTCTTTTTCTCACTAGGCTTTTTCGCTGAAGGAAATTCCTTCCTCATAGGCAGTGTCCAAATTCGCCAGATCCGTATTCCTGATACTGTATCCTTCCCAAATAGAATTTCTCCTAGTGAACAAGTGAAGCCCTATTATCAGCATCATCAGGAGGATCAAAAGAATTACGGAGTTCATTGGGTCCCTCTGGATCTGAATAGCACAAATCAAGACAGCATTTGGCGTTATCAGAGTGAGAAAGCCTTGGGTGGATACCCCATCCAAGGACAGTTTGCAGTGTACTCAGGAGGAGGTTATGTTGTTGCCCTTGGGAACAGCTCTGAGGATGCTAACAGGTGAGCAAATCTAAACTGAGCAAAAGGCTTTGAGATGCAACTTTCTATCTATTCTTGAAGTTAGGCATTTGAAAGCCATCAAAATCTACTATAAATTCAGGTTGACAGATACCACATCTATTTACTAGGCTACTAACGTTTCAGGGGCCATTTTTCTTTTTGGTTTTTTTTTTATTTTGAGGGGAAAGGCAGGGCAATTGGGGTTAAATGACTTGCCCAAGGTCACACAGCTAGTACATGTTAAGTGTCTGAGGTCACATTTGAACTCAGGTCCTCCTGACTCCTGGGCCGGTGTTCTACTCACTGCACCACCTAGCTGTCCCAGCCATTCTTCTTTTTAAAGGAAATTTACCATTTAGACACAAAGTTACAGGTATGTTCTAGTTTGGGTAAAAATCCATTCCATCACTGTTCTGGTAAGATATTTTCTTTTTCACCCACAGGCCTAACAGTATAACTCAAATTTGGCCAAACTCTGTTAAATGTCACCTGAGCAAGACTTTCTTCATGAGCACTGTTTTACCCTACATGCTAAAATTATCAGAAACCCAAGGAGTAGTTTGGTGTGCATCTATTGAAGGCTTCAATCATCATAGGGAAAAATACTAGATTTGACATCAGAGGAGCTCGGTTCAAGTTTGTGGCTCTGACACTTCACTTATTGTGTGACCTTAGAAAAGTCACTTACACTCCGTAGTCTGTTTCTTCATCTACAAAACAAGGGAGTTACACTAGTTGACCCCTGAAGGTCCATTCCCTTTTGAAACTACTGTCATGACTTAACACTTAAATATTTTATTTTCTTTAAACTTATAAAGAATTGGGGCCGGGGGGGGAGGGGTAGATAGCTAAGTTACCCAAATAATGATCCTGAATCTGACCCATAAAGATTAAATACATCAGTGCTTCAAATGAAAACCAAGAAGTCCATGTCCGCAACTAACCAGCACAGTACATAAAAATTCCTTCTGAATAATTTAGTTGTTGAAATGTTTAGTTATGTTATGTTGTATACCACCCAGCTATTTAATGCTGTGAATTTTTCTTTGTGAGTTTACCAATTTCATATTCAAATGTGCTGTTTTTATGCCAACACTGATAGAAATACTAGCATTTGTAATAGAACACAAATTTCACAAAATACCATCCACTCAAAAGGCAGAACACACCAAGCAACTCTAGTCTCCTGTTTTGTGGTAAAGAGGATAGAAACATTAGGACATTTTTTCTTCTTTCTCCTAACTCTTCTTGGAGTTGGGTAACTGACCCTTTTCCCCTCTACCTCCCCGACCCCTAGAATTCTTCAGCAGCTGAAGCAGAGCCACTGGCTAGACAGACGCACCATGAGCCTCTTTGTGGCATTTGTTGTCTATAATGCCAATGTGAACCTCTTCTGTGTAGTGACCCTGATCCTGGAGTCCAATGGTGTAGGTAAGAGCACCTCTACTCCCCCAGCATTTCCACAGCCCCTGATGGGTAAAGCGGGGCCTGTTTTACTCTATTTTTTGTCATTCTAAATAAAGGATATTTCTCTTACTGAAAACATTTTAATTTCAAAACCTTACTTGGGTATGGGGCTTTAAGCTTGTATAAATGCCCGAGACTTCTTGGTAGGTGACCAATGTATCATCCCTTTCTTCCTTCTCAAGGGCCCATTTGCTCCCTTCCACCTTCTGATCAAGGTTTCTTTCTGCAGAATAAGAACAGTCTCAAAGCTTCCTATCAGCCCTCCTATCCTGAAGCAAGCACACAACTCTTTTAACATTTTCTAAAGGTTTTATTGTTGTTCTGTTGTTTCAGTTGTGTCTGACTCTTTATGACTCCATTTGGGGTTTTCTGGGCAAAGACAGTGAGGTGGTTTGCTGTTTCCTTCTCCAGTTCATTTTACAGATGAGGAAACTGAGGCAAATGGGGTGAAGTGACTTGCCCAGGGTCACCCAGCTACCCAGTGTCTGAGGCCATTTTGGAACTCAGCGAGATAAGTCTTCCTGACTCCAGGTCTGGCACTCTATGCATTATCGCGCCTCCTAGAGGCCCAAAGGTTTTTATTACTAGTAAAAGAAAAGGGGGGGGGGAACCCACATTGGAAGGATGGGGAAGATGTTAAAAATAACATAAATAGTAAGCTAACAAAGGCACAAAAAGTTTTCAAAATCTTACTTTAATGGTTATCTCATGTGTTGTAAGGCTGGACCTACGGTCAGAGAAAGATTTAAATCCCAAATCAGGTACTTACTAAATTGTGACCATGGGCAAATAACACCACCTCTTACAGGTGCGAGGCACACCCCGCCCCCCCCACCTTTAAGGACCTCAGTTTACTCCTGTTCCTCCCAGTGCCTTCCCCCAAAACTATCACCTTCTCTCCTTCTATCTACTTATCTATCTATAAATAGTGTCTCCCTCAGCTCACAAAGTCCTTGAAGGCAAGGACCATTTTGCTTTTGTCTCTGTGTCCCAAATGCCTAACACAGAACCTGGAAAAAAGTTAAGTGCTTAATAAATGCCTTTTGATTGGCTCAAAATGGGAATACTACTTCTACTACCCATCTTATAGGGTGGTTTTAAGGAATGCATTTTGTAATTCTTCAAAAACATATAAATCCAAGTTATCATTGAAATGTAAAAAGACCTTCGCTTGAGCTTATCTTCCAACTTCATGTAAGAAAATCTGTTTAGATGGTTTCTGATAGAGTCCTGTTCCCAAAAGCTGTATATTGCATATGTAACACACATCAGTATTAGGAGTTTGCATTTTTCACTTTCATTAGAAACAGGAGAGATTTCACTTGCTACTTAAGAAATATTACTCCCAGTCTTCTCAGGTCAGCAGTCTTAACAACAGCATCAAATCAACTAATAATTTATTGGCTACTATGAGGCAGGCACTTGGGAATAATAACATCTCTCCTTGATAATATACTGTAAAATTCAGGTTGACTCAAAAACTCAAGCTCAAATACTCAGAATTTACCTGCATCCTTTTTGAACTATTTTTCAGAATGTATCACCTCTCAGGTAACAAGTTCCACATACTTACTATTCACTATATAAAGTAGGATTTCCTTTGGCAGATCCTAAAACGTACTTCTTAAGTGTTTGAAGAGGCAGCCCCTGATACCAGCATTATGGGATTTGGTGAGCAAGTATATGTTTGCAAGGCCTTTCATGATTTTATAAACCTCAGTCTCACCCCGTTCTTGTAGACTGAAGAGTTCTAATATTTTTAGTTTGACCTCATATGGAAATAAGGCTTCAGAAGTTTTTTATTGGGATAGTAACATCTTGAATTTTTATATACTACTTTTCTTATAGCACAAAATAAAAGTGGACAACTATACACTCATTTATCTTTACATACTTTTATTAGAATCTTTTTCTCAGGGAGCAAAAAATATATTTTAATTCTTTAAAACATTTCAAACATATACAAGTTGCACTTTTTACACATCAGTCTTTACACATTTCCATTTGCCATCCTACCCTTTTCTATTTTCTCTTACACTTCACACTTCAGCATGAGTCAAAAAGATTTTTTCCTACTCTATTTTCTTTTGTAACTTATCCAGCTTCCATCTTTCTTTTCACTTAGAAAGGGTTCATTGACTCATTTTCCTTAATAGCTGTGATTCTCATGCGTAGCAATGAGAGGAAACAACCCACTACACAAATATCAGGAACATTTTTCACTTGTTCCTCTTCCTCTATGTTTACGCATTTTCCCCTTCTTTTTAAAATCACTGATTCCTCTACTCTTGGGACCAAGAGTATTTATTTGACAAAAGTAAGCAGTGAGCAGGGTGAGCTCACCAAACTTGGGACTGAAGGAAGCATCAAGGGCTGGCTAGGGGACAGTCTGAATAGCTGGGAGTCCGGGGGAAAGCCGGACTCCTCTCCCAACGCTTTCTGCATTCTTTCTAGGGGCTCTCTTCAGTTCTATGAAAGTGGACAGTTTACGGATCATTCAGATGCACAGAGGTTTCGTCTGGTCCATCGCCTCAAAAGTTATCTACTTTCTGCTAGTCTTTTATCACCTCCTCACACAGGTAAAGCTGGGATTGATCTACTCTAGGATGCAGGGCCTTCTGAAGGTCAGTCACTTAACACTGTGCGCATGGAGTAAGTGCTCCCTACTTACTAGTGCTGCTAGATACAAGACCTGTGATTCCTCTGTGCAGGGAAAGGACTTTGCCAAGCCTCTGCGCTGAGGGCTAATTCAATTCTCTGGCTGCTATGCTATTTATAGGAAGTGGGGAAATGAGACAATAAAAAAATGTTTGATCACAAATCAACTTAAAACCTTCTGGAAATTCACAATCAGGTATAATTTTTAAAAAATTTTCTAAATAATTATTTTTAAACCTAACCAAGTTTTTGGTTCTCCAAAAAGAGGCTGTTCAAATTCAAGTTTCTTACTCATTTAGAATCAGCTCTGAATGGCTATAGAACAGAGCAAGAATAAAATCACATCACACTTCAATCTTTACTGGAGCAAGGTCTTCCAAGTAAACTATCCCACCTTCTTCATGAGCAGCAGTAACCACTATACTAATGTTTAGGGGAACCGGCTGAAACGGCAAAGATGGAAATACTTCACCAAGAAAAGCAATGCCCTGGACACAAGCATTATCCTCATCAGCTTTATAATGCTGGCACTCCGGTTGAAGCGTTTTTTCTTGCATAAAAGAGCTATGGAGCGATACCGTCATAATAAAAGCAGGTGAGCAAACTGTCCCTGGCATGAAAACCCCCAGAACACGGGTGCCCGGTCTCCCAAGCTTCTGACCCAGCTTATGGCCAATATTAGCAACCCCTGCAGGAGATAAAGGCCTTCTGTAGGAAAGCAGACAAAGCCAATCTTCCTTGCTCTCCAGGCTCCCACATATTTCTGTGCCTATCATAGCTAAAAACTCAATTTGGGCCAATGTCCACAGCAAACAATTAGAAAATTATAGTATTGCTTACACTTCTTGCCATTATTTGTTTGAATTATCCTTTCTGCCTCTATCATGATGCTTAGTGTGTTTAACTAGGATTTATTAAGCACAATATGCCATGCCCTTGGCATACAAAGACAAAAATGAAAACAGCCCCAGCCCGTGGCCTCACTTCACTGTTTTCATACAGTCACGTTTGTACTCAAGGAATAAAGTTTAACAATGGAACTATATTCTACACAACAGAATCACAAAACCTAATTAATGAATTAATGGTTTTCTTGTTCTGAACATCAGCCAGTTAAAGGCATTTTGAGCCACTGTGGTAAATTATTGTATACATACACCTGCTGTGTGGGCAACACGCAACCTAAATAAAACACCAACCAAACACCATGTGAAGTGTCTTGATGAGCTTGATTTGGGTTTAATGGCCCCTTTCCTCCTTCGACAAGTACTACATTCCCCTAAGGGTCACAAAGGCAGCGGCCTTGGCTACCTCTTTGCATAGAATCTTATGAAACATCAATTGTAGTATGGACATGCAAATGAGTTGTTTTTTAAATAAATGGTTGTGAAGAAACATCTAAACACATCTATATTAAGATTTGACAGGTGAAGTCCTTGGGTCCAGTATATGGCAAAGGGACAGAATCTTCCTTTCACTTTGCTTGATGGAAAATGTTGGCTATATTCTCATCTACCTTGTTAATCACTGCTAAAAAGCAAACACAATTGCACACCTCTGTATTTGTGAAGTCTTTTCTATTAGTCCAGATGTTACAATACACAATAACTTGGGAAAATTACTAATTCTCTTGCTAACTTTCTTTGGGGACCAGACCTCACTAGGCAAGTCAGGTAGGTATATTTAGGCATCATTATATGATCACAGATTTGGAAGTTGGGGGAAAACTCAGAGGATATTAAGTCCAACTTCTAAATTGTGAATTTTAGGAAACTGAGGGCTACAGACTCCCTGATCCCATAGATTCCACAAAAGTAAATATATAGAGGGTAAGGAAGGGGAAAGGTGGGTGAGAGAAGAAAAGTTGATTAAGAGATAGCCCGTACCAGGCTTCTCTAAAGCAAAAATATCTTACACCGAAGAAAATTTTTTAGCAAGCACCTCATTCCCCACACAAATCTGTCCTGTGTATCTCTATTGCTATCACTGCTGAATCTCCCAATCCCAGGTTTGGTTGTCACTGGCCAGGCAATAGGTTAGTAGTAGGGCACTAGACAAGAGTTCAGCCTCTCATGCTGACACCTCACGGAAAAAGGTCTCTGCCACTGAGATTTTGCTCATGTTCACACAAGAGATGGGACTGACCTGATCCCTAAATTCTGAGTAGAGACTAGCCTTGGGACTGTCTCAAGCACATCTCCCCCATCACATCCAATGACAACCACCCATTCACCCCCTAGGTCAAGTTACCACTAAATCTTATTATAGGAAAACTGAGCAATGTAAAGACTTGCACATCAAGTTATCAAACTTACAGATATTTATTGCCAAAGAAACGACAGTGTTGATTCATTAGTGGTGATGACTAATAGCCAGACTTTCTTGATAGATTCATCAGCTTCCATGAAATTGTACAAGTGACCTGTGCTCTCACTTACCTCCTTGGCCTCCTGGTCTTGCTGTCAACCATTCGGCTCTGGAGCCTGCTTCGGCTCAACCCCAGACTCCAGATCATCAGCACGACACTGAAGAGAGCTTGGGATGAAGTGGCTGGCTTCTTGCTGATCATTCTGATCCTCCTGACAGGCTACTCCATGGCTGTAAGCCACACTGATGTGTTTCCCTCCTGACATGTTGGCAAACAGTGGCTAAAACCCTTATGTCACAGATGTCAGGACAGCATTGCAGGGAAAATACTCAGCTTAGAATCACAAGACCAGGTTTCAGCCAAAGGGCTCACTAACTAGCAGTATCTGCACTTTACTTTTCTCCACATTAATTTTCTCACGTGTAAAATGGAGAAAATACCTATAGCACTGAGATGCCAAGGATCGAAGTTAATGGATATGAAGGGGCTCTGCAAAGCATTAAGTGCTGCTGAATGCAAGGGATTCATAGGATCATACTGTGGGACCTAGAGCTGAAAGGGACCTCAGGGGCCTTCTGGTCCAGCCCCACATTTTTCAGATGAAGAAACTGAGGCCCAGAGAAGGTTAATGCCTGCCCAAAGTCAACACCGCCACCACTAGAGTTAGACATGAAAGGAGGTCCTCCAACTCCAGAGCAAGTGACCTTGGTATGTTTTTAATAGCCTTTGATAACAAAGCATTTCTCTTGGTCCCCTAGAGGAGATGCAGAGTAGTAGCGTGGAGGAAAGGATGCAGGAGGCATCGAGGTGATGCAGACATTGCTAGGCCCACCCAGGTCAGGAAGATTCGAGGGCAAAGGTGGTCTCAGACACTTCCTAGTAGTTTGACCCCAGGTCTGAGGTCTGCCTCAGTTCCTTCAAATGTAAAATGGAGATAAGTAGCACCTACTTCACAAGGTTATTCTAAAGATCTAAGAAGATCATACTTGTGTACAGAACAGTGCCCTGGCACATAGTAGGTGCTCTACAGCCATACACTATCATTATCATCATCATCATCATCAAGGCTTTGACACTCACGTGATCCAGGCAAGTTTCCTCCACAGTAAAGTTGAAGGGGCTGGAACAGATGACCTAAATCTAAGCTGCTAGGACCATCTCCACAGCTGGCCCTCCAAGTGCATAGAAATTGTACTGGACGGCCATTCCTGCTCTCACTGGCATTTCCCCTTACACAGTTCAACATTGTTTTTGGATGGAGCATCTCTGACTACAGAACCTTTTTCAACTCGGCTGTAACTATTGTTGGTCTTCTGATGGGGATCTTTGACTACCACGAGGTGAGAACCCTTGCTGTATGGTCCCCTCTAAATGCCTCTAACAAGGAGCTACAGATGGGAAGAGCTCCCAATGGACAGACTTCCCTTAAGCCTTACAGTGATCACAATGGCCAGATCCTAAGTGGTTGATTATTCCTTTTAGAAATCTTTACTCTTACAGGACCCGTTTTTACCCCTTACTTTTTGTCCTTGTCACAATTAGTTGTCAAAGGACATTGTTCTTAAACTTCTGAGACATAAATCTAAATCCCATATTCTTTAAGCATCTAGCAATGGTGACCCTAAGGAGTTCTGACTCTTTTCTCAATGTCTCTTTGAAAATGTGAAACTAAAAGGAAAAACCTAAAAATTATCAAGAAGCACAAGAGTACCATTAAACATAATTCTAGGAAGAACAGCACTATTTCTTTATTGTTGTTGGCAAATCCTCATTTCAGGAAGACAGGAATTATCTTCAGGAAAGGTGAAAGGCCAAAGACTTGTGTTGCCTATAAACTGTTAAGAAACGAAAGTCTAAAGTTTAATTCAAATTAGGAAACCCCTTTAACTGTCAGAGTATAAACATCTAAGAGATACTGTTAGAAGGTGCGAGGATGACATACATCTTTGATCTTAGAAGATGGCATCACCCCAAAATCCAGGGAGATGTCTAGCTGCTAGAATGCAGCTCCCTCTGGCAATGTTTCAGATCTCTCAAACTCTCAGGTAATTCAATCAGAACAGGGATTTTGTCTGTTATGGTCCTGACATCCGTTTTTAGCTCCTTCAAATTTGTTTTTAAGTCCTTTAGAACTCTACAACTTGAAGGGGCAATGAGACTAAAGATCATTTGTAAATCTCCTTAGCTAGAGATACACATAAACTCCTACTACAACTAGCTCTGTGACTTTGGTTGTCTTGAAATTTTGCTATATCCAATGTTTTTCAAAAAACAAGTGAGTGACAGTAGCATTTATGCTGGGATTGGTCTGCAGTCTAGCAACTTTTGAAAAAGCAGTAAAGAAGTGAGTACTAGGAAGTAGAATTAAATAAAAAGAACAACACTATGGCCATCGCTCTAGTCAGCTTCTCAATCAGAGAAATGGATGATCTCAATCCTGAAAACCAAAAAGTGATACCAAACCAAGGATTTTTCTGCAAGAATGAAACAATTTCAGAAGGAAGTAAAAAAAACCATGCTAAGATAAAAGGCTATACAGTTATCTTTGAAAACCTGTTACATTTTTATTTAAGTTAGAGGTTTCTGAGTGTGTTATGGACAGTTTTATTTCTAGTGTTTACGTATTCATTAAATGTGATCCTCTTATTCCTTAAAAATGAACATGTATATACCCTTCCAGAGTTTGGACACATTTTTTCTAAGGTCACCTACATAAAAAAGAGGAGCTAAATAATTTACATTTTATTATAATTCATCCATTCCTTATGTTAAATGAAGCATATAATGGCATTACACCCTTAAATAAATCAACTGTTTCACTTGTCTAATACCTTCCAGTAATAACTCTTCTCCTTCTTTTCTAAATTTGCAGATGCTTTTTATGAATGTTTTCTGGAACCAGAAGTAAAATCTCATCAGTATTTACACATATTGCTCAGGGTTTGTTTCTATTACCTTTCTAGGTTGTCAACTTAGACCCAGTCCTGGGCTCCTTTCTTATCATCACCAGTGTCATTTTGTTAGTGCTTGTGATCACTAACCTTTTTGCTTCTGCAATTATGCTGACCTTCTGCAAGGAGAGAAAGTCCATTACGGTAGGTAATCCCCCAGCTCAGTGGGTTTAACATCAGCTGTATGAAGACTCAGTATCACTGAAGCAAAGAATGAATGCAGCATACTCAGCACCACTAGCCTCCTTTGCTAGTCAACAGAGAGCTCCGTGAGCCACTTTCCTATTTGTAGAATGACACTTAGTTCTATGCTCCTCATACAGTCCCCAGCACATTGCTGGCACTTAACTATTAAGTAACAGCAGTAATTACCTTTCTGGCAGCAAATTAAGATAAAAGTTCTGCATCCGCACTGTTCCTTTTGCTCTGCCTCTAGCAACTGTTTCAAGTTTTGTCTCACTTTGATCCTCCTTTCCTCCACGACTAGGCACAGAGAGAAGCACCACTTACAGAAATTCTGCTGAAAAAACTCTCCAATTTGTTAGGAATACGGAGACCTCAAAAGGAAGCACTGCCAGAGCAAACAGACCCAGCAGCAGCAGGCACCAACATGGAAGCTTCAGAGAATGAACCAGCTTGACTTTCCCACTCCCTATCCTTGGCTTTCCTATCATGGCTGATTAATGTTAAGCATCCCAGTGGTATTTATTTTTGCATGGCATGGCCTGGGGAATGACAGATGCATGTACCCATTCTTATTTTAAACTTAACTCTGTAAGATTCAGTGAAGAATTAAAGTCACCTCAGCAGTGTGTCCCATTTACATGTAGTCAGGTATTCTTCGTGGTCCTGACATGGCTGAGGTGCATGCCAGCAAAGGCCCTGGACAGACCAATCTCAGAGTACTGTCAGTCCCACTGCCAGTGAGGTAGAGAAGGTAAGCAGAACCACCCAGCACTCTCTCTGCATGGCTAGTTTAGAATCCTACTGCCCACATTTACAAAGTGACTGTGGTGGTAATATGTCAGGATGAAGCCATGTTCCATGCAATGTGTGCGAGAGAACTGATCTTAATATCAAACAGATTTTTTTCTGCAAGACAAAGGCACTAACAAGAGGTTCAGTTTATTATGAACCCAGGAAATAATTCAAAGTTATTATCTGTGATTAAATACAACCCACCCCAAACTATTTAACTTAAACATTTAAAGTAACTAAAAGCTAAAGATCTGCAGGACTGGCATTAGGACTGCCTGGTGTGCTTCCACAGGTCGCTGGTTTAGACAACCCTTTATGTACAGTCACTAAGGCTCTCTATTCCCAATGCCCCTTACTGATACCTTCACTTTCTAGCCAAGTGGTAGCAAAACAGGGCATTGAATCTTTACCTTTATTAGGAACTACTAATCTCCATGATACAAATCAATCCAAAAATTAAAGAAAAGCTGTTTGAAACTGCTGTACAGATACATTACAGAGAAAAGAAGACTAGCCACATCACTGATACAGAAGGCCTTCCTGCTAGGGAGGGGGGTGCTAGCTAAAAGGACCAAGGAGAAGTGAAGAATCAGAATGTCAATCTCCATCCATCTATCCAGGGAAAGAAGAGAACTACTACACTCATTTGGGCACCAATAAAGTTTTTTTTGACTAAATTTTTTAAGCTTCCACATCATCTTAAAGTATTCAAATAAAAAGATTCCCCTCTTCTTCACAGTGGACTTTCCAGCTCACTCACTAGGAGAGACTTCAATGCTTGTATTAAGGCAGCCAGAAGCCTTGAAGAGGCATTTTCTGCCTCCCCTATAAACTGTCATTCAGGTGCCGGTGGTACACTCAAGAAGAAAAGACAAACGACTTTCAACAGAACACACTATGGGAAGAAGCAGGAAACTGTAGCGCTGATCCCTCACGAAACAGAAACTCAACACTCAAACTAAAGTGGTAAAAGGCCATGGAGGGCTCCCTGAGAATCCAGCAGAACTAAGAGAGGCCATCAACTTTCCAGAAAACCTTTCCAACTGGATCCAGGTGCAAGAGCATCCCGCAGCCAGGAACAGGATATATGCAATGAAATTGCCCAGCTTCAAGCAACTATTGCTGTAGTTCCCATATCTTATCCTCCACTTCTGAGAAAGTGAGAAATATTCACCTTGCCCCTAATTCTCACCCACAGAAATACCCCTTTACAAAGGGGCTTCTGAGTTTGGGCCCTAGGCCAGGGATGAAAAGTCTCATCCTACCCTCTTCCCCATGGTCCAGCAAACCTTGACTCTCCCACAGTGTTTTCCTTCACCTTTCTTTTCCCCTATGGAGTTGCTTCAAAATAGCCAAGGACAAAATCTGTAACCACACTAAAGGGATGGAAAAAGTGTATTTGAAGGAACAACCCACACCTGCAGGAGTCGCTCCTCTATTGTTCTTGTAGGATCCCCAATAGTTAGCCTCCTGAAGTCATGAAGAGCTGGAAAGCAGCAGAATTTGATACAGCAGGAAGAGAGTTCAAGAGAAGGAGAGCATTCGTTAATACAGGAAACAGAATTCTATGGGAATCTTCATTACAAGAAGAGAACTGCTCAGTTTCAACTCCCAAATCTTGGAGCGGTACAGCCAAAAAAGGTCTATGTTTTCTTTTTCAGCTCTTCAAATCTCCGGGAGAGATCATCAAAGTCAATATCCTCAGATGCTGAGGTGTTGGCACCAGCAGATGTAGTTGGTAGTGTATCGGGGACAGATGGCAATTCAGGCAACACAAAGTTGTCAAAGGTATCTGTAGTTTTCAAGGTGGGTCTTGCAGGAGCTTCTGGCTTGGGGCCAGGACCTAATTAATTACAATAACAAAGAGTTACAAATGCCTGATAAGCTTTCCATTTATAGAATTAAAGAATGTTGATTTAATCCTCTCATTTCAAAAAAAATGAAGAAACCAGAGCTCAGAGAAGTGATATGCTTAGGTCATACAGCCAGTGGGCAGCAGAAGTATGGACCCAGTTTCTTGAGTCCCAACTGAGTGTTTTTTCTCCTATACTATTCTGCCTCAAAAGCTCAGGTTGTTTAAGTCTTCCAGACTGATTAAAGATTTCATTTCTGTGTTCCCTGAAAATACACAGCCAACTTTAATCCAAAATGATTAGTTTTATTAAAACATAAGTGAAAAAAAAACACAAGTCTAAACTTATTTGAATACTTTATCTATAATTTATCAGTGTGCCTACTATTCCTTTCTCCCATCAACAAAAATGACAACAACTTGAAAACTGTCATGACCCCCAAATCCATCACTTTGTAACCAACCTAGTGATAAGCCTCTCTAAATTTAGCTATGATGGTTCTCAGAAAATAGGCAGACTCAGTCCGGACATATCAGTCCAGTCCATCACCAGGCCCATTAGGGAATATACTTTAAAAAAAAAACAAGCAGAAAAATGTAATCCTATGAGGAATTAAATGTCCCAAAGTAATAACATTTTTGTAATTATGGTCTAATCGGGGGGGGGGGGGGGGGCGGGGTTCATAAAGAAGGAAAGGTCAAAGGAAAGTCATAGTCTAACATGACAGCCAGACAATGGGATCTATATTCATATTACTCTTCTGCATAGGTCAAATCATAACATGGCCAATTCCAAAGGGCTCATTGTGACAAGTGCTGCTCTAAGCACTGTACCGACTAGGACTTAGAATCTTTTTTGTTTTATGGGGATATTTAACTAGACTGATTTTCAGACAAGAGACATACATACACCAGTAAGCCTGTGTGGGGGAAATTTCTTTAATTTAAAATTTTAATTACAGGAATTGCTAAAATCTTTGAGGGCAAAGATATTTTCTAATTCTGTTCTTTTTTATTATTTTATTTTTCCCCAGTTACATGTAAAGACAATGCTAATCATGTTCTAATACTAAATTTAGCTTAAAATTTTCCTTTGGCTAATTCCAAATTTCGTATCACTTTTCTTTGGTTTTAGTTGTTGAGAACGCTGTTAAAGGGCTTGGAACTCGGGTGGACCAGATAATTTCTAAGGTTCCCTTGTAATTCGGACGTTTAGTGATTCTATAGTTGCATTTGCTGCTAAGCATTTGACCTGTGAGAAGCAGAATGGCATACACAACAGGGAAGAGCTGGATCTGAACTACAGGCGGCCTGGTTCAAGTCTGCCACTGGCACACAATGGCGAGATGACCCTGGACAGGTCCAGGGCCCCACATTAATCCTAAAATTGCCACTTGCAAAGAAAGTGCAGACTGACACAGAGAGAGGGAGTTCCTCACTGAGAGTCTCCTGTAAAAGGGAAACATAGCCCCAGTCTCTCTCTACTCGCCTCCTAAGAGTTCATATTTACACCTTCTAAGAAAAACCCTGATAATTATACCTTCATTTTAACTCAACTGCTTCGTACTGTGAAAATGGTCACATTTTAAAATGATAATTCCTAGTGTGAAACTTCTTAACCAGTATTTCTAGTAGGGGGTGGGGGTGGTTCTCTGCCAGTTTTCTTCCTGCAAAACAGTTTCCAGCTCAGATTATTTTTCTTTTATTTTGAGGTTATTTTTCAAATTCAAGTCTTAGAAAGAAAAAA
This sequence comes from Trichosurus vulpecula, assembly GCF_011100635.1. Taxonomy (NCBI): domain Eukaryota; kingdom Metazoa; phylum Chordata; class Mammalia; order Diprotodontia; family Phalangeridae; genus Trichosurus; species Trichosurus vulpecula. The sequence continues at coordinate 395,846,717 of NC_050575.1, forward strand.
AAATTCCATCAGGAACCAAAGATCCCGAAATTCTAAAGGCCTCAGTTCCACTGTCAATCAATCACCAATTTCCTGAGTATGTTCTCAGCCCTATGCTAGGGGTTAACAGTAGCATGGTCATACATGGCCCTGCCTCCAAGAAGCTTACAATCTAGTTATACATGGACTAGTGACCTCAAGAAAATAAATAATAATAGCTCACATGTGCAAAGCTTAAAGAGAAGGACACAAAGTACTGTCCTCACAACATGCCTGTGAGGTTAATATTGCAAGTATTATTATCCCCATTTCATATATGAGGAAACTGACGCTCTAACAAGTAAAGTGACATGGCCAGGTTATCACAGCTACTAAGTGTCTAAGGCAGGATTTGAACCTTGGCCTTCCAATTCCACTGACTGTGTGGCACGGATTAAGTTCTGTAAGAGTTTTAGTGGCAGCAGAGTTCAGTAAGAGCCAAAGTAAATGGATTTGCTAACACAGAAGAAAGAACTAGGGGAACAAAGAGAGGAAAGGCAGAAATGAAGCATGATGTGTTTGTGGAACCAAGAAGAATGGGAAATAGGAGAAAATAAAGTTAGAAAAAAGATGGGGCTAGATTAAGGAAATTCATGGGAGCTAGGCTGACATTAAGAATGATAAGTAAGTGATAGAGAGACACCAGAGTGCAGAGGCTCACTAGAAAACTGCCAAAGAAACCTTGAGGTGGAAATGAAGATCTTGAAGGAGCCAAGATGGCAGCTGGAAAGCAGGGACTAGCATGAGCTCCCTGCCAAGTCCCTCCAAAAACCTATAAAAAATGGCTCTGAACCAATTCTAGAACTGCAGAATCCACAAAATAGCAGAAGGAAGCAGGGCTCCAGCCCAGGACAGCCTAGATGGTCTCTGGGTAAGGTCTATCCCGCACGGAGCTGGGAGCAGAGCGGAGCAGAGCCCAGTGTGGGTGGCGCGGACCAACCAGTCCAGGAGCCGGGTGGAACAGGCCCCAGCGCCCTGAATCAGTGAGCTGCAGCAGTTACCAGACTTCTCAACCCACAAACACCAAAGACAACAGAGAAGGTTAGTGGGAAAAGCTGCGGGGGGACAGGGTGAAAGGAGTTTGCGGTTCGGCCACTGCCCCAGGGGCAGCGGAGGTGGGGCAGCTATAGAACTACAGCTGCAGTTGCTTCTGGCCCCAAGCCCACCTGGTGGGAAGAATTAAGTGGCAGATCAGAGCAGGAGTGCACAGCCTGCTGAAGATCTTAGTCCAGTCCGGGTTGGGGGTTCTTGGGGAAGGAGGAGTGTTGGTGTGGCAGCACATCCCCTCAAGCTTGGTACATAGTACTCTTTACTCTACAAGCAGTCATAGCCCCCTGAAAAACTCAAGGGTCAAGTAAGTTGGCTGGGAACATGGCCAGGCAGCGCAAACGCACCCAGATTCAGTCTCAGACTTTGGAATCTTTCTTTGGTGACAAAGAAGACCAAAACATACAGCCAGAAGAAGTCAACAAAGTCAAAGAGCCTACAACAAAAGCCTCCAAGAAAAACATGAACTGGTCTCAGGCCATGGAAGAGCTCAAAAAGGATTTGGAAAAGCAACTTAGAGAAGTAGAGGAAAAATTGGGAAGAGAAATGAGAAGGATGCGAGAAAACCATGAAAAACAAGTCAATGACTTGCTAAAGGAGACCCAAAAAAATACTGAAAAATATACTGAAGAAAACGACACCTTAAAAAATAAACTAACTCAAATGGCAAAAGAGCTCCAAAAAGCCAAGGAGGAGAAGAATGCCTTGAAAGGCAGAATTAGCCAAATGGAAAAGGAGGTCCAAAAGACCACTGAAGAAAATACTACCTTCAAAATTAGATTGGAGCAAGTGGAAGCTAATGACTTGATGAGAAATCAAGATATTATAAAACAGAACCAAAGGAATGAAAAAGTGAAAGACAATGTGAAATATCTCATTGGAAAAACCACTGACCTGGAAAATAGATCCAGGAGAGATAATTTAAAAATTATTGGACTACCTGAAAGCCACAATCAAAAAAAGAGCCTAGATATCATCTTTCAAGAAATTATCAAGGAGAACTGCCCTGATATTCTAGAGCCACAGGGCAAAATAGAAATTGAAAGAATCCACCGATCGCCTCCTCAAATAGATCCCAAAAAGAAATCTCCTAGGAATATTGTCGCCAAATTCCAGAGCTCCCAGATCAAGGAGAAAATACTTCAAGCATCCAGAAAGAAACAATCTGAGTATTGTGGAAACACAATCAGAATAACCCAAGATCTAGCAGCTTCTACATTAAGAGATCAAAGGGCTTGGAATATGATATTCCGGAAGTCAATGGAGCTAGTATTAAAACCAAGAATCGCCTACCCAGCATAACTGAGTATCATGCTCCAAGACAAACTATGGATTTTCAATAAAACAGAGGACTTTTTCAAGCTTTCTCAGTGAAAAGACCAGAGCTGAATAGAAAATTTGACTTTCTAATACAAGAATCAAGAGAAGCATGAAAAGGTAATCAACAAAAAGAAATTGCAAGGGACTTACTAAAGTTGAACTGTTTTGTTTACATTCCCACATGGAAAGATGATGTGTATGATTCATGAGACCTCAGTATTAGGGTAGCTGAAGGGAATATGCATGTGTGTGCGTGTGTGCGTGTGTATGTGTGTGTGGGTGTATGTGTGTATATATGTATGTGTATATATATATAGAGAGAGAGAGAAAGAGAGGGCACAGGGTAAGCTGAAGATGAAGGGATGATATCTAAAAGAAATAAAATCAAATTAAGGGATGAGAGAGGAATATATTGAGAGAGGGAGAAAGGGAGAGATAGAATGGGGTAAATTATCTGACATAAAAGTGGCAAGAAGAAGCAGTTCTGTAGGAAGAGAAGAGAAGGCAGGTGAGAGGGAGTGAGTGAATCTTGCTCCCATCAGATTTGACCTGAGGAGGGAATACCATACACACTCAATTGGGTATCTTACCCCACAGGAAAGAAGGAGGAAGAAGATAAACAGAAAGGGGGGATGATAGAAGGGAGGGCAGATGGGGGAGGAGGTAATCAAAAACAAACACTTTCAAAAAGCGACAGGGTCAAGGGAGAAAATTGGATAAAGGGGGATAGGTTAGGAAGGAGCAAAATATAGTTAGTCTTTCATAACATGAGTATTGTGGAAGGGTTATACATAATGATACGCATGCGGCCTATGTTGAATTGTTTGACTTCTTAGGGAGGGAAGGGAAGAGGGGAGAGAATTTGGAACTCGAAGTTTTAAAAACAGATGTTCAAAAAAAAAGTTTTTGCATGCAACTAGGAAATAAGATACACAGGAAATGGGGCATAGAAATTTATCTTACCCTATAAGAGAAGAAGGGAAAGGGGGATGGGAGGGGAGTGGGGTGACAGAAGGGAGGGCTGACCGGGGAACAGGGCAACCAGAATATACTCCATCTTGGAGTGGGGGGGAAGGTAGAAATGGGGAGAAAATTTGTAATTCAAACTCTTGTGAAAATCAATGCTGAAAACTAAATATATTAAATAAATTAAATTAAAGGGAAAAAAAGTTAATTTAAAAAAAAAGATCTTGAATATGGTGAAGGAAATGGGAATAAAAAGCAAGGATTTGATGGTACCTGATTAGATCTAATAACTGAAGGACGGAGATAATCTAACCCTAAATGTAGTTTAAAACTTTCCTTTGGCTAATTTTAAGGGTTTAATCCAAGTTAACACTGAGATCTCAAGCCCAGGTTACGAGGAGCATAATTGTAGCAGTAGGTCAATTAAAAATAACACTCAAAGGTAGCTGAACTCAGATTATTGTAATGGCTAATCCTGATCCCAAAGAAAAGACAAAGCACACTTTGCAACTTTCAGCAAAGTGAAAGACTACAGCTACAGAATTTGCACATAGCTTCAGATGAGGTTATTTTGCTTGCTAGTACCCCTGAACTGTTGTTTTGTTACAAGAAAAGCTTCAATGCAATGGGAGTTTATAGTGGAAAATTAAAAGGCATCATTGCATGATGAAAAAAATTTGAGACTAAAGTTACACTGGTCATCATTTATGTAGAAGATGTGTTGTATAGGATGAAGAAGAAAATTTCAAAATGGGCATTTCTGCTAATCTATAATGTGCCATTCTCAAAAATGCATACAAACTGACTGATTAACATGACATGCTGTAATATTCTAACATTTAAGATAAAAATAAATGTGTCATATGTATTTTTAATAGTGAAACCACCAAGAATTATAAGGAAAAAGTGACTCTGCTGGGGGGGGGGGGAAGCTGCGCTCCTTGGGGATAGAAGTGTTTTGAACATACTGAATTTGTGGTAAAGGCAGAAGACACAGATGGAAAGCCATGAGAATAGATAATTCTGACGGCACAGAGAGAAGAGCAGAAGGCTGAGCATTAAGCTTTGAGAAACACTTCTGATAATGACTGATATAAAAACACAAGACCTCAATAAACATTTTAGGAGAGAGAAAAACACTCAAGATTAGGGGACAGAATGAGTGAGAAGAGATACTACACTGTACTTACCAACAACCTGTGCAGAAGGAACATTCTTATCAGCATTAATATCATCAATCTGAAACAGAGAAAGTGTTATTACTATGGAGGAAAAATTTACTCAAGAGATATGCAGCAGCTTACACCAAGGGTTGAACTGCTCACCACAGACAAAAGACTCTTAAGCCCTCAAAGAAATTGAGCTACCGACCCCTAGAATCCTTTTGCTATCCCTTCCTCCTGTTACACTCAGTCAACTAACAGCAAAGCAAAAAACCAGAGAATTCTCAACCTAACATCGTTTCCAGGGCTCCATTACTCCATGCCAGGGTGAAGGTGCTATGTTACTGAAGACAGATGAAGTTCTTCCACCCCACTGTCCCCAGACAATCACAGGCAATGTTCCAGCACATGCACGGGCCAAAGCCCAAGAAAAGGCTGCTGAAAACAAGAATGAGAACACCCAACCAATCACAGAAAAAAATATCAAGACAAGAACCCATGCAGGCCTAGGCAGCTTTTCTCAAGTGAGTAATTCATACTGCATGTCCCTCTCAGGATTCCTCAACATATGAACCAAGTTGTTGGTTTTTTCTACTGTAACACAATTTGGTAGAAACATGCTTCAAACTGGTATCAATGAACATGGGCTAGTGGAAAGCTAGGGAGATATAACCTGGACCAAGGGTGCTACAACTGCTTCATGTTCTAAGAGATGTCCCTTTATATGGTTTCTGAGAAGATAAATAAGTGGTATTGAGTGCTTCAACTGTAAAACTACATCATCAGGTACACATGCTCCATGAACATTTTTGTCTATCTGATCCAAAGAAATGGTTGGTTATAATTGCATCTTACTTGGTCCTTCTTAGGAGTTTACATCCTCCTGTTCCTAAATCAATCAGAGAAACAAAGCACCACCACCATCACTACTTCACAGGAGGTAAGAAGTAGTGCCAAGGTATAACAAAAGTGCCAAAGCAGAAACCATGTTAGTACTAAGGGCTGAATGAAACTGTGCCTTCCCTGTGACAATTACTCTGCCCTCTTCATGGAATTCTCTCTGCGGCTGCTGCTTATAAAAGGAGGCTCAGGCACTTACAGATTCGTATGTTGGGGGAGTTGCTGGTATCTGAGGTGGATGGATATTGGAAAAAGGCTGGTAAGTCCCAACTGGCAATCCATTGAAATCTGACTGTAAGAGGAGAAAAGCAACATCATAGATACAGTACTGTCCTCAGTTTCCAACTAGGAAAGATTCCATGTTTGGGTCAAAAAACAAAAACAAAAAACCAACAACAAATCAAGAGCCCTACTAAAAAAAAATACCTAACATAGCCCTAAAGATATAAGCATCCGCTAATCCAAATGACTGAATCAAAAATGCAAGCGAATTGTTGCATCCTCCCCCAGAGAATACTCATCAGGCCTTCCTGGTAAGACTACCCTTTGCCAACAGTAAAAGCCATTCTCTTCCATAGCAGCCCTTCTCTGCAAAAGCGTTCTTGAGGACTTGTTGCCAAACATGGAAAACAGCTACAAAGCCCCTCCATGATGAGACCCAATGACCGGAGACATACATGAAAGATCTTTTTTTTTTTTTTCAGTAGACCCGTATTTTGCTGCTTTGTGATGTACAACTGAACCAAGAGATAGCCCCTTAGTCAAAATGGTAAATCTATCTTCCTAAGTTTACACTAGACTTAATATCGGACATTTTTGCTTCTCCAAATCTTCAGTTACAGATTGTCAAAAGTTGCCAACATCCCATTCTATTCTTAAGATTTATACCAAAAGTCATGTATATATACTCACTGGTCCCTTTGGAGGTGGATATGAGAAAGGAGAACCTGGTGATGGCATGGGCATAGGCATGGGCATGGGCATGGGCACTGCTCCATCAGGACCAGCGGGTGCTGTGAATCCACCACCGCCTCCTCCTCCTCTTCCGTGCCCACCTTTTTTCACATCTTCTGTGAATCCAACATCAATAAGATCTGTGTCAGCTCCAGGAGGAGCTTCTGCCTGAGGAGAGAGCAAAACCATTGTAACTGTGCCACAGCCCCAGAGGCTCAGAGGCTATCTCACAACCCACGGGGGAATCATGATTTATTAATGTCCACACTTAAAAGTCAAAAGAACAGTCACGTTAATCACAATAATGCCACCCAAGATCTGTATTGCCTTGTAATTTTTTAAGTGGTTTTTTCCCGCTGACTTCACTGGAGCTACACACTAGCGACCACAAGGATGGCAACGGTCACACACAGAAGCAACTCAGTGACTCAGTGGACAGTGTTGGACTTGGGAGTCAGGAAGACCCAAGGTGACATCCAGCCTCAGACAAGGACCAGCTGGGTGACCTTAGGCAAATCGCTTAGTCTCTGCCTCAGTTTCCTCATCTCTAAAATGAGGATATTAACAGCAGCTTCCTTCCAGGGTCATTGTGGAGCTCATATGAAGTAACATTTGTAGAGTGCTTTGCAATCTTAACGCACTACATAAATACTGCTGCTACTATTGCTACAGACCACTAGCAAGGCAAAGGCGGAGGTTTAATGTCTACATGTGGGGCAGCTAGGTGGCGCAGGGCACCAGCCCTGGAATCAGAAGGACCCGAGTGCAAATCTGGCCTCAGACACTTGACACACTTACTAGCTGTGTGACCTTGGGCAAGTCCCTTAACCCCAATTGCCCTGCCATCCCCCCTCCAAAAACAACAACAACAAAAAAGAAATTAATCCCTACATGCATTATCAGTTTCTCTGAACATAAATCATCACATGGAAATACAGTCATTTGGAGAAGAGGGTCCTCCTGAGAGACCCTCACTCTCCTCTGTACCTATTGTACTCACCATTGTACATGGACCTATTGTACTCACCATGACAACAGAGTCAGGTTCATAAGGAACATTGTAATTTTTGGCTATTTCAATCAGGTATCTCTCTACCAGAATTTTGGGTGGAGCCTCCACACTCAACTTGTGCATTAGCTGAGGAAAAAAAAAAACAGAGATCACTTGGGAAAAATACACACCCATTTTCATTCCAAGACACCTATGATCACACTAGCACAAAAAGGGTTTAGCGTTCATGACAAAGTCTGTAGCAACCACCAATCAATCAATGAGTTCACTGTTTTTCATCTTCTCAGTTTTTAGTTGAAAAACAGGCAAAGGGAAGATAAGTTATTTTCCCAAAGTCACAAATTAAGTTAGTAGCAGAGCTGGTATTAGCATTTTTCCTAGGCACATTCTTGTCTTTGTATTCTCAATGACCAGAACCGTACTGGCACATGGTAGGCATTTAATAGATGCTGGCTGCTTGACCGATCTGGGGGAAAGTAAAGTATTTAAGTTGCTGACACACTTGGATTAGTTTCCTCCCCCCCCCACTCCCTCTCCAATCCCAGTGAAGGTAGTGGAAGTCAGCTCCTTAAGGACAAGGATGATATCATTCTGCTCTTTGTAGCTCCAGTGTGTACTACAGTAGGTGCTTCATGTGGCTGAATAAATGTTGAATATAGTGACAAAATGGGTCAACACTATAGGACCAGAATCAGATAACAAACCACCAAAGTCATAGCCAGGATAGCACTGCCCCAAAAAAGCTAGGGGACAAAAAGACTGCACAGTCAACCTGTAATCGCAAGCTGCCTCCCTTTTCTCCTTCCCTCCTTTCCTACAATGAAATGTACAACTCTACATTAATCCAGGCTTACAGGGGGGGCCCTACTAAAATCCCAGCAGGCCAAAAGTATCCTGCCCACCTTGCCTGTTTTATTTTTTACAAGTATGCTCATTACCCTGTCATTCACAGTTCCAATCTGGTTGGTCCTACATAGCTTGCCATATTCCTTGCTATACTTGGCACAAAGCTGATCCGCAACCTAGAGAGAATAAGAGAACATTGAAAAGATGCTGAAACCACTCAATGAACAACTGGAGAAAAGAACAACTCATTTTCTTCTCCACTCCATAGTAAATATTCTACCAATCAGTGAAATAAGGTCCTAGAACAAGAAATTTTTTTCAGAAACAGTATGGCAAAAAAGTACAACTTCCCTCCCACCCTCAAAAAAAAAATCATAATAATCCACAACCACACACACGAACCAAACATAGGCAGCAAACACATAGATAGATGTGTTAATATTTTTCTGAAGCATTACAAAAATTACTGAAATCAACTGTACTCACTATTTTCAACTCAGCCACTTCAGACTGGAGTCGAGGAGCAGCCCAGATCAATGTTGACACAGATTCAGCCAGACCAGAATCGAGTTCTCTAAGAAAATATAAAAATAAAAAAACCCCAATAACTCAATGCTCTAAACTTTGAAACTTCACTCTCTTCTGTTTCTTAGGGATACCCTAGTTTGCCTACTTCATTTGGGATCAGTCTATCAGACTTTGGATAAAGACATGCCAGCTTCCCTACACAACCATGTAAGGATAAAACCCATGCCCATTCCTGCCAAAATGCCAGGAGAGCTTAACGTGTCTTACTTCATGGACTGGATCAGGCCAAATCGGGCTAAGAGAAGGTCACAGTAGAGTTCTAGTATCTCCATGGCTTCCACGAGGTAATCTTCTCGAATGATATGCTCCACACGGATCCGAGCCCGTTCATCCTTCCCCGCTGCTAGATAATCTGCAATCTCCTTCCTTGCTTTCTGGGCTAGTTCCGCTATGACATAAACCACACATATTCTTTACACATACATCGATAATAAGCTTTTCCATGGTCAGGAAAGAGGCGCTGCATCTGCCGACTGTGCTATGAAAGCTCTGAACGTGAGTCCCACAGAAGTTAACGCAGCACTCCAATAAAGCTCACTTGAGGTTCCTGAGCCCAGTTTATGGTTCATTCCGTTTCCTTAGGAAGGTTACTTTTGATAACAACAATAACAAGCCTATATTTTCATACATACACACGCCCCTTCATTTATTTTGAGCATTCACATTTATAATATGATCTTGCTTTATTCTCACAACAGCCCTGGAAGGTGGGGCTATTGTTACTCTTCATTCTGCAGATGAGGAAGCGGAGATGGATGGAAGTTAAGTGACTTGCCCAGGATCACACTGCCAAGTGTCTAAGGCTGGATTGAAATTGAGCTCTTCCTGACTCTACGCTTATCCCTCTATGTGGCTGCTTCTACGAAGCTAGGGATAGGTGCAATGTATTTCTAATGCTTTATAAGCCCCAAATTTCCAGTTTGGGGAAGAACTTAAGGGTCAAGAAATCATTTTTCTCTTTGTACGTCCAGAACCCAGCACAGTACCCAGCACATAGTAGACAGGCACTTAATAAATGCTTGCTGTCTGGCTGATTGCTTTTTTAAAAATACACTATGCTTTAAGTTGTCTTTGCTATTAGTTCATACAACCTAAAATTCAGAGATTCAGTTATATACCTAACACATTTCTTATACAACCTGCAAGCAAAATGCCTGAGGAACCTACCTGAAAACCATAGCCAGGATCCAGTGGAAAAACTTGAGAAAAGGGAAAACCAAAAAAAATACCAGCCAAAGTACTCACTTTTCTTTTTTTCCAGTAGTTTGAGGCGATTTATGACCAGGCGCAAGTTGACTCTTAAGCGTTCAGCCTTGAACCCAGAGCCCAGCATGATTTATACTTCCTATGGGGAAAATACAGGAGCCATGAGATTTTCAGAGGCAGTCTGCTTGGTCAGAAAGTCAAATCCTAATTAAATAATCACAAATTCAGTCGCAGAATTAAAGAACTTTAAATTGTACAAATGAAATTAAAGCTCAAGACCATCCATCTAGTTAAGAGCAGAGCTAGGAATAGAAGCCAAGTGTACTAGAGCTTTGAGTCTGCTGTTTTTTCCCCTACTGTTATAGGTGGATGGATTTTGACACAATAATGGACAAACTGAGTCAAAATTAGTACTTTTTTTCAATACACAATTGCTGCAATTTAATTTCTATGTCAAGAAATTACATATAAAAAGGCTACATCATTAAGGTAAAAATGTTGGCTGAGGTTTTCTTTACAGTGCCTACTATAATACAACATGTCATTGGCTGTACTTATATCCTCTATGTTTCCTATCATATTTGATGATACATGACACTATTAGTACAAACATCAAATCCCTAAAGTGAGAGTCAAAAGGAATTCAAAAGGAAAAAACCCCAACAGACATATGTATATCATTAAAAATAACAAGGGTTGTTGGTCACACTGAGTGAGTGTGGAAAGGGGGAGACAAGGAGCAATGTTTGGGCAGGTGCCACCTATGTTCACACCAATAAGGTAAATATGGAACATTTTTTGAGACTTCCTGAAAGTTTTGTTTTGGGCAGCTATAGATAACTATGTTGATTTATTCCAATGACAGGTAACCAAACCTCATTCCCTTCCCTCCTGCAGAAAAGGAAAGCCCATGCAAAACCCATTTTGTCTAACTCTACAGAATGTTAGAAAAGACGGGCAAAATGAGAATTAACCATACAAATTAACAAAAGCTACCAGACTTCAGAGAAAGAACACAATCCTCAGGACACATTACAAAGAGCACAGGCTCTGGAGTAAGCAGTACTGGGCCTGTCTCTGATGCTCACTACCTGTGTGATCTTGGACAAGTAACTTGATTCTCCCTGGGCCTCAGTTTCCTTATCTGTAAAATGGGGAGGGGGGAAGTTTGGACTGGACAGCCTCCAAGGTCCCTCTTTTAATTTCATATTTATGATTCTATGATCAATTATGTTATAAAAGCATCTCTACTGATTTCTTCAAACAGAACTCCAACAGTGCCAAAATGAGGGGAGAGGAAAGAAAAGTAAATTGCCAAACAGCCATTCACTAAAACATAATAAAACTATTTGAACACCTATGAGAACTTGAGGGGAGTGCGGGAAGGGTGGCACTTTTTGCTATAATAATGCCATTCAAAGACCTACGCTGCACCTGGCATATTCTTTAGCAAAAAGGCCAAACTGAGACAAGGAAAAGAAACTACAAGGACCCCCTAAGTCTCCCAAAATCCAAAAGGACATAGAGGGGAAGAAATGAGACTAAGAAACAAATGAGTCAGATGCTGTCATCTGGATTTCTCATTTCCTGTTCATCAAGTTTCAGCCCTCACGAAGAAGCTGGTGCCAAAGACTGTACAAATCAGTTACCAACATTCCACTTGTGTACAAAAGGGGTGGGGAAGGAGAGAGACAGAGAAAGAGGGAGAGTTAGACAGAGAGAGGGGGCTAGGGAGAGAGAAGAGGGCCACAAAGGTATATGTTGCACCATCCAAGAGAATAATTATCCCATGCCAGACAGATCCTAAACAGGAGACTCTAACAAGACTTACAGGAACCAGTAAAGAATAAGTCGAGCGAGTATTAAAAAAAAATAGGGCTTAGTTTCTACCATTATATGTCAACCACTAATTCATAAACCCTCAGATTATATTCTCTTTTTAGACAAGGCAGTTTTTATTTCTCTCAAATAATCTTCCCACTTATCTTCAAAACAACTCAGTCTCTAAAAATAAAAGCTAGTTCCTTTTAAAATGGGGGCAGCTAGGTGGTGCAGTGAGTAGAGCACCAGCCCTGGAGTCAGGAGGACCTGAGTTCAAATCCGGTCTCAGACACATGTACTATGTACTAGCTGTGTGACCTTGGGCAAGTCACTTAACCCCAATCACCCTGCCAAAAATAAATAAACAAACAAACAAATAAATAAATAAATGAAGTGGACAAATGCAAGAAGAGGTACAGGAAAAAAAAGTGAACCAAAGTCTTTTTTTACTTTGTTTGGGGCGGGGCGGGGTGGGGGGGGCAGGGGATCCATGAAAAGCATTCCTTCAAATATATTTTTATCTTCTTACCAGGCATCCTAAAGCCCACCACCCATCAATCATCTCTCAGTGGGCAATCCAAAATTCAGTAGTTAAACTAGAAACTAGTAAGGAATAAGGTAGTCATAGGAATACACTCCACCAGAGACAGTATTAACTAAAACAGTGCCATGAGAGACTACCAGGTCAGAACTATAATGCTGTTGCCTGAAGTTGCTACAAAATCTCCTATACAAAAATCAACTACGGCATAATTTTAGACTAAGTTATAAAATTCAACACAAAACAGAGTTTAATTGAATTCCCAGCATAAAAAGATGGTTAACATTCAAAAGATGATTGCAAATATAAATTTATCAGACCAATACAACTCCTTGATTCTTCTAAAACAACTTTTCCTATGATTTTCGAAGCAGTTAGTGCAGAAATTGTACAAATTACAAATATGTTTCAGAAAGTGATGTTCCTTTTCCCAAATTTTTTTTTCCTAAACATTGAACAGTAAGGATAATCTTAAAACACTTCGGCTATAGTTCCAGATTACACAGCAAAATAAAAGAATGCTTAAGATTCTCTAGTCCAGGAGCTCCACAAATATAGCTGAAAACTATAGGAGTCTTACTGTATCTTCTTTCAATCATGGTGGTGAAGATAGGTCTGGAAATGGATAGTGGCATGGACTTCTTAATGTTGAGGAAAGACCAGGCAGACCAGGGCAAGGTGACATTATTAAGCGCCTGCTACGTGGCAGGCATTATGCTTAGTATATGGGAAACCGAGACAAAAGAGACAGTCCCTGACCTCGGAAGCACTCCAGTTCTACTGGAAAGATACAACATGCTTCCAGAGAAGCCAATACAGGGTAATACAACTTAGTGTAAATACAGTTATGGTAGGGAGAAATGATGAGGCCTAACAAACAGTAGAGTCAGAAAAGACTTCTGGAAGGTGCCACTTGAGCAGTCTTGAAGGGCATTAAGCTCCAGGAGACAGAGGTGATGAAGGAGAGCACTTCAGGCCTAAGGGACAGTCAGGACAACATCATGGTAAGATGAAATGTCATATAAGACTAGAGTGTAAAGCGCATGAAAAGTAATAATGTTCGATAATTTGGGAAGGTATGCTGGAGGCAAACTATAAAGGGTTTTAAATGCCAAAGAGTTTACATTTGATCCCAGTCTAATCTCTCTTCCACCTGACATATGAACCCTTCAAATGATCATATCAGCACTGAGTCATCTTTTTTGCAAGCTCCACGTTCCCAGTTCCTTCGATCTATCTTCCTATGATGTGGTTTTGAAGTCCTTCCCCATCCCAGGTACTCTCTATTTTTTAATTCTGAACTTAATAGACACCCAATAAGAGGAGCATTAAGATGGGAATCTGTACTACAACTTATTTATCTTTTTACATGTGTAATAAATTCAGTTATTTTCAAAGCTGTCCTGCTTGCCTTCTATTCTATACACTTACTGCTTCAATGACCCTCTTTTCTTATTCTCCCCCTATTATGCTAAGCCTATCTAACTTCTCCTCTACCTACTCCTAATCTTTCCCTGCCTGTATCAAGTATGAATAGTCAAGGAAAAAAAAAAATCACTTACTGGCCCTGACTGATAATGCAGGTCTCATTCTTCACCCTGAGTTCATCACTACTCTGTTGTTAGGAAGTGAGCAGTGTGCCTCACCTCCAGTTCTCTGGATCTCTGATTGGTCACTGCATTAAGCAGAGGCAAGTCTTTCAATTTTCTTTTTCTGTACAGAACTACTGCTATCGTATAAATTGTTTTCTTGGTTCTGCTCACTTCACTGTGCATCAACTGATTCATGCCTTCCCAGGTCTCTCTGAAAACCGTCTCTTTCATCATATCGGTTAGGATTCAATTACACTCACGTAACACAAGTTGGCCAGTCATTCTCTGAGTGATGTGTATCGCCTTACTTTCCAGTTCTTTGCAACTACAAAAAGAGCTGTATTTTTGTACAAATCCACCTTTTCCACTTTCTTCCATCAGGCATAGGCTACTAATAGTATTATTAGGTCAATAGGTATACACAGCTCAATGACTTTGGGGGCAGTCCTAAATCGCTTTCCACAACAGCTGGACCAATTTACAGCTCCCCCAGCAATGGATTCCTACACCTGCTGATGTGATCAGTTTTGATCAACCTACACCACTAGGAGAATTCAATGTATTAAGCAGAATATTCTAATCAAAGTTCTAATCACAAAGATTAGTATCTAGTAGAGAACTACCCAATATACATAACTCTAGGAGGTCAACGACAGAAAGAAATATATAACACACAACAAAATACTCATAGCAGCATTATGTGGTAGCCAAAGAAAAACCCTCAACAACCTGAAAACCAATAGTAAGCATCCATTGGCTGGGGAACGGTTAAACAAATTGTGTTATATGAACATGATGGAAAATTACTGTACTTTCAAGAAATTAGGAATTTAAAGAGCTTAGAGAAAAAAGGCAAGGTTTATATGAAATGAGACAAGAATGAGAAAAGCAGAACCAAAAGAATATGCACTATGACAGGGGTGGGGAACCTGCAGCCTTGAGTTCACATGTGGCCTTCTAGGTCCTCAAGTGCAGCCCTTTGACTAAATCCAAACTTCACAGAACAAATTTGAACTCAGTCAACAACCCCTCCCCTCTCCCAGCAAGAAGGCCAAGCGTGGCCTTGAGGCCTCAGGCTCCCCACTCTGGCTACAAAGACTATAATGAGGTAAATGATAAGCAGTGAGCTTGGTTAAACCAGAATGTCCACCTAAGAAAATTGATAAGCAAAAACACCCTCCTCTCTCTCTCTCTAAAAAAAAAAGGGGGGGGAGGGGAGGAAGGGAGCTCAGAGGACCATAAATAGAACGCATTATGTATACACAAATGTCTGTCACCATCATGGGGCCTGCTGGTCTGTTTACATGCTTTTGATGACCCTCATGTAAAAACAAAAGGCAATAGAACTTTTTAAAAGAGGTAGAGAAATCATTGCCCCAAAAAAGCTTCTTCATCAGCCTTTCCTGGATGCCTAAAGTTTCCACTGCTAAGAATCCTTCCTTTGCGTAAAAGTATTCTCAAATATTCACTAAAATGGAAAAATACCTAAATAAAGTAACCTATTAACATTCATTGACAATTTTAAGATTCCTTTATCAGAGAACTAGGCTCTGAGAGAATTAAGACAAATCATCAGAGTTCTGATGAAGATAAGAAGGTCAGAAAGGTCCAGAATATAGGTTACCTCTAAAATATAAAGAACCATTAAAAACTCAGAGTGGTAACTCCTAGTCAAAGGATATAAACAGATAATTTTAAAAAGACAAAACAAATTGTAACTAACCACTTGAAAAATAGTCTTATTAGTTAACTCTAAGATACCTTATACCTCATACCTTTCAAATTGGAAAAAATAATTAAAATCAATAGTATTCAGCGTCAGCAGGTTGTGAAGAACTGGGTACACTCTCTAAATCTGCCATCACTGCTGCAGGCCCTCATCCCCTCATACCTGAATTACTGCAGTAACTTGTCTGGTCTACCTGCTTCAGGGCTCTCTGCACTGCAGTCCATCCTCCATTCAGCTACCAAAGTAATCTTCCTCAAAGTGCGCACGTCAAAAAGTGCTTACTTAATAAACTCCAAGGGCTTCCTATGGCCTCCAGCATCAAATACAAAATCCTCTGGTGTTCGAACCCCTTTGTCACTTAGTCCTCCCTGCTTTTCCAGTCTTTTTACACCTTACATGCTCCTACTACTCTTTTAATCTAGTGATACTGGCCTCCTCGTCATTTCACAAACAAGATACTCCATGCATTTCTCAGTTCTGGTCATTTTCTCTGACTGTTCCCTATGCCTGGAAATGTCCTTGTTCCTCATCTCAGCCTCCTGGCTTCCTTTGAGGCATTTCCTTTCTCCTTCCCTTCTCCACTCCTCTTAATTCTAGTGCCTCACCTCTGTTAATTATTAATTATCCTTTGCATTCCTGTACATAGCTTGTTTGTCTCCCCCACTGAATTAAGAACTCCTCCATAGCAGGGACTGTTTTAATTTAAATGTAACTGAATAAATAATAGTAAGCAATCACCTCAGAAACCTTCCCTATATACTTTCCTCCTTAGCTCCAAATTGAGAAGTGGAGGTTGCCCTATTCACCAATGGCAGTTTGCCCTTTCATAGAACCATTATCCCTTTCTCTCCTTAGCTTAAACACAGGCTCCTTCCTGCCTGCCATCAAAAGTTCCCAGATCCCCCCAACCCTGCCAACCTTCACACAGACACACACAAAAAATTCTGCACCTTCCCTGCCACCCCCTCATGCTATTAGCCCATCACACATCCCCCTTTCACAGTGCCAGTCCACGGAGTAAGCACTTAATGCTTACTGACCTGACTTCACAGCCAAACTCTCAGAAAAAGTTGTCATATTCATTACCCTCCCACCCACTTCCCAATCCATAGTAATGAGGCATCTATACCCAACCCAGATTCAAACTGCTCTCCCCAAGGTCACTAATGTTCCCTTTACAGCAATATCTAACAGCATTTTCTTGATGTTCATCATTCCTGACCTCTCTGCAGTATTTGACCCTGTTGACCAGCTCCTCCTCTAAATCCTCTCTCATTCTAGGGTTCTTGTGACATCCAGCTGATTGTTAGTCACCTTTGAAGAAATATCCTTGTCACACCCCATACATGTGTGTATGTGCCTGTGTGTGTGTAGAGAAATGGGAGAGAGAAAGGTCCTTAACCCCTCTTCTCTCCGCTCAATATTCTCAATCTTAGTAATCTCAGCAGCCCCCACAGGTTCATTTCTAAGCAGATGGCTTTCAGATTGTATATTTTCAGTCCCCACCTCACTCCTGAGCTAGGTCCTACACCTTTAACTTCCTGCTGGGAATTTCTACTTTGATATTCCATAGGCATCTCAAACTCAGTATGTCCAAAACAAAACTATCCCTAAAACCTCCTGTGTCCTCCTAACCGCCCTATTTCTGTCCAGCACACCACCATTCTTCCAATCATCCAGCAATCCAACTCATCCTCAGACACCCCTCATGATCAATCAGTTTTCTCTACTCATACCACAATCACCATAGTCCCAGGCCTTATTACCTGCTGCCTGGACTACTGAGATAGAGCTTCCTAATTGTTCTTCCTGTCTGTCTCCTTTCCAATCCAGCATCCACACAGCTGCCA
The DNA here is from genome assembly GCF_011100635.1 of Trichosurus vulpecula. Taxonomy (NCBI): domain Eukaryota; kingdom Metazoa; phylum Chordata; class Mammalia; order Diprotodontia; family Phalangeridae; genus Trichosurus; species Trichosurus vulpecula. The sequence goes on from NC_050575.1 coordinate 395,864,270, forward strand.
GACTTAGGTACCTAAAGCATAGGTCTCAATGGCTCCCTAGTTTAAGATAAAATAAAAACTCCTTTGTTATTTAAAGTTCTTCATAATCACACTCCTGCATATTTTCCCAGGTTGATTACATATAACTTCCCCTCACAAACTTTTATGTTCCAGCCATACTTTATATTTATTCTGCACAGATTTATATATGTCGATGTGGTCTCCCGCGTTAGAATGTAAGCTTTATGCAAGCAGGGATAGTTTCATCTATTGTCCCTGTGTGCCCCGCACCCAGCACAGGACCTGCCTAGCTCAATGAATGAATCAAAGTTTAAAGGTTTTTTTGGGGGCAGGGCAATTGGGGTTAAGTGACTTGCCCAAGGTCACACTGCTAGTACATGTGTCAAGTGTCTGACGCTGGATTTGAACTCAGGTCCTCCTGACTCCAGGGTCGGTGCTCTACTCACTGTGCCACGTAGCTGCCCCCTAAAGTTTTAAATAAAACATTTTTCAACTCTCATGTAGAGTCTGAGATGCTTAGCTGAATGTATTCTGACCCCTGAGATGTCCCTTTAAAAACGACTGTATTAGCTTTCCTATGATTTGTTTCTTCCACCTAAAGCTAATATGCCAGAAGGAAACTTAAGAAATTGAGTTCTTGTTAATCCAGTTTTTACTATATTATAAACATGAATAAATCCATTCCCATATAGCTTACCTAGCAATAGCAGATGAAATAGAGATTTACTTTGAGAGTACTATCCAGAAATTGCTGTTTAATCACTGAATATACAAATGACCTGCAAACTGCTGAAGCTAGGAAGTACCAAAAGGCATCCTTGGTTGGGCATTCCTCTGTTACCGTATTCCACCACAAAATCGTCACCGATTTTATGCTGGTATTACTTAAAAGACATTTATTACTGGACTGTCTTTCGTGCAAGATTAGGAAACATGGAATACTCATGAATATAGCTAAAACTGAAAGCTGAAAATGTGCTGAGAATTCTAGGCTGATGGCTCGCAACGCAAGAGAGATAAATGCATATCCACATGCCACTAATGAATACACTGCTGTTGTGTTTACCTTGTAAGCAGTATGATGAACAGAATTATGCCATGTGACAATTATTTGATAAAGGTCATAAACCAATTTTTGGACAGGAAAAATACAGAGTGCAACATTATGCAGTAAGATACAGTATTCCTACAAAGTCTCAGTGACTTGGGTTTGGATTTAGGTGGAATTTATGGAAGGTTAGCTTTGAAAATTACATTTTCCTAAAACTATGGGTAGCATACCCAAGAGAAAGAGGCCTCAGGGACCTAGTTGTTTACATTTGCTATTTCAATCATTTATCACATTAATATTATCTATCAATCTGTCATTTTATTCATGACAAAAATGAACTAATGAGGAAAAAAAAAGAAATGAACTAGTGGTAATGATGATACTTCAGTATGTCAACCTCATTCAAAAGATTCTGAAACCTGTGTCCTGACTTGATGAAGGAAGCAGAGTGAGATACCTCGTACTCCATGAGATGATTCCAAAAGAATAAAAAAAAAATTATGTATATGGCTCATATCCTGGATTATACAAATTAATGTTAATAAAATAGCAGCTGAAAAGCAGCTATAAATGCAATCATGTAAATGTAAATACATACACATACATCTGTATTTACATATATAGTATATAAGAAGCTATTTTTGCCTTTTGGTTAATAATAGTATTTCAAGGAAATGTTATTACAATTAACTATTAATAACTTATAGCTAAGGAGTATTGATGTGCATTTTGGGGGCAACAATACGCTATGCTGATTTTGGTAATCTACTCGCTGCATCCCATGCTATGTCTTGAAGTCCTCATAAATTCAACAATAGAAACCAAAATTTGGAAGAAAAATTTAGGATTGAAAATTATCTCAGAGATCATTTATTCTCCTTAATTTCTTTTTTAAATTAATTTATTTAGTTTTAGTTTATAACATTCAGTTCCTCAAGTTTTTGAGTTTCAAATTCCCCTCCCCTTCTCCCCCCTTCCCTCCCCACCCAAGACAGCATGCAATCTGATATAGGTTCTACATACACCTTCACACTAAACATATTTCCACAATAGTCAAGTTGCAAAGAAGAACTATAACCAATGGAATGAACCATGTATTCTCCTTAATTTCACAGACAAAAAATCTGATAAAGATGAAACTATACTGTGAACAATTAAAAGAGCTCTAACCTATGCCAACAAGCTATCAATATAAATTTGAAAAATAGCTGGGAAAAAACATCAATGTAGATTGTCAATATTTTCTACAGAAGTTTAACCATTACAAATCAACTGCCACAATGAGAACAAAAGTGCCCCAAAATGGCTCAGGCCGCATATAACTTAACTCCTTTCCAAGCAGAAAACCATGGTAGCCAAGTGCAGCAGTAGTTTAGAATATAAATTTGTTTGCAAAACCTGATGGAGGAAGACAGTGAAAGATTATAAGCATTACTGATCCATAAAATAGCCGGTAGGGCAGTACCTGGCATAAACCAAGTGCCTGAAAAATGCCTGCTGACTGAATGAAAGAGAGATTGAAAGCACATTGATCGCTACGGACTCACATGCTTTCTTTCTCCTACAAAATTTCTGAGAATGTTCCCTGGGGTCTCAGGACATCCCTTTCAAAGTCTTAAAAACCACTTTTATATTCTTACCCAAAAAGACTCCCAAATTCACCCGGGGCTAAGTTAACTCACTGTTCCAGGTTTGCACGGCTTCCTGTTACAACAATCCCCACGAGTATAGAGGACATGGGAGAGGGAAGGGAGAAGGTGAGAGCTTCCATCACATCCTGACACTAGCCATACACTTCACTGGAAGGGACAGAGAACACAGGCTCCTCCTGCCTATTGTTTATTGACTAAAAAAGCTTGACTGACAGAGCAGCATGCCACCTTAAAGGCTCTCCTCCAATGAGGCATTTTCCATATGTGTGTTAAGAAGCACAGTATCCCTTGGTAAATGCTACAACAGGAATATGTGCTCCCCAAAGGGATCCGCTACTGCTGCGAAAGATGTCCATCAGCATCCAAGAGGGATCCCCTACAGATGGTGAGGTCCTCCAAGTGCTCTTCTTTAGGTGACATCGTGTGATACTACTTCAAACTCTAAAAAAGAGCACTGCCTCTAGAGTCGGCGGTCCTGGGTTCAAATCCTGTCTCTGATGCTTAATATCTGTGTGGCCTTGCACAACTCCTCAAACCCCCTCCCTGGCCTCAATTTCTTCATCTGTAAAACGTAGGGGTTAGACTCAATGGCTTCCAGCCCTAAACTGATATCTTATGAATATAAGACAAGCCTACCCAAATGGAGTCACAATGACCCAAGATAATGGTAGGTGGCTTAATTCAGACGGAAAAACCAAGTGGATAAGAAATGTGGACTACAACATGTCAGATGGACAGCCTGAATGGCTCATCAGGACATATATCTGTAGATGGAGCACTGAGGAAAGCTGACCCGACAGCACTTGGTACACGGGGCAGTGCTCTCTCTAACCCCACACTTATCACTGAAAGAGAAACCCTTCTTTAGAGATTTAGTCAACAACAATATTCTTCCGGTTATAATATTGTGAAATCACAGAACACCACGATCTCTAAAGAATAAAAACTGTGAGTGACCCAAAGAGCAATGGAGATGCATGGTGGACATAAACAGGCTGTGGCATTCTACCAACGGCTTGAATGCAAGAAATAACATTAAAGTATCTAGGATATGTGACCAGAAAAGATGGCAGGTCGGCTACACTGGTATCAATAAAATGTTAAAATATCTAGAGGAGAGCCTCCAAAGCCTTGAGGGGGTTGCCCTGTGGAGAATTGATGGGAGAATATGGACAAGAATTCCCCAAGATGAGAGGGGCTTCTTCAATGGATTCAGAGGAGCATCTGCATGAATCTAATTAGGCACAGAGGTATGCCTGACCTGAACTTCTTTCCATAGACAGCTCCAGTAAACTCCATATTAAATACAGTTGGGAATGCAGCAAATATTCTGATTAGTAGTCTTACCACATAAAACCACAGATTATCAATTTTTAAAGAATTAGAATACAACAAAATAAACACCACAAACCATCCTGAGCTTTCTTTGGTGATAATTCCTCAGGATAATCACTGTCATCTGATTTGAGAAAGTATCAATTACTAGAAAGAACAGAACTATGGGTAACAGAGTACTTTACTCTTATGCCACACCATAACTTACAATCAAAACGTTGATGACCAAACCTTTTTTAATCATGAACCATGACTTTCACATAATCAAGATTCAGTTTTTACATTCTCTTCAAAACAGGCCCAGGTTGGAATCACTGTGTGGATCAAAATGAAAGCTCTACGAGGAGGTGTGTGATTGTTACTGTTTGGGACCCCATGGTACCGGCCATGGGGTTTTCTTAGCAAAGATACTAGAGTGCTTTGCCATTTCCTTCTCCAGTGGATCAAGGCAAACAGAAGTGTCTAAGGCAGAATCGGAACTCAGGTCTTCCTGACTCCAGGCCGAGTCATTCACTGAGCTACCTCTTGGGTGATGCAGACATTAAAAATAAATACTTCAGAACCAAAAGTACTTTACAACGGCCTTTATGGAAATCTAGATGGAGCAATAAAGACTACAAACATATTTATCATGAACTTAGGACTTCCCTGTTATATTAAATAGTACTAAATTGAGTGAGGAGATTTGCTCTACTACATTCACAGCCCAGCCAATTCTGTATACTTCTAATCTAGACCTACATATCAAGTACACTATAATGGCTTGATCCCATCCGTTTCAAAAGCAGTAGGGCCCAAATTAAGCACTGTTTTATGTCTGAAGCCAGATTCACATAAGGCTAATAAAGCAGCACTTTTTTAAGTTAATTTATTTTTAGTTTTCAACATTAACTTACATAAGTTTTAAATTTTCTCCCCCTCCCTCCTCAAGTAAAGCAGCACTCTTAAGCAATCTAAGCAACTTCTACTAATGTGTACTGGAAGAAAAAATGAGCAATTGGAAAATATAATTCCCAATTCCACTGAAAACTTTACAATTTTTATATTCAAAATGTTCTTAAAACTAAGTAATTTTAAAATTTGTTTCATTGTTTCTTCATTGAGTTATTTTGTATATGCTCTGATTATATGCTATCTGCAATTCACCAAAACACTATCACAGAGGCTATGAATACAGTGACAATTCACCAAATTTTAAGAAATTGTGTTTGTTTATATAAAATCACTAAATTATTGATTTATAAACACAGAAGCCTTAAAAACATCACTGCTAAAACCCGCTCTAGATTTTACACCTTTTAACAGATGTAGATAGAGAAACACTACCTAAATCAATTTACTTATTCGGTGTCAAGCCAAACAGGCAACTGAAGAATTATTTCACAGAGCTAGGGAACTATTAATGAATCAAGAACAAGAATCTCAAAGGAAACAATGAAAAAGCAGGAAACAAAGGTGCCTAGCAGCAAACTATATTAATACGAAGCAGTAATCCTAGAGGATAGATAACCAGCCTCAAAGGCAGCAAGACCTGGGTTCAAGAAAGCCCTGATTCTGACATGGAAAGGCTGTTAATGTGATCCCAGACTGAACTCATTCCGGTCATAGACAGAGGTTCTCAGCCTTTTTTTTCATTATGGACCTCTTCTCAGATGTTTTTAAGTGCATGAAACAAAAAGCATAGGATGACATGGAAAACCAATTATACTGAAATATAATTATCAAAATAACATTAAAAAAAAAGTTCACGGAGCCCAGGTTAAGAACCTTTGCTTTAAAATAGTAAAGTTGCAAAGACAAGGTGAATGGGTAAAAGGAGCTTTCATCCAAAAACCTAAGAAATGACAGGCCCCTCCCTGCCCCTAACATGTTTAAGGGAGGGCTGGTGAGATTTCTATTTCAATACTCAATTTTTCCATTAACTGCTAATTTTTTTAAAAGTTAATGGCAAAGGAAAAAAAAACTGAAAATGGACACTGACACCAAGAGTGGCGATTTCAAAGATGGGGGTTTTGATTCCTGCACAGGGTATTGAATGATGCCCACAGAACAGAGCGGGAGGTTTTAACCTGGGGCACATTAACTTCTTGATAACGAATTTCAGCGTAATGTAGTGTACGTGGATTTCTAAATAACTGGTTTTCTTTATATACCCAAACAGTTTATTCTATGAATTTAAGGCTTCACCAGACAGTCCACAAAGGGGTCCATGGCAAACCTCGATGGTCCGCAGTGGTATTTCGCCCCCTCCCCTGACCACTCTCGTGGCACGGCAGGAGGCCCCCCACCCGTGGCAATGATTTCTTCCCCTTCCCCCTCCCGTGGCAAGCCGGGTGAGGCCCACGCCCCCACTCGTGGAACTCCTGATTCTCTCCCCCGACCCCCCCCCCCCCCCCGCTCGTGACACGCCGTGAGAGCCAAGGGTCTCCCCCGCCCCTTTCCATCCCACTGGGGAAGCAGCTCTGCAACAGGGCACGCGCGGGCGCGTCTCCAGTAGCCTAGGCGAGGCTGCGGCCTTAGAGGGAAACTTGCCCCGAGACAAAGGCGCCCGGGCCAGCTCCTCCAGGAGCGCGGGGCCCTTCTCCACCGCGCATGAGGGTGGGGACTCCCGGGGGCCGGGGCGCAGCCAAGCTTCTGGGGCGGGCGGACCGACGGACCGATGCCTGCCGCCCTGAGCCGCCCCCGGGCCCTGGCTCCCGCTGACCTCGGCCCTGACCGCTCCCTCCCCGCAGGCCCCGGGCTCCGCGGCCACCTTTCCTCGCTGTCTCTGGGGGCGGTGGAAGGATGGCGTCCTTGGGCCGCACACTCACCGGCCCGACAGCGGACGGGACACAGCGGCGGCAGCAGCGGCGGGGACGGCGGCAGCGGGAGCCCAGCGACCAAAATGGCGGCTCGCTCGGCCTCAGTCCCACTGGCGCAGGCGGAGGGATCCGCGGAGGCGGGACGACCACGCCCCTTTCTGAGATACGTCACGCCCCCTTTCGGGGAGAGGCCATGCTGCCTATAGGTGATAGGTCACGCCCCCTTTCGGAGATAGGCTGAGCCCCGGCAGTTTCCGCGACCGAACTCACAGGGTTGCTTCCGGACCGACTCCAGCCTCCGAGTGGGGACTACTTCTCGCAGCGGAAGGCGCTCCCTCTGAGGTGGGAGGGGCGCAAGATAACGTGACAGGGTCACGGCGCCTGAGTCACCCGGGTGGGGACCCCCTGAGCAGGGTGGGGAGGCCGCCGGTTAAAGGAGCACGGACTCCCGCCCCTTCTGCTAGGGTCGAAGGTCTAAGCTTCTCTCAGGGACCTTAGAGGACACTAGTCCAACCTCGCTTTTTCATGAAAGAGGAAACTGAAGCCCAGTGAGGTGAATTGATTTGTCCAGGGACACCCAGCAGAGAAAGACCTCTGCCCTCCATCCCTCGGGCGTCTCAAGGTTCTGATCCCCCTCCCCCCGGGCCTGCTGCTGTCTCTTCTCGGACTCCAGGGTTGGGAGGCGTTGCCCCCCCCCTTGCCTCTCACCTCCTTTCCTTGCCCCTTTTCCCTTTCTTTGCCTTTTGCCCTTCCTTGCCCCTCCTCCCCCCGTTCCTTGCCGCTCTCCCTCCCTTCCTCCTCCAAGTTCTCCCTTGGAGCGCCCGGTAACCTTGGTTACGGAGAGTCCCACCCCTGCATCCTGGCGCCTGCCTCCATCTCCTGCCTTCCTTGCCCACCTGGGCCGCAGTCAATTCGCGTCACTCGCCCTCTGGACTTTTCCCCCTAACTCCAGTCCTTACCCCCCCCCCTTTTAAAATTAGTTTTTGTTCTGAAAAGTAGAAGTTTCTTCACCTTGATCAAACTCTAAATCAGTTTTTTGCTGTTGTTTCAGTCGTATCCGACTCTTCGTGACACGGTGGAGCCTTTCATGGGTACAGCCATTCTAGGAAACCATTTAGTATTATACAAGAAAAGGCACAACCCTTTTACCCAGCGAACAGTCAACGAGCTAGCATTCATTCAGCACCTACGGTGCGCCAAGCTCCGTGCTAAGTGCCGAGGACAGAAAAAAAGACAAAAGGCAGGCTCTTTCCTCAAGGAGCTTACCATACACAAACAACTATATAGAAACAGGATGCAGAGAAAATAAATTAAGGTCCACAGAGGGAAGGCAGGTAGAAGATAGAAGGGAGCTGCTGCATATACACCTGAGTTCATCATGGGCATCTGTCACTGAATTAGATCCCATAAAATCATCTAGCCCAGGGATTCTTAACCTAGGTCTGTAAGTATATACATATGTAAATAAACTTTATTTAAATATGTAAAAACATTTAAATGTTTATATAAAATATATACATATCAAACACCAAGTCTGTAACACATGTTTATAAGATACTCTTTTGTATATAACTTATTTCAACATAATTGGTTTCATTTGTCATTCGATATATTTTATTCACTTAAAAACAATTCTGAAAAGGAGTCCATAGGCTTGCCAGACTGCCAAAAGGGTCTATGATACAAAAAAAGTTAAGAACCCCTGATTTAGCCAAGGAAGATTGTGTCCTGAGCTTGGAAGAATATGTCAATTAGCTCCGGTAGCCGGGCAGAAGAAGCAAGTTTGAGCCTGTGAAACAACATGAGAAATTCCTGATTTGTGGATGGTACCTACCCAGAAATCATGGATGGCTCAAGAGCTGCAGCAGGAGCCAAAGATCACTCTGCTCTTGGGGAACAGAAAGACAAGGCACCAACTCTTGAATATTGGTAACAAAAATGGGAGACGTACAATGTTGGGTTTCATCAAGAACATGGAAATAAGTTATTAAGGAAACATATGAATATATTTCTTCATGGCAGAAATGGACTCAGGGTATTTTTCCCTCTGTGGAAAAGCAGTTGAAGTGAAATGGTTTGCTGACCTGGGTCACCGTGTAGTTGGAATAGAAATCGGTGAACTGGCCACAGGGGAATTTTTTACTGAGCAGAATCTGTCTTGCTCAGAAGAATCAGTTGTAAGAATTTCAGGAGCCAAAGTATTTAAGAGGTCATCAGATAATATCACTTTATACTGTTGCAGTATTTTTGACCTTCCCAGGGTCAATATTGGCAAATTTGACAAGGTTTAGGATAGAGGAGCCTTAGTTGCTGTTAATCCAGGTGACCGAGAATGCTGTGCCAAGTTAATATTGTCTCTGATGGAAAAAGGTTTTTTCTATCTCCTGGCTACTCTTTCATAATGATCCAAATAAATATTTAGGTCCACCATTTTATGTTCCTGACAGTGAGGTTAAAAGTTTGTTTGAATCAACATGTAATATTCAGTGTCTTGAGAAGGTTAATGTTTTAGAAGAAAGACATAAAAAAATGGGGAATTGATTACTTTATTGAGACTTTATATCTTTTTATAGAAAAATGAAAATTAAAGGTGCATAAGATTTGGTAACATGTGAAATCTTAGATAAGTGAATTTATGACATAAAAATATAATGAGCATCTTTGAAGGGTTTTTTTTTAATTATCATTACGCACCACTTGCAATATTTATTGGAATATGCAGGTAACTTCAAGAAATTTGTAAGGGGCTACTATTTTATTATGCTTATGATGATTCCAATGTCAAAGTTAAATAATTTGAGCAAAATTTGGAAATAAAAAATTACCCATGTCACTTTTCCGCATCATCTAGTTCAAGCAGTTTTGCATTTTAACACATTTGATGTCTTTATTGCTTATAAATTTCAAATAAAGTCATCAGTGCTTTAGAAAGGTTAAAAAAAAGAATAGGCCAATTAGTCAGCTCTATCTATGTTACACTATAACCAGCCAGTTGTACATTAAACAGCTTCATTTCAGACTGACTGAATACATCAGTTCCCTATGGGACCTAGGCACGCGATGAAAACAAGTGTTTCTCCAGACACATCTATGTACTCTCCACCAGCACCCCCACTTTAACTTTAAAAATCCAGTTTTGTCATCAGTATGCAAAATGATCAATCCTCATTTCTTGTTGATGAGCCAATTACTGTATTTCAGTGTAATAGGATTCAAAACATATAAAGTGTAACCCAGCCATTGCTATGCCTAACACATTAGGGTAATTTTTATAAGAACATGTTACTGCTTGAAGCTTGTGTATATTTGAACCTTCTGTAAGGATCAAACAAATACATAATCATATGTAATGGATTACAAAGGGAAACCAGATGAGACGTGAAGAGTTTAATTTTTTTACTTTTTCTTTTAAAAATACAGAGATTTCACTTAGAACTAAGAAAGGTCTTAATAACGGCCTTTAAGTCTACAAATGCCAGTGTAAGGAATAAGAAACAGGAAGAACCATATTAGAAAATAACATTTCTTGATGCATTGAAGGTAGTTGAATGAAAGTTAGATTATCAGGGATGGCAGGTACCATTCATATCACTAATCCTATACTAAGTACATATATAGAGTTTCTTCCAAAAGAAGTGAAGAATTGGAAAAGTGCCTATCTTAGTTTTACCCCTGCTTTTTATGGACTCTGACTTTAATATTAAAAGTAATTTACTGCATTGTTCTCTTCATTTGCTACACTGATTTCTATGGAATTGGGTAAAATCGACTACTGAATTCTTTTCAAATACCATTATATAGGGTGTCCCAAAAGTCTCAGTGCAGTTTTAAGCTTAGGTAATTTAAGAACTACAAATACTACAGACTTAGAAAAAACATGATTTGAAAGTTTATTTAAAATTCTTTAATACTTGTTTAGTTTTGTGAATTCTGAATAATAATTCAAGTATAAAGTTGGGTTACCCTGTCATTATGACCCGTATGACTGTTTCTAGTGGATCAAAAGGGGTCTTGCTTGGCTACCTCAGTCACCTGATCCATCTCTATTGGGCTTTTTCTTGTGGGGGCACTTCAAAACTGTCATGTATGCATCAAAACCTCATTCTTTGGATGATCTTAAAACTAGCATTACATACGCAATCCTTTTGGTCACTGAACAGCAGCTGTTAAAAGTTTTTACAAAGTTTGAAAATCTACTTGGATGATGCTGAATTTTAATAAAAACAAATATTTAAATAACTAATTAAATTTTTAAATAACCTTTCAAATATTTTTATAAGTTTGAAACATTTTTATAGTTACAAAGTTATGAAAGCTAAAAACTGCACTAAGACTTTTGGGACACCCTGTATAATACTCTTCAAAGCAAATTTCATTTCATGGCAATGATTATTAAGAGCTATGTTAAAAAACAAACCAAAAAATGCCTTTCTTTTTCTCTGGAAAAGGTTAAAGTATTGGAGAACAGTAACAGATCTCATTTGAAAGGTAAGATTTTTGGCATTGTGACCCTGAGCCAGTCACTTAACCTCCGAGTGCCCTCAAGGAACTCTTTAAAAATGTAAGTGGCTGAAAAGCGGTTGATCTGCATTGACAGAAGGAATATCCTCCATTGGAATTCCCTGTAGCGAGAAATCACACATCTGCTCTTTCTCCCCTCCCCCAACAAACAAAAAAGGTAAGGTCTTGAATTCAGAGAAGAAAACTATAACCCAGCTACAGGGAACTGATACAGAGTCAAGTAATCAGAACCCAGAAAACGAGGTATACAAAGACTAAAAAAGTGCCAAGGGCAAAAACCACTAAAGTTGAATGCAACATAATTATAATAAACAATCTGAGCTCCAAAGTGGAAATGAGGAAACACCTCCCTCTTCTTACTGCCAAGGTGGGGGACTATGGGGACAGAATGCTACATGTCCTTTTCCCTCTGTTAGAAGTGGTAGTTGTGTCCCTTGGTTACGGATTAACTGTGTTTCTTTATCACAAGGGAAGGCTCACTGGGTATGGGTAGAGTATAATATTAGGAAAGGACTATGATGTAAAAATAGTCAATATGAATAAAACTTTTTCAGAAATGTTAAAGTCAAGGTCTTTTAGGTCAAAGTGAATTCCTATGCTCCTCAAGCACTAACAAGTAGGTTGTAGGGGTTCCATCATTGCTTCATAGGGATGCTGTCTACCCCAATGGGCATGTAAAGACATCCCCCATCCCATGGAGTGGGCTGATTGGAACAATTTGCTGAAGCAGGCACTGGGGAATGTTTAGAGCTTGGCATTGGCTTCACACACAGAAGACATCAAAGTCATCCACTCCATCCCTGGCTTGACTTTTGTCCTGCCACTGGACTTTGATGACTCTGGAAGAGAGAATGAGACTGATGACTTTGTGCACCTCTAACTTAAATGCAATTCCTCCCCCACCCCCCACTCCCGCCCTCCCCCCCACCACACACACATAAACATCACCCTCGGGTGTCATTGATCCTCGTTAAAAACAAAGGACAAATAACAGGGATACTAATGCAGCTGACACAGCAAATTTAACATTTATATAAGAAAGTGAAACTGGAGAATCATAAAAACTTAGAAATTTAGAGATTACCTAAGCCCAACTCTGATTTAGAGAATAATTCCCTTGTACATATCCCCAAGTAGCAGTCATCCAATGCTTCGATTTTGTTGGAGAAGTAAGGGACTACGGGTGTGGTGTGCTACATACACCGTTACGTGCATCAATGTGCTGGATGGTTTTTCATGACTTTTATTTACCCTTCCTTACAAAGGAAGGCTCATTGAGAAGGAGAGAGACAGGGACAGGTTCAAAAATAACTGATGTTAAAAGGCAATAATAAAACTATTAAAATAGATACACAACAAAGCAAAGAAGTACAGGTCACAGGATTACTTGAAAATGAAACTTCATTTTTCAAGGGGATGGCACACGGTTAAGGAGCACTAGACTCAGAGACCTAAATCCATACCACGCCTCAGCTTCTAATTAGATGTGCGACTCATGGCAAGTGTCTGGACCTCAGTTTCCCCATTTAAAGTTGGGTGGGAGAGAAGAGTTTCCTTCCAACTACAACAGCCTCTGATTCTAAATTCTTTAAAAGGGTCAAATGACATGTCCCACCGGGAGACCCAATCAACAGGCATTTTCCCGTGACTATAAACTGACCTCCAGCTCTTTTCATCCCTCTAATTCAGAGCCATCTGCCCAGATTAAAACAAAACAACCCTTCCCTGTCTCCTTCCCACATTCTCTCAACTCCATCCATCTTCTGTGCCATTCAAAACTCCTCATTAATAGATTCCCCTTTTTCCTATACCTCTTCCTCTCACACACTTTTTAATATGCCTATAAAAACCTCACCAGACGACATTATCCTATCCTATAAGTTACCCTATCCACCTATCCTACAGTTAACCAATTAAACTAACACAATAATTCGTTCTCTGTCCTCAAATCCCTTGTTCCAATCAATCAACAAATATTTATTAAGTGCCTCCCATAGTAGTCAGGCATTGCCTTAGGTGCCAAGGATTCAAACATAAAGAATGAAATAATGCCATATAAAAATATACATACATATAAAAACTTATACAGACCAACTGTAAAGTTAATAAATACATGCATATTTATATCTATACACACACACGAGGTAATTAAATACGAGGTATTTGAGAAAGATGGCACTAGTCTATGCTACCAACCCGCAACCCTGGATGACCCCCCAGCATCTCCCTTCTCTAAACCTACTCTAGAGCTCCTGAACACTGATGAAGGAAGTCACAGGAACTGCCAGTCTAGGGCCACTATTTATTAATATTCCCTTAGCACAGCTGGGCCCTTCAACACTGCACAGATCTTTGCTGATGAACTCTCCGCCACACTTCCTTCCCTCAGCAGATGTTCCAGACCTCTTCTTTCTCCTCAAAATCCCTAACACCTCACTCCTCTCAGCAGATGAGCTGACCTCTTTTACCAAGAAAACTGAAGCCATTTGTCATGAGCTTTATCTCCTCTATTCTCCACCTCAAAACCTTTCTGCATCTTCATCTTACTTTAATCCTGGTAGAATATAACATTGGTTATTATGGCTGACATTTACATGGTACTTAAAGGTTTATGAAGCACTTCACATGCCCTTTTTTCTCCTCATTTGAGCCTCACAACAACCCTGTGAAGTAGGTGATGTTATACCCACTTTACAGGTGAGGAAACAGAGACTCATGGCCCATTTTCTTTTTAACACATGGAAAAAAGTTGAGAGGAGTTTGTAGGAGGATGCAGGAACTGTCTTTAAATTTTTGAAGGACTGTTACAAGCTCAAGGTAGTACATCTTAGCAACACTGGAAGGTGACTAAGTAGCATTAGGACCATTTTAGAGTGGAGAAGCACAAAACATGGCTGGGGGTGGCTTCTTACTTTTTACCTTTTTGCATCTTCTGAAAATGTCAATTTCTTCATTGCATGATAAAACCACATTTGTATTCCTCAGTCTAAGATGTCAAAAACTGGAGAAGTGATGGACTCAAGGTGCAAAAGAAAATAAACATTTTCCAGACGTGGCCAATGTGGGAATTTGTTTTGCTTGACAGCATATTTATAACAAGGGTTTTTTCCTTTCCTTTTTTTTTAAGTTGGTGGGGGAGGGAAGGATGGCAGAAAAGAAAGGGCATCTATAGGGTTGACAAAAAGAAAGAAAAGAGGGTCACTGAAGCATTTTTAAAGTACATTGAAGAGGAACAGAAGGGAGGCCAGAAGGAAATAGAGAAACAGGACAGTTTTGAAACTTTGGTGTTGAATTTATTATGTACTTAAAAAGAAAAACAAATACATAACAGATACCCCTAGTTCCAGGTAAAATCTTTTTTAATCTACTTTATAGATAGAAATGTTCATTTTATTTGGTATTTGTTAAGTTCAGAATTAAATATATATATATATATATATATATATACATATATATGTAAGTTTGGGGCTTTTTAAAAAGAAGAAAAAGGACTACTTTTAGGTGTAAAAGCCAATGTTTATTCTTATTTAAGTTCTTCCCCAGGAACAGTCTTACACTTGACTGGAAGACTGAAAACAAGTATTTAATGTTTAGGCTTCGAGGAAGTTATTTTTAGGGGGAACACTAACCAAAAACATTTTATTGGCTAGAACTATTTTGGACTGGAACATAACAGTCAAACCAAAAAATAATTTTAAAAAGCCATCTCACACACCAAATTTTCTAAGGAACAAGACCTCCAAGATGTCATTGGAATAGATTAAGCACAAGATTAAAAATTACCTGTTCACCAGTGGAGGTTTAGGGTGAATATATCCCAAACGGTGGTTTATACCAGTTTGGGGACTTCCATCATTTTCTAGAAAGAGGAGTTTGTAACCTATTTGGCCCCAGGGTCATCAGTGGGGTGAAGCCAGAAAGGGGTTAGGAAGAGAGGGAGAGGGAAGGGAAAGGGGGGAGATGAAGAGGTGCGGGTTCCTAAGAAATGGAAAGAAAGACTGAGACAGAGAGAGATGGAGGCAGAGACTGAACTGAAGCGAGAGTCAGAGGCAGGCAGACCCACAGACAGAGACAGACAGACCCAAAGAGAGACAGATAGACCCACAGACACAGACAGATCCAAAGAGAGACAGACAGACCCACAGTCAGGCAGACCTAGAGACAGGCAGACAAATGCAAAAAGAGACAGACAGACCCACAGTCAAATAGACCCACAGACCCAGAGATATTGTCTCAGACAGACCCACAGAAACAGACAAACCCAAAAAGAGACAGACAGACCCACAGTCAGACCCACAGAGAGACACAGATGCAGAGATACTGTCACAGACAGACCCAAAGAGAGACAGACAGCCCGCCCGCCCGCGGCGGGAAGGGGTGGCGGCCCACGCGGGGAGCTCTGGCCCCCACCCCTCAGGGCCACTTCCTCGTGCCTCCCGGCTGGGGGCGGGGCAGGGGGGGAGGGTTAGAGTCACTCGCCGCTCTGCCCCGCCCCCCTGTCACGCGTGCTCTCGGGCACGAAAAGAGGCCGGAAGGAACCGGGCATTTTGGGGTTTGGAGGGCGGGCTGAGGCGGGGGCGGTGGGGCAGGAATGTGGGGTCTGCGGCTGAACTTGACGGTGAAGCCGAAGGGAGGACCGGAGCCCGGGGACGGACCGGCAGGCCGGATGGGGGGGGGCTCCGAAGGGAGGTCCCGCCTCGGCCCCGCCCTTCGGGGGGAGGAGGAGGAGGAGCCGGCGGCGGCGGCGAGCGGGGATGAGGGAGGCGGGGACGCGGCTCCGGCGGCTCCGGCGGCTCCGGCTGCTCCGGCTTGTGCACGCGCTCCCCCCCCCCCTCCGCTGGCGTGTGCACGAGCGGCGCGCTCCCGCCGCTCGCGTCGCCATCTTTTCCCCCCTCCGTCTGTCTGTCTGCCGCTGGCTTTGTCCGTCTGCAGCGCCGCCCGCAGGATCCCCGCGCACGGCCCGGCCAGAGCCCGCCCGGCCCCGGCCCCGGCCCCGGCCCGGAGAGGCCCCGGCCCTGGCGTGGCCCGAGCCGCGAACCCGGGGTCCATTGTCCGGCGGTCCGTCTGTCTGGCCGGCCGGAGGCGGGGCCCAACGTGGGGGTCTGGAGCCTCCGGTACCGGGTAAAGAAACGCCCCCCCACCCGCCTCCCCCCCCCCCCCGGCCCAGGCTCGGGACGTTCCGGCGTGGGGCAGGAGGGGGAGCCGCCCTCGCCCCCTCCCGAGGCCGTCTGGGCTCGGGTCTGTCTGTCCTTTTGTCTGTCTGAGTCTGGGGTGGGGGAGGGGAGAACTCCCTCCGGCGGGAGGGAAGGAGCGGGGAGGGGGCAGAGACGGTCGCTGAAGCCCCCCTTTTTGTTGGTCTGCCTGCCTCTGAGATGGGGACAGAAGGGCTGCCCCTGCCCTGCCTTCGCCTCCCCAATCTGTTCCTCTTTTTATTGGGCCCCGAGCTTGGGGGGTGCTGAGAATGGGGGGGACCTGCCACCCTGGCCTTTGCCCCGATCGCCGGGGGAGCCCGATGTGTGGGTGCCCGCCGTCTCCTCCTCCCCGCCCCCTTCCCTCTCCCCGTCTGCCCGTCCATCTGTCTCTGGCATGAGAAGGGGCCAGTTCTCTCGCAGCCTCCCTCCGCCTCCCGGGGCCGGGGGCTGGCTGACAAAGGGGTGGCTGTTACCCTGCGAGAAGAGTCACGCAGGCCCGCCGGCCTTGGGGGGCGAGGGAGGGAGAGGGCTCCCACGAAACTTTTTAATTTTCTAAGGTCGCTTTGTTGGCAGAAGGTGCTGGCGGTGGGTTCGTTTAAAGCCCTCTGGAACTTGTCTAATAACCAGTCCTTACCTTTCCTCAAGTTGGGCACAGACTCCGGCCCATGCTGCGCTGCCCAGTCCAAACAGGTGGGCAGGCGGTGGGCAGGAAGGTGTCTCTAACGAGCTCCCCTCTCCTCTGGGATTTCGCAGATAGAATCACCGGATCCAGGCGAGGTGACGGGCTCCATGGGAACAGCCTGAGAACTGGAGGTGAGCAGAGTGCGGTCCTGAAGCGCTTCCATTTCACCCGCTTTTGCTCGTTGAGACTTTGCTGCAACCCAACGCCTGTAGGGCAGCCAGCGGGGAGACTTTGGGCCTTTTGTAAGGAGGACGCCAACCCAGCTGCCAGCCACAGTTAGATGGGGACCGAACTTTTTGGAGGCTGCCTCTGACGCCTGAATCTCTCCGAGGCCTCTTTCTCTTCATCTAACCTTTGTTCAAGAGTCAGCGAGTCACAGAATTTACTTCTTTTTAGTTTGGTTTCAGATCTAGGTGGCGGAACTGAGGCCAAGTTGAAAGCAATGATCCTTGAATTCCTTTCTGATCTTATTAGGTCTTTGCCCGTGTAGGTTACTTTGGACTTTATTATTATTATGTGGACTTTAGGGATCTGTGTGTAGTTAATTTCTTTTGAGGGATGGGGGGAGAAGAGGGTGCTAATCACCCTTCCTGGAACCCCACAGGTTGTTGTGCCCGAGTGATTTGGCCACCAGGGGGAATTAGGAGATGCTAGGGACATGGCAGCATAAAATACGCAGGGGGTGCGCATCTCTCCCTCCTGTTTATCTAGCCCACAATCTGCAGCCTTATCATTAGATCCTTGCCTGACAAAGATGAGCTACAGAGAGGCCCTTCAACCAGAACAGGCCTTTCCTCAAAGAAAATGCTGTGAAAATAATATAATTAATGTTTTTGATGGATTAAAAAACTTGAGATATGATCAAATTCAAAGTTTTCGTTCATTTTACATTTCAGTTTATTAAAACCCTGAGGTCTGAATAAAAGTGAGGAATGTTTTAAATGCCTGTGTTGGGAAACTCCAGGTAGAAGTCACATCGTATAATGATATGGAGCAGCTAACTTACTGGACTTGAGGAATAGGAAGAAAAAAATAAAATTAGTGCTACGGAAAACCTCTCCTTGTGGTAGTAGCACTTTATAATTTTTATTATTGGAGGGATGGGTTTTATTTTTTAACTGATGCTTTAAAAAGATTCTCTTTGCTTAAGGATGATGGAAAAGCTGGTAAAAGCTCTTCCCCATGTCGCTTCTCATGGAGGCCTGTCTTAGCTCTTTGGGGAGGCCTCAAGATCTGCTTTTGGGTCTGGTATAACAAATGGTAAATGCTTCACTGTTTGGAAATATAATTAAACCACTACTGGCTACATATTTAACTTAGAGTAAGCTATATTTGTATATCAAAGGGATAGCTTTGTCGGGGGAGAAGACTAAAAGCCTTAGAAAGGAATCCAATACATGCTTCCCCGCCTTAGGTAGGGTTGAGGCCTGTCCTGGCTCTTTCTTCCAGAGTAAAAGATTCTGAAGAGCCTTCATGCTTTGACTTCTTTTTCCTCCTATAGCAGAAAAGGGGATGAGGGAAAAGGAGTTTCTACAGCCTTTCCTGGATAGGGAACATTTCTCTTCTTTTTAAACTTCCTTCTCTGCCAAATGAATCTTCCAAGTCATGGAGGGTGGATTGAGTCTCGCTGCTGAAGTCATTAGCTTTGGCTCCGCCAGTGGCTCTGCGGGCACAGGGCCATGTGGTGCTCCTTACACTGAGGGCCTTTCTTCCCTTTGGGGAATTAGCACCGTTCGCGTCCGTCCATCCATCCATCGTTACACATGGATCCCTAGACAGAAGTGGTGTTTTCCCATACCATTTTCATTTACAGATGTCCAGGATTTGGGGACCTTTCCTATCCCACAGGGACTGATGCCTTTGTCACCTCTGGGTGAGATAACTACAATGTGAGCTTGACAGCTGCCGGGAAGCTCCAGTTTGTTGCAGTATGCAGTGTTTGACTTCCTGTGGGCGTGTGAAATGTGAGCTCTGATCCCTCTCTGGGCTTCCTGCTTACCTCAGATGCCACTCATGGGGGTAATTTCTTTGGGCCCCAAATCATCCTCGATCAGGGTACCTGTGTATCCTTCACATTGTCCTGTGGCTGCAGTCGAGATCACTTCCCTGCTCATCCTCTAATGGAGTTATGGAGGACCTTTGAGGAGGCCCCTTCCTCCACTGAGTTTTCTGAGGACCTTGGCCCTAGGTTGGAGAATGTGTTCATTTCTGTTTCCTTGTGGGTAATTTCATATCTTGATACATAGGCTCCTTGGCAGCCGGGGTATTTCATGTTATTTTCATGGGGCTATTGTTAAGAATCTTTTACTTTTTAAATTTGTGTGATAGCCAGAGGCAGAAATGCCTAACAGTTATCATTCTCTCTAGGTCTGCACCTTACAAGGAGGCAGGAACGTTTCCAGTGGTGAAGCTGGACAAGGCCAGAACTACGGGGCCAGGGAAACATGTCCCGTCGGAAACAGACCAATCCAAATAAAGTTCACTGTGAGTATGAGAAAAAGGAAGAGGTCTGGAGGAGATGTGTCCTAAGGCTCTTTCTAGTTCTAAGGAGCCTATTATAGGGCCTCTGAAACCTTGGGCCCTAAGGGGTGAAAACAGGCTGGGAAAGGGAACTGAGTTGTCAGCAGGACAGTGGTTAGCATCAGATTTTAATTTGTGGCAGAGCTTGAAGATGACAATGCTGAGGGGAGGGATGCAAGAAGTTTGACCAACAACAATATTGCCTTGAGCATGTATTATGTGCAAGGCCCTAAAATGGACTAAGTCACAGTCCTGACCCTCAGGCAGTTTGTGGCTTAATTGTAGAACTAGGCCACACGTCAAACATGGGCATCAGCTAACTGTTAAAAGGGAGTGGTGCATCCAGTAAGACCTACAGGACTTGGGAGGACTGAGAGAGCCCTGGGGGAATGGGGGCTGGAGAAGATGCCACCAGAAGCATCTGTGAATTGCCCCCCCCAAAGCAGAGGGGTTGAAGAACAAGTAGTGATTAGATCAGGGGAGAGGGGGAGGGAGGGCCAGGCCAAAGCACAGAAGTGGTGTTACTTAGGGGACAGTGACTGGACATGTCGCTCGCAGAGGATTGAAGTCAAGGTTGGGGTTGAGGGTGGGTTTGGCTCTGATCAGGAGGAGCCTCGAATGCCACAGATGAGGAGCCGATTCTACAGGTATCAAATAGCTATTGAAAATCTTTGAGCAGAAGAGTGACCCTGGGCAGAGTGTTGTGTTGGGAAGATTGATCTGTCCACAGTGAGAGGAAGGGAGACTTTCCCATATGATTGCACTGGCAGAGGGAGCTTTGGTGAGGAAACTCATCCCCCAATGCAGGTCAGCACCTTCACAATGTGTAGTCTTGGGGGGGGGGGGGGGCAGCGGGGAAGGGAAGAGAGGAAGCATTTATAGAGTACCTACTATGTGCCTTGTAGGCACTGTGCCAAGTAATTTTTTTTACAATTATGATCTCATTTCATTCTCACAATAACCCAGGAAGGTAGGTGCTATTATTATCCCCATTTTACAGTTGGAGAAACTGAGGCAAACAGGAACTTCAGGCCCAGCACTCTAACCGCTGAGCCACAGGCTGTCTCTGACCAAGTGTCCGAGGCTGGATGGCTCTGACCTTCCTGACTTCTGGGCCAGCTCCCTTCTCCATCCTGCCACACTACCTCCTAGTAGGTAAAACAGATTGAAGAAGAGAGGAGACTTACAAGAGTCCAAGCAAGAAATGGCAGCCTGCCATTGCTACTGAATTGTTTTATATGTGGAGGTACAGTTTGGTGTCCAGGACTGGCCAGAGAGCAAGGAACAGATTTTTAAAAGGAGTTTTCCTCAGTGACTAACACAGGGCTATATGCTCATAGTAAGTACCTGATAAATACCTACTGAATGAAGGGGAAGGTCCCTATATTGCCTGGAGATCCTCCCCCAGAAAATCTGGAGTAATTTGAAAGAGTGACACTCTGTGAGTTGGGGTGACTAGCAGATCTCTGATGTATAGGGGAGAGAGAGGATCCCTGGGTGTGGTGGGTAGAGGAGAGGCTTTGGATGGAAATAGACCTGAAGGAAAGGGATTGGGGCATTCTCAGGAGGAGCGAACACTGATGGAGTCAGGCTTGAGATAGCTTCTGGGGAAGGGATTGAGGTCACAGAGCAGCTGTGCAGTAATTGTGAGCAAATTTTGTATTGAGAGAGAAAAATTGTTAGCATGGGTGGAGGAATTGGAAATTCTCTGGTGTGGAATTTTTCCTGGGAATAGGTGGGTGTGGCTGGTTGAATTAAATGTAGATGAAAGAGAACAGGCAAATTGGTGACAGAGGGGGACAAAGCAACTATAAAAGCAAGAAATGTGGCTGCTTCTCGGAGGGTGGCAAAGGAGCTGGAGAACTGAGTAGCTGTGGCTGGTGTGATCTGGCACAGGGGCTGTGGGCCAGATGCCAGGCAGAGGGGGCAGACGGGCAGGGCAGGGCCAGGCTGGGTCCCAGTGGCCTCTTTAGGTGGATTAGGGGGATTCAGCGTAGATCAACCAAAGGAGTTTCACCTATAGAACTCACCTTGTAGAGAGACTGGTCAGGCTGAATGAAAGAGAGTTAGTAAATAATATGTGGGCAGCATAACACACTGTGGCCTTTAGCCTGGAGACTGAAGTCCATTCCAGTCCCTTCTTGCCTCAGTCAGCCAGATACTGAGAGCCTTGGTATTGGAGGCTGGAGACAGATGCGCAGACAGGCCGTGGGGGAAGGCAGCGCAGTGCATATCTGCAGCTGCCTTCGTGCCACTAGCCAAGCCCAGTGACCTTTGGGTGAGAGGGGAATAACTGGAGCCTGATGTGGGGCATGGCACTCAGAGCCGGCTCCTCTGCAGAGACCTTCCACTCTTGGGCTGAGAGCTGCTCCTGGAGAACAGGCATCTCAAGCGGGGCTGAAAGTCCTGAAGATGGCCAGTGTGGGGAACAGGGAAACCCTCTCAGAGTGTGGATTTGCCTGAATTGATCAAAAGCCAAAAGATCCGGAGATCTGTTCCCCAAGACTCTTTCTTTAACATTTGCAATGGAGCTGGCCCTGACCTGTAGAAGAAGACAGCCTTTTCTCTGGCCTTGGCAATAATGCTGATGGACTACATGTAGATGGTTCTGATGCTTCTGCTTGGCCTGGCTGCCAGGGAGGGGCAGGGTGTTTTGTGGTCCAGTTGGCGGTATTGAATTTGATCCTATATGTCTGCCTCATCTTCTGATAAAGTGATCGGAATGGACTCAAGATCCAGGAGGTAGGAGACGGCTGCAGAAGCTTTGCTTCAAGTTAGAGTTCATCAGCAGAAGAAAGCAACAATGAGGAGGTTTCATTGAGTCTGCATTCCAGGAAAACAGAGCATTGTGTCATGGCCCAAAGCCCCCAAGTAGCACCAGCGCCCTGTAGCCAGACTGCATTTGTTGGCTTGGACTCTGCAGACACTTTGGGGAGGAGGAAGTCAGAGTGTGCTGGGCTTTGTGGGCTGCCCAACTTGTGACATGCATGCCCTCTGCCTCTTTTTTATGCATGCCCTCTGCCTCTTTTTACCTCTTTCTTTCTCCTCCTCCTTAAAACAAATTCTCTAGAGGGACTCCTGAGCTATATCTAGCTCGCTTTTCAAAGAAATGAATATAGAAATTTGGAATGAAAACTTGGAGGAAATCTTAGTGACATGGTAAATGTTAAAAGGGCTAAGATGTTTATCACATCTCCCATTAGTCCTTGACAGCCGCATCGAGAAAGACGGCTGCAAATACATCATCTCCTGCATGCCTCTCAGTGTATTCAGATTGAGCAAACTGCTCAGAAAAAATGAAACTTTCATCTTAAAGAGGGCCTTGCTTTCCTATTGTAAAGTGAGTCAATCAACATTTAGTAAGCACCTACTATGTGTCCAGCACTGTGCTAGGCACTGGGGAAATGAAAAGAGGCAAAAGACAGTCCCTGCCCTCAAAGAGCTTAATCAAAGGGCCTTTACTCTTGAAGCACCAATCACAGTACTGTCCCTTTCATCTGAAGAACACAGTGTGTTTTGCCTTCATTCATTGTTAGTATCCCTTACAGCAGGAAATAGTAAGGCAGAGAGAGGTTAGTCTCCAGGGTTACAGGACTGTTCAGGTGGGAGGAAGTTGGGATGGAACCCCTAACCAGGACTGGGGAACCTGTGGCCTTGAGGCCACGTGTGAATCCAACTTTGGATTCAGTCAAACGGCCAAACTTGAGGACCCAGAGGGCCACGTGGCCTCGAGGTCACAGGTTCCCCACCCCTGCCTTAGACAAAACTTCAACATTTCATGGCTCACTGCTTTTCTTTAGATGTGTTTTTGCTGTCTTATGAAAGCCTAAAATGGCATTTTTTTAGTTACAGTGACTAGTTTTGTAGTACCTGGGTCACAGGAAAAAGAAGTGGAATCCTAAAATCTTTGACTTTATATATAATACATTCTATCCCATACTTCTCAGTTGTCTTTTTTCCTAGCTTGCCAGCATGCCTTTGGTCTTACTTGCCTTGAGTATCAGCTAGTCTCCCAAAGCTTTTGCAGACCAGGACCACAATATCTCCATTTCACAGGCAATAAACAGGTGGGGTTGTGCTAACTTGTTGTGGTCCCCAGATGCCTTTTTCTCAGCTATTAATGGCCAAACAGCCATGGTTGAATAAAATGGTCTTACTGTATTATCTAAAGGAGAAAGAATCAGAATCAGTCTGTCCTGTTTCAAAATGAGGAAATAATCACAGCCAATTCTATAATTATTTATTCCTATAATCTGTCAGATTTCAGCTGTAGCTGGACACACCCTTAAAAAATCCAGTACTTTCATAGAGAAGTGTGGCTTCTTAAAGTAGGACTTAGTGTTTGGATAAGTAGTGCTTTCTTGAAAGTTATTCATAGGTCTACCTTCCTAATATAGAATCTTTTCTATTGTACTTTGCCTGGAAGAGGAGATTTATTTCTTTGCTTATTTATTTATTTTAAATATAGTAAAAGCTCTGAAGAATGGATTCTACCTGGGTTCTTCCTCTAGGTCAGGAGGACCAGAAGATAAATGAGTGTAAGCTTTTCCTGGCAAATTGATACAGAAGGGTGGCAGAATTAATTTATTTAACTAATTGAGAACAGCAGTAAGAGAGTGCTGGAGGAAGAGAAGTTGTGCACTCTTGTCCACTCTGAGAATGCCCTTGGCTCCTGTCTTGTTTCTGTTAGGAATATACCAATGGAGCCCACGTGGTACTAACTAGCTGAACTGTAAAGTTACGTCTCAATTTAGGAAGCCATATGCTTATCCACTCTTTGAAAAGATAACTATAAATGTTTATGGGTTTTTTGGATGTCATGAACCTAACTGGACAGTAGTGACACAGGTGCCATAATTTAATCATACAATTCACAAGCTCCTCATTACTTCAGTTTAGCGACCAGCTAGTATTGGTCATAATGCTACAAAGGTTGTTCTCTGTTTTTCCCAGAAGTCTCGGTTGCTCATGAGTCTAGTGGCCTAGAATTTGTCTTCAGGGTCACACTGGTCTATTGCCACTTGTTTTTGAGCACACACACCCTGCTCTACAGGATGCACAGGCAGAATTTCTTTACCGTGGCCTGATGGGGAGCTGGGCAGCTACATTGCTTTCTTTTTGTAGCTGGGGGGCCTGTGGCGTTATTTCCATGGGGCATCAGATCACTATTTTCATCCTGGTGCTTCTACTTCCCAGCTCAGTGACCTTGAGCTAGTCTCTTTCTCTTGCGGGGTCTTTGCTTCTTCAGCTCTAAAGGCAGGAGACTAGACCATGTGATATCTGGGCTGTAGCAGCCCATGTGCAAGTCAGGTCTTTGGTGTCTTGTGTCGAGGATAGTAGATCTTGCCCTTTTTGTGTTAGGGACTCATGTGACAGTCTAGGGAAGTTTAATATTTCTATGAATAGAGATTTCTAGGTGTACCTTTTCTCTTTTCTTAAAGAATGGAAGCCCCTTGAGTGTGTCTTTGTATCTAGAGGTCCTGACACCTACTTGATGTTCATTGATGCGTGGTTGGTTCTGTTGTACTGCGACTGAGGCCCTGAACCCTCTTCTTACTATGAAGCAGGGACAGGGATCAGTGATGGTGTCAGCTGACAATGTCTGCACAGAAGAGACTCTCTCCCCATCTGCTGTAAGAATTAGTAATCTGATAACAATAATAACTAACAGTCATGATACTTACTATGTGCCAGGCATTGTGCAAAGCACTTTGTAGTTATTGTCTCATTTGCCTTCACAACAATCATGGGAGGTAGGTGATTTTATTGTCCCTGTTTTACAAATAAGAAAGCCAAGGCAGGCAGAGGTTGGTTGCCATGGGTCACACAGTGACTGTCTGAGGCCTGATCTGAACTTGTCTTCCTGACTCCAGGCCAGGCTGCCCCCAGTTGTAGTAATGACTCTAAAGCTTGGAGTCCCTAAGCCCTTTCCATTGTGGTAGGCCAGGCCAGGAGGAGTTAGCATACTACCTCTTCTATCATCGCCCAGGTCATCCTGGTCAGAAAGGGTAGGTCATCCACATGCCTTCTCCATCCAGGGAACATGACTTGGAACCTAAGCTCTGACTTTTTTTTCCTCTTTCCTCTGACAGAAAGAGGCTCCACTTATTGTGAGGAGTTTCCCTGGGGCTTCTTATCTCCCCCTCTCACTGGCTGGGGAATGATGGCTATAGTTTCCATTCTGTCTGAGGTCATGGAAGCCCTAGAAACCCCCAGAGTCTTCCTTCCCCTCCCTGCTGGGCCCGGATGAGGAGCAGAGGGTAGAGAAGTTAACTCCTGGGGAGCCTCAGTCTCTGTAAACAGAAGTCAGTCCACAAGCATTTCTTAAGCACTCAGTCTGTGCCAGACTCGGACCTGAGTGCTAAAGCACCAGGAGGTGGAGCCTGGATTTTGAGGGATCAGTAAGAGAAGGAAGCAACCCCAGCATATGACCAGTATCCTGGGCAGCCCCCTTAGGGCGTGTCAGAGGCTTCAATAATGTTTCAGTCTAAGTGAGTTCAGGGAGCATCCATTGTTGAATTCAAAGTTAATTGACTTTTGGCTGTATTCATTGTGCATTAAGAAGAAACACCAGAGGAAAACGGCTTGGGAGGTGCAAGGTCAGTAGCAAGAGGTGTCACTTGAGGGGATTAGAGAAGCTTCAATCTGTGGGTTAGAGAGTACGTGCTCAGCCAGGAGTTTATGTTCTAGCTTGCTTTGTGCCGGCGCACTTCGATACCATAAAGCATGTATATTAGGAAGCGTTCTGCCCAGACTGAATGTCCTAGCTCTACCCTGATTACTTCCCATTCCCTTGCCTTAAGTTCCCCAGTCATAACAGAAGGTTTGCAAATGAAACTGAAAACAGTTGTTATTTTCACTTGATTCTCTTTGAAATAACTCAAGGCCAGCAGGATGTAAAGGAAGGGAGCATGTAATGTTTTCTAGAGACGTTGGCCACGGAGATCTCAGAGGGCATTTGTTACTGCTCAGGAAGATTAGCTGCTCCCAGAAGCCTAGTAGAGGCAGTAGCCTAACTTGGAGATGCATGATCCTTGCAGCCTGTCTCCTCACATTTGGCCTTCCTTCCAGCCTCCCTGCAGATGTGCTGCCCCAGCTGGTAGCTTGACTATTTTTCATTGTGACCACCAGGGGAACAGGTATTCGCTGGGCTGGAGGAGCAAGCCCGACAGGCGATGATGAAAACTGATTTTCCTGGAGATCTTGGCAATCAGCATCCAGCTATCCAACAACTGAGAGATCAGGCCTCCAGTAGCAGTGAGTTCTGCACCTTCTGGTAATGACTCAGGGCAATGGGGAGAGGAATATCAGAGTGTGTGTGCTGTGGGGGTTGTGCGTGGGGGTGAGGACGAAAGAGACATGAAGTTAGGCTCCCAAAAGGTGCTTTAGTGTATAAGTGGGCATGTGCTTACCTTCCATTAGGACAGATTTGAAATCATATCTCACTCACTGTATGTAGTGCCTGACACAGTGCTAGGCACACATAGATGTTTGGTGTATGTGATACATGTGTGCATAGGAGTAACTCCTGTCCAAACAGGCATGGAGGTGGAGGGGAGAAGTTCCCTGTCTCTGGGGCATCTCTTTCTATTCTGTAATTAATGAAAGGCAGAAGGAGTCTTTGAGAGGCACTGGGTGCATGGGCTGGAGAGCCAGGCTGGAGTCATGGAGGCCTGGGCTCCCACTCTGCCTCTGACCGGCCTGACTTTGTGGCCCTGACACATCACTCACACTGCTGGGGCCTGAGGCATTGCTTGAAAACTAGTCATTGGCATAGTTAAAAGCAGGGGGTGGGAGGGGGTCCTCACGGAATTTCAGGTGGGAAAAATGGGCTATGAATTTAAATGTCTAGTGTGATATAAGATTTATCCTTAGTGAGATCAAATTTGACATCTCCAGGCACAAAAGAAGTCCCTGTTGAAATAGTTTGGATCTAACACTATAATCTAGAGAAGGGGAAGTTGAAAGGATTAATTATGAAAATATCTAACAATGCCCCCAAACACTGACAGAGAGTACCGAGTGGACAAGCTTGTGTCTCTAATAACAGACATGACTAGACATGGTAATATCTAGACAAATCTAATCATTTTGTTATGAAAAACAGATGGCTCTTTCCTTGAGCTTGGAGGGTTTTTTGTTTCAAAAAAGAGAACTCCATTCAGAAAAAAATACATAGTTTCCCTTTTGGCAGGCTTTAAAAAAAGATTAATACAATCACTTGTATCCTATTTTTCATGTAAACTTAGAAATAACCTGCCACCTTTCTCCTTTCCCCCTCCACCAAAAAAGAGCTGGTTATAAAACGCATGCTTATTAAATAAGTGCCTGTCCTTCATTATCAAAGCATAAAGCTTTTGGATAGATAAAGATAGGTACTTCAATTCAGCATAGATAGACAGATAGAGAGATAGATAGAAAGAATGAATTAATCTCAGTTCAAACCCAGCCAATGAGAGGAGCTAATATTAACATGTAGCTTTAGATAAATAATCTCAGATTTACTTGGTAAATTCTAAAGATGATCCACAGACTAGTGGATGGAAGTTAGAGGGACCCACATTTCAGCTCAATATTATAAAATTTTCTAACAGTTCTAAAAATGGAATGGCTACTTCATAAAGGCGCACCTTCAGTTCCACAAGCCTCTTTCCAGCATCGGTGCAGTTTGTGCAGAGCACTACGTCCCAAATGCTGGGACAAGCCGAGCAGAAGCCATCCTTCTATCAGGGATCTGATTTCATCTCAGACAGAGTTGTAATGGGTGACTTTTGCCAAGATTCCAGTAATGGTAGTGCTTGGATCTCTGGTGAGCCAAAGAGGATTAGAGGTACAGGGGATGTAGGCAGAAAGCAAGAAGTGTCATGCCAGTGGAAGTCATTTCTATCACCTATGCCTAGAACCAAGCGAGGCCTGTCCTCTTCTTCTAGGCTGATGGTCAGGCCTGGGAATCAGCCAATAGCTAGGGTTGGGAAGGACCGGGGTCTTACAGTTTGGCTTTGGCTGCTCAGCTTCCTTGGGATGGAGGCCAGGGACTTTTCAGCTGCTTTGGTCTAATCTAATCCATGTTCCTTAGATAACTAAAAGCAAACCAAACATTTTGTCCTTAATTGAAACATGGCCTGTTCTTTACAGTCAGCTCTTCAGGGGTTCACCTGCTTAAGAAATTAGGAAAATTCTGGGTGCAGACCTAAGCTCACACTGCTCCTGGCTGGCAGCCTTGCTGCCATTACTGCAGAGCAGTGAGCAGCATCTTCCCTAAAGTGACCTCATTATCACTGACTGAGTGACCCCTTCCTCTGGTAAAGTCGTCTTCATAGACCAAGGGAAAGAGCCTACTAGTGTCTCTGGAGCTGCCACTGGGAGGGAGGGAGGGAGAGGTGTTGGGGTCCTGAGCTGAGGCAGAGGAGTACCAAATGGGCTGAATGCTTAGAGTCTGTAAGAGGTGTTGGGGGTGAGTGTATGGAACCTGGAGGTGGTGCTGGGGGAGGGAACGGTGTGTGACTTGTGTGGGGAGGTTTGATTGAGAGTGTGAAATGAATGCATGGGGACCCACGGGGGGAGACTGCTTTCCATGGCAGGGCTTGGTGAATAGTCACAAAATGGGGCTCTGTGACCATTTTCCAACACCACCGGCTCCCTGTCCACAGCTCTAGCCACAGGGTACTTCACATGATGTGTGCTGTCCTAGGCATGTCACAGCTATGCCTAATGTGCCTGCAGACACAGCCGTGAATTTGTGTGGCAGGAAGCTTGGGGCTGAGGCCTGATGGAGTCAGACTAAGTGGCTGGTTTGTGTCTTCCAGGCGACAGTGAGGGGGACGAAGAGGAGACCACCCAAGATGAAGTCTCTTCCCACACATCCGAGGAGGATGGCGGGATGGTGAAAGTGAAAAAGGAGTTAGAGAACGCAGAGCAGAGTGTTGGAGGGAATGAGGTGATAGGGGAGCATGAGGCAAGTGACAAAGTGCCCACAGGACCACCCCATCTCTGCCATCCTGCCCTTCACTCGGCATGCCCCCTCCTCTACTCTTCCTTGGCCCTCACCAAATAACAAAACCATCTCTCTCTGACACACTGCCCACCAGTGCCTTCTGCTCCCCTGCTCCCCACCAGGACACCTTTTCACTCCCTAACCGCTGTTCATGCGTGCAAAGGAAACACAAGTATTTGTTAGCCAAGGAGCTCTCTTTTCCAGTTACCTCTTTTAAGGACTGCACCCAAAAACATTCACAGAAGGGTATTACATGGCTACTCCTCTCCCAGAAAACACTTTGGCAGGGAAAGGAGACCAGATATTGTTTACTCCTGCCAGAAGATGTAAGGAGAATGGAAATGGAGACTAACTTGACCATCTTCTCCTCAACTGTTTCTACAGAGAGAAGGAGGATGGGATACAGAGTCATTTTGTTCTTTTCATTTGTGCCCTGGGAAGGGGGTGGGAAGAGGAAGAAATTAGTACTAGACATTGTAGGTTCAGGAACAGCTGAATTGAGCATCCATTTACTTGCCTTTTATCTTTTTAATTAGCTTATGCTTATTTATAGGTCACTGAACATTTGAATTCTGACCCCATGCTTGGCCTCTGTCAGTGTCCCCTTTGCCAGTTGGACTGTGGTAGCCGAGAACAACTCATTGCTCACGTATACCAGGTACACACACACTCTTTTGAACCCTGAGTAATGAATGATTTAACTTCTCTCCAGCCCTAGATGTCATCTTAACCTTTGTCTTTGACTTTGGGTTAATTGCCTTGCTTGGGACTCAGTTCCCTCTTCAGTAAAATGAGGTTAATTTCTGCTCCCTGTTCAATGCATAGCTCTTCGGAGAGAATGAATGGTACATATTGGATGATATGATTTGAGCCCCCAGGTGGAGACACTGGGGAAATTCTCATTATTTCTATTAAAATTATTTAATGAATGTTTCAAACATGAAATAAAAACCAGTATCTGTTAATGATGAATAAAGCTTCACTTTAAAAGAAACAAAAGTAAACTAAATGTTTCTGAAGTATTGGGGAAAATTATAGACCAGGATTAGAGGACAGGGGTGAGACTTGCATATTCTGACCTAGCCCAAGAGTACCTGTACTTTTTATAATAGTTTCTGACAAGATAACCCTCCTGTTTGGTAGCCTAGACTCTACTGTGAAGGTGTTCGCATTGCAAGAATGAGTGTATCTGGAGAATAAACTCTCTCTAGTGATCTTTTCTCCTCCAGAGAGCTCCATAAAGCATAAAGATTTATTCCTACAAGGATTCTAAGAGAAGAGCTTAGAGTCTCCTGTTCAAACAGTAAGAAAAAAGAACTAAGTAATTATTCCTTTGCCCAGTGGGTAATTTACATGGTGATGATGATGGCTTGGAAATGATGTTTGAGAGAGAGTGATTGGTTGAAATGAGGGTTCTCTTTTGCAGCACACTGCAGCAGTGGTGAGTGCCAAGAGTTATGTGTGCCCCGTGTGTGGCCGAGCCCTCAGCTCCCCAGGGTCCCTAGGCCGCCACCTCCTCATCCACTCTGAGGACCAGAGGTCCAACTGTGCAGTATGTGGAGCCCGTTTCACCAGCCATGCCACCTTCAACAGGTCAGCTTTATTCACCTTTCTCCTGTGGGGAACAAGTTGTAGGAAGGTCAGTTTTCCCAGAGCTGCTTCTTGCCAAAATGGAGACAGACAATGCAAACAGAGCTTACTGACCCATGTCCTTTTGGAAATTGAATTGGTAATAGCATATAACAACTTCACTCCTTTTAGTTTAAGGAGTAATTCTATCCCAATTTCACTTTCCCATTTGGTACTACCAACCGGGAAAGGTCTTCAGTAAGAGTCATTCATGGTAACAGATGGGAAGAGAAGTAGCCAGGCCTTTGGAAAGATGGCCAGTGCTTAGGACTTAGCCTCTATCACTTCAGGAATGCTTAAAAACATTAATATGTGATCTTCACAGCCTAGCCCTGTTGGGCTTCATTGTCAGATCTGACCCCTTCCAGAGGCTCTTGATTTTCATCCCAGTCAATGCCAAAGGGAAGAAGAGGGCTGGTGTAGTGCACGGGGCAAGTGTCTTGTCTTCTTTCATTCCTGGGACTGTGATTCAGTGTTTACTGAACTTAGAATTCTGAGAGTTTGACTGATCCACAATAGAGACTTTCAGCCTAGTCAGGAATGACAAGAAGACACGGTTTTTCCCTTTGGTTCTGATTCTTCTTTCACAACATGACTAATGTGTTAATATGTTTAATATGCTCTCCTACAAGTATAGCCTATATTAGATTGCATGCCATTTTGGGGAGGGAAGGAGGAAATTTTAGAACTCAAAATCTTTTAAAAGTGAATGTTGAAAACTAAAAATAAATTAATTAAAAAAAAAAAGAATGACAAGAAATATTCAGAGGAGCCGAAGGGCTTTTTTGGTTTTGGTGGTCACTGTGCATATACAGAAACCATTTGGACTGGTATGTTTGGCCCTCAGGATCCTCCCTCTTCACCTAGACAGTTGGGTGCCATTGGCCTGATGGGAAACAGGGTGACTCTAGGGGTGCTGCATTTCCAAGGATTCAATACAGGACCAGCACCTAAGTCACCCAGGGGACCAGATATTTGACAATCTGAGCCATGCTGAGGGGTCACTGACTATCCTATACTTTTGCTTTTCAGTGAAAAGCTTCCAGAAGTACTGAATATGGAATCTGTACCCCCCAACCACAGTGAAGGCCCCTCCAATGCAGAGGGGAAAGACATTGCCTTCAGTCCCCCTGTGTACCCTGCTGGAATCCTGCTGGTGTGCAACAACTGTGCTGCCTACCGCAAGCTGCTAGAAGCTCAGGCGCCTGGGGTCCGCAAGTGGGCTCTGCGGCGTCAGAACGAGCCTCTAGAGGTTCGGCTGCAGAGGCTGGAACGTGAGCGCACGGCCAAGAAGAGCAGGAGGGACAACGAGACCCCTGAAGAACGGGAAGTGAGGCGCATGCGGGACCGGGAGGCCAAGCGCCTGCAGCGCCTACAGGAGACTGATGAGCAGCGGGCACGCCGCCTGCAGCGGGACCGAGAAGCCATGAGACTTAAACGCGCCAACGAAACTCCGGAGAAGCGGCAGGCCCGGCTTATCCGGGAGCGCGAAGCCAAGCGGCTAAAGCGGCGGCTGGAAAAAATGGACATGATGTTGCGAGCTCAGTTTGGTCAGGACCCCTCTGCCGTGGCAGCCTTGGCAGCCGAGATGAGCTTCTTTCAGCTGCCGGTGGGCAGCGTAGAGCTGGAGAGTCAGCTTCTGGGCAAGGTGGCCTTTGAGGAGCAGAACAGTAGCTCCCTGCACTGACCAAACCAGATCGCACTGGCCAACATGGACCAGTCCTCTGCCTGCCTACAAGCCTTCATCCCCACTGCTGGGGAGGCTCCTGGCTTTGGACCCGGCTTTGCTCATGCCGTGACATGTGCACCGAAGCTTCCCTTGCATGCTGGAGGAGAATGGGGACAAAGAGGTGGCTGGCGTAGGTGGCCCCGGAGGGAGCAGGCACTCCAACTAGATTCCCAAGCCATGGTTGCAGGACATGATTAGTGCTCTGCAAGCTAGGTAAAGCCCCACTTCATGAGGGCAAATAAATTAATTTTATCTTTACTAAGTCCCTTCATGCTTTTATGTCAGCTTAATTCTAGGTTGCTAAGGTGAGCATGCTGGTGTGTTTAAGGGAATCACAGAAGCAGCAGCCTGTTTCCTTGACTCTTTTCTTAAGGAGGGGCTGTGTGTCAAGACCTAGCACTTGGGGTACTGAAAATAAAATAGGAGAACCAACCAGATTTGACCATAAAAGAAAAAGGACCAGTGATTGAGGGATGGCTCACTCTAGTGACCACAATAAAAACTGATAAGACTATCCTGGTGATACTGAGGGCCATTTAACCCTGGCCAATGCCTTCTTTCCACAGTTGGAATACAGAGAGCCTTTTCTTGAGCTAATGGAAAATGTGGGTCAGGTCTGCTGCTACTCCAGGGGAGGAGGTGGTGCTGTGCTGGGCCAAGCGCCAACTGCTGCTCCCAGGCTGTCTTCCACTTGCCAGTGTCTTAATGTATTCTCCCAAGCAGCAGTCCTATTTAGGAATGTGCTTCCCCAAACAGTGGCCATGATAGGTCTCCATTAGTAAGGAACTAAGGCTCCAATCCGTCCCCTGAATAACTTAGAAGAGCTGGGGTTGGAGTACTAAAATCCATCTAGGAAAATACACAGTTAGTTAATGGAGCACCCAAGCCCCCAGTGGTCAGTGCTGAGGCCGAGATGACTCTCCTAACAGAGCTGCCAAGCCAAGGTGCTGAAGTTCGTACAGCAGCACAGAACAAACCCCAAAGCATTCTTGGCTAGCCCCAGAGGGAGTCTGCAGTTCAGATAATTATAGTTTCTTAAGGTCCAAAAGGAAGTGGCCTAGTTTAGTTGTAGTCAGAAGATGAACTCTATGCCAGGAACCTAGACCATTATCTTAGTCTTAACAAGAAAAATGGTTCCTGGAGATGGTTGTCTCTTCCATAATGGAACTGCCTTCAGTGTTCTGCCCAGGGCCACCCCCCCATCACTCCCACCCAGTCCTATTTTTTTACTTCTGCCTTTGGCTTAGAGATAAAGGAATCAGATAGTTACCCTTTTAGTTGATGTTCTCTGCACTTTGAATTATTCTCATTTTACAGATGTGAAAACAGAGGTCAAGATACTAAGACTTCCTAGAATGAGGCAGTGATGTAGTCAAGAACAGACTGCAAACCTGGAGATCAGGGTGTACATCTACCCACCCTCCATCCTGCTCACCTTGGTGCCTGCCGAGAGGCTGCTTGCTCCTAACAGTGTCCTTCTATTAAACAAATCCCCTAAATTATTACTGGTAGCAAGAGTCCATGTCCAAGAGACAGTACTGGTGACTGAGCCTCCCCAAGCCAACGAGAGGCATAGAGGAAAAGAGGAGCAGCAAATACCCCCGTGGGTCCCCCTTCATTGGAACTCATTGAGAGCAGACAACACAGGTTCCAGAACTATGTGCTCAGAGTTCTGGGAAGCCACAGACAAGCTAGTGCCCCCACAACCTGGGGCTAAGACAGGAAGAAGGCGCAAACACCAAAAGGAAAAGCTATTAGTTTATATAGAGATATAGAGATATATAGATATTGATATATACTGTGTTTACATAGTCCACAAGTTAAATGCAGGTATCCATAAGAAGAGCATTAACAATAAAAATACAATCTGTGTAGCCAAGTACAGAGACTTAAAATGGTAAAACAGCAAAAAGGATCTCACAAAAGGTACAAATATACAGTACAAATTGATTTATTTAAAACAGTTACAAAAAAGCACAACAAAATAGAGATTATCCTTAGAATTATTAATGCTTTGTTAAAGATCAGGTAGGATTAGAGGGTAAGAAACAGTATGGGGTGGGGGGAGCACCTGACTAGTTCTAAGGCTTTAGATACAATGCAGTTGGTTACATGTTAATTCAGCCATTACATAATGGGGATTATAGTTGAGGGATCAGTAATTTATCTACAGGGAACTCCTACCTACAACAGATCCACCCGGTCCTCTCCAGGTATGGCCTTCTCTCCGTCCTAGATGACATTCCCTTCCTTCCCCTCTCCCATCTTCATCCCCACCTCGCCCCCCCACCTCCTTAAGGTGCTGCCCTATAGCAGCTGGGATGTACACTGGTTTGGCTACAAGGGACCCTGTGTGACTGGGAGGATGGCTGGGGATCAGCCCTGTGATAATACTCCAGATGTGCTATGATCCTCTCCCCAACATAATACACGTTCTCCTCAATGCAACAGGGTGTCAAGGAAGCTGAGGGTCCACTCACTCACACCCCATGACCTCCACCTCACTGCAAACTCCCTGCCCTTCAGGTAGTTTCAGAACCACCTAGTCAGCTTCCACTGAAGAAACCTCAGTCCCTACAACAGCCAGAAAGATGCAAATGCTCGTGGGTTTGACACTGAGTAAAGGCACAAAGGCCCCTGCCATACACACTGCAGGCAGGGACCCGATATGAGGCCACTGTCACTGCTGGGGGTTGCAGCTGACACGGCTTTGGGATTACATGGACTTGGAGTTCTCTATCTACCAGGGAGAATCTGGGTTTAAGGTGAGAAAAAACAAAAAAACTTTTAGTGTGAAAAGTGCATTTAATTACAACTGCTCCGGCTTGGGAAGCTCAGCAGGGCAAACTGCACCCATGTCCCCCCTAGCTGCAGGGGCCCTGCACAGCCTGCAGGTGAGGAAAGCCCTGGCTCCGTGGGCCACAGACCAATCCTAGAGGTGACTCGGAAAGAGCAGCTGCCAGCTACCGACCCATATGCTCGTTTTATTATTGCATAAGGAGAGAGGCCTGCCCAACCCCAGGGAAACAGAGGGGTGCTGGCCTCCCCCCAAAGTCCCAGTGGGCTTCTCATCCCCATCCAATGTGAGCAGGGGTCAGCCCTCCAGTTGTAGTGTTTGTGACTACAGTTTTTCTCATCTGGAAAGTATTGCAGCTTCAGTGTGAATAGGCACTCCCCTGGGGGGGAGCCCAAGAAGTCTCCCTAAAACTTAGGCCCTCTTGCCATTTTTCACCAATCCTTCAAAGTTCTCCAAGGTCAGTTAACTTTGTAGTCTTTTCTCCAATGGCCTCAGGGCACTTTTTACCACTCCAGCATGATCTCCCAACTCTTCTCAATATGCCTGCTGTCTAGCGTGGTTAGGCCATTGCATCCTGCACTCTGTACATCCTGAAGGGTTTCTGCTACCCTCAAAGTCTGTGTTGGTAAAAATGTAACCAAACTGCCTTTGAAGACTTGAGTGCTTCGGCCCTCTCCCACCTCTAGGCTGGCTCTAAGGGTCTGGTAGGAGAGGCCTGAGGATGGGGATGCTGGCCTTAGCTTCTGACTCCCCTTTATTACCTTCAAAATCAGGCCACTAAAAAAATCAGAAAGGTTAAGAAGTCAATAAGAGAGAACATAACTGCACACACAACCAACTTATTTCTCCTAAAGGCAAACAGGGAAGAGGTGCGTGGAGCTATGAGTCTGATGACAAGTTCCTGAGCCACCCTCTCTTGGATTTGCTCATCCTGAAATTATTCCTACCATCCCAAATTTAACTGGACAACATGGACAACTCTGTTAGTGACCGTGGCATAACACGGGCAAAGACAGGGCACTATTGTTTCCTCCACAGCCTGAGTTTAAAATATTTGGCCAAGGGGACAGAAAGGCCTGGTGAGAAAGCAGCAAAGCAGGAAGTTAGTAATAGGCAGGACCTATGGACAGACTGCCTCAGTGATGAAGCAGCACTCGGTGGCACCATGACCACGTGGGGTCAGAAGCATGGCTTGGTGCCTCTTGTGCTTTGGAAACAGCCAGGCAGCTCCTCACTCTGAGGTCTCGGAAAGGAGCACTGGGCATCCAAAGATAGGGACAGTGATGGACCATCATGCTTTAACTTGACATTCTCCTTGCAAATTGATAACGGCTTCTCTGCACAGTGGAGGAGAGCACGCCATCCATCCCAGCAGCACTTGGAACTATGCACCCCCCAACCCCCATACCCACTTTTCATCACCAAGCTCTGGAATTATTCTTCCCCTCCCCAAGTTAACTTGAGGCCTCTGGTCCTGCAGCCCTTCTTCTACCCGTTCTCTACCCCATGGATAACCTCTTTCCTTTAAAAACAGCTGCTCCTTCAGCTCCTACTACACACAGGTCCTCTCTCGTACCCAATGGTACAGTCTGAGGAAGAATAGGTACACCACAGCAATGAGGACAGAAGATACCTCAGCAGCTCAGACTGATGCCTACAGAGTCAAGGCCTGGAAGGGATGTGTGAGACCGTTCTCTAAGACACCCAACCAGCTCATCAAAATCAAGTAATATGTGGTATGTGCATGGCACTGTGCTAGATACTGAACAGCTAAGGGGGCGCAGCTTCACCAGGAGCAGACAGAAAACAGACAGCAGCAGCAGAGAGGGCAAGGCAGAGGAGCGCAGGGCACAACTAGCCGAAGGTACACCAAGAAGAACCCCTTCTTCTGGGAGGAAGCAAAAGAAACTGTTCTGAGAAAACCATGTCCTACCCACGCAGGAAACCTGCCTTGTGTAGGGGAGGGGCAGGCTGTGTTTCAGCCTCCCTCAATGGAGGGAGCCACAGCTGATGACCAATGATGACTCCTCAAGCATCTCCTGCCCGCATGGCACTGTACTATACTAATCAGCTTTGCAATAAAGAAAGCTACTGCTGAGAAACCTGTGCAAACAGTAGTCACTGCATGCCATCTACTCAAGAACAACCAGAAATGGGCATCTTCTCCCAAGGCTTAGCGATCAGAGAGAATCCACTAGACCACCTCCAGGCCCCAACTTGAGGAAACAAACAAGGTAAAGCAGCACTTGGGGAGACTGGGGGATAGAATGGAGGCAGGGAAAGACCTCAAACGCAGTACCAAGGTTCAGTGTTCGTCAGACATAGTTGGCGTCTGGTTCTTATTAGAGCTAGCAACTCAAGGAATTGGGGTCCAGTCTGGTAGTCTGGCACATGGGGCTTTACAAAGTGACCAGAGAGCTCCTATCCAAAAACGAACCTCTGGAGTGCAAGACTGGCAGCAAACAAGGCTTCGGGCGCTCTCTTCTCCTGTGTTGTCTCTGGCTGGCCATTTTCAGAACATCCCCCAGGAGGTAGGTAATATTCATCCCCATTTGGCAGTTGGGGAGAAAGTGAGACAGAGAGGTCACAGAACTTGCCTAATGTCACTAAGAGAAAAAGCTGAGGTCAGCCCTTGGGAGTGCATGGACTCTTAATCCTGAGCCAAGCCATTTCCACAAAACACATGCTACCTCCTGGTCAGAGCTGGAATCTATAACCAGGGAGAAGCTTAAGCAGAGTTAGGTGACACTGCCCTGAGTTACCTTGAATAAACTAAACTCATCCACCCTCTGGTGGCTCATGGAAGAGCCTGGCTCTCAACATTCCAGAATCCCATAGGCCTGGCTGAAGCTATAAGTTGTGGGCATATAACAACCCAGGGCTTCCAAAATGGGAGGACAAGCAAAAATACCTGTATTAGAAAAAAAACCATTCCATGAGGAACTTTCCACAACAGAGAGGCCAGAGGACATTAGGTATTGGGATACAGGGATCAAGACGATTCTCTCTCAACTTTAAAGCCCTTTCTCACTAGTGTGAAGGATGGTGAGAGGAAGCCTAAATACCAGATGGGAAGCAGGGTCATAATGGGTAATGCCAGCGAGTCTTGGCAATTCCAGCCCTTGGCATTGGCACCAATCTGGGGGATGGTATCTGTCTTGGCTACTCAGCAGCAGAAAGAGCACAGACATAATGCCCAAAGATTCCCAGGGGATTTTGGAAATGGAGAGAAAAGTAAATGACACTCAGAGGGGAAACCCAGAAGAGTCCCTGGAAAATTAGTGGGCTTAGTAGGGATGGATAAAAGTTTTACAGATGGGACCAGTGAGGTCAGCGGAGCCTTCTCTGCCCAAATGGAACTCTGCCAAAGGATAGTACGGAGAAGGGGACGTGCAGGCACTTGGGCAATTAGCAGAGAAAAGAGAGGGAGTGCAGGTGTCTAAGGAAAGCAATGGTACACTAATTTTTCAAAGACTCTCCATCACTGATTTTGGAATTCAGATGACTTTGAACTAGTTATAAATGATCTTAGCAGGCTGGACTTTGTTGAGACACACTCATTCCCCTCAGTTCTATCTATTTCCCTACTAGCTCTTTCCTCCAATGTCCTCCAGCCACCAGCTCTCTGCCAGAGTCTGGATTCTTAGGAATCCCCTCATTCTTGATCCTAGAGGTGCTTTGATTTCTCTCCAGCCCTGAAAGTTGCTGTATGCCTTGTGAAAAAGGATGGGGGAGGAAGGAAGGCGATGAGGCCTAAATACAAGCCCGTAGAGGAGATTGTGTTCCTTGCCCACAAACCCAAAGATGACCATCTGTAACAAAATTACCCTTTAAAGTGCACATCTCTCAAATGAAGGGCTCTGGGATAGGAGCCCCTTATTCCAAAGAGGGGGATCTCCCCTTCCCCCACCCCCAAAAGAGAAAAGAAAAAACTCCAGACAGTTTAACTGCTGCTACTCTAAGCTGTGTGTGGATCATAGTTTTTGGCTCTTACTTCTTACTTCTATGGCCCTCCCTCTGCTCCCTGCTCCTGATGCTTAGACCTCTCTAACGCAGGGACTGGGGCAAGGGGAGAGGAGGATGGGGAGGTGCTTGGGATACTCCATATCCCTCTCAGGCCTAGGCCAACACCTCTGCTCTCCCCGACCCTCACTCCCCAACCTAAGCATTTTTCTGGAGCCATCCCAGAAGGATGCCAAGGGCTGTTAAACATTACAAACCCTATGGCACAAGGCTGATGTCTCTCTCCTCCCTCCCCAAATTCCCATGGCTAAAAAAGTGGATTAACTACTCAGTGTGTGCAAATTCTCCACCTGCTCACGGTGAGACTCAGCTCTGGACTAAAACTCCGGTCGTGGTGTGAGGGAAAGAGTTCATTTTCCTGCATTAGAACGCCCTTCAATAGAGAGTTTCACCTCCTGTGGAATGAAAGAGGGACGGAGCAGAGTGGCCCGTGCTTCTTCCCCCTGTACACTGTATCTTTGGAAGCCCATGGCTGGCCAGCAGGACTGAGCACCAGGCTCAGGCTGGGAGGGCTCCACTGTATGGGAGCTCTGGGCCAATGCCCCCTCTCCTGAAGGCTGGCTCTTCCTGTCACGATCAGATGGCTCTCTGGATCCCAAGACTGTCCTCTCAGGCCTCTCTTGGGAAGGACCCAACTGGTCTGGGGGAGGGAAGCCAGCCTGAGAAACTGAGTTACTGTTCAAGCTCTGTAAACTGATAGAGATGCAAACATCTCCCACCTGTAGCCGGTGGCAAGGCAGAGAGAAGAGCTGCGCTGTCCGACCAGGGCTACAGGAGGACCAGCCCTGGCCATACACAAAGAAAGGGTGTTCAGGGGGCACGTCGATGCTTACTTTGCTCTGTTGCTCCCCAACCACAAAATGCAGCATGACAAAGCCAGGCCACTGGCTCTCCTGAATGTCCACCACGGTGCTGGAGTCAATCTTCAGTCCCCCGCTTACCTCTGCGCTGCGCACAAAGTCTTGGGTCTGTAGATCCTCAACCCGCTTCAGCTCTCCTGTGGCCAGCTGAATGATGGCACCTTTCATGAAATGAGAGGGCAAGTGGGAAGAGGTGCTAGGTGGTGGGGTTGGCTCCTTGTCTGGGAAAGTGGCTCGAACCTGCATATCCAGACTTGATGTCACCAGGATTTCTGACCCCATGGAGAGCAGGCCTTGCTCAGTACCAATGGGCACTAAATTGCCATTGGCTATAACCATTGCTTTGGGTAAAGGTCTATGTTTTGCCACCTCTTGAGGAGATTGGGCGTAGAGGCCCTGGGCCTGGCTTTTCTCTGTCATTTCTACTGGGTTCCTAGCCAACCCTCTCATCTCACCCTGATGATCAGGGGCATGATGGGATAGATTAAGGGGGCTGGGCTCATCTTTCCTCTGAGTTGCCACCACTTGATAGTCCTGAGACACTAAAGTTCCAACCACTCTCTGGACCTCTAGGTCAGTATCTGGAGTCCCTCGGTGTGCCGGCACCGCCACCTCCATCCGTGGAGTCTGAGAACCTGAAAACAACTGTCCATCCACCACACATTCCACCACTGTTCCTAGGCCATCATCCTTGTTGCTGGAGGGGTCCATGGCTTCACTTTCTCGTCTTACCATGTTCTGTTCCATTTGTCTCTGCCCTCCATTGGGAGTAGTTATATCTGGAACAGGCTGGACCTCATGTAGTGCAGGTGCAGAATCTGGGCTTGCTCCCGTTGGAGGGATTTCATGTGTTGTATACCCAGTGGGAAGCCGAGACATCTGATAGTAAATGGGCACTCGGCCTGGAGTGAGGTCCACTGGCTGAGTGACCGAGTGATGCTGCAGCTGACCGGGTGGTGGAGTGGCAGCGGGGACTTTGTTGAAAGTGTGGGCTGGAGATGTGGTCTGGGGGGGAGGGGTAGCCCCTTCTGCCAGGAGTGAGGCATATGGCACAAAGTGAGGAACATGAGAGGTTGTGAGGTTGGCAGAAGGTGAGAGCAGAGGACTAGGGAGAAAATTGGGTGGCATGGCATAGGGCATAGTGTAAGGAGATCCAATAAACTGCAGAGAAGTGGGGGGAAGCTGAGCATAATGGATGGGGGGGTAGTGGATTCCTGGATGCTGAATCAGTGATGATGCTACATTAAAGGCAGAAGGCAGGGGGCTCATGTTCACCACAGGATGGAGGCCAGTTGGGGAAAATGTGGCTGGTGGCATGGCCACCTTGTACAGCATACCATATTGGTCCACCGTCAGACCAGTGATGGCCTCCACTCCATCACTACCAACATTTTGTCTTATTCCTGCCTGGGTCTGCCCAGTCACCACTATCCCCCGACACCAATCAGAGGCATCACTAGAGGGTGTGTGGTTGGTTGAGCAGCTGGTGGTCCTCCCCATATCCTCGCTGGTCACAGGGAGGTCTCGTTTCTTTGGTGGAAGGCATTCCTGACTCCTCTCATGAACAGGTTTCATATTGCTTTGTAGTATTCCCAGAGCCTGGAGGGGGTCGGCTTGCTTCTGGGGACATCAGAACAGACTTCTCTGTGATTTCCTTGTACCCCCTTCCACTGTTGACTGGGGCACCCACATCTGCTGGGGAACAAATCAAAGGCACAGAAAAATAACCTGGGGGTGGGCTCCACATGCAAACAATAGGGTGGTTCACCAAGCAGAAGAAGGTAGCAGGGCCTGTGCCCAGAGGAGTCTGAGAGAGGAGAGACGTAGGTGAAGGGAACAAAGAGCAACGTCTGAGCATGGCAAGGAAATACGACAAAAGGACAAATAAATACCAAGAGGGACACTACCCTCCCTGGCCTAGCCAGGACATATAGAAAAACCACAAAGCAAAAAGAGCTAAGAGGAAAACATAAATAATCTGTGGGCACCACTCCTCTGAGGAGACCAACAGCTTCATTACAGTCACATCTCTGATGATGACCTTGATTGTTCACAGCTCTCAAATTCCCCTTTGGTGGGGACTTAAACACAGAATCTTTCCTGCTGACTCCCTTTCCTTAAATCTCTCTCATTTCTGCTATCATAGACTAATGTGTCATCTCCCTCTCTTGATCCTATGATCTCATCTTCACTTCCTCTCCCTTCTCTTATTTGGTTTATGACTTCACTCATCCCCACCCCCGCCTGGCTAAACTCTCCTGTCTTGGATCACTCACCTCACCGTCACTCCCTAGGTCTTCTAGCCTACTTGTCTCATTGTCACCTTTTTTTCCCCTTATCCAGAAGTTCCCGAGTTAACTTTCAAATGCCATCAACTTGGTTCGAAAAAACTGTCATTCCCCATTATGACTCAGAGCAACTCAAGCCCCCATATTCAGTAATTGGTTCCATATATAACTTATATTTGCTTCTCTTCATCCTCAAAAGGTGGCCCAATCTGCCCTCAGAATCTCTAGTTCCCAATCAGGTAAGAGCAATTTTTTCCATCTGCTTGAATACCCCGCCCCCCTCCAATTCTGGGTCAGCAAAATACCGTTACCACTTGTTTTCTTGATT
Organism: Trichosurus vulpecula; assembly: GCF_011100635.1. Classification (NCBI taxonomy): domain Eukaryota; kingdom Metazoa; phylum Chordata; class Mammalia; order Diprotodontia; family Phalangeridae; genus Trichosurus; species Trichosurus vulpecula. The sequence goes on from NC_050575.1 coordinate 395,907,672, forward strand.
CCCTTCCCTCTCCTTTTTCTTCATGATGTTGTTAATGGTTCCTTTTCCTTGGAACTTTCAAATATGTTGTTGTAAGCTCACTTCCTAAAATACTAGTCCCCCTTTAGAATCACAGGCCTATTTTCTCATTTCATTGGATAGCGTAGCTATGTTAAAAAAAAAAAAAGCTTTCTCTTTTCCTCTTTTTTCCTTAATCACCTTTCACAAGCATTTTTGGCCACCATCAGTCAGAATCTTTTGGCCACGAAGCCTTTCTTATGAAGTTTGCTACCTATTCCTTCCAACTAATCTTCAGTCTTCAGGATATATTCTTGAAGAATGAAGAGAGCTATAATATTGGGCTCTCTCCAGGTTTGCTATTCTTACTCCCCAGATACTCTTCTGTAAGGAACCCAAAGAGAGGCCCATTTTTATTACCTGAGCTTCCAGCAATGCTTCTGGGCAATTGTAATATGAAGCAGTCTCCTCCCGACTGGCTTGGTAGCCTGGAAAAAGGAAACAGGATAGGAGAAAAGAATGAATAGGGCACTTTCATTTCTGACCCTTCCAAGAACCATAAGAGAACAGGTAATAGGAGAGACACAAAAAGTGAATTCTGCAGGTCTTTTAAGCAGAGCGGTACAGCGACCAGACAGTACAGGGGCACAATCAGTTAAAAAAAAAAGTCATTTTTAAATCTTATGTAACTTAAGGATCCTAATACAAATCAGGAGTCTAATTTCACTGTCTCTCCAATGGGATAGCCTTCCTGATTCTTTCTGCTCAGACCTTTTACTATCCTCTCACAGTTTCAATTTATACCCAGCATAAATATTCAGCTGGATCCAGGAATAAATAGAAAAGCGTCTCTAAGCCCATGACCAAGTAAAGAGACAAGATCAATTTCATGACTTCACCTTTGCCCTCAGATGTGGAGAGCTAAGGCATGGAGGTCATTTGAGTAAGAGAGGCACCAGGGAAAAGAACTATTAATATTTCTGGGGCAGAAAAGGAGGTCAAGAGGGAGTCAAGTCACTCAAGAGGAAGCTTTATTAAGATTTTCAACAAAAAAAAAATTGGACACCAACCAGTCAGCCAATATCATTTTCTAAATGCCAGCTTTGTACAAAACACAATTATCAGGTGCTAAAGAAACAAAACACGGTGCCAATTCTCAAGGAATTTACAATCTACTAACTGGAGAAAGCCTAGAAGCACACACCCATTAGACTATAAACACACCAATCTAAACAGGCCACAGATGCCAAGTACAGAAGGACAAGCCACTTGATATTAAAGCAGGCTGAGTACTATGAGAAGCTGCTGACTAATGACACTACTTTTCAGTACATTCAAGTCTATCAGTGGAAGACGTCAAGAAGATAAGTCATCTTGGGTCCAAACTGTCCTGGAAACTGAAAGCTTGTGGAGAAGCAGCCATAAATAGAGCATTAAGACAGAATTCTTAAGGGAAATGGACTAAAGGAAAAAGTAGGAATGCAAACTCCTGGTCACACAGATACAAATTTCACTGGAAACAGTCGCCGATGTCCTTTCTATTCTTTAGTCAGAGCGGCAGAAAAGCGGGCAGTTCTGGCTCATTCAACAATTCTGTGTCGTGTTATATGCACAGGGGCAATCCATGCCCCCAGTCGCCAAAGCATTCAAGAAAACCCTTTCTGTCCCTGAACGCCGAGCAAAGCGCCGAACACCGAAAGGATAGAGGATGCAACAGAGATGACGGGACCAACAGCTGCGGACCAAGTCAAGGTACCGGGGAACCACAACCTAGCTGACTCCCCCCCGCACGGATCGATCACTGATAGGAAGGATCGATCACCGATCGGAATCCCAAACGCCTTGCTCGGGACGTGGCTCTGGGAGGAGCTGCTCCAGATGGGACCGGAGGGGAAGGCGAAAGGGGAGCTCGGGGCTCCCCGCTAAGCCCCTAGGCAGGGGGAGCGCCGGCCCGGCCTCCTGGGCAGCGGCTCGGCCGGTCCTGCTGACCGGGGCCTCTGCCCGGGGCACCCTGAAGGGCTCCCCGCCAGGGCCGCGGGTTCACGGACGATGGGGGGGATGGGTTTAAATTTCCGGAGGAGAGAGTCACAAGAGGAACCTCGAAGGGAGGGCGCCCGCTTCCTCGTTTGGGGGTCACGGAGCGGGAGGAGGGTGGGGCTCACCAGGGGTGGGGGGACGAGGGTCAGCTAGCGGGGCGCCTCCCGCCGAGGGGGCAGCCAGAACCAGGACCCCCAGTCCCCCGGCCCCGGCCTGGGCCGGAGCGGAGCCCGAGGGGCTGCGGCCACTCGCGGCGAGACTCACCGGCCCATCTCACGGCGCTTTCTCGGCTCCTCCCACTGGTGTCAGGGCCGTGGCCTGAGGAGCCGCCGCCGCCGCCGCCGCCGCCGCTGCCGCCATCCCCGGCTCCGGAGCCGCCCCACACCCAGCGCCCAGCGCCCCCAGCCTGGCGCCTGGAGATGGCGTCACCGCATCCTGCCCCCGGCGCTCGAAGATGGCGTCACAGCGGCAGGAGGCGGGGTGGGGCCGCGGGGATGAGCGTTGGGCCTGAAGCACCACCAGCTGGCCGAACCCCGGCGGCGGCCGCGGCAGCGGCGGCGCCCGAGCGAAGCTCGCGTCACGTGGCCCCGTGCCCCGCCCCCTTCCCCCCAGGTGACCCTGACCTCGCTCTGACCCCACCCCTTTACCGTGGAAGGGCTGTGAGTGCACGTGGACCCCAGCCTGGGCCATCCAGAAGCCTTTGTTTGGACCTCCCTGGGTCCCAGACCGGTGTGCAAGTCCAGGAGGAAGCTCCTGTTGGCTAAAAGGACGCCTCCTGCTCTGGGAGCAATCATCAAATCGATAACGGCGTTCCTTCTGGATGGGCGGAGTCTCCATCCCTGGGAAAACACCTGTCTGCCACTCCCTTGTCTGGGTGGATTTCCTCTGGGGCAGGGACTTTGTTACTTTCCTACTGGGTGGCTTAAGACAATTTAAGACGCAGTAAACATCTGATAAATGTTTTCCATCCGTCCATTCATCATTCATCCATCCATCCATCCATCCATCTTTATCAGACTGTCCAAAAGAGGCAATTCAGTATAGTGGATACTGTACTTCGGGACTTGCAGTTAAGGACATGCGTTCAAATTCCACCTCAGACATTCGGCTCCCAGCAACTCCCCAAGACGATATATGTTTATAGCACACCTCTCTAGTCCTTCCCCAACTTGGGCTTGAATTTACCAAGCTGCTTTCCCCAGGCAACAGCTGACTACTTCTTTCCTCAGAGTTCTAGGAGCAAACCTGAAAGGCTGGATTTCTAGAACGCTTATTAATGAGCCCCCACCAGTGTGTTCCCTATTTACCATCAAAGAGTTGACACCATTAGCTTTTAAAAAAAAAGTATAGGTAAAATAAGAACAGTTGGTTAGCCTCTCCAAAGCCTGAGGGTTACAATTTCCTACCAATATATGTAAAGCTCATACGGAAAGTGGGCTCAAACTTAAAATACAATGTTACTAAACAAATATATATAATCAATGTAGCAAAGGGATGCATGTCACTCCTGGTACTAAAAGTCCTTTTCTCCTTTCATGGAGCCCTCTTAAAGTTCCCCTAAGGTCTTTCTACTGGGCCCCAAAGTTCAGGGCCTTTCTAGAGCCCAAGTCAACATTTCTATCTGCCATAACAAGTCATGCTTCCTGATGATGATGCCATCCACAGGTGGCTATGTGTGTAGCCATGTGCATTGCTGCGGGCCACTACTCTAGTGGCCACTGCTACTACTGCCATTCTACTACAACTACTAAGGGGCCTTCTAATTGGTCCTCTAGATCTCCTGATCTTACAAGATCTTTCTTACAAGACCTTACATTTTCATTTCAGAATATTCATTTGCCCAACATCAAGAAAGAATAAAGGCCAAGAAACAGAGGAAACCATGTGCTCACAGTCATCATGTACAGGTAGGAGACAAGCCTTCTGCTCTTTCTCCACCTGGTTCTTGTGAGCAACTTGAAGCAACACAGAAAAAAGAGAGATGAATGGATACCCACTCAGTATCAGGTCAGCTTCTCTTGAGTCATCTATTTGTCTTGTCAGCTAGACAGCCAACCAGATGACTTTTCACAATCTCCCAACATAAGCTCTTCAGTCATACGTGTTCAGAAACTAAGTTCTCCTGGTTTCTTGGATTGAGACCCCCATAGTCATTTGGATTGAAACCAGATGGGAAATATCTGCATATGCTCTAAGAACTGGCCCTTATACGCCAGTTCACCCATGTTACAAATCAAAGAGCGTTTGCAATTTGTGCACCAAATGAAATTGCTGGTTCTTGTTGTACATTCAAGGTACACAATATCCCACAGAACCTCAGAATTGAAAGGGACATCAGAGGCTCAGTGTCCAACCCCTACTGGAAAAGGAGTCCTTTCTCCAGTAAGGAATTCATCAGTGCAGACCATTCCACTTTTTGAAAACTGCCATTGTACAGAAGATTTTTCTTCAAAAACTCAACAAACATTTTTATTTAGTGCCTATTATGTGCAAAGCACCATGTTCAGTGATACAAAGACAAAAGCCAAACAGTCCTTGGACTCAAATTGCTTATCTACTCGGGGAATATGATATGTACAAAGTCATTTCAAATGTGAAAAATGGTAGTAACTGGTAAGGAGGGGGGTAATTAGGATTTTTGAGATAGCCAGATCTGTGCTTTATGAATATGAATTTGGCAGCTGTTTGGAGGATGGGTTGGAGAGGAGAGAAACTAAGTTGGGAAACCAATTAGAAAGTTATTACAATGGTCAAACAGCTGTGAATGGATAAAAAGAGGTAGATAAAACATATTATAAATGATGATCTACAAAACTTAGCAATTGATTGGATATGGGGGATAAAGGAGAAGGAAGAAACAAAATGACTCTAAGATTGAAAATCTGGATGACTAGAAGGATGGGCATAGACAGTTTTTTTCTACTGTCTTTGTAACCCTAGCACCTAACAAGTACCTTGCACATAGCAAATGCTTAATATGTGCTTGCTGAATCGCATTGCATTGAACTGAATTTCTGGTTGTATCATCAACATAAATAGGAGAATGTGGAGGAGGAAGGTATGTGGGGAGAGATGTAATGAATTCTATTTTGGGCTTGTGTTTGAGATTGTGAAACAAAGATTTGATTTGTTTTCTTTGGTCCCGGAGGACAAAAGCAGGAACAAAGAGTAGAATTAGCAAAGACATAAATTGAGGCATAATGTCAGAAAAACTTTAAAAATTTTTTTTAATTAATTTATTTTTAGTTTTCAACATTCACTTCCATAAGATTTTGAGTTTCAAATTTTCTCCCCCTCCCTTCACTTCCCCCTCCCCAAGAATGCAATCTGATATAGGTTCTACTTATGCATTCATATTAAACATATTTTCACATTAGTCATGATGTAAAGAATTAGAACTAATGGGAGGAATTACAAGAAAGAAGAAACTAAACAAAACAACAAAAGAAAAAGAGAGCAAATAGTACGCTTCGATCTACTTTCAGACTCCAAAGTTCTTTCTTTGGATGTGGATAGCATTTTCCATCATGAATCTTTTGTAGTTGTCTTAGGTCCTTGCATTGCTGAGAAGAGCCAAGTGTATTGAAGTTAGTCATCACACACTGTGGCTGTTATTGTGTACAATGTTCTCCTGGTTCTAGAAGCTCATTTCACTCAGCATCAGTTCATGTAAGCCTTTTCAGGTTTTTCTGAAGTCCACCTGTTCATTATTTCTTATAGAAAAATAGTATTTCATTACATTCATATACCATAACTTGTTTAGCCATTCCCCAATTGATGGACATCTCCTCAATTTCCAATTCTTTGCCACCACAGAAAGAGCTGCTGTGAATATTTTTGTACATGTGGGTCCTTTTCCCATTTTTATGATCTCTTTGGGATACAGACCTAGAAGTGGTATTGATGGGTCAAAGGGTATGCATATTTTTATAGCCTTTGGGCATAGTTCCAAATTGTTCTCCAGAATGGTTGGATCAGTTCACAACTCCACCAACAATACATTAGTGTTCCAATTTTCTCACATCTTCTCCAGCATTTATCATTTTCCTGGTTTGTCATGTTAGCCAATCTGATAGGTATGATACCTCAGAGTTGTTTTGATTTGCATTTCTCTAATCAATAGTGACTTATAGCATTTTTTTTCATATGACTATAGATAGCTTTAATTTCTTCATCTGAAAACTGCCTGTTCATATCCCTTGACCATTTATCAATTGGGGAATGACTTGTATTCTTATAAATTTGACTCAGTTCTCTATATATTTTAGAAATGAGGTCTTTATCAGAGACACTGGTTGTAAAAATTCTTTCCCAGTTTTCTGCTCCCCTCCTAATCTTGGTTGCATTGGCTTTGTGCAAAAACTTTTCAATTGAATGTAGTCAAAATCATCCATTTTGCATTTCATAATGTTCTCTGTCTCTTATTTGGTCATAAATTCTTCCATTCTCCATAAATCTGACAGGTAAACTATTCCTTGCTCTCCTAGTTTGCTTATAGTATCAGCCTTTATATCTAAATTGTGGACCCATTTGGATTTTATTTTGGTATATGGTGTGAAGTGTTGGTTTATGCCTACTTTCTGCCATACTATTTTCCAGTTTACCCAGCAATTTTTGTCAAATAGTGAGTTCTTATCCCAGAAACTGAAATCTTTTGTTTTATGAAACAGTAGATTACTATAGTCATTGTCTACTGTGTCATGTGTACCTAACCTGTTCCACTGATCCACTACTCTATTTCTCAGCCAGTACCAAGTAGTTCTGATGATTGCTGCTTTATAATACAACTTAAGATCCGCGATGGCTAGACCACCTTCCCTTGCATTTCTTTTCATTAATTCCCTTGATGTTCTGCATCTTTTGTTCTTTTAGGTGAATTTTGTTATTGTTTTTCTAGCTCTATAAAATAATTTTTGGTCGCTTGATTGGTATGGCACTAATAAGTAAAATTAATTTAGGTAGAATTGTCATTTTTATTATATTAACTTGGCCTAACCATGAGCAACTGATGTTTTTCCAATTGTTTAGATCTGATTTTATTTGCGTGAAAAGTGTTTTGTAATTGTGTTCATATAGTTCCTAGGTTTGTTTTGGCAAGTAGACTCCCAAATATTTTATAATATCTACAGTAATTTTAAATGGAATTTCTCTATCTCTTGCTGTTGGGATTTGTTAGTAATATATAGAAATGCCAATGATTTATGTGGGTTTGGAAAAAACTTCTTAACAATCAAGGGTTCCCAAAAGCAATGGCTACCTACCTGAAATGGTAGGGGGTTCCCCCTTTTTGGAGATCTTCACTCTGAGGCTGGATAATCACTTGTGGAGTATGTTTTAGTAAGGATTCCTTTCTGGTATAGGTTGAACTAGAATTCAAGAGTTCTTAAAACTTTTTTGAGTCATGGACCTCTTTGCCTGTCTTATGGACCACTTCTCAGAATAATATTTTAAAATGCTGCTCAAGGCCAAACCAAACAGAAAACTGACATTTCTTTATCTTGCCAGTGATGTTATCCAGAATAGCAAAAGAAAAGGGCCAGAATTCACCAAAGATTTTGCCCCAGTCATAGTTGAAGCCTTTAAGCATGTTTCCAGCGAGACTGGTGAAAATTGTAAAAAATATCTTGAAAGAGTGCTGTCTGTTTGGGAAGAAAGGTCTCTTTATGAAAATGACGTGTCAGAACAACTTAGGCAAGCTCTCTGTGGTGATGAGAAGTCTAGATAGTGTTCGTATGAACAGATAAAGGTGGATGAGAATGAAAATTCTTCAGCACTGCGATCACCAAGTGAACCTCCACAGACTATAGATCTCGTTAGAGCCTTACGAGGACTTGAAAATGCAGCCTCTGGTGATGCAGTGGTTCATCAGAGAATAGCTTCTTTGCCTGTTCAAGTCCAAGATGTATCTCTACTAGACAAAATAACAGATAAAGAATCAGGAGAACAGCTTTCCAAGATGGTAGATTATGCATACATGCTGTTGGCAGATTACAATGTTCGATTGGCAGCAGAAATAGATGATAGGAAGCAACTAACTCAAATTTTATCAGATTTTTTTTTTGTGGTCAAAAAGAAGCCCTTGCAGAGAAAGAACATAAGCTGGAAGTGCGTAACTTTTTAATTATTTAGAACTTTTAAATTAATATATTTACTTCTTTGATTTTTCCCTGTTTAAGCTTTTAAGGCCTTAACTGTAGATCCTGTGAATTTTTTTATTTTTATTTGTATATAAATATTACAGGCCATCCCCTAAATTTGTCTCTTCCTCCACTAGTTGGGTTCTTCCTACTTGGACCATGCCAGTTAGCCAAAGGAATAACCAAAAACTTGGACCAGCAGCATTCTATTCACTTTTATAGGTAGCTATATGGAAGACCATGCATTAATAAAACAACTTGTCAGCATTATCAGTTTAAAATAAGAGCATCTTCTTTTCTTTCCTAGAACAAAAAGTAATGGAAAGACAGGACTGAAGGGAATGTTTATTTTAATAGTAGTAATTTTAAAATTACCGCTTTTATCAACTGGTGATCTTTTATGTAGTTGATTTAGAAATAAAAATAAATTATTAGCCATAAAAAAAAAGAAATGCAATGATCAAGATTTTTTAAAACTAAGTTTACAGGTCTCAAGTTAGAACCCCTGAGTAAATGGTCACTGAGGTTCCTTCCTACTTCCAAATTCTGTGATTCTGAGATGTCTGTGGGATATCCAGGCAGAAGACGCCCAGCAAATAGCTGGTGATTCAGGAATGGAGTTCAGAATAGAGGGACTTTAGATACACCATCACTATCATCAGCTTTGTTGTACCTGCTCTTCAAGGTTGGCAAAGCATATTATATATACTATTTCATTTACATGATTTTAAAGCCCTCATAAAATGCTGAATGAAAGAATGTGAGAATGAAGAGAGGAAAAGATGGTTCCTTGTGGGCCCCTCCCCCCATTTTGTGAAGTCTGACCAGTCTGACCTTATTCTCCTCCCAGCCCTGTTCCTGCCTTCTGAATTTCAAAATCGTTACTCCATATTGGGTACCTTCTTTCTCCGTTTCCCCCAGAGCTCAGCACAGTGCCTGGTACATAGTAGGCACTTTAAAAATTCTTGTTTCCTTTTAGTCAGATAATCAATAAACATTTATTAAGTGCCTACTATGTGCCAGGTACTGTGATAAGCTCTGGGGTTACAAAAAAAGGCAAAAGATAGTCCCTGCCTTCAAGGAGCTTATAGTCTAATGGGGGAGACAACATGCAAACACACACACACACACAGACACACACACGTATGGTAGCTACATAAGGATAAAAGGAAATAATTAAAAGAGGGAAAGCACTAGAATTAAGAGGGATTGGGAAAGCCTTCCTTTCTTTCCTCCTCCCTCCTTCCTTCCCTCCTCTCCCTCCCTCTCCTGCCCACCTTCCTTCCTCCCTTCTTCTCCTTCTACTTCTTTCTTCTTTCCTCCCTTTTCCCCTTCCTCCCTCCCTTCTTCCATCCTCCCTTTCCCCTCCTCCCTTTTTGTCTCCCTCCCTTCCTTCTTCCCTTCTTTCCTCCCTTCTTTTCCTCCCTCTTTTCTCCCTTTCTCCCTTTCTTTCTTTCTTCCTTCCTTCCTTCCTTCTGTGTGGGATGAAAGACCCTCACCAATTAAAAGTTAATAAGGAGCCATCTCAGGGTGGGAACAGAAATAAATTTTATTTAATTCTCAAGAATTGGGCATCCCCCTCTAGAACAAATCCAGCAAGGGAGGCACTTTACAAGGGGCAAGGCACCCATAATTATACCTAACACAAGAGAATTCCCGCCCACCTCTGACCCTTCTCACCATTGGCTGGGAGGTGGCCTTACAAGCTAGACAAAGAACCGGGAAATTGGGGCACAGAAACTCCAATTCCTATTCCCTTAGTTAATGATTACAACTGAAGTGACATCTATAAATCTAAAGAAGGAGAATAGAATAAGGGAAGGGGGAAACCCTCTCCATTCTTTACAGTAGAAAAAAACAGGTCATTATGACCCTGTTCTTACTGAACAAAATTTTTAAACCAGAACCATAAGAAAGAACAAAAAGTTTCAGAATAAACTCTCCCAGAGACTGAGCCATCAGACTCTCACGGCCTCAGAATTTTCCACTTCCCTATTTCTTGATTTTTAAACATTTCTTAGTATAGATATAGATATAAATAGATATGAATATTATACACATCCTCCCCGTGAAGTCTTCACATTTTATTTATTTACCTCACACCTTTCCTTCCTTCCTCTCTCCATCCCTCCCTTCCTTCCTTCCTTCCTCTCTCTCTCCCTCCCTTCCTTCCTTCTTCTCTTCCCTCTCTCCCTTCCTTCCTTCTTCTCTTCCCTCTCTCCCTTCTCCCTCCCTCCCTCCATGCCTCCTTTCCTTCCCTCTCTCTCCTTTCCTCCCTTCCTCCCTCTCTTCCTCTTACCTTTCCTCTCTCCCTACTCCTCCCCTTCCTCCCTCTCTCCCCTCCTCCTTTCCTCCCTTCCTTTATACTAGGTATCTCTGCTTCCTTCTATCTCAATGTCTTAGTTGTCATATATAATGGTCTTTTCTTAAACCTCATCCTTTATGACTTCACAGCATTTGACGCTGTCGATGGACCCCTTCTTTCTAGATATTCTCTCTTCTCTAGATTTTTGTGATGCTGCTCTTGGCTTGTTCTCCTATCTGTTTGACCACTCTACTTAGTCTCCTTTGCTGGTACATCATCCATATCATGCTCACTAACAATGTGTCCTTCAAGGCTCTGTCCTCATCCCTCTTCTCTCCTCCCTCTATATAATTTCACTTGGTGATCTCATTAGCTCCCACAGGTTCAATTATCTTATCACTACAGAGGATTCCCAGACCTGCAGTCCCTCCCCTGATCTATATAGTCCCATATCATCAACTATCTTTTGGACATTTTGAACTGGATATGTTGTAGAATCTCAAATTCAACATGTTCAAAAAGGGATCTCATTTTCTTTTCCCCCAAAACCTTCCTTTCTTCCAAAATTCCCCATTACCGTCTACAGTATTGTCATCGTTCTAGGTCCCTAGGCTCATAACCTCAACGTTATCCTTCACTCTTCCCTCTCACCCTGCAAACACCCCACCTATTGCCAAATCATCTCATTTCAACCTTCATGACGTTTCTGGAATGTTACCCTTTCTCCACTCACAAAGCCACCACCTTAGCTCATGTCCTAATTATCTCTCACCCCAACTATTGCAATAGCTTTCAAACTGGTCTGCTTACCTAATGTCTCTTCTTATTCCTGTAGATCTTAACTCAGATGCCAAGGTGATGTTTTTCCTCAAGTATAGATTCACTCATGTCCTCCCTTCTGCCTGCTTTTCAGTAAACTTTAGTGGTTCCTTATTACTTCCAGGACAAAATATTAAATGCTCTGGTTTTTTAAACCCCTTACTACTTCTTCAGTTTTCTCATACTTTATCCCCCGCCCACACACACACACACACACACACACTGTAATACAGGTACATTGGTCTACTCACTTATTCTCATGTATTACTCTGTGTCTTTCCACATACTTAGAATGCTTTCCCTCCCCACCTCTTCCTCTTATCCATTTGGGTTTCCTTCAAGACTCCACTCACATCCCACCTTCTGTAGGAAACCTTTCCCTGTCCCTCAGATGCTACAACTTCCCCTTTGAAATGATCTCTTATTCACTCTCTAGATGTCTTGTATTTTCTAGTTGTGTCTCCGCATAAAATATTAATTCCTTCAGGCTATGGATTGTTTTGATTTTCTTTCTATTGGCAGTGCTTAGCATAGCTCCTGGCACATAGTAAGGGCTAATAAATGCTTTTTGATTGTTTTATTAGCTGATTTCATCTTCTACCATTTCTTCTTGTTTTGAGGTCTGGGGCTGAGCAGAAGAAGCCTACTTCCTCTTTTACATGATAGCCCTTCAAACAGCCCTTCAAATACTAGATGGGTTGTCAATATCCTCTAGAAAATATGGCACAACTGAACACAAAAAGGTAGCTAGGTGGCGTCTGGTGCATGCTGGATCTGAAGTTAAATCCTACCTTTTAAAAAATGCTTCCTTGAAAGAAATTGTAAAAAACGTGATTAGAGGCAGAACAAGGGGAAGAGAATATGGACAGAGGGGTGGAAAGAGATTGTTTCAATTTCATGTCATTAGTGTTAAGCACTTAAAGGACAAATTCACTTTCACTTTCACCACCTCCTTTGCAAAGAAGAGTTGGGAGGAGGGGGGGGGGCGGAGAATTTTACCAGAAGATAGGATGGAAGAAAATAGATAATTAACCATTATAACCATGAATGTGAATGAGATGAGTTCGCCTATAAAATGAAAGAAGTTATGTTACAAAAAAAATTGAAACATAAAAATTCATGCAGTTAAAATAACGAGATGGACCAAAATCTATTTGCTTTAGGTGAACATAAAAAAAAAAGATCAGATGTAGAAATCATGATTTCGGATAAGGCAACAGTAAAAATAGACACAATGAAAACATAGACAAACTACATTATACTTAAATGATAAATCAATGTTAGTATGCTAGATATATGCACCACACATATCTACATACTTAAGGGGAATGTTCACATAATTTCCATTAGAAATACATAATTAAATTACAATAGTGAAAAACCTCAATATATTCCTTTTGTGCCAAGACAAATGTAACAAAAGGATAGACAAAAAAGAAGTTAAGGACCAGAATGTAATTTTAGAAAATTTAGATATGAAATATCTCTGGTGATTACTGAATGATAACAGAAAGGACTATACATATTTCCCAGTTGTGGATGGTACTTAAACAAAAACTGACCATGTATTAGGGCAATAAAAAAAGTACAAGAAAACAGAAATGAAAGCACATCCTTTACTGACCACAATGCTATAAAATTATAGTTATTAAATCACCTGTGAATAAAGGAAGAAAAATTAAAGATGAAGTAATTTAATCCTAAAAACTGATATGTCAAAGAACAAATCATAGAAACAATAGAAAATTTCATTTTAAAAAATGACAACAATAAGATAACATACCAAAACTTTTGGCATATACCCAAAATCATCCTTAGAGAAAATTTATTTCTCCAAATGCTTTCATCAATAAACAATAGAACAGAACAATGACTTGGACATACAATTAAAAAAAAACTAGAAAGCAATGAATCAAAAAAACCCAACTGAACACAAAATTAGAAATTCTGAAAATCTAAGAAAAATTGAAATCACAATAACCCTCATTGAATAGCTGAATAAAATAGGAGCTAATTTTTTAAAACAAATAAACAATTAGCTACTCCAATTTTTAAAGAAAGGAAAACCAAATTGTTGGTATAAAAAAAATTTTTTTTTTACATCTTCCCAATCTTTTTTTTTTAATTTAAATTTATTTATTTAACATATTTGGTTTTCAGCATTGATTTTCACAACAGTTTGAATTACAAATTTTCTCCCCATTTCTACCCTCCCCCCCACTCCAAGATGGCTTATATTCTGGTTGCCTTGTTCCCCAGTCAGCCCTCCCTCTATCACCCCCCCCTCCCCTCTCATCCCCTTTTCCCTTCCTTTCTTGTAGGGCAAGATAAATTTCTACGCCCCGTTGCCTGTGTATCTTATTTTTTAGTTGCATGCAAAAACTTTTTTTGTTTTTGAACATCTGATTTTAAAACTTTGAGTTCCAAATTCTCTCCCCTCTTCCCTTCCCACCCACCCTCCCTAAGAAGTCGAGCAATTCAACCTAGGCCACACATGTATCTTTACGTATAACCCTTCCACAATACTCATGTTGTGAAAGGCTAACTACATTTTGCTCCTTCCCAACCCATCCCGCTTTATTGAATTTTCTCCCTTGACCCTGTCCCCTTTCCAAAGTGTTTGTTTTGATTACCTCCACCCCCATCTGCCCTCCCCTCCATCATCCCCCCCCTTTTATTTTTTTTTATCTTCCTCCCTCTTCTTTCCTGTGGGGTAAGATACCCAACAGAGTATGTATGGTATTCCCTTCTCAGGCCAAATCTGATGAGAGCAAGGTTCACTCATTCCCCCCTCACCTGCCCTCTCCCCTCCTCCCACAGAACTGCTTCCTCTTGCCACCTCTGTGCGAGATAATCCACCCCATTCTATCTCTCCCTATCTCCCTCTCTCAGTATGTTGCTCTCTCATCCCTTAATTTCATTTTATTTCTTTTAGATATCTTCTCTTCATCTTCATCATCCCGTGTCTGCTCTCTCTCTTTTACATATATATATATATATACACATATATACATATATACATACACATATACATATATATACATATATACACATATAAACACATATACATATACACATACATACACATACATACACATACACATAGATATATACATACATACACATTCACTTATATATATACATAAACATATATATATATATGTACACACATATTCCCTTCAGGTAACCTAATACTGAGGTCTCATGAATCATACACATCATCTTTCCATGTAGGAATGTAAACAAAACAGTTCAACTTTAGTAAGTCCCTTGCAATTTCCGTTTCTTGATTACCTTTTCATGCTTCTCTTGATTCTTGTGTTTGAAAGTCAAATTTTCTATTCAGTTCTGGTCTTTTCCCTGAGAAAGCTTGAAAGTCCTCTATTTTATTGAAAATCCATATTTTGCCTTGGAACATGATACTCAGTTTTGCTGGGTAGGTGATTCTAGGTTTTAATCCTAGCTCCATTGACCTCTGGAATATCGCATTCCAAGCCCTTCGATCTCTTAATGTAGAAGCTGCCAGATCTTGGGTTATTCTGATTGGGTTTCCACAATACTCAAATTGTTTCTTTCTGGCTGCTTGCAATATTTTCTCCTTGATCTGGGAGCTCTGGAATTTGGTGACAATATTCCTAGGAGATTTCTTTTTGGGATCTATTTGAGGAGGCGATCGATGGATTCTTTCAATTTCTATTTTGCCCTGTGGCTCTAGAATATCAGGGCAGTTCTCCTTGATAATTTCTTGAAAGATGGTATCTAGGCTCTTTTTTGATCATGGCTTTCAGGTAGTCCAATAATTTTTAAATTATCTCTCCTGGATCTATTTTCCAGGTCAGTGGTTTTTCCAAGGAGATATTTCACATTGTCTTCCATTTTTTCATTCCCTTAGTTCTGTTTTATAATATCCTGATTTCTCATAAAGTCACTAGCTTCCACTTGCTCCAATCTAATTTTTAAAGTAGTATTTTCTTCAGTGGTCTTTTGGACCTCCTTTTCCATTTGGCTAATTCTGCCTTTCAAGGCATTCTTCTCCTCATTGGCTTTTTGGAGCTCTTTTGCCATTTGAGTTAGTCTGTTTTTTAAGGTGTTGTTTTCTTCAGTGTATTTTTCAGTATTTTTTTGGGTCTCCTTTAGCAAGTCATTGACTTGTTTTTCATGGTTTTCTCGCATCCTTCTCATTTCTCTTCCCAATTTTTCCTCTACTTCTCTAACTTGCTTTTCCAACTTCTTTTTGAGTTCTTCTATGGCCTGGGGCCAGTTCATGTTTTTCTTGGAGGCTTTTGTTGTAGGCTCTATGACTTTGTTGTCTTCTTTAGGCTGTATGTTTTGGTCTTCTTTGTCACCAAAGAAAGAATCCAAAGTCTGAGACTGAATCTGGGCGCGTTTTCGCTGCCTGGCCATATTCCCAACCAACTAACTTGACCCTTGAGTTTTTCAGTGGGGTATGACTGCTTGTAGACTAACGAGTTCTATGTTCCACGTTTGGGGGGGAGGTGTCAGCTCTGTCAGAGCCGCACTACTTCTTCCCCAAGAACCCCCAGCCCGGGCTGGGCTTAGATCTTCAGCAGGCTGTTGCACTCCTGCTCTGATCCGCCATTTAATTCCTCCCACCAGGTGGGCCTGGGGCCAGAAGCAGCAGCAACTGTAGCTGCCCCACCTCTGCTGCCCCCGGGGCTGGAAGCCGAACCGCGAACTCCTTCCACTCCTGCAGCTTTTCCCACTAACCTTCTCCACAGTCTTTGGTGTTTGTGGGTCGAGGGGTCTGGTAACTGCCGCAGCTCACATATTTAGGGCGCAAGGGGCCCCATCTGCCCGACTCCAAGTTTGGTTGTTCCACGCCGTTCAGGCTGGGCTCTGCTCCACTCCGTTCCCAGCTCCCAGCTCCCAGCTCCGTGTGGAACAGACCTCACCCAGAGACCATCCAGGCTGTCCTGGGCTGGAGCCCTGCTTCCCTCTGCTGTTCTGTGGGTTCTGCCGATCTAGAATTGGTTCAGAGCCATTTTTTATAGGTTTTTGGAGGGACTCGGTACGGAGCTCACTCTAGTCCCTGCTTACCAGCCACCATCTTGTGAACCTCAGTATAAAAATTTTTAAAGAGAAATCATAAAACTTAAGATGAAATAAATGAAACTCTCAGAAATTATTTTGCTCAATTATATGCCAACAAAACTTATAACTTAGATAAAATGAATAACATTTACAAAAAGTAAAATATCCAAATTAGCAGAATAAGAAATAGATTCTTTAAATAACCTAATATCAGGAAAAGAAATTGAATAAACCATAAATGAATTCCCAATGGGGAAAAAAAGGACTAAATAGATTTACAAGTGAATTCTATCAAACATTCAAAGAAGAATTAATTCCAATATTATATAAGCTGTTTTAGAAATCAAAAAGGAAGGGATCCTACCAAACTCCCTCTATGATTCAAATATGGTTTTAATACCTGATTCACATCTCTCCATAGCTGCATGGAGAGACAAAGAAGAGGGGAAAAATGATAGACCAATATCCTTAACGAATATTTATGAAAAGTATTAAATAAAATATTAGCAAAGAGGTTTCAGCAACATATTAAGATGACTGTATGTTATTTATCTAAGGAATGCAGAGTTGGTTCAATATAAAAAACCATGAACATAATAGACCACCAAAATAATAACTACATGATTATATTAAAAGATGCTGAAAAAACTTTTGAAAAAGTTCAATAGCCATTTCCATTAAGACATCAAAAATGATAGGAATAAATGAGTGTCTTCTCAATATGGTAAGAATATGTGTCTAAAAGGAAGAGACAATATTATCTGTAGTGGAGAAAGAATACAGGCCTTTTCAACCAGGAGTCAAGTATGGATGTCTATTATCATCACTATTATTTGATTTAGTTCTAGAAATGCTAACTATTAATCAGGAAAGGATAGAAAGAGAAATTCCATTCAAATAATGACTGAATGTATAAAATATTTATAAGTCAACCTACCAAGACACACACAGGGACCATATGAATATAACATAAAAAACACTATAGAAATAAGAACAAACCTAAGTAATTGTAGAAATAGTTAGGCCAAACCAATATGATAAAATATTCCTAAACTAATTTACTAATATAGAGCCAATCATACTAGTGAATTATTTTATAGAATTGTAAAATAGTAATGGAAATTTATCTGAAAGAAAAAAGGTAAAAAAGTTCAAGGAAAATAAATAGGGTCAGAAGGAAGGAAGCCTAGCAGTGCCAAACATCAAACTATACTACAAAACAGTAATCATCAAACCTATTTGATATTGGTTAGAGAGTCAACCAGTGGAATCAGATGCACAATCTCTAGGAAAAAATAAATACAGTTGCATAATTCTGGATAAATCCCTAAAACTCGACTAATGAGCTAAAGATTTACTTATTGGCAAAAACTTCTTGGAAAACTAGAAAGCAGTCTGGCAGAAATTAAATATAGACCAACATCTCACACCATATATCAAGATAAGCTCCAAATGAATAGGTGTAAAAGATCATGTCAAAACAACTTAGAGGAGCATGAGAGGGAATACCTTTCATGAAAAAGGGATAGAAGATTAAAGAAGATAAAATGCACAACCCTAATTACATAAAATTAAAAGGTTTTTGCACAAATAGTTAAACAGGATGGAAAATAGTTAAAGCAGGATGGAAAACACTTAACTGGGAAAAAATCATTTAGAAAATTTCTCTGATAAAGGTCTCATCTCTAAAACATATAAGAATATATAAGATATATATCATATATATTATATATATAATATATATAAGAATATATAATTATAAGAGCCATTCCCTAATGGATAAATTGTCAAAAGATGGTCAAAGTAAGGAACCTAAACTATCAACAACCATATGAAAAAATGCTTCCAATCGCTAATAATTAGAGAACTGCACATTAAAGCAACTCTGAAGTTCCACCTCATACCCATAGGATTGGCATAGGCAACAAAAAATAGGAAAATGACCACTGAGGGAGCAGCTTTGAGAAAACAGGTATATTAATCCGCTGTTGATGGAGGGGAGATTGGTGCTCAATCACTCTCAAAAGCAATTAACAAATCCAGTGATACCACTACTAGGTCTGTACCCCAAAAAGACTTTAAAAGAGGAAAAGGACTTGTATGTACTAAAATATTTATCACAGCTCTGCTTACTATGGCAAAGAATTGTAAACCGAAGGAGTGCCCATCGATCGAGAAATTGCTAGACAAATTGTGGTGGATGGATGTGATGGAATACTATTGTGATGTTAAAAAAATGATAAAGAGGATGGTTTCAGAGAAACTTGGGAAGACTTGTATGAGCTGATGCAGAGTGAAGGGAGCAGAACCAGGAGAACAATTTATATAATAACAGTGTTATAAAAACAAACAAATTTAAAGATTTATGAACTCTGACTCACACAATGACCAACCATAATTCCAACATGATGAAATATTCTTCCCATAGTTAGAGAGCTGAAGGATTCAAAGCAGATTGAGAGATATTTTTTTTGGACATGGCCAATGTGGGAATTTGTTTTGCTTGTCTATATGTGTTTGTTTCTAACAGGGATTTTGTTTTTCTTGCTTTCCCAATGGGGCTAGAGGAAAGGTGAGGGAGAGTTAGCAGGCTGATTATTGTTTGAAAAGAAAATGAAATTTAATTTTAAAAAGGAAGTTATGTATTAAACTTGAGCTGAACTTATACTTGGGATGAAAAGCAAACTGCATATAATAGAATTTGGCAGTTTCGTGTTCTGCTTTGTATATGGAAAGCTCATTTTGTGGAATATACACAAGAAGATATCATTAGGCCTGATGTCAGGGAAAACCTCCTAACAATTAAAGCTGTCCAGTGTAGAGTGGGCTGACTTGGGAAGTAATAGGTTCTCTCTCCCTTGAGGTCTTAAAGCAGAGTCTAGATAACCAATTATTGAAGATGTGTAGGGGGGGATTCTTGTTAAGGAGTAAGTTGGGCTATATGGACTGAGACCCTTTCCAGTGCTGAGATTCCATGGTTCTCTCTCCTACCTGTATGATTATTCTCTTATGACTATAGAAATGCTCATCTTGTTTAGTGTTTAAGTAAATAATTTTTTTTAAAAATAAAAAGACAAAAATGTTTCTTTGTAGTTATTTTGTGAGATCCAATTTATGGGCAAGTCATGGCATCACCTTCCTGGTATCAGTGGTCCTCTTTGAGAATGAAGGACAAACAACAACAACAAGATCCTAGATTCAGAACTAGAAAGGACTTTAAAACTTCTCTAGTTAAACCTCCTCCTTTTACAAATGAGGATGCTGAGATCCAGAAAGGGTAAGTGACTTATTCACAGAGGTTTTGAACTCAGGTCATCTGAATCCAAGGTCAGCATTCTGGTCATTGTACATTACTGTCTCTTCTTTACTTAACAGAGAGAATGGGGCCCATTTATCTCCAAATGATCAAACACATGTTACAAAGAATATTTTCAAATGCATTAGGCATTTCTGTCACACTTTTGTACACAGAATCAGAACCTTTACTACCTGGAAGGGAGCTTGGAGCTCATCTGATCCTAGCCCTTTATTTCACTGGCCTAGAAAGATCAAGCAATTTGTTACATAACTAAGCTGCACAGCTAATTCAAATCCAGCTCTTGTCACCCCAACTCCAGGGCACTTTCCTACTCCAACCCACTGTCTTTCTTTAGTTCCCAAATTTGAGCAGTTTTCCCACAGGTCCAAGTATATGTCCATCTAGCTTGCTTTCAGACAAATCCAAAGACAGATTGAGGCCAGTAAAGGAAGGTTTGGGGCTACAGTTCCCTTCTGCTGTGTGATGCTTAAAACAGGGTGCTTCAGTATGATCTAAGGAATACATTGGTAAGAAAGTGATAATTTCCTTGTTTTCTGGTGTAGTTCTGCAAGATTGGTCATAATTCAGCACCCACCATCACATAACCCTTTCCTCTAGGCCAGGGTAGGTCCTAGGGTGTGGCCTTTTGAGTGAGTCTAAGTTTTACAGAACAAATCCTTTTATTAAGGGGATTTGTTCTGTGAAGTTTGGATTCAGTCAAAGGTCCACACTTGAGGACCTAGAAGGCCACATGTGGCCTTGAGGCTGCAGGTTCCCCACCCCTGCTTAGGCTATCCTCATTTCTTATGGCCCTGTGGCTGACCCTTCATCGTAGGAAGTACTATAGTGGTGTTGGTGGTGTTCATTAATATGACCATTAAAGCATAAAGCAATTAGAATAGCTAAAACTATCAGGTCTGCTTAACTTTGGAGGGCAAAATTGAAGAGTCCCCCAAAAATGAGAACTATTCAAAAGTGGAATGAGCTGCCTTGGCAGGTATTGGGTTTCCTCTCACTTGAGGTATTAATGCAGAGGCTGGGCAACCCACTTATTGAAGATGCAGAGGTGGGATTCTTGTTAAGGAGTAAATTGGATTAAATGGACTATGAGACCCCTGCCAGCTCTGAGATTCTGTGGTTCTCCCCTTTCCCTTCCCATATGATTGTTCTTTCATGACTGTTTAGAAATCTTCCAAATCAGTGAGTATGTTGTTTTTCTTTTTCTTCCTCTTTGAACCTGGGTAGAGTTCACAACTGCTAACGTGTATTTGCTCATGAAAATATTTTATTGCATTAAAACAACAACAACAAAAACAAACAAATTCTTATCTCTTATTTTCTTATCTCTGTCTTTCATTCCTCTCTTCTTATTTCTATCCCAATCCTGTTCCATATTTGCATAATACATTTTCACTCTCAGTGGTTTCTTTTTTAAAAATTCTTTTAGTGAATTTTCAGACTTAATAAAGTGAAAGGAAATTTGAAGGGATTGTGGGATATTTGGGGAAATAAAAAACGCAATTAGATCTCTCTTCTGAGTGTCTCCCCTTCCCCTTGATTCCTGAATCTCTTGGCTGTGTTTGAGGGTTTGAGCTGACCTGCTTCTTGGAAACAAAACTTGCCGTGCTTGCTCTTCTCCTCTTCAGGTAAACAAGATTTCACACCAGTTCAGCTTGTTGTAGCGTACCCTGAGGGGGTGGAGGTAGGAAAAAGGGGAAGGTTGGAGAGTCTGTTTTTTTTCTTCCTTTCTAGTACCAGTGATGGTAGTCCAGACAACAGCTTTGGCTCTTTTCAAGAGGATTTTTCCAGGTTCCAAAGCTGCAGAGCAACCCTGGAGACAGACCCTATTACCTGGGAAACGCTCTGTTTTGTAAAGATAAAGGAACATGCCGGTGGTGGATTTTCAGTGTTTTATGCTTTATTGCTCTGGTGTTTCAGCATTTAAGAATGCCAAGAATGTATTTAATTCAGCGTTTTAGTAAAGGGATTTGCTTTGGAAGTTAATGGCAGAAAGGGCAACTGACCTCCAGCGGAAAGGGGAGGAGAGAAAGAAAAACAAAAAACTTAGTCAATTTTACTTTCTCAGGAAAAACCTTCACACCCAGGATCACAGATAATTCCATAGGTACACTTTATCTGTTATTCTGGACAACTCTGCTATCCCTCATTCCTATGCCCTTCTTTATTTCAGTAGGGTTTCAGTTTCTAACTCATTCATTGATGATTGTTTGACTTGGAAGGAGGCTTTCCATTGATGGCTCATATGTCCTTTTATGGGACAAACTTCTCTGTTGGTAATCTATTTTCCAGTCTTCCCACATGATTAGCTAAGATTATTGTTGCTGAAAACAAATAAACCAACAAACCTTCCTTCACCACTCTGAAGAGTTGTAGCAGAAACATTGGCAATCAGAATTAATGGAGTTAAACCCAAGTCTATTTCTGATTCCAAGATTCAGGTTTTGGTAACTAGTGCACAATGAGTCAGATGCCTTTAGTTCAGTCCGGAAGACCTAAACGATGCTCAATAAATACAGGATGAATGAATGAATAGCAAAAGGAATGAATGAAAGAATCATGAGAAGAAATTGAAGCCTTCTGTGAGACTCTTCCATGAGAAACTCAGGAAATGATAACATTGTCACAGTATTCCTGGTAGGAACAACCTAAAAATCCTTCCAGTCTTTTCATTTCCAGGAATAGTTTTCTGTGTCTTTTTAGACAGTATACATCATGCTTGGCTCTGGGTTCAAGGCAGAGTGCCTTTGAATTAACTTGAGTAATCACCTTAAACTGCTAGAGAAGAAGAAAAGTATTTTGGGCAGAGGCTATAAAACACTCAGGGGTAAAATGGTAAATATTCAACAATTTGGTCCTCTGGGGGAATAAATGTATGAACACACTTTTTTTTTTGTTTAATCTGAATTATGAACACTTTCTTAAGACAATCAACAAAACAAATCGAGCCCCTTTGTCGGTTGCTGGTTTCTGATGTGTAAATGCTCACAACGATAGTTTAGTAGTGGGCTCCATCAGGCTGGTTAAAGCTGGCTCCAGCACACCCCTGATGACACTTGTCATTTTTTCATCTTCTCCTTCCCTGAGCTTATCTCTAGATATTGGCTGCATTGTTCATACCCACTGGATAATTTGGAAGATGGCAGATCTCCCCAGAGCTTGGTTTACAGGCACTTGTATCTAGAAGACTGCATTTCTGGCAAGTGGGAATATAATGATAATTGACAGGGTGATAAAATTTGAGTTTCCAAAGCACAGAAATATCATACAGTTCAATTCTCTGGCAATGGAGACAATTATCTGATACAAGTCAGATCTGGTCTTCCTGTGTAAAATGTTGTCTATGAACTATCCTAGTCATACGCTTATTTATGCTTATGTTCAGTGCTATTGCTATAAATTTTATGCTTCCAGGCAAAGATTTCTGAAAGGGTTGCTTTGCCTCTGGTCAGTTGGCCCTTTCCCCCTTTCCCAAAGATTTTCCTTCATGTTCCAGCTCAAGTGGCATTTATATGAAAAAAAAAAACCCAAGAGACAGCTTGTTATTGCTCTTTCTCTTCTCTTATTCAAATTCAAGTTATAGTGAAAAGAGCATTAGGCCCTGGAGTCAGAAAACCTGGGTCCCACCTCCTGACAGAGGAGCAATGGATTTAGAGTATATTAGTATGTAGCGTGTGTGTGTGTGTGTGTGTGTGTGTGTATACATTAAAAAAATGTATTAGACCTGCACTTTTTTTGGACATGGCCAATGCCAGGATTTGTTTTGCTTAACTCGTGGGATAAAGTGGGATGGAGAGAAAATAGATTTTTGTTCATTAAAAATTAATTAAAAAAAAAGATCTGGATTTAAATGCTACTTTCTAAACTTACTAGCTATTTGATGGTAGGCAAGTCACTGAAGCTCTCTGAGCCTCAGGTGTGATAATTCTACTACCTATCTTATAGCATTTCTAGTGAGAAAAGCACTTTCAAAATCTTTCAAAGCTATACGAATGTGAATTATTATTATCATACTAGCGCTACAGTTTGAAAGTGCATCTTAATATGCCCTACCTACACTAACAAAGATCCTAGCTTCTTCATGCCTACTCTCCCAGGGCAATTACTGCCTTTATCTACCCTCAGATCCTTATTGAAGACCTTCAGTTGTTGGGTTTTTTTTTTAGTATCTCTGGGGTACCAGTGTGCCACTTGGGCTGTCCATTTATTGTCATTTGAGCTCCTTTTACACTTCAATAATTGAAGGATTCATGGTTTCCTCGGTCTAGGGACTGCTTGATGCAGACTACAACCACGTTACAAATTAATGAATGGTCTCCAAGAATTGATGCATCACCTTGTAACCAAACTTACAGATGATCAGCCTCTCTGAATTTAACCAGTCTGGTCCATCACTGAAACCATACTCAAAACCTTTTTTGATTTGCTAAAACTAAAGTCTATGGTCCCAGAACATGGGCTCTTCTTACATACGCTTCAAGAACTTAGGGTCTTGGAAATCCCAAGGGATCAGAGAACCTTCCTGGTTAAGGACCAGAGTTCAGACCAGTAGAGAAATGACCCCACCTCACCCCAGATCATATGACCTGGGAAGCACTGACAATTTCCCACCCCCCAGAACTACCTCTGAAAACAACAATGTGAAAAAGCCTGAAGCTTGAGACAGAAACCCAAACCTCCCCACCAAACTGAGGAAAAAAAAAAAAGAACTAACATTAACGTAAAGTTCCAGATGAAGAAATAGGATAGGAAAATGAGTAAAAAACAAAAAAGAACCTGACCATAGAAAGCTACTATGGTGACAGGGAAGATCAAAACACAAACTCAGAAGACAATGAAATCAAAACAGCTACAAGCAAAGCCTTAAAACAAAATGTGAATTGGACACAAGCCCAATAAGAATTCCTGGAAGAGCTAAAAATAATTTTCAAAATCAGATAAGAGTGATAGAGGAAAAATTAGGTAAAGAAATGAAGGCAAAAGAAGAACATCATAAAGAAGCAATTAACAACTTGGTATAGGAAGCACAACAAAATATTAAAAGAATAATACCTTAAAAAAATGGAATTGGTCAAATGGAAAAAGAGGTACAAAAATTCACTGATGAAAATAACTCCTTAAAAATTAGAATTTGGTAAGTGGAAGCTAATGACTCCATGAGATATCAAGAAACAATAAAACAAAGTCAAAAGAATGAAAAAATAGAATAAAATGTGAAATATTTCATTGGAAACATAATTGACCTGGAAAATAGATCAAGGAAAAATAATTTAAGAATTATTGGATTACCTGAAAGCATGAGAAAAGAACCTAGACAATATATTTCAAGAAATCATCATGAAAACTGCCCTGATGTACTAGAACCAGAGAGTAAAATAGAAACTGAAAGAACTCGCTGATCACCACTTGAAAGAGATCCCAAAATGAAAACTCTCAAGAATATTATAGCCAAATTCCAGAGCTCCTAGGTCAAAGAGAAAAGAAAGAAGAGATAGAAACAAAAAACTCTGGAGCCACAGTCAGGATCACAGAAGATTTAGCAGCTTCTCTGTTAAAGGAGCAGAGGACTTGGAATATGATATTCTGGAAGGCAAAAGAACTGGGATTTTAAGCAAGAATAACCTATTCGGCAAAACTGAGTGTAATCCTTCCAGGGAAAAATGGATATTTAGTGAAATAGAGGACTTTCAAGCATTCCTGATGAAAAGATAAGAGCTCAATAGAAAGCTTGACTAAAAAAAAAAAGAACTTAGGGTCTTTTCCATGTAAGGCAGAAGCAATAGAGAGCTAGCTATAGCTAGCTAGCTAGCTAGATATAGACTGCAGATAGATGTATGGATGGGTAGATAGAAAGATCAATAGATTGATATGATATATATATATATATATATATACGTATATATATATATATATATATATCTATGATAGATTTATAGACAGAGACAGATGATAGGTTGAGAAAGCATTTATGCTTTCTGTGTGCCAGATACAGTACTAAACACTAGGAATAAGAATACAGGCAGAAAGAGTCTTTGCCTTCAAGGAGTTTCTATTCTGACGGGGGAAGACTACACACAGAAGGGGAACTAAAAAGCAAACGGAAGGGTAAAGTATAGGCTGAACTAGGGTTGAAGTAAGCATGGCTGTTGTGAGTACTTCCTCCAATGGAGGTTCCAGGGAGGAACTCACCTCCCTGGTGATGAGAAAGCTTACCACTCTCACTGGAGAAAGAGGCCATGGACATGGAGGCATTGCCAGCATGAAAAGGCCAGTACGGAGGTAGAGAAACAATTGGGGGTGTCCTAGGTTTAGCCAGGTTCAAAGTGGCCACAGCATCAGAATAGGGCTTTTGTTAAAGTGCCCCTATTATACAATATCACATTCTAATTTGAATGTGAGCGTTCTCGTCTTATCACAGCTATAGATTATGAACTCCATGAAGGCATGAAATATGCCTTATCTGACTTGGTGTCTACCTTATTGTCTAATATAGTGGCATTGCAAGCAGATCATAGAGTCCTAGATGTAGAGCTAATGAGGAGGTCTTCCGGGCAAATGCTGCTTCTTGTTTTATGATGAGAAAACTAAGGCCCAGAGAGGCTAAATGACCTGCTGAAGGAACGGAAGGGTAATAATAATACCTGCCATTCCTATAATGCTTTGACATCGTGAGGCACTTTACATACATATTCTCACCGGATCATCACAACAACCTGGTGAGGTTTTATTATACTCATTTTTCAGAAGAGGAAACCAAGGGTTAGGGAGGATAGGGGATGGCTCATGGCCACTAAATTAGTGTCAGAGGGAGGATTTGAATCAAGGTCTCTCCTGACAAGTTCTAAACTCATTCTTTTATACTGGTGAGTACAGAGCCAGGATTCAAACCCAGGTCTTCACTCACCAAGCATTTGTTGAATGAATTCATCAACAAATGAAGAAGTACGTTATTTTATTTGATCACTACAATCCTTCAGGATAAATCAATATTCTTATTCCCCATTTTTACAAATGGGCAACTAGGTGGTACAGTGGATAGAGTGCTGGGCCTGGAGTCAGGAAGACTCATCTTTCTGAGTTCAAATCTGGTCTCAAACACTTTCTAGTTGCATCACCTTGGGCAAGTCACTTAACCCTGTTTGCCTCAGTTTCTTCATCTGTAAAATGAGCTGGAGAAGGAAATGGCAAACCGCTCCAGTATCTCTGCCAAGAAAACCCCAGATGGGGTCACAAAGAGTCAGACGTGACTGAACAACAATTCTCACAAATGGGGAAACTCAAGTTGTGACTTTTTAATTGACTGGTATCTAAGGATAAACAGCTGGATAATAACAGCGAATGTTTATATGGTGCTTTGCAAAGCACTTTGATTATGTCATCTCATTCCATCCTCATAATAATCATATCAGGCAGGTGCTATTACTATCCTTATTTTATAGATAAAGAAATTTAGTCTGTAAGAGATTAAGTGCTCTGGTCGCATAATTAGTAGAAACATTCAAGGTGGGATTTGAACTTAGATCTAGGCCTCTCTCTGCTATGTCACCTACCTTCTAGATAGTAGCAGACCCAGGATTAGGGCCCTGTTCTGCTGACTCTTAGTCTACCACAGATACTCTTTGTAAGCACAATAAATATTTCTTGATAATGATAATGATGTGGCAACATGTCCTTTTCATGTCTGAAAAAAGTCCCATGATTGCTCTTGTCTCATGACATAAATGTTCTGGTTATTGACATTTTTCTTTCTTTTTTTTATTACAGGAAAGAAATTATAGCTTGGACTGGGTCAAATTCGATTAGAGACTTGACTTTGCATAGTAGCAATGATGTGACTTTTCTTCATGCCAATTCAAAATCTTCCCCATGAGTTCCTTGAGGGCAGGATCTGTTTTTACCTTTCTTTATATCTCTAGCATTCAGCACAGCACCTGGCACATAGCAAGAGCTTAATTAATGTTTGTTGACTGGCTGAAAGTTTAGATAGTTGTGATTTTAAGACAGAAATATATGGTGACTTTCATGGAGAGGTGACTAGATGGAAACCTACTTCCTGACATAACAGAGTCATGATCAACAGAATCATTATGCATGATGCATCCCTGTCAATACTTGGCCCAGAGGACATGTGGATGTTCTTAAGCTCATGACACTGCTTTTATTCTCCTGTTCCCAGTCATTAATTAAAAGCAAACCCATACCCCTCAAAGGATCTAGCCTGTATCTAGGCTCACACTTGTCATACTCCCCGCATAGCCTTAGTAACATATGCTCCTTCTGTTGCTACTGAACAATCTGAGACCCAGCTGGGGGATTGTCTATGATCTGTCCTTGGGGATATAGGAAAGAGCTAGAATCCAGCTGAACAGATCATCAGGGAAAATTACCTTGTGGAGACCCTGGAGATCTTGAAGCTCTCTTATGATCTATTCTTGGTAAGACCTACCTTGATCCTGTCCACAACTGTTTGTCTCATTTCTGGAGCACTGAGAATTCAATCCAATTGTTTGTGAGATGTTGTGCTACACACCGTAACAAACAATATTTAAGAGACTTCCATTCTACTAATGAGATACAACAGAGACATATGTAGCACATGCCTGGGCCTGCTATCCCAACCTCATCTCCGCTGGTAGCACACAAAACATGGAGTAAGCCAATTCAGAGAAGAGATTCTGCAAGTAGAAAGCAATGATATAGGTTATCTCTTGCTCTGGTGAAGCGAGAGGAAAGACTCCTTGTTTTGTGGAGCTTTACTTCATCGTTTCATTCATGTCTAGTTCTTCATGACCCCATTTAAGGTTTTCTTGGCAAAGATACTGGAGTGGTTTGCCATTTACTTCTCCAGCTCATTTTACAGATGAGGAAACTGAGGAAAACAGGGTTAAGTGATTTGCCCAGGGTCACACAGCTAGTAAGCACTAAGGCTGGATTTGAACTCAGGAAGATGACTCCAAAGCAGGCACTCCACCCAATGTGCCACCTAGCTGCCTGCTTTTCTTAGCTGTGGTCACTAATGAGCTGGGAGGGAATATGTTGGGCAGTCTTTGAGTCATACAGAAGACTGAAGCTCAGAGCACTTAGGGTTATTGTTCTGAATTTTCCTTAGGAAGCTAGAGTCTGTTCTGAGTTAATCTGTGTCCACATTGATCTGGGTTGTTCCTCAACTCCAGCCTGAGTGGATGAATTAAGTGTGGATGGTACCAAAAGTCTGGACTGCAATGAGCTGGGATGGTGAGTGTGAGTCTTTGCAGTTTTGTTTGCTTAGAATCATAACATCTGAGGCAGGGTTTCTGGGGCCCCTTCCTTTTTTAGGAGATAACAAGAAAGGGTGTTTTCTTTGAATGGTAACAGAAGTAGAAAATAGCTTTGAGGAAGGCAGAATGTCTTCTCATAGGAAATGTGAAGAAGGCTGGGGGGGCCATATTTTGCAAGTGATTGAGAACAGTATATTTTAAGATTCAGAGATGACAGATAATGGAAAATACAGAAAATACATCAAATAGATGGATGTTAGAGAATGTAATTAATGTATTGATGACTATTGGGTACCATTTGTATGCATTAATTTAAAGAAAACTGATGTGGTAATGTACTTTCTCTTCTTTCATTTAAAAATATTTATTTTTTCAGTTATCAAGTAGTCATTTTTTCCTCCCCCATGCTGCACCACTGGGCATGTATGTATGTATATGTATGTGTGTATGTATCTCTTGTAACAAACAAGCATAGTCATAAGTAACAAATTCCCACATTCACCATGACCAGAAACGTATCTCATTCTGCGTATTTGTCCATCTCCTCTTTCCCACGAGGTGGGTAATATTCTTCTTCATCAGTCCTTTGAAAACATGGTTGATCACTGTATGGTCAAAGTTCTTACATCTTTTAGAATTATTCATTTTTACAATATTGATGTATAGTATAAATTATTCTCCTGGTTCTGTTCACTTCCCTCTGCAACAGTTGATAGTTTTCCCAGGTTTCTCTGAAACAGGCTCTTTCTTACAAAACAGTAGTATTCTAGCATATTCATACACCGTTATTTACCTTACCCAACTGATAGGCCTTCCCTTAGTTTTAAGTTCTTTAGTACAATAAAAAAAAAAGCTGCTAAGATCTTTGGAGTATATTGCTAATAGTGGTATCATTGGGTCAAAGGGCAGGTATAGTTTAGTAACTTTTGGGGCATGGCTCCAGATTGCTTTCCAGAATGGCTGGATCAATTTGTAGCTCCACCAAGAGTACATCAATATGCCTGTTTTCCTAAAGACTCTTTAACATGTGTATTTTCTTTTCTTGTCAACCTTGCCCATGTGATGGGTATGAGATAGAACCTCAGAGTTGCTTTTATTTACATTTTTTCTAATTATTTGTGGTTTAGGGCATTTTTCTTCATATGGCTATATACAACTTAGATTTCCTCCCTCGCTTGTATCCTTTGACCATGGAATGTCTCTTAGTCTTAGGAATTTGAACTGATTTCTTTGATTTTTCTGATAAAAGTCTTATTTTGGAAATAGGACTTTTATCAGCAAAATTTGCTAAGAAGATTTCCCCCATTTAATTGTCTCCCTTCTAATTTTAGCTGCATTAGATTTGTTTGATTAAAATTGTCCATTTGTTAATTGGGGAGTGGCTGAACAAGTTGTGGTATGTGAGTGTGATGGAATACTGTTGTGTTATAAGAAATGACAAGCAGGATGCTTTTAGAAAAAAAAACCTGGAAAAACTTACATGAAATGATGCAAAGTGAAGTGAGCAGAACCAAGAGAACACTGTATGCAGTAACAGCAATATTGTACAATGATCAACTGTGAATGACTTAGTTATTCTCAGCAATACAATGATCTAAGATAATTCTGAAGGACTCATGATGAAATATACTATCTACTTCCAGAGAAAGAAATAATGGAGTCTAAATGAAGATCAAAACATACCTCTTTTTTAACTTTATTTTTCTTCAGGGTTTTTTGAGGGTTTTTTTAGTCTGTATTTTCTTTCACAATATGACTAATATAGAAATATGTTTTACATGACTGCACATGTATGACCTACATAAAATTGCTTGCCTTCTCAGAGAGGAAGAAGGGAGGTGAGAGATAGAATTTGGGACTCAAAATTTTTAAAAAAATGTTTAAAATTTTTTATGTAATTGGAAAGAAAATGAAAAAAAAAGCCCTCAAAATTGTCCACTTCATCTTCTGTATGATCTTTTTTTATCCCTTGTTGGTCATGAACGTTTTCCCTATCTGTAAATTGGAAAGATAATTTTTTCCTTATTCCTTTAAGTGTTTATGATGTGACTTTTTATATCTAGGCCTTAATATTCTTTCTTTGTTCCCCTTTCCCTCCTTTGTGATGACTCTTTGTAAGTGTCTAGTCAGTAGTGTGCAAAATACAGTCAAGAATATGGGTGAGTGTGTAGAAACAATGAGACTGGAACTGTCTGCTTGTGGGTAGGAGTATTTCTAAAGAAATATATTTTCCTGAAATGTAAAGTGCTGGGGATGGCTAAGCATGTCCAGAACAACAGCTGTATGTAGAAAGACTCCATTTACTTGTGATAATCTACTAAAGCAAAACAGAGTTAAAAGTATGGAATTGGAAAGAGAAACTATTAACTCCTGAGTTATACCTTTAAGAAAGGTATTCTTAATCGTTTTTATGTGTGTGTCCTTGGACCCCTTTTAGCAATCTGGTGAAACCTATAGGTCCCTTTCCAGGATCATATTTTTAAATGCATAAAATAAAACACACAGGATTGCAAAGGAAACAAATTATATTGAAATACTGTTATCAAAATATCTTAAAATTTAGATACTAACATATCTAGCAGTGAGTCTATAATTTTAAAGTCGTGATGAGCATAAATTATCTTTCAAGATATCTGCAACAACTATAATGTGATTTGTCTATTGGTGACAAAATGACAAGTAATATTAATATGACTGCCTCTATTCATCATTGAAGGGAAGGCTTGATTTCTGTTAGACGTTAGTGAAAACAAAGTTGTAATTTTTTTCCCCAACCAATTTTATACCCCCTTCCCTAGCCAAAATCCCTCTATGGATCTCTTGTCTGTGGACCCCAGATCAAGAACCTTTGCTGTAAAGAATTTTCCATCCGGGGGAATGGAAAGTTTCATGATCGTGTAGCAAGAGAACTTCAGTTGGCAGTTGTCTTTTTTTTTTTTAAACAAATCACCACTTTGCTCAAATTCAATTAGTTGTTTTATGAAAGAAGATAATTAAGCTGAGAAGTTTCACCTGGCAAATATCCAGAGCCAGGACCTTTTCAGATAATCAGAATCCTGGAGACAAGACATTTATTAAAACCCAAACCAACCAAACAACAAACAACTTCTCAGAAGCAGCAAGGTTGTGCTGGAGAGAGAGCTGGCCTTGGAGGCAGAATGGCCTGGATTCTAGTCTCACCTCTGACACATCCTGGCTATGTGACTCTGGGGAAATTGTTTAACTTCTTGTTGTCTTAGACATGTTGGGCCATCAAAAGACACAAGTTGTAGAGAAACTATTAATTTGCACTGGAAGAGGGAACTTCTCTCATCAGGATTTCCCAAGACTAATAAGATTACAAATATGGTCCCTTTCCCCCAAGAAAGATTTCCCCCTCTTCTTCTGTTTATTTTTTGTGCTTTAGGTTTCCTGGAATCTGAGTCATTATCCTATCATGGTATGAGTTATGGATTTATATAAGGCACACGATAGTATAGCCAAGATTTAATTGTACGAGCACATTGTGGTTGCTAGGTGTGGATCAGTCCAAAGTTATATATTTCAAATAAATGAAGCGGAATCTCTGAAGTGAGAGGTTGTCTGAAACTTTCTTTTGTTTCAGGATGTCTGTTTGTGCTTGGCTAAATCTGCTGTGTTCCTGTCTTATAGTACATGTACAAGCTGAATGTGGGTGCTCTGCCCCAAAGCTTAGTAGAACAATACCTGGCTAAGACTAAGTACAGTGTGTCCTATAAACCTGAGTCTATGGTCTTGATGAGAGCTACAAGCCAGGCAGAACTGACTCTCAGGATTTTCGTCCTGTCGTAGATTAAAGTTCAAAGCAATAACTAGGGTGGGGTGAATGGGGCTTTGCCCCAGCACCAAAATTCAGAGCAGTTAGTCAGTAAACATTTATTAAATGTCTTTTATGTGCCAGGAACTGTGCTAAGTGCTAAGTGCTGGAGGTATGTATGAGAACAAGGACATCCCCTCCCCTAGAAGCTCACAATGGGAAGACAAGCACAAAAGGAAGCTGAAAAGGAAGGGGAAAGGAAAGGGAGGTACTGATCTTAGGGGCATGATGGAGAAGTGCAAAGAAGCCCAAGGGAAAGCATCTATCTGGGAAATGAAGACTAGCTTGGAGCCCCCTTGCTAAATGGAAGTTTTGGAGTTCATGGCTCCTGCCCTCTACTGATGAGGTATGAGTTCCAAGGAGGTTTGGATCATGCAGGCTGATGACATTTCCCAATAATGAGAGTCCTGGAGGCAAAAGAGAGACATCGAAAAGGAGTGCAGCTGATTGCAGAAATGAGCCTTGGATTCCTTGGGATTAGCTAAAATAAGAATCCATCAGATGGTGAGTTTCTTGTTCCAGTGGTCACATGTCCAATGAGCTCAGCATAACCCCAACGCTCCATGGAGCAGCCCTGTGGTTTACTGGAGTTTCCACCTCCAGAGATCAGTGTCCCAGGACTTCTATTTTCCTCTAATGGGACCTACTCCTGTGTTCTCTATTGCTTACCTGCAACTGAATTTGTATGTTAAAAAAAAAAGTGAATGTGATGGAACTGTCATGTGCTTGCACTGGGCATACTTTCTGTTCCTGGCTCCAGGTTCCAAAATTACTAACTACAGCTCAATTAAAGTTCCTACCACAGATATGATCAGTGACTCCCAGGCCTTAGGCAGGGCTTTAATCCATTCTAGGCACCAGGTTGTCTTAGTAGTTTCATCATCATGCCTAGTATTTTTGAAGTAACCTTACTCCAAACTACAAGCCAGCTCTTCGTTTTTTTCCTTCCCATCCATGAGCTTTACTACTCCCCTAGTGGTCACATCTCAGATGAGCTCTTCTGTGGCCTGCCCCCAAGCAGAGCCTTGTAGTTTCCTGAGGTCTCTGCCCCATAGAGACCAATTTCTCAGAGTCCTTATCTCCCTCTCAATGGGCCCAGTTCTGTGTTCTTTCTCTCTGCCAGACAGAAACTAGGTGGTAATATGAACAGTGCAGGACTCGGAGTGAGGAAGCCCTGAGGTGGAATCCTACCTAAACACTTATTAGCTTGGGCAAATTACTTGTAACCTCTCTCATCTGTAAAACAGAGGTAATAAATAGCATATGCCTCACAGGGTTGTTAGTGAGCATCCAATGGGGTAACATGTAAATTGCCTTTCAAACCTTAAAACACTTGAAAAATGCAATCTATGAAGTGATTATGATTTAGTAAAGTAATAAATACACCAGGCAGATATTGCCACTCTGCATCTTTGGGTGTCTCTCTTCTGCTTCACTTCCATCCTCTTCTGCTTGGTCTTGGACTCTATTCTGGCTTGAACTCCAAGGAAAGGAGAGAAAGGCTTGGGTCAGAGGAGGATCTGCTGTTCATTATTGGCTTCTTCCTGTCTTTTTAAAAAATTAATTAACTTTTAGTTTTCAACATTCACTTTTATAAGATTTTGAATTCCAAATTATCCCACCTCTCTCCTCTTCTCCCTCCCCAAGACAGCATGCAATCTCATATAATCGCTATACATGTGCAATCATATTAAACATATTTCCACATTAGTCATGTTGTGAAAGAAGAATCAGAAAAGGGGAAAACCATGAGGAAGAAAAACAAAACAAAACAAAAAAAGAGAAAATAGTCTGCTTCTATCTGCATTTAGACTCCATAGTTCTTTCTCTGGATGTGGATAGCATTTTCCATCATTCTTTCTGTCTTTTGATGGCCCATTCGTTATTTCCCCTGGCTAGACATGTTCCTTCTTTGGACCTCTCTGGGGAATCCTTTCAGGCTTTCTATAGAACTATGCTTAACCAAATGTATGCCCACTTAACGTTAAACCAGCATACCCTATAGTAAGATGATGCCCTCTTTCCCTGCTCTTCCTCCTTTTTCCTTGAAAAGTGAAGAATTCATCTGATTCCAAAATTTGCAGACTGGGTCCTAGATAGAGCAAATTTTTTGAATTATGGCACAGGTAAAATTGTTATAATTGAAATCAGCAGCATCCTATCACTCTATCTAGGTCACAGATCACAGAATTTGAGCGTTGGAGGAGACCTCAATGGTCATCCACTCCAACTGACACATGAAAGGAATTCCTACTGTAACAAGACTGACAAGTGGTTGTCCAGCCTCTGTTTAAAGACCTCCAAGGAGGGGCAACTCACTTCCTCTCCGCGCAGCTTATTTCAGTTTTGGACAGCTCATCGTTAAGAAGCTTGTACTGACCAAAACTAAATTGGTCACTTTGCAACTTTCATCCATCATTCCTGTTTCTGCCCTCTGGGGCAAATGGAACAAATCTAAACCCTCTTCTGTATGACAGTTCTTTAAACATTTGAAGACAGCTATCAGCTATCATGTCCCCTGGAGTCTTCTTTTATTCAAGTTAAACATGCCAAATTCCTTTAACTGATCGTCATATAAAATGGATTTAAGCTCCTTTATCATCCTGGTTGCCCCCCTCTGCCCTCCTCCCCGGCTTAACAACATCTTTCATAAATTGTGGTGCCCAGAAATAAATAAAATAATCCAGATGAGGTCTCACAGGGGCAGAGTATCGTGAGACTATCACTTCTCTGTCCCTGGAAAGTTGGCCCCTTTTACTTTTAGCCCAAGACTATGTTAGTTTTTTTGGTGTCCACATCAGCAGATTCATATTGCTCCTGCATTCCACTAAAATTCCCAGTTTTTTTCTGAGCAAAGGCTGCTTATCCATGCCTCTCTCATCTTATATTTCTGAAGCTGACTTTTTGTAATTAACTCTAAGACCATATATTGATCCCTGTTGCATTTATCCCAGATTTAATGTAACACTTGAGCTTCTCAAGATCTTTTTGTATCCTGAAAATATCATCCAATGTATTATCAGCTTTGTGACATTTGTAACTTTAATGAGCATGCCATCTTTATTGTTATCCAAGTTTCTGATTAAAATGTCAAATAGCTGAGGACCAAGTATAGGGTACTCTGAGATGATGCTCAACCATTGACAACCACTCTTTGAGTTAGGCCATCCAACCAGTTCTGAATTGATCTAATTGCTTTATTGTCTAATCCATTACCTCTTTATCTTCTCAACAAGAGTAATATATTTTTTTCAAAAGCTTTGCCAATACCTAAACATACTATTTCCATAGCATTGTCCCCCATCTTCTATTTTTGTAATCCTATCAGAAAAGGAAATGAGGTTAGTCTGGCATGACCTGTTCTTGAGGAACCCATGATGGATCATTGTAATAATCACTTCCCTTTCTAAATGTCTGCCGACCAACCCTCTAATGACTCACTCTAGAATTTTACAAGAATTGAACTCAAGCACACTGGCTGATAGCTTGTGGACTCTTCTTTTTTTTTGCCCCAATTTTGAAAATAGGGACATTTGCCCTTCTCCAATATTGTGGATCCTGTCCCATTTTCATGACCTTTCTGCTGTCACTGACAGTGGCTAAAGAGTTCACATTTGCCAACTGTTGTAGAAGCAGAGTATGTCATTGATCTGGGCCTGGTAACATGAATTTATCAAGGCAACCAGGTGCTCTCTTAGGATCTCTTTATCTTGGGTATCATCAACTCCCTATTGATCATCTTTGTTTTTTGTTTTTTCAGTGCAAAGGTAATTTTTTTTTTTTTTGTAGAGAAAAACAGAAGCAAAATATTTGAGCACCTTTGTTTTCTGTGCTATGAGGTCTCACTGTTCCATCTACCCCAAGCCAAGGTTCTATCCCTTCTTTAGGCCTCATTTTTATTTCAAAATACCCACAAAAAAACCCTTCATTGTTCTTAGCGTCCCTTCCATTATGAGTTTTAACATTGCTGATACGTCATCCTCTTTTATTTTTTCTCTGTAACTTGTCCTTACTTCTACTTTCTGTAAATTTCTTTCTTTTAAAAATATTTTTATTGATGTCTTTTTAAAAATATAATCATAATTTACTCCAGTATCCTTCCTTCCTTTCCCTCCTCCAAGAGAGTCATATCATATAAGAAATAGTATTTTTTAAAGAAAAAAAGAAAATTAAAAAAAGGAAAAAGTCAGCATAACTGATCAATACATCAACAGAAACTAGTGGCAGCTAGGTGATGCAGTGGATAGAACATTGGCAGTGGAGTCAGGAAGACTTGAGTTCAAATCTGACCTCAGACACTTAGTTAGCTGTGTGACCCTGGGCAAGTGACTTAACCCAGATTGCCTCAAAAAAAAAGTTTGAAAATATGTGTAATGTACAATCCTTGTAGACCTCCTACCTCTGGGAAACTGTGGGGGTGAAAGTATCTTGTCATATATCTTCTTTTGAGCCATGCGTGTTCTTTATAATTTTGTAACATTCACGTTTGATTTTTGTTAGTGGTCATTCATTCCATTTACATTGTAGTGATTGTGCATGTTGATTTCTTGGTTCTGCTTACTTCACTCTATATGATTAGATATAAATCTTTTCAAGCTTCTCTGTATTCATTGTTTCTTATAGTAATATTCCATTACATTAATGGACCGCAATTATTTTAGGCATTCCCCAATTGATGGGCATCTACTTTGTTTCCAGTTCTTTGCCATCACAAAGCATGCTGCTATAAATGTTTTGGTGTACATGGGGAGTTTCTTCTTATGAATGGTCAAGAAATACCAGCTTTTCTGATGTCTTGGAATATCAGCTCAGTAATGAAATCTCAGGGTCCAAGGGTATGTACAGTTTAGTAACTTTATTTGCATAATTCTAAATTGCTTTCTGAAATGGTTGTACTGATTCACAACAAGGGACTAGTGTGCCTATCTTCCCATAAGCTTTCCAAGACTGATTATTTTGCCATCTTTACAATTTATAGGGTGTGAGGTGAAACTTCAGGGTTGTTTTGATTTGCACTTATTTTGTTAATAATACTCTGGAGGATTCATTTGTTTGGTTGTTAATAATTTGCAATTCTTCTTTTGAGAACAATCTGTTCCTATTCTTTGACCAGTTTTCTATTGGGAAATGGCAAGTGTGTGTGTGTGTGTGTGTGTGTGTGTGTGCGCGTGTGTGTGTGTCTGTGTGTCTGTGTGTGTGTTTGTGTCTGTGTGTGTGCACACACATATATAATATATAGTATATATGTGCTGTATACCAAACTTAACAGATAAATTTGACACAAAGTTTTTTTTTTCCCATTTGACTACTTCCCTTCTCATCGTAAGTGCATTATTTTTGTCTGTGTTGGAGGATTTCAGTTTCTTGTAATCAAGGTTATCTATTTTATCCTCTGTTATTGCTTCTCTCACTTATTTGGTTAAGAATAAATCTCCAGCCCATAACTGTGGTATGGTAGATTTATGATCTACTTCTCTTCTAATTTTTATAGTGTAATCTTTAATATTATATCACTTATCTTTTAGGAATGTATTGTGGAATATGGTGCAAGATGCTGGTCTAAGTCTAATTTCTGCCAGACTGCTTTCCAGTTTTTCTAGTAGTTTTTATCAAATATGGAGTTTATTCCAATTATTTATTTTTCTGGTTTATCAAACATAGGGTTATTGAGTTGCATTGTTTCTGATTCTCCCTCAGTTTGTCTATTCCAGTGATCTATCTCTTTATTTCTTAACCAATAACAAATGGCTTTGATGACTGCTGCTTTAAAATACAGTTTGAGATATGAAAATGCTATTCTCTTATTATCTCTATGTCTTTTCATTATCTTTGCTGATATTCAAATTTTTTTGAAATTAATCTTGTAATAATTTTATGAAGTTCTGTAAAGTACCCTTTGATAATTTGATTAGTATAGCATTACACTGTAATTTAAGTTTTGTATATCATCACCTTAATTATATTGGCACAGCCCAACCATGAGCAATGAATATTCCTCCAGTTATTTAAATTGTTCTTTATTTCTTTAAGCAGCATTTTGTAATTGAACCTATACAAGTATTTCATATGCTTTGGTAAACTGATCGCCAGACATTTTGTGCATTTTGTAGCTATTTGGAATGAGATTTTCTTTTATATTACTGTGTTTTGTACTTTGTTATTAATATTCTGTGTATTTCTTTTAAAAAAATCTAAGTTGGTTAGTGAGTTCCCTGTGCTTTTGCATTCATATCTATGGGTAAATCCCATCTTTCCTCCTCATTGCAATTGTTTACTTTTGTGGCTTAAGAATCTCATTCTTGAACATCTCCCATTCTTCTTGGGCTGACTTCCCCTGAAAAGTTTTCATCTTTTGGGTTCCTACCTTTCTTCTCTCTGAACCTTTGGAATCTACTTTTTCTAAGATCTAGGGCATATATCAAATGACACTTAAATTCCTTTCCTTTCTCTATCACAAACTCTAGCACAGAATGGTCACTTACCCTAAGCATTCTCCTAATTTCCTCCCCAGCAATCAGTTCCTTCTGAGGATCAGATCCAGAATAAACTGTCCACTTATTAGTTCCTCTGCTTTTTGAAAGATGGGCAAGTCAAGAAGTTATTAGCTGGTTTGCTTCCGCCAGAGAGAGACTTTCAACAGATATCTGGACAATTGAAATCACCCATCACTATTATGTCATGCTTCTGTGTCAGCTATATGGTTTGTTTCCTGAAACCCACATATGTTTCCTCTTTCTGCTGAGGTAGTCTATAGCATATTTCAATGACAAAATCACTTCCGTTTCTCCCTTAGTTGACCTTCACCCAAATTCTCTCTGTCATGCTTCTCCTCTCTTTGGTTCCTGGATTTCCTCTCATGAGTATCCCTTTTTAATATACAGTGCTACCCCACCCCAAATCCTTCCTCTTTTTTTAAATTCTGAACTTACCCAATATCAAATAAAATTAGTAATTTCAAATACAAAGTAGAATAGAAAAAGATTGTACATTAAGCTATAAATTTGCATTAAATAAATTAAAACCTTTTTTTTTATAAAGCTATCATATTCATCTGTGTTTCCTGCTGACTTTATACTAGTTTTTAAAGTCCTTTATGACTTGGTCTCCTCCTACATTTCCAGTCTTCTTACAACAAGAATCAGAGCTAGCCCCCAATTTATAAATGGTCAGAGGATATGAAAAAGCATTTTTCAGAAGGAGAAATCAAGGCTATCAATGGCCATATCAAAAAATGCTCCAAATTACTAATATTCAGAGAAATGCAAATTAGAACAACTCTGCACCACCACCTCACAACTATCAAATTGGCTAAAATGCCCAAAATGGAAAAAGACACATTCTGGAGAGGATGTGAGAAAATAGGTATACTAATTGATTGTTGGTAGAACAGTGAACTGGTCCTACCATTCTGGAAAGCAATTTTGAACTATGCCTCGAAAGGTACCAAACTGCGCATACCCTTTCACCCAACAATACTGCTACTAGGATTTATGCCCCAAATAGATCAAAGAAAGAGGAAAAGGACCCACATGTGCAAAAATATTTATAGCAGCTCTTTTTTTTGTGGTGGTGAAGAAATGGAAAGTGAGAGGACACCATTAATTGGGGAATGCCTGAAAAAGTTATGTTACATGAATGTGATAGAATACTATTGTGCTACAAGAAATGATGAGCAGGATGGTTTCAGAAAAACCTGGGAAGGCACGTATGAACTGATACAAAGTGAAGCAAGCAGAACCAGCAGAACATTTTATAAAGTAACAGCATTATTGCAAAGGTAGTCAACTTTGAAACATTTAGTAATTCTGATCAACACAATGACTTACCACAATTCCAAAGGATTCATGATGAAACACGCTATCCAGTTCCAGATAGAGAAGACTCAGAGTGCAGGTTGAAGCATATTTTCTCCTTTCTCCTTTCTTTCCCTCCTTCCTTCCTTCCTTCCTTCCTTCCTTCCTTCCTTCCTTCCTTCCTTCTTTCCTTCTTTCCTTCTTTCCTTCTCTTCTTCCTTTCTCTCTCTCACACACACACTCTTTCTTTTAATAATGGCTACTGTGAACATTTGTTTTGCATAACTACACATATTTGTAATGGGTTTTGTTTTTCTTGCTTTTCAATGGGTCGGGGAGAGAGAGGGAGAGAATTTGGAACTGAAAATAAAATAAAATAAAATTCAAAAAAAGAAAGGAAAAAAATATTGCTGTCCAGAGCCATGATCCTCCTGGCTTTCATCCCACCCAGTTTCAGTGACCCCTGTGAAGTTACAATTGCCTCTTTGCTTAGGACTTCTAACTCCTCTTATGGCATATCTTATTTTTTGTTGATTTGTTCTTTGTTTTGAAAGAGGACCAATGGCATCACAGGGTGATGTCTTGACTCATGGGTAAACTGGATTTAAGCGAGGAAGAGGTGGCCAAAATTATCCAGCCTGGCTCTTTCTTTCAAAGTCATCAAGGTCTAGTGGCAGGACAAAAGTCAGGACAATTGCCAATGGCCTTGGATGAAGTAGATGACCTTGGCATCTTCTACGCCTGACCAAGCTCTAAGCTCTCCATAGGACCAGCTTTAGCCGCCTATTTCT
Source organism: Trichosurus vulpecula (assembly GCF_011100635.1). Lineage (NCBI taxonomy): Eukaryota > Metazoa > Chordata > Mammalia > Diprotodontia > Phalangeridae > Trichosurus > Trichosurus vulpecula. The sequence continues at coordinate 395,949,011 of NC_050575.1, forward strand.
TAAGGTGTTAATTAATCCCATCTAACAAGTTAGCTGACACTAGCTTGAGTATTATGCCAGCCAGCATTTTTTCATTTTAATAACCTATTGAAAGCTGATAAGCCTTTAAGACCTTATATGAAGGGTTCTTAAGGGAATTCTAGGTATGTTCAAATGGCCATGGGGGAGGTACCCTTTCTGCTCTTCTGAGAAGCTGGTATGAAGATGTATAAGCGTGTGCAAACTTGTGCCCACAGCAGGCATGAAGCAGCAAAATTAATCACTCATGGAAGTGGCAGAAAGATTCCACTGGACTAAGGATGAGGGGATTCACTTCAATTCAATACGTACTCATTGAGTGACAGATATATACAATGCATTGTGCTGAGAACTGAGGATAAAAAAAAATGAAAGAATACTTGCTCTTAAAAGATCTTACATTTTATTTGGGGGATCATAGATCACCTAGTTTTAAGCCAGAAGAGACTTTTGAAGTCATCAAGTCCAACCCTTTTGTTTCTGAGATGAGACACCTGAGGCCCAGAGAGGAGAAATGACCTGCCCATGAACACTTACGGACTGAATTTGAATCCAGATCCTTTGATTCCAAATTCATTAGTAGTCTCACAACATCGTGTTGGAATATTTGTTGCTGGGAACTGACTGTTATTCCAACTCCCTATCCTCGGGCTGGAGCTATAGCAGATTACTGGATTTATAGGTGATGTGAAAACAAAGTGGCCTTGGAAAAGGATGTGGTTCCTTCCACAGGACCAAATGAACCCCACTGAGAATGCGACCTATGAACTTGGCAGCGATGGGAGTTCTGTATTCATCACAGATCGCCCCCTTTGTCACTTTCTGAGAGGGAAGGTCTTCTATAGAAGATGGAAACACTTAACCTGGAATGGAAGTTATCTGCCTATAATATTACTGATGTCCCCGAGAATTTCAGTGGTTTTATTATCAAGGTTGGATAGCCTTCAGACTTTAAATGCCTCACGCCTTCACTGAAGACCCTTCCTACAATGCATACCGGAGTGGCCCTTGGCTCTCAAAGGCTAAGCAAATATAGCCCAAGCTCTGGAAGGGCTCTGATTATGGGGCTGATGATAATTAATTAATCACCAAACATTTAGGAAGTGCTTACTAAGTGCCAAACAATTTACTAAGGACAAACTGGAACCTGGATTCTGATAGCTAGAGTGCTAAGTGTAAACCTAAGGGTTTACAAAGTACTTTTATCAATATTATCTAGTCTTCACCTCACCACAATCTTGTGATGTAGATGCTCCATTTTTCAGATGAAGAAACTGAGGCAGACAAAGATAAACTGACTTGCCCAGGGTCACATAGCTAGTAGGTGTCTGAGGTCACATTTGAACTCAGGTCCTCCTGTCTCCAGGCCCCCAGGCCCAGTGTTCTTTCCACTATACCACCTTACCTGTTTCTGGGTACTGGAAGAAACAATAGGTAAATAATTAGATATACACAAAATATATACATAGAATGATGGTAATCTCTAGCAGATGAGAAACTATATGGCCTTCATCCAAGGACCAGCCTTAGTGAGAATCTCATGCTCTGGTTGGGCACAGAGTGAGGAAATTTTAAATCGCAGCAACTCTTAAAGGCTTTCTACTAAGACATAGAGAGAGAGAGAGAGGGAGAGAGAGAGAGAGAGAGAGAGAGAGAGACAGAGACAGAGACAGAGAGAGAGAGAGAGACAGAGAGAGAGACAGAGACAGAGAGACAGAGAGAGAGAGACAGAGAGAGAGACAGAGACAGAGAGACAGAGAGACAGAGATGTTGAGATTTGCATAGATGGAGGCAGTGCTCACTGTGACTAGTAATCCCATGTCTCATTTACAAACTGTTCTTAAAGAGGCAGCTAGGTGGGCAGTGGCTAAGAGTGCTGGACATGGAAACAGCAAGATCTGAGTTTAGATTCTAGCTGTGTGCCTCTGGGCAAGTAATTTAACCTCTGTCAGCCTCAGTGACCTCATATGCAAATGGGAGTAGTAATGGCACTTACCTTAAAGGGTTATTTTAAGGATTATATGTGTGTGTGTGTGTGTGTGTGTGTGACACACACACACACACACACACACAAACACACACACACACGGCTTTGAAAACCTTAAAGTGCTATATAAATGCTAGCTTTTATTATGGAATGGAGGAACTAATTAGGGTTTAAATGGAACAATACTGGACATGTCTAATTAATACTTGCCTTTTGGTTACTCAGCATTTTGCCAGGGATTGAGAAGGAACACAACAGAAAATAAAGAATTCCTTAAAAGAGCATGATATAGGGGACAGCTAGGTGGCGCAGTGAGTAAAGCACTGGACCTGGAGTCAGGAGGATCTGAGTTCAAATCCGGCCTCAGACACTTGACACACTTACTAGCTGTGTGACCTTGGGCAAGTCACTTAACCCCAATTGCCCTCCCCCCCAAAATAACAACAAAGAGTATGATATAGTGTAATTTACTTTCATGACTCAAAGTAGGAAGATGCTTGTAAGCGCTATAGATTAAAACCAACCCATTGTGAGTTTTATACGGGTATACGAACTCTTAAATATGCAATTATGATACAATAATATTAACTTGAAGGTAGATCCGTTCTTTTCTTTATTTTTTCAGGCAGCATGGGGAGTGGAAAGAGAGCCTGATATTGAGTCAGAGGACTTGAGTTCAAATTCCAGTTCTGCTATTTACTACCTTTGTGACCTTGGGTAAGTCATATTGCCTCTCTGAACCTGTTTCCTCATCCGAAAAGTGACAGAATTGAATTCTGTGACCTCAAGGTCCCTTTTAGCTCTAAATTCTAGGATCTGATGGAAACGAAAGAAGAGAATTCTTTATTCCTTTCACAGTGCTAGACTAAGTCATAGGTGCTTTTCCTTTGTGCCTTTTATTTTTTAAGTCAAATTATTATAAAATTAATTTAAAATAACATAATTATATTTGGTAATTAATTTGACTAAATGAACTTCAACATATAAAGAGTTCCTAACTTATCAGTTACTCCCTCTTTCCCCTTAATCCTGCTGTTTTGAAGTATTGTTAAACAGTGCTCCCTCTTACTCAGTGTCTGATCTATGACTGCTGTCCTGGAATGGAAGTTCCTCTGGTTTTATAGGGGGTGCCTTAGGTCTGAAACTTCTGTCAGGAGCATTACTTTCAGGACCAAAGAAGGAGGGAAAGAGGAGCCATAACTTTCTATGGGCAGAGAATTGGGCAAGAGAGAATGGGGAGGAGGGCTCAAGATCAGTTATAACATTAGAAACTGGTCTCCCATCGGTGTTTAGCTTCCCCTTTGCTTAGGGGATAAAACAGCTCAGCTGCTTCAAAATGCTTATCTTTTAGCCTCATTTTGGTGCTTAAATCGGTCAGATGCCTTTAACAAGATGTATCCTATCTATTTCAGGTAGATAATTGTAATATATAGGTGCCAACTCCAGACCAGGTTCCTAGTAAGTATGGTAAATACTGGTGGAAGGAGAAGTTGCTAGGTGATGGTTTCAGATTCTTGGGTCACTAAAGGGAGATACCTTCATTGGATATCAGATTTCTTAGAAATGAAAGTAAGATGGAATCTGGTTTGGAAAAACTGAGAGAGAAAACTTGGAGAAAGAGATGCAGAAACGAAGGACATTCTGTTAGCAACTGGCTGAAGAAAATTCTGTGCCGAAATTCCTAAGTAGGGAAGGGTAAGACTGTGCAGGACAAATCTTTCTTCATATCTAGTGGCTACAGGTTTTTAGTGGGGGTGGGAAAGATGGGGAGGGAATATTTTGAGGTACATACTGTAATTTAGATACCCTCAGAAATAGTTTTAACTTTTAATAGAACATCATTGACAAAGTATTGGAAATCCTACAATTTAGGCCCTCCCAAATATAGAGTGTCTGCTGGGGATATTATTCTGTCAGAAATTTTATAACCTTAATGTATTAGGGTGGATTGCCACTACACTAGGTTCTGGAAACCCATGGTACCCCTGAAATGATTTCTAGCGGTACTAGTGACTGTACATCATTGCTCATAAGGTCCTGAGCAAAATTTCAGGGAAGGTGAAGATTGTCTTCAGAATCTTCTCACTTCCTTTTCTTCTACTCTCTCTTATCTTAGCAGCTGGGTGGCTCAGTGGATAGTGCACTGAGACTGGAATCAGAAAGACTTGAGTTCAAATTTGGCCTCAGACACTTACTATCTGTGTGACCTTGGGCAAGTCACTTAACCTTTTTTTGCCTTAATCCGCTGGAGAAGAAAAAGGCAGACCACTTGGGTATCTTTGCCCAGAAAACCCCATGGACTGGTCCACTGGTTCATGGAGCGTTGGGCATGACTGAATTGACTGAACAGCAACAAAACTTTCTAGTAGCCAGGAATTCAAAGTCTTCTTGCCACCCTGACTGCTTTTGGATTCCCCTTGCTGTAAGATATATTCTAATCTTGTCTATCTCAATCATGCCATGTTCTAAAATTGCCCCTCCCCACTCCAAACAAACACTCATGTTCCTTCAGTTAGGCATGAGGAGAAACACAATCCAATTAGCTAATTAAAGTGAATCTCCCCACCCCCCCAGCCTCCATCCCTAGCAATTCAAAATCTTGTGCCATTTAGCATTCGTGATATCCACCTACCACTTAATAAATGCTTGTTGACTGACTGCCATTGCTAATGAACAAGCTATCCAATAAAATCTGACCGCAGCTGGCGTAGATACTAGGTAGTGTGTTAGACTGAGAAGCAGCAAAACCTGGGCTCTTATCCTGCTTCTGGCCTTGGACATTTACTTGCTTTATGACCGTGGGCAAATCCTCTAATCTTTTCAAGCCACAGGTAACTTCCTAAAACTAATCTCACCTTCCTTCTTTTACTTCCTATAGATTTTGTTTTTACTTACCATTCCCCCCAACCCCCACTCCCAGAATGAAAGCTCTTTGCAGGTAATTTAAAAAATTTTTCTTTTTGGTCTTTGCACCCCCAGAACTTAACGCAGCTAGTGGACAATTAATAAATGTTTGGTGAATGAATGAATGAACAAATGAATTTACTTCTGATTTGGCATTGGGAGTACCCAACCTGAGGGGATCACAGATCCTTGACATATTGACTATTTCTACAATGATTGGTTTAGGAAGTTTCACCAACATTAAAAAAATTTTTTACTATAATGTAAGGGTAGCCATGGCCTCATTATCTCAGGAGCTGGGGGTGCTATTAGAGAAATGAATGGCTAGCAATTTCTGAATGCATATATTTTAATGACAGGATCCAGAGGCCAAGCTGAAGCCTCTGCCAAGCCAGCTGCAGGAGGCATGACTGAATTTGATAACATTTGTGCCAGAGAGACAAGCACCAACAAAAACCCATTCGTTGCCACCAGTTATGGTGATGTGGACTTTGGTCTTATCTAGAGACTTCACATGCTGAAGAACAAGGTCCTAGGGTCTGAATTATATCAACCCATCTACTAGTATCTATTTAGTGTTTATTATATGCCAGGAAGTCCATTGGGGTTTCCCTACGCAGGTTCTGGGGAAGCTAGGTGAGGTGGTGCAGTGGATACAGTGCAGGGCCTGAGTCAGGAAGACTCATCTTCCAGAGTTCAAATGTAGCCTCAGACACTTCCTAGCCGTGTGACCCTGGGCAAGTCACATAACCCTATTTGCCTCTGTTTCCTCATCTGTAGAATGAGCTGGAAAAGGAAATGGCAAAACCACTCAGTATCTTTGCCAAGAAAACCTTAAATGGGGTCGGCAAAGAGTCCGACGAGACATAAAATGTGCCAGGAACTGTGGGAGGTATTGGGATAAAAGACAAAAATGAAGCCATCATTGCCCTCAGAGAGCTTCCATTAGAGGATTGTAACTTAGTAGTTTGAAAATCGGACTAGGAACCAGAAATCTTCTCTCAGCTAATGGCTTTGTAGCTGTTCGACCCTGAGGGAATCCTTCTCTCTGCTCCTGTTTCCTCATTGGCAAAATGAAGGGGTTGGACAAGATCTCCAAGGTCCTTTCTAGGTTATTATTCTTACAATGAAACCTTTCATAGCATCTCATCTATTGTATTGAGCCTATTTTTCCTCTGGCATATTTTTCTTATTTGATTGATCTTAATCTCTACAGGTTTCTTTACTTCAGTTAGCTAACTTTTAGAGATCCACTGGGAACAGAATAAGGGAAGGCTCAAGGAAGAGCATGATCGAATTTTTAAAAATGAATGTAATGTTTTGTTTTGCATAGTCTTATTTTCTGCTTTTTGTGTACAGAATGATTACATCCATATTTATATCCAAAATGGTTCCCATTAATTTCTTTTAAAAACTGGTTTGGTTTCAAAAACTTTTTTCTAGGGTGGTTCTCTAGTGGGACATAATAGAGGATACACAAAGTGGAACCAGAAAAGGCCCAACTTTTGTTCCAGCACAACTTCTTAACTATACCTGCATTTGTAGTTCTGTTCAGAGGTTAAAATTTCTCTTCAAGCTGAATTTTGGGAGGCACAGGGGAAAGGAAATCTGATTATTTAATTGAAAAACAGTGATTCAGAAGTCTTAGAGTGGGATGGTGGCCTTGAGGCCACATGTGGCCCTCTAGGTCCTCAAGTGCAGCCCTTTGACCACATGCACCCTCAAGGACACAGGTTCCCCACCCTGACTTAAACTGATTCTGACTGGCTCTCATACTCTGGATCTTAGTTTGATTCTTCTGTAATGAAGAAATAATGACACACACTCCCTCCCTTCTGTGACTCTCTCTGTGTTCTCTCTCACCTTCCATGACTTTCTCCCTCTCTGTCTGTGTTTCCCTCCCCCCCCTTCAAAACTGGACCTGTGATATCATTGATAGAGAGAGCTTCCGGCGAGCAATTTTCACCATTTTTGACAGTTGTCTGGGGCACTGAGAGGTTAAATTCTTTGCCTAGAATCACAGAGCCGGTATGTCAGAAGCAGGATTTGAATGCAGGTTTTTTTCCACTCAAAGCCAGTACTCTCTCTACCACCACCAAGCTGCTTCTCATTCTAGGTTCTCCCTAGAGAGTCTTTCATAATTTAACTGGTTATAGTCTATGACATCTAGTGAAACTTTTCCACAGAAGGTATTAATATAACAAACAAATGTCGCAGCACCAAGGATATCTGTAATTCCCCAAAGGACTTTTCTTTCAAGTCACTGACATGCATTGTGAAGCCTCTTAAATGGAACTCTGGCTGTCCCTTTCAAACCTCCCTGACTCTCAGAAGGACTTTGGAAGAACTTCAGACTCTGGTCTTTTATGTACATGACAAAGTCACATTTTAGGGGACTCTTTAATAATGCTTCTAAGAGAGCTGTTAGGGTTTTAGTTTCCATGGAGGTTCTGGCCTCTTCAGAATTCAGGATTAAAATGCTAAACCCTTTCCACCAGCCTGTGGTAAGTTATGATTCATGATTCTGCTACAGAAGAATTGTAAAAATCCTTACTCTGTGTACATTATGTAAACACTGGAGAGGAAAACAATTTTCTTTGTATTATAGATTTATTTATAGGTTTGGGTGACTCAAATTGTAACAAAATAACTGAGGGGAGCCTCCTCCTGCTTTGTTCTCCTCACTGTGAACAATGGATAGGGCTCAGATCCCTGTCCTTCCCCCTGGGCTTCTCCTTCCTCAGCTGAGCTCCTTGGCAAGCTGTCTAGTAAGGGGAGAGTTCCCTGGGAAAGACACTGACTGGATTTCTATAGGGAGAGCCTTTCCTTACCTGTCATGAAAATAATATAGCTTCAGTCATTCAAGAGTCCAACTGTCATCCCTCATCTCAAGTGAGTAGATCACCCTTTAGGGCTGAAATTCACAATTAAATGAAAGTCCACCTATTATATATAAGACTTTTCTTATTGGTCTGGTTCCCAATGATCTTTCCCTCTCATGAATTGCCACTAAATAATATGCATCATTAATAATTGCTTCTATGTATGCATGTCCTGTAAGCTTAAGAAAATGTTAAATTTTAGAAGCAGGATAGTGTGGTAGTAAGAATTCTTTATTTAAAAAATATTATTCCTTGTTCTCAACGTTTACTTTTATAAGATTTTGAGTTCCACATTTTCCCCTCTCCCTTCCCCCCAAGATGGCAAGCAGTCTGATATAGACTATACATGTACCATCATATTAAACATATTTCCACATTAGTCATGTTGTGAAAGAAGAATCAGAACAAAAGGGAAAAACCATGAGAAAGAAAAGGCAAACAAAAAAGAAGATAGTCTGCTTCAATCTATATTCAGACTCTATAGTTCTTCCTCTGGATGTGGATAACATTTTCTTGAGTCTTGGAACTACCTTAGATCCTTGCATTGCTGAGAAGAGCTAAGTCTATCAAAGCTGGTCATCGCACAATGTTGCGGTTACCGGGTAGTGTTCTCCTGGTTCTGCTCACTTCACTCTGCATCAGTTCATCTAAGTCTTTCCAGGTTTTTCTGAAATCTGCCTGCTTATCATTTCTTATAGCAAAATAAGTACTCCATTACATTCACAACCTGCAATTTGTTCAGCCATTCCTCAGCTGATGGTAGTAAGAAGTCTTGACTGACTCTCCTCTACCTTAGGTGACATTGGACAAATAACTTCTCTTTGGGCCTTGATTTCCTCCCCTTAAAAATGAAGGAAGTTAAAGGGAAAACTGCAAAGGCCCTCAGAGGTCATAGAGTCCAACCTCAGCATTTGACAGGTATTAAGAAGCAGCAGTAGATTTAAACCCAGATCCATTTGGTGTTTTCCTTCCACCATAAAGTGCTACTTTGGGTGGAATACTGTCCCTTTCCTTTGTCTGTCTATAAATCTTAAGCACTTATTGTAGGGAAGTAGCACTAGTTCTCAGTTTGTTCTGAGGCCACATAGTAGTCCATATACAAAAGAAAGAGAGGCTGCAGCTTCCTAAAAACCTCCTTTTCTATATGGCTCCTTTGAGAAGATAGTTTAACTGAGTTTCATTTTTTTTTCTCTTTTTGGGTTTTGGATTATATTTCAGCTGATTGAACTTTTTGAAGAGTTACAAATTTAAAAAAAATCCTAATGCCTTATATCTGTATAGACCTTTCCCCCCCAAGTGTTTTTACATCAATTTTTTTCCTTTAGGAGTTATATAAATGTGTTTTCTAAATTGTTTGATCCTTACAGGTAAGTGAGGTAGATAGGCCAGTGTTCCGTAGAAGAGAAACTGAGGTACAAAAAGGTCCAAACAATCAAAAATAATTAATGACATAACAAAATAACAGAACAAAAACTAGAAGACAGTCTTACACCTAGGCTAAGACTCTGCTGTTGTTTTTCTGTGTGTCAAGCTGAAGTAAAAAATTTATTAATAAAGATATATAGTTATTACATTTACAACATGGTGATATAATTAAATATAGCATATACATTATAAATAATAATAAACAAAACTGTTAAAGCAGTCATCCTTTATCCATTTGGCAAAGTCTCACCAAGGCTTCTTTTGAAAAAAACAAAACAAAACAAAATAAAACAACATCCTTTAGTTTTTGGCTCAGCAATTTAATTCAATAAGAATTTATTAAGTGCCTACTGTATGCCAGACTCAGTGCTAGGTGCTCAGGCTCAAAATGAACCATTATCTGCCCTCAAAGAACTCACATTTATTCTGATCAATCAATAAACATTTATTTAATGCCTACTATGTACCAGGCACTATGCTAAGTGCTGGGTTTACTAAGACTGGCAAGATCCTTCTCATGTTCTAATGTGGGAGATGGTGTGTGTAAATAAGTATGTTTAAACATATATACAGGTTAAATATACATAGAAATTAAATTAAAAGTATATGCAAAATTATTTCTGGGGGGAAGGGAAGGGGTGGGATTGAGAACTGGCTTCTCTTGGTTGCAGTAATTGAGTAGAGTTAGGGCTTCTGTGTGGCAGAGGTGAGGAAGGAATAACTTTCAGTCCTGGAAGACAGGCTAGGCAAAGCAGGGTGCCCCGTATGAGGAACAGGGCCTGGATGTCAAGCAAGAGGGAGTGAGAGCAAGTACGCCAGTTTGGAGTATTGGAAGTATTGGAAGGAGGGTAATAAACCAGAAGACATAGACCTTAGTCAGAATGTGAAGGGCTTTCCAAGTCAAACAGTCAATAAAAAATATTTGGAAAGTAAATGCCAAGTCATTTTCGGGTGGGGTCTGTGGTGGCAATGGAGCTGAGCTTCAGGGATGCCAGAGATTCTAAGAGTTAGAGATGATGAGGGAACATTCCAAGCCTGGGCAAAAGTACGTCCTAAGGCAGGAGATGGGATGTCATGTGTAGAGAATAGCAAGTACTCCAGGTATGCAGATCGAGGCACGATCAACAACTTGTAAAGGTAGGCTGGAGGCAGGGGGTGAAGGGCTTTAAAGGACCAGGAAAGGTGTATGCATTTTATCTATCCTAGAGGCAATAGGTGGGGCTTACATTCCAGGGGGAGGGGAATGCTTTAGCAATATCTATTTGGCAGCTATGTAGAGGATGATTGGGAGAGGTGAGGAGAGGGGAGGGGAGAGGAGGGGAAGGGTGGGAGGAAGATTAGTTAGGAGGTTAGAGGAAGAGACCTGGGGAGAGGTAAAGAGGACCTTAGCCACGTTCATGGCGGTGTGAGTGTGAGCCAAGACTGAGAATGGGAGTCAAAGATTTTGTGGAGGTAAAATGCCTGGCTATGGCGGGGTGGTGGCGGAGAGGAGGGGTTGCAGATAACTCAGGTTGGGAACCAGAGTGACTAGAAGGATGGTAAGTTTTTCAGTTGGAAAACCAGCATTTATTAAGAGCTTACCATGTGCCAGGAACTGTCCTAGGCTCTTGGGGATACAAAGAAAGGCAAAAATATGATCCCTGCTCTCAATCCATTCACAGTCTAATTGAGGAGACAACGCGCAAATACCTAAGTACATACAAAATACAGACTAAGTAAATAGAAGGTAATTTCTGAAGGAAGGGATGGAAGTCGGAGTGGGGGAAGGGAGACTAGGAAACACTGTAGAGGGTGAGATTTGAATTGAGTCTTGAAGGACGCCAAGGAAACTCCAGAAATAGTAAAGTTAGGAAGAGGAGTGGGTTTTTAGGGAAAGATAATGCCGTCTTTAAGTGAGGCTTAATTAAATCTGTAAATTAAATTTAAATGCAAAACTTGGGAGAACCTTCAGTAGCTCAGTACTGGAAATGACCTAATTGTCCCTTTTGGGGCTAGCTTTTTTTCACCCGTGTTGACCAGCTTTCATTCTTCCAGTCTCATGACTTGCCCACTAGTCAACGGACAAAATTAGAAAGTGGGCTGAGAAGATTCCTCACATACAGTAGGTGGTTTAATAATAGCTAGCAATTTATTTAGCGCTTTGAGGCGTGCAAAACGCTTTATAAATATTTAATTTTTCAACAGCAATGTTTGTGGAAATAACGAATTCAGTTTGCTTCCACGAACATTTATTAAGCCCCTACTGAATACTCAAGACTACAAATCGTTTATGAGGTGTACAGAAATCTTTTGAACAGAGTACATTTAATTAGACCCTTGCTTTTCAGCCTGGTATTTGACATCTCCTCTATTAGACTATGCGCCTCTTGAGAGCAGGGGCTGTCTTTTTCCTTTGTTTGTATCCCCAGCTCGTAGCGCGGCGCCTGGCACATCGTAGGCGCTTAATAAATGCTTGTTAACTGTGTGACTGACACTTGTCAATAGCACCTGATTGAGCTGCATCTCTTATCCTACAGCCATGCCCCACGTTCCCCTTCCGGAGTCCTTTAGTACTAAGGGCTGGTGGCTGGGCAGGCTTTCCCACTAGCCCAACTGGGTCACCTTCCTCCTCCTCAGTGGGCTAGGACACTTTGACCCTTTTGACATTTAAGTAGCAAACGCTGACCAGCCTGTCTAATCATTTATGAAGCCGGTCAACGTCTGTTTCTTAGGCTGGAGACTTTGGCTCGCTCTTGGCCAGGACGGCAGAAAACCATTCAATTCCAAACCCAAAGGTCAGCAGACCACTCCTTAAGGTCAAATTGAAAGGAAAAATTAAATTCCTAAGCCGCAGAGCCTCTTGAGAACCTAGGATTCCCCTTCCCCCTTCCCTCCTCTCCCCGCCCCAGGTTTGAGCAGCTTTTCCCCGCCCCCTTTCGGCTTGCGCACTCTCATCTCTCCCTCAGTCTCCCAGAGTAAGCCCCGCCCCTCCCCCGTCGCCACGCCCCCACTCCCCACCCACCCCGGAACGAATATCCGTCGGCTACGGGCCCGACCGGACGCTTCTCGCCGGGGCTCACCGCAGCGGTGACTCGGCAGCGGCGTCTCTCGTCATCAGTGACAGCCCCGAGTCGTGCTTCGTTTTGCGCCTCCCGTCCAGATGCAGTCACTTCCACCGTGGCAAATAGTCCTGGGAGGGAGCGGAGTTCCGGGACGCTAGGGAAGCGGCGGGGGCGCCGAAGGCTGCCTTCCGGGGCCCTGGGCACAGGCGCGGGGGACGTCGGGGCTCTCTCACCTGCGGCGGGAGCGGGCTAAGCCGGTGAAAGCCCCGCTCCTTGGTCCGGATCCCTCCGCCGGCTGTCGCGGTGCTGAGGCCGAGGGAGCCGCCATTTTGGATGTTCGGTTCCTGCTGCCAGTGCTGCCGCCGCCCCCGGAGCTGCCGGTTTTACTCGAGGTTTCGGGCCGGTGAGTGTCCTTCGCGGCGCCCGGAGCCGCTGCCTCCCGCTCCCTGCGATGGCAGAGGGCGCTCAGCCGGACGCCCCCTGTCAAGCCGGAGGGCCGAGCCCGGCGCCCGGGCCGTGGGGGGTGGGGAGGAGGAGGAGCAGGCCGGGGCCGGAGTGGCAGCCCGGCAGCGGCTCTTTCGGGGGGCTGCCCCGAGGCCTGGGCCCCGGCCCGGGCCGCGGGGCTCTGCGCGCGGCGCCCGCCGGGCGGCCAGCCGAGGGCCTCTGCCCCCGGGACTTTTCCGGGCGGACCCTGTCCCTGGAGGGATCCTCCCCAGGAACTGGGGCTTTCACAGCCGCCCCGGGCCCCACCCCCGCGTGGTTCCCTGCGGCCACGTCTCCGCTCCCCTCGGCCGCTGCAGCCACGAGACGTCTCCCCCAAACTCCCGGCTCTTCCAGGATCCCCGTCACTCCCAGGGTCTGCCACCTTGTAGGCGCCCGGGCAGTGAGCGCCCGCCTGCTCGCGGCAGGACCCTCCCACCTTCCTGAAACTTGACATCCGCGCCCTCCACCCCCTCCCACGCGTGCCTCTCCCGAGGGCCCACCTCGACCTATCTGGCTTATGGTTCTGAAACTTAGCGCCAAGTGCAGCCCTCCCCTCCGGTCCAGCTCCCAAAGCCCCCGGGCCGCAGCTTCTCCCCATAGTCGTTGCCCACTGTCCAGTGTGCTTTTAGCGCCAAGAGGCTCGTGTCCTTTTAACCCCGCGGGTAAAGGGGGCTGTATCTTCTTTTGGGCGTAGAACACCTTTCTTCACCAGCCCGTCCAGGTGTGCGACTGTTTTTTTCAGCAGTAGCTGAAGAAGGCTAATGTCATTGATTGCCACCATGATTCCTTGTCGGAGCATCCAGCTTTACGGTACTTGTCAGTACTTCTCTGTCTCCTGAGCTTAAGTCGAAAGCTCAGCGTCCCTTGGCATGAATGCCCTTGAAGAAAGTTCGCCCAACATAGGTAGAGAATAATTTTCTTGGTTTTCATTTAGGACTTAGTTAACACAGTAGGAAAACTCGATAGGAACTTTGAATTATTGTCATTTTCAGATCTGTAATAGTACCTACTGGTAGTAATTTTCATTAACTTTAGAATACTTAAGTTTTATTATCTCTTCCCCCCACTTTTTTTTCTTAATATTCCTTAACTTTATATCCAAAATCTTAGACATTGGGTCACTAAGCATACTGCCCTAATACATTCTGGCAGTGTTCGAATAGGCAAATGAAAAGCATTTCAGTTAATTTGTTAGTTATTTTTCATGTCATTTCAAGTTAGTTGAGTGGGACTGAATCATCCTAATGTCATTGCTGTAGGAACCCAGGCAGAGAAGTGGAATAACTTGCTTGAGTTCACAAAAAAGGCAGTGACAAGAGTTAGCATTATACATTCTGTTTCAAACTGAAGTCAATAAATTCTTCTTTGTTCTAGGCATTAGCGATTTATTTTTTTACTAATGTTAACATGTAAATAAAACCTGTGTTAGCTATGTGTTGTCTCATGTAGAAACTTTTTTTTAGTATAAATACTCAGTGTTTCCATGTATCTTATTTTTTGTCATAATACTTTGAGGAGCATTTTGGAAATATTTTAAAATATATTAATTTTAGGCATTTAGTCCTCTTAGTGCTTTTGTGTTTACTTTTGAGCTATGGAGTCCTTTGGTTTAGGGAATTGGTTCAAAATTTGTTTGTAGGAAATGAGATAACCTTTTGTCGTAAGCGTTGGAGTTCAGAAAGATCTCAGGCAAGTAAAAGTTGATTTAATGTTTTATATAGTAGTACTATTTGTTCAGTATAGTAACTACACACATTTCTGTAGCTCACAACCAAATGATGTAGGGCCTTTGTCCCTATGTTACAGATGATGAAGGAAACTCAGAAAAGTTAAGTGGTGGTGCAGGGAAACACTCAACAACTGCTGAATGTGCAGATATTTGTTGTCAGCTAGTATATGTACCAGCATGTTATTTTCTTGAATTTTATCTTTACATAGTAAAATCAGAAGGTCTGATATATGTTATTTTTAAGGTAGGGTCTCTAATGGTTTAATATAGTGGAGTGTTTTTTTTTAATTTCTCTTTTTTAATTTAATTTTTTAATTTTAAATTTCTCTTGTAACTTTGTTACAAGATTTATACACTTTGAGTAGAACAAGGGCTTTTGCTTTATGAGCTCTCCAGTAATATGCTGAAGACAACCCTGTCAATTTAATAAACACAAATATTCACTGAACACCTATGAGGTGTAATTATTTTGAGAAATATGGTTTGAACAAACTATTAAGGTGTTGCGAAAACTTATGTCCTGGTCCATTTGGGACCACTTCTGTCTTTGGGAGGCTCTTCTGTCTGAATGGAAGCTTAGTAGCATGATTTGGATTAAAAAGTTACATGTTTGTTCATTTCTAAAACAACTGAGGTATTTCATTTTTTTAAAGAGGCATAAACTAGATGCTCAAACAGTGTTTCATCATTAAAACTGGACTTTAACTTATAAGCAGAAGTCAAGGATTTTCATATTTCTGGAGTCTGTGTAATAAAGTTAGTTGGTATCATTCAAACTTAAAACTGACTTGTCTTCTGAGATTTTAGCTTGAGCAAATCTACACCTATGATCTGTCCACAAACAACTTGTTTAGCTGTTGTAGATTCTCAAGATGATTTGATCTTTGTGTTATATGTAGATTCCTGTTCTTTTCTTGCTTTTAGCTTCTTTCTCTACTTTTTGTTGCTTTCAGCTCTTTTTATAATAGTGTTAACAAGCAGTTTAGTTTGGGGATGATTTATATTTTTATCTTTTGGCTTGTAAGTTAAAAAAGATCATTCTATGGTGAAAGTACCTATATTAGGATCACCTTCATTGTTTTGGTTAGAAAAACTTGTCTGAATAGAAAAAAGGAAGTAGAAAGGCAAGAAAGGTGTCATCTGCACTTTGAAGACAAGTGAAATTATCCTTTTAAGGAGTGGCACTGTTGAACATTTAACTTTGGCATGAGTCTGGGCCTCTATAAGAAGTCAATTTAAAAGGGAAAAAGTCATAAAGTTAAAAAACAAAAAACACACCTCCAACTCATTGGCTAAACATGTTCAGTCATCAGTTAAGACTTTAGTATAAAAGGCCATATTACGAAAGGATAATGAGTAGTGTACTTTTCCTGGGGACTTGAAAGTTTGATTAAAAAATTAACTCTGTCTTAGTTAAACAGTTAAGTCATTTTTTGTTTAATGACTCAAGAGGAAGTATATCTGCAACCTTTGGTACTTTCTGAATAATTGAAGATAGTTTAAAAAAAAAGCTTTTCTGTTTTATTGTGTTACAATACAGTAGTCACAAGTGTAACCTGATAACATGGCTGCTTTGCTAACCTCAGACTATTGCTTGTAGCTGGTATTTGTATTTTGCCAACTGAGCATCTCTTGCCTTTCAAATTGTTGGGTTTCGAGGTTAGTGTTAAGGATCCTTGGGAATAAAGAAATGTAAGAGTTACATGGATTTTTAAAGCTGAATTTCCATTTTTTTTAAGAAGAAAAAAACATACTTTAGGGTTAAAAGACTATAGTCTGCTATGAAATATTTAGTATTCAAAGCTGAATCTTTCAAACCAATTAACATTCATAAAACCTAACATTAAAAAGAAGAGTCCTTAATTTTGGTTTTAGGAGTGGAATATTATCATTTGTCTTGTACATGTTTGACTCAGGGACATGAATCCACTATATTATATAAAGCTGCTTGCCACAGGTTCCCACTACTCATTTATTAATCTATTCTCTAATTATCAGACCGTGCTAGTGGAAAATAGTTTCAACTTCATCTTGATACTGAACAAAGTTAAATTTTTTATTACTATTTCTTAATGCTGTGCCCAGAATACATAGTTTCCCCCTCTTTTAAAACTTTGCTTTTTGTAAATTATACTGATGTGAAAAGTCTAGTAATGATCTTGAGGTATGGAAAGCAATCCTAGGAGTGACATATCTATATATACATATGCATATATAGTCTTACGTGTATGACTAAAACTTTATAGTTATTAGCTACTAAGTATTCAGGGATTTTTTTTTTTTGACAGTACAGAGGATTTTATTGTAGAAATGAGAGTTCCTTTTTGTTCTAGTCTAGTACATAAGTCTTTTTAGATTCATTTGTCCTTTTTTTAAAAAAAGAAAAACCTAACATTTATATATCCCTTTAAGGTTTTCACAGCACTTTACAAATATTGTTTCATTTGATCATCACCACAACTCTGGGAGCTAGGTGTTATTATCCCCATTTTACAGATGAGGAAATCAAGGTTAAACTTGGTTTAAAACTGAAGGCTGAGAGAAGTTTTAAGTGACTTACTTGCCTAGAGTCACGTAGCTAGTAAGTGCCTGAAACAGGATTTGAATTCATTGTCTTTCTCACTCAAGATTCAGTCTCATTATGTGTTAGCTGGTCTAAAGGAGCATAAAGTACAATGGCCACTGTTTCCTTTTGTAACATCCTATGCATGCTTAATAATGCTGGGTCTTGATTAGTACAAATAATAAATCCCCAGGAGTGGTCATATAATTTGCATTGGGCTGGAATCAGTTACCATATTTTACATAATTGTAACTTCAGATAGTGCATATTCAGATACATCATTATACCTTATCCAAGGAAGAATGGGAAAGGAATCTTGCAGATATTTTTTATGACATCAGAAAACCCTGATTTACACGAATTTGATGGTAATTCTTTGCCTTAATGTGCAGATTTTCCCTCACTTATATGTGAATCTAGTTTTTCCTCCCATATGTTGATAGTTCATAACTTCAGAAACTTTAGCCCTTGTCTTTTGGAAAAAGAAATTTTCCAAATATACTAATATGAAGTAAGGGAAAAGAAATTTTCGTTGGAAGTTGTTCCATTAAATTGGGGAAGAGAAATTTGTAAAATCTCTTTATATCATTTAATATATGACCTGTAGTCATAATTAGTAATTTAAAGCCTTTTTTCCACTCTGTAAGTTATGCTGTTAGAATCCTATTGTTGGCAGCTAAGGATCTAACTGAATTACTGGGGAGGGACATCGTCCCATTGTGCTCCTGGTGACCCATTAGTAGATAATAGAGTTGACCTTAGAGAAAAAAGGCTCTCAGGTTCAGAAATTGCATCGTAAACTGTTATCTTCATGTTTCTGCTTGGGATATTGTACCTCAGGAGTTCACTTTTTGCACATTTCTTTATGCTGTTCCATTAATGTCATTCCAGAACTATCCACAAGACTTAACTAATGCTATTTATTCAACAAATATTCAAGTGACTACGATGTGCAGGGGAACTGTTCTAAGATTTGTTAGTCTAATACTTTAAAATTTAAAAAACAAAAAATGTTGGTGATGAGGCCCACGAAAAAAGCTCTCCTTCTACTCACACTATGATGGACATAGATTGTTTAAGTATTATCCCTGTTTGCAGATGAGCAGACTGAGACTCAGACATGTTAACTGACTTGCTCAGGTACATGTCCAGCACATGTCAGAGCCTATATTGGAATGCAGGCCTCCTGACTTAATGTTCAGTGCTTCAGTGTTTGAGCTAAAGATGATGTCCTATTTAAGTTTTCATTGGCTTTTTATTAGGTGATTTTAGTGTTCTCTAATACACTGCATAATTTTGATATTTAAAACTTGTTATCTAAAACTTATTTTGCTTGGACATTAAATCAGTGGTGTCAAACTGAAACAAAAAGATTCTTGCAGGCAGCTTATTGACTTAGAAAACCACAAATTTACATTATCTATGTTGTAATGTATTTTTATTTATTTTGTCAAACATTTCCAAATTATATTTTATTAGATTCTGGCAGGACTTGGGAATTTTGCAGGCCTGACACAGGCCTTGAGTTCGACATCTTTGTTTTAAACTATATTAGACGTTAAATCATTAACTTTCTTCCCACTTCCTTTTCTCAAACAAAAGAAGCCAACTTGGATGCAGAATTACCTTTCTTATACTAAAATATTATTAGCATCATGGAGAATTAGAAGGGGCCTTGGAGGCTATCTAGCGTAACAACAACTTTCCTTTTCCTTTTCTAATAAATTTAAGTTAAGAGTTAGGAACTACCCAGAGAACCACCTCTTTATTTAAGCTGCTGATGATTCTGTTGCATCACATTGACCTGGACTAGATTTAGAAAGTTTCTTATTAACTTCTTGTATCTAAATTCATCTTTTAATTCAGTGCTCCCAGTTGACTTGAATCAATTTTGGTTTGCTTTAGTCTCTTTTTGTTTCTTCATTTATTCTAAAATTTGAACAGATTCTACTTTACTTTGTCAGCAAGTACTCACAAAAGAGATTTTTGTATTGATCCTAGGAAATCGCTTAAGAACTCTGATGTGACACTTAGCTCTGCGTTTGATATAAATATATTCTGGAATGTTGGTTTTTGAAGTACAGTATTGTTTCTTCCTCCTTTTCTTTCAGTGGAATTATTACTACTATAGAAGTAGTAGTAATGAGTGTTTAGTTAGAGGCAGGGCTATTGGGGTTAAATGACTTGACCAAGGTCACATAAGCTAGTAAGTGTGTCGAGTGTCTGAGGCTGTATTTGAACTCAGGTCCTCCTGACTCCAGGGTCGCTGCTCTACTCAGTGTGCCACCTAGCTGCCCCTAATAATAAGAATCTTTAACAAAAAATTAGACCTTTAATTATTGGTGAAGGCTATAGGATAAAGAGAATAGAAACTCACTGTCTTAGAGGGGCCTAAAGTCAGTCACCTTGCATTTACTAAGTACTTAATATGTGTCACAAGTCACTGTTCTAAGTGCTGGGGTTATAGAGAAAGGGGAAAAAAGTTTCACAGGAAGACAGGAAAGATGAACAAAAAATACAGCTGATAAAGAAGAAGCGAGGACATCTCCACCAGCAGCAGCACAGAGTTAGGAAGAGATAAAGTGGAGATGAAACTGCGGGAAATAAAGACTGTATGGAATGAGAAAGGAAAAGCTTCATGAAGGAGGGGAGCTTAGTGTAAGATTTGTTAGAAAAAGACATTAGGTAACCAGGAACACTTTTCAGATTACCGTGATCAGCTTCTGTGAAAATGCAGAATTTGGGATGGGCAAGGCAAGAAGAAAATAATAGGATCCTAGATCTACAATGTGTAGTGGGTGAAAAATGAATGACTGAGGAAACAAAGGTTCCAGCTTCTGAGCATATGGATTTATTAAGTGATGCATGCCAATTGCCTAACAAATCCAGAACGGGCCCCTCCCTCAGTTTAGGACTGGCGCCTGAAAATAGGGAGAGAACGACTTTTATACACTAAAAATAATCAAATATGACCAATTAATTAAAAGAAAACAATTAACCAGGATCCAGCACTAGGTGATCTGATTTTCAATTGGAGGAAGGATTAGGGACTTTCCAGGTTGGAGGAGGAGAGCAAACAGGTGCAATTCCCTGAAATCAGAAAAAAAGGTGTGAGGTATCCCCCTCTCCCCACTCTTCCAGTGTCTGTATACAGTCAAAGGAACATGGAAGCAATAACTGATTGATTAGTATGGAGTTTTCAGATAAGGCATATGGATTGCTTGAAATGCACATCTGTGAGAAAACTTATTGGATCAGTCTTTGGTTTTGACCAAACTGAGGTCCTTAGAGGTCTCCAAGCAGCACGTAGAGGTGGTCGAGCTTCCTAGGCACGTGGGGCTTGGTTCAAACAATGCAATAAGGTTTTCTTCCAATTCCCACAGTTGAATAAAGTTTTCTCACAGGACAGAATTTGGACCAGGCTCATAATTGAATAGAAAGGGAACTTAGCTCCAGAACCAAGTCATAAGGTAGACTCAGTGTGGTTCACTCAGTTCCCACAATTAACCACTTGCTGTCCTAGTCCCCTCAATTCCCTTCAATGGAAGGGACCTTACAGACCATTTGGTATAACTCCTTCATTTCACAGATGAAGAAGCTGAAGTCATGGAGGCCAGGGACTTGCTTTGGTCACACACGTGTTTGTAAGCAACAGAAGGGCTTGAAATCAGGTCTTGGGATTCCAAAGCCAGGGTTCTTTTCAGTGTAAATGTTATGCTGTCACCTCGAGTAGATATACTTGGTTAGAACATAGCCCTCTGGGGAGTCCCAGATGATAATGGCTGTCTCTCTTTCTCTATTGCTATCTTTACCAGGTTCATGGCGGTCCCCATATTTCTAGCTGGACTATTGCCCTAAACTCCCAACAGATCCTCCCATGTCTTTTCCCTTTCCCAATTTAAATTCCATGTTTGAGTGTGCACACACACAGGCATGTCACTAATTAGCTCAAGCTTTTCAGTAGTGACTTACTGCTTAGTGTAAGCATTCTTAACCTGGGGTCCAAAAAAAATTTTTTTTTTAAATATTAAGACAACTGCATTTCAGGGTAATTGGCTTCTTTTGTATTCCTGTGTATTTTATGCATTTAAAAACAGGATTCTGAGGAAGGAGTCCATAGGATTCACCAGACTGCCAAAAAGGAGTGTAATAATGCAAAGAAAGTTAAGAACCCCTGGCTTTAGTGAGTTAAATTTAAACATTCTGGCCTGGATTTCATGGCTGCCTTCCTTTCATCCTGGTGTTCTCTCATGTTACTTTTCTATATATATAGAATATATATGTTCAATATGTATTCTGTATACATAAATACACACACATATTTTTTTTTCTCTCTGTGCTGGAGAAGCAATGTGGTTAAGTGGAAAGACCACTACACTTAGACTTGAGCTTCTGATACTTATTAGCTAGCTCTACGACCTCACTAAGTTTATTTCCTCATTTGTAAAATGGGGATAATAATACACGTATGCCTTAGAGAACTATAGTGAGTATTAAACCTGATAACTGGGTGTCCCACAGGACTCTCTTCTGGTCCCTCTTCTGTTCTCCCTCAGTACTGTCTCTCTTGGTGTTCTCATCAGCTCTCATTGATTTAGATACCGTCTTTATGCTGATGTTTCTCATATCTACTTATCCAGTTATCTTCTGCTGATCTCCAGTCTCAACATCTTCAGCTACTTATTGGACATTTTGAACTGGACATCCCTTAGACATCTTAATTCTTAAACTTGACATTATCTAAAACCAAACTAATAATCTTTATCCCAATAAACAAACCCTCCCCTCTTCCTAACTTCTCTATCCTCACAGCCACCCAGGCTCATGACCTAGCTGTCATCCTTTACTCTTTCTCTCACTTCCCATGTCTAATCTTTTTGTTGACAAAGCCTTGACTTCAAGGTCAAGGTTTCCTAACATCTTGCACATATGTGTCCCCTTCTCTCTTGGCATTGCTTTAAAGTAGAAGTCTGATCAGTGTTACTACTCACTAAACTCCAGTGGCTCCCTTTTACCTTCATGATCAACTATAACATCTTTGTTTGGTCAGAGACTTTTAAAACCTAGCCCTTCCACCTTTCCAGTTTTCTTACATGTTACGTTTCCTCCTGTTTTTCTTCCCTGCCCCCCATATACTCTATGCATCAGTCACCCTGGCTTCCTCGCTGTGCCTCAAACAAGAAGCACCATCTCTCAACTCTGGGCATTTTCTCTGGCTGGTCCCCCTGCCTGAAATGCTCTGCCTCCTGGCATCCCTGGCTTCCTTCAAGTCCCCACTAAAATTCCACCTTCTTTCCCTATCACCCTTTATTCTAGTGCCTCTGTTGATTATTTCCAATTTATCCTGTTTGCACATAACTGTTTGCATGTTCTTTCTCCATTTAGATTGTGAGGTCCTTGAGGGCAGAGATTGTTTTGTGCCTTTTTTTGTATCTCTAGTGCTTAGCACAGTGCCTAGCACATAGTAGGTGCTTAATGTTTATTGATTGACTGAAATAATAATATTCGTGAAGTGTTCTGCAAACCTCAAAGTACCCTATAAATGTCTGCTAGTGTTCTGTAATTATTATTAATCAGACTGTACTACTGGCTGTCCACTAGTCAAACTATATTGATTCCCACCTCACTTTTGTGTATTCAGTGCTTTATTATGAATGCTGTCTTCTCCTTACCTGTTAAATTCTTACCTGTTTGTTAGAAGCATTCAGTGCCTTCTTCCCTGATCTTTCTGTTAGAAGCAGTTTAGGTGATACAGTGGATCACTTTACTTAAAGTGTGACCTGAGGTCAAATCCTACCTCATACTCTTTAACTGAGTGACTCTAGAGAAGTCACTTTCCTCACCAGTAAAATGTCACCCGCCTCATAGGGTTGTTGTGAGAGTTAAAGGAGATGATGTTTAAAGTGCCGTATAAGTGCTAGTATTGTTATTATTCTAGCATAGAGGGCAGATGGGTGGCACAGTGCATAGAGTGCTGGATCTGGAGTCAGGAGGACTCATCTTCCTGAGTTCAAATCTGGCCTCAGACCCTTACTAGCTGTGTGACCTTGGGCAAGTTACTTAACCCCACTTTCCTCAATTTCTTCATCTGTAAAATGAGCTGGAGAAGGAAATGACAAACCACTCTAGTATCTTTCCCAAGAAAACCCCAAACAGGGTCACAAAGAATCGGACTTACCGAAGAAACGACTGAGCAACAAAGTTAATAATGAACTTAATAACAGTGAACCACCTCCAACCTCCCAGGGCTTCAATCTTACCTTTTTTTATATGTTATTTGGAATAATTTACTTCTTTAATTTTGGGCACCACATTATGGGAAAGATACAGATAAATAAACTGGAGCAGGTCCAGAGGAGGGGTGGTAGAATGATGAGAGAACTAGAAACATTCTGTAATGGATTGACGTAATTAGGGATATTTAGTCTGGAGAAGAAAATAGCTTTCTTTAAGTATTTGAATGGTCATAGAGAAAAGGGATTAGACTTATACTCTTGGTCCCAAAGAACAGAACTAGAAGAGATAATAACTAGTAATGGCTAACATTTCTATAACTTTAAAGTTTGCAAACAACTCTGGAGTAGGAGGAAACTGAAGCTGAGGAGAGGAGGTGACTTGCCAAGAGTCACATAGCTAATAAGTGTCTTGAGGATTTGAACTATCCACCTACCTGCTTAGATGCCTCGAAGTTGCTGAGAAGCAAATTATGGTGTGATGGAAGGGAAAACTTAGTAATCATTCAATTGGCAAGCATTTATTAGGCACTACTCTGTTCCAGGAGCTGTGCTCAGCCTGGAGATAGAAGGAAAATTAAAAAAAAAAAAAAGGCCCTAATTAAAGGAGCTCACAGAGATATCCTCCATTCAAAATAACAACAAAATGCATAAAATATTTGATGGTTAGCATACCAAGGCATACTTAGGACTTATATAAAATATAATTATAATACATTCTTTACAAAAATAAAGCAATAATACCAAGATAGAAAGTCATTGTTCATTATAGGATGTTTCCCTTGTAATAAAAATGATGCTACCCAAAATTAGTATATGGATTTATGGACTTGTGCTATGCCACTCAAACTTCCAAAAGGCTATATTTTATAGAACTAAGTAAGATAAATAACAGAATTCACCTGGAGAAACAAAAGGTTTAGAACCTCAGGGGAAATGGAGCAAAAAGAAGGAATAAAAACATTATCAGATTCCAAAAAATTGAAAAGTAGATCAGTGGCAAAAACCAGATAAGTGAGATCCAGAGACAATAAAATGTAGCTTCTTACTCAGTCGACCCAAGAACATATTGCTGGGCCAAAAAACAAGCAAGCAAAAACAACTTTATTCAATAATAACTATTAAAGCAACTGGAAAACAGCTTAGCAGAACATAGATTTAGACTAGCATTATCTACCATATAAGCAGTACCACATACCATATACCCACATAAAATAGATACATTATCTAAACATAAGATGTCATATAATTCAAAAAGGAGAAAGGATGGAGGTATTTATAAAATCTTTGTAAGATTTATAAGTGACTACAAGGAGGATTGTTAACCAAAGAGTAGATGGGATGATCATAAAAGATAAAATTAATGACTTAATCAGTGGTGTCAAATTCAAATAGAAACAGGATCTTTTTAGCTTTATATTAACTTAAAAAACTACAAATTAACATTATGTTGTATTTTTATAAATTTTGTTAAACGATTCCCAATTACATTTTAATCTGGTTCCAGCCATTTAGTTTGCTGTCTGCAAGTTCGACACCTCTGATTTAAAAGATCTAAAATTTAAAAGTTTCTTTATGAGCAAGATTAATGCAACTAGAATAAAACTGGTTGTGGAAAAAAATTTTTGTATCAGATAAATCTGGTATTGTTCATTCCATCTTTTGGCACTTTATGCTCTAAACTGAAGGTCCGGAAACTAAATACTTGGCTTGGTATTCTCTGGGAATGGTCAGTCACCTCTTAATGTACCCTTACCCCTTTCTACCTTTTGTTCCAAAAACTAATCAGATAAGCACTACTTTTACCTCTAGAAAGAGTATGTGATTTGACTGCTTCACATATTACTACCTTTGACTTTTAGACTATAACTTCCTGCAAACTACTTCCCTATATTTCTCTCATTAGAATGGATGAAGGACAACTACTATCTTTTGTATTTCTATACTCTATGCTTAATACTGCATTTGGCACATAAGGAAGCACTTAGTAAATTCTTTCCATTCAGTCATGAAACTCTGTTATTGAAGATCTATGAGGAATTAATGAAAATATGTAGGACCAAGAGCCATTCCCTAATAACTCAGTGTTAAAAGGATATGAACAGTTCTTGAAAGAAGAAATGAAACTCTTAGCAACCATATTGGGAAAAATGTTCCACCTTGCTACCAATATATTTGTAAAGTGATTAGCACTGTGCCTTGCACATTGGAGGTGCTATATAAATGCTTATTTCTTTCCCCTTTCCCTTATAGAAATGCAAATTAAATCAATGATTTTTATATAATACCCATAAAATTGGCATTTGTGTTAAAAGATGGGAATAGCCTTTCAATACATATGAAAAGGTGGGAGTAGACTGGAAAACAGGTACACTAATACATTCTTGGTACAGCTATGCATGGTCTAGCCATTCTGAAAAACAATTTGGAATTATTTGAGAAAAACCAAGCATAGGCCCCTAAGGTGGGCAGGTAGGTAGTGACCTGGATAGAGCGTTGGGTCTGGAGTCAGGAAGACCTGAGTTCAAATCTAACCTTGCACACATACTAGCTGTGTGACCCTAGGCAAGTTACTAACCCTGTTTGACTTAGTTTCCTTATCTGTAAAATGAGCTGGAGAAGGAGATGGCAAACCACTCCAGTACCTTTGCCAAGAAGACCCCAAATGGGATCACAAAGAATTGGACACAACTGAAACGACTCAACAACAATCCCCAAGGATCAGATAGGCCTCGTATTTTAAATTATTCATAGCAGTACTTTCTGCAGTTGCAAAATATCTAAGTGTATTATGTATATTAATTATGTATATTAATATTGTCAGATAATATTGTACCACAAGAAATGATTCATCATTCAAATTCACGAGTTCAGAGAAACATGGGACTGTTGTATGAAATTTGCAGAACTGAAAGAACAGTACATAGAATGGCTGATGATATTAATATTTTATTTTGTCATTTCCTTTAGCACCCCTTTGTAAGTTTATGGAATATAGATTAAAAAGTCAAGGCTAAAAGAGCATCCAGAAGTCTAAGAAATGACTTGTATTTGGACTGCAAAGATGTCTTTTATCATACATTTCTATACTTTGTTGAGTCAGCTTGTCATTCTGTACAAATTTTTCTTTTTAAAATTTTGAACTTAAACACTAAATAAAAGGGAAGTATCTGAATACACAGTAGAATAGAGTGGGAGTATTGTACATAAAAATTCCTATTTTTTACGTATAGCTTGCTTTTCTTTTACAATTTTAAAAAACTGCTCCAATGACCTTCTTTTTGCTACTCTGTCCCCCCTTGCCCACCTATTCCTCCTATTGGGGAAAAAAAAGGGAAAAACAAAGCCTTGTAACACTTTCATATGCAAAACAATTCCCTTCGTTGTGTCTAAAAATGTATGTCTTACTCTGTGTCTTGAGTCCATCACCTCTTAGTGTGGAGGTGGGTAGCATGCTTTATCCTCAGTACTCTGAAGTTGTAGTTGGTCATTATGTTGATCTGAATTGTCAGGTCTTTCAAAGTTGTTTCTCCTTTATAATATTGTTATTGTTAAAATTGTTCTGATTATGTTTATATCACTGCATCGGTTCATTCAGGTCTTTTCCCAGCTTTCTCTGAAACCCTCCATTTTGTCATTTCCTGTGACACAATACTCCATTATGTTCATATATCCTAATTTATTTAGCCATTTCCCAGTAGATGGGCACTTATTTTGTTTCCATTTCTTTACTATAGCAAAAAGAGTTGGTACAAGTATTTTCCTATACACAAGCCCTTTTCCACTTTCTTTGACGTTTTTAGGGTTATAGAGCTAGTAGTGGTATCATTGAATCAAAGAGTATACACACTTTGGTGACTTTGGGGTAGGTTTTTCTATTTCCCTTGTTATCTATGTATGATTTTATAGCTTTTCAGAGCGAAATAAAGTTGCTTCTCTAAGGTTAAATATAGGTCTTTGTTGAACATATTTAATAGAATTTGGATTGTTTCCTGATTTAACTGATTTTAGTAATGGATTTCTCACATACTAAAGGATGATAAAATGAACGTTGTCAGTAACTTTATAGAGGGTACCCCTAATGGTGTTCTGTACCTTATGCTCACAATTTAAAAAATTACATTCAACACTTAGAGCTAGAAGGGACCAGCTCAGATGTCATTTAGGTCAGGTTCTTTATTTTTCAGTGGTCAGTGCCTTGCCTAAGATGTCAAGTAGTGCAAGGTAACTGAATATGAATCCAGGCACTTCAAGTCTAACATTCTTTCATGCTGTTAACCTTTTAATGTTGGGGCATTATGGCTTTATAGCAGAAATTGTGTGAATACTTTGGCTAGTGAGGATTTTGTGTAATCATATTAATTTATGTATTTTTATTCTCTAGAGGATGCCAGCCCCCATTAGGCTTCGGGAGCTGATCCGGACCATCCGGACAGCCCGAACCCAAGCAGAAGAGCGAGAAATGATCCAGAAAGAATGTGCTGCCATCCGGTCATCTTTTAGAGAAGAAGACAACACATATCGCTGTCGGAATGTCGCAAAATTACTCTACATGCACATGCTGGGCTATCCCGCACACTTTGGTCAGGTAGGCTTATCTGGGTCTACCTCTTTCACCTGTATATTCATTCTCCTTTTTTGTCATCTTTGTCGGTCTGCTGTATGCTTAGTGGAGCCTCAGATGTTTTAATTTACATTTCCGTTGTTATTAGTAGCAATCTGAAACTTTTTTTATATGATTGTTGATAGCTTGCTTTTCTTCTTTTGATTATATCCTTTGACCATTTATCTAATGGTATGTAGAATTTGAAAAAGAGTCAGAAGGAAGTGGGGAAGTAGGAATAGAAGAAATTATTGAGTAGAAATGAATAATGTAGCACTTGTTCATGATAACAATAGGAGCTAATTTTATGGAGGGTATGGTCCTCAGATAGGAAATTTTGATGGTTATGGGCAATTAAGTAGGAGCAAATTCCTAGTCTATTGCAAACATTGTTGGCTTTTGGATAAGAAGTAAATAGTGCTGTGAGAGCTGGAAAAACCAGCTCCTTTCAGTGCACTGGAAGAATCAGTGACTCTTGGAGTTCCTGACCTTGAAATATATAAAGACTCTTAACGATTTTTTTATTTTAGGATTTAAAAAATGTCAGCTGTAAAGGGCTTGTACTTTTAGTCGAGCAACCTTTCCTCTTCTTTTGTGCTTAAATTCAGTTAATAACTGAGATTTATATGGTCCTTTTTGCATATATTATCTTAAGTAGAATCTCTTTTAATTGAATATGATAATACCTAATGAGGTTATCATATTTAATTGTTAAAGCATCCAAGAGCCTCAGTTGGAAAGTGTGAGATATATTAGGTTGATTGAGATCCTTCACCACATACAGCATGGTTCTGGAGAAGATATACCTTATCCAACCAGAAAGGCCTAAGTAAAAGATTGGAGTGAAATAACATTGTTATGAAGATATACTCATGTGGAAGCATGCTGGGAATTAGTTGGGTGAAGATCTGCAGAGGCAGAAGAGAAGTTGTTATTAGAATACACTCCAGGCCTCCTGGATGGACAGAATGAGGAAATGAAAGAAGCAGACAGGAAACAGATCTCAGGCCTGGCACAGAGATAAGACATTGTAGAGATGATGGACTTCAGTTATTCATACATCTGTTGGAGTGCTTTCCCCTTCCCTCTGCCAAAAACAGAACAGCCAGTAACTTCTCAACTTGCCTGAATGAGAAGAAGATCTCTCTCTCTTTCTCATATACACATATGTGGGCATGTATGTGTGTACGCACATACATATGCACATATATTCTGAATCTGATTTTCCCAGTTAGAAAGAACTAATTACCAGGGGGAAAATGATGGGAACTTGGGGGTAAGTGAGCACTCCTTCTGAAAGTTTGTAATAGAGAACAAGGCCATATATTGTGTGATATTTGTCCTAGACTTTAGGAGAAAAGATTGTATAGGTTCAGGGTTTATAGTTTACAGGTTCAGCCAATTTTACATAGGGTTCAGAGAAAGGAGAAGTAGGATCCTATGGACTAAATTCCATAGGGAAAGCCAGGTCTCAGGAGAATGAGAAGCTCCCCCAAAATGTTATTTTGAAGACACAAGAAACCATTTTAATCAGTATGAATAGTGATTGTTGACTAACGGGATCATTGTTTATGCACAGGGAACTCAAAGACATGTCCAAGAGATGGAAACAAGGTCAGGTAAGAGCTCGAGTTCAGAAGTATGGCACAGCCCAGCAAGAATAGTGTTAGGAACATCAAAGCTCAGAATAAGCTGAGGCCGGTGAGAAAAGCTAAGAACAGCAAAGATTTTTTTTTTTGGCTGCTTTTTCTTTTTGCCATGTTGGGGAAAAGAAGTTCAAAGAGAAGATGGGACTTTTTTGTAGCGTAGATGGGGTGATGATAATAGGAGACAGAGAAGGCAAAACTGCTCTACTTTTTATTTTGCTTCTGTTTTCTTTGCCAAGAAGAACAATCTTTGTATTGGAAAGAACAGAACATAAAGGGCTTTAGGAAGGGATACATAAGGTAGTTATATGGTAAGAGGATACCAAACTACCCTTGAAATCACCAGACCCAGATGAACTACATCTTTGGGGGTACTGCAAGAACTGGCAAATGTGATTGCTAATTCTATTAATGGTCTTTGAAAGATCTAGAAGAGAATACATGTAGTACCACAGGATTAGAAGAGAGTAAATATCCTGTTCTCCCAGGAAGGAAGGAGAATCTGCAAAGTAGCACAGTGATTCCTGGCAAAATCCAAGAATGTATTATTTAAAAAAATAATTTGTTGTTAATATCTTTTGTTTTTGTATAACCTATGTTTCCCAATATGTCCCACCCCACTTCCATTCCCTGAGAACAATCTCTTCTAAGAAAGTAAACCTTTATTAGAAAAAGTAGGTAGGTGGGAAGCAGTTCAATAAAACTAACCAACTTGTTAAAAAAAAGTCTAATAATAAATACATTCAGTGTTCTTTATACCCAGAAACCTCACCTCTGCAAAGGAGTAGGAGCAGGTGGCCCTAGAATGTATTGTTAAAAGGGAAGATTAGTGGTCATCGGGAAATGGAAGATCCAGCATGACTTCATCAAGGGCAAGTCATGCAGAAACTAACTTTATGTCCTTTTTTGGATGGGGTTACAAAGCTGGTAGACCGTGGCAATGCTGTAGATATCGCTTTTGTCAGAAGGTCTCCTGCTGTTCTTGTGGACTAGGTGAGGAGTAGGAGCTAGAGGAGTATGCAGTTTCATGGACTCAGCTGGGCCAGTGGCTAGAGCCAAGCCATTCATTCATGGTTTGACATCATCTTGGTTGCAGATTGCTTGTGGTGTGCCCAAGGGATCTGTGCTCAGCAGCGAGGTGGTACAGTGGCTGGAGCGACGAGCTTTGAGTCAGGAAGTAAAGGGAGAAAGGAATAAACGTTCATGTGGCATCATTGTGGGCCAGGCACTGAGCTGAGCGCAGTAAGTTATCTCTTTTGATCCTCACAACCACCCTGGGATGTAGGTGCTGCTGTTGTCCTTATTTTACAGGTGGGAAAATTGAAGCAAACAGAGGTTAAGCGATTTGCCCAGGGTCACACATCTAGTAAGTATCTGAGACTAGAGGTCAAATTTGAACTCATATCTTCTTGACTCCAAGCCTAGCACTCTATCTGTTGTGCTGCTGAGCTGCCTCAGAAGACCCAAGTTCAAATCCAGCCTCAGACAGTAGCTGTATGACCTGGGTAAGGCACTTAACCAATGTCTGCCTTGGTATCTTCCTCTGTGAAAATGGGAAAAATAGTACTTACCTCTTAGGGTTGTTGGGAGGACTGAATGAGATAGCATTTGTAAAGTGCTGTTTAAACCACAGAGCACTATGTAGTTGCTTTTATGATTATGAACTGTTATCAGTGACTTAGATAAAGGCCTCTGTGGTAGATTTGTGTTTTCAGACCACACAAAGCTGCAAGTACAGTTAATACACCGAGTAACAAAGGCAAGAAGTGGAAAAAAAAATCTTGCCTGGTTCGAACGTTGAACTAAAGTCTGATAGGGATGAATGTTAAGTCTTACTTGTGGATTCACAAGAATCAACTTTACATTTACCAGTAGAGGAAGCTGTGGATAGACATTGGTTTATAGGAGGGCTGTAGTGGACTGCAGTCACATTATGAAGTGCGGGTGTGATATGTTGGCCAAGAAAGCTATTGCAGTTTTAGGATGCGTTGAGAAATGTGTCCTTTGCCATATGAGGCAGGTTATATAGCCCTCAATATGTGACGGATATGGTCTGACAACAAGGTTTTATATTCAGTACCGATGACTGCATTTTTGGAAGAAAATTGATGAATTGGAGAGCACAACTAGGAGGGCAGTCAGGATGGTGACAGTCCCTGTAGTTTGTGCCATCTGAGACTCAGCTAAAGAAACTGGGGATGTTTTCCCAGGAGAAAAGAAGATGTGTGGGGCCAAGACCAAAGACATGAGAGTTGCTTCAAGTATTTGAAGGTCATCATTTGGAGGAAGGATGAGACTTGTTCTGCTTGTATCTAGTGGGCAGAAAGGATCAGTGGGTAAAAACTGCAAGCAGTAAGGGAAGACTTGGTGACTAGACTGTCCTAGAAGACTGCATTTCCCCATTGGAATTTGACAGGGGCTTCATGAGCCCTGTCAGTGGTGTTGTGAGGGATTGTTCAGGTACAGGCTGGAGTAGGAGGCCTCTGAGGTCCCTTTGAAAGCTGAGATTCTCTGATTGTGCTGAAAATTTAAAACAAAAATAGTAAATCAAAGATATACTCTAGGTTAGATGGTTTTTGGGACAATTGTAGTCTTAATTTTTCCTAATTCTCCTATTTGAATTAATCTTAGGTTTTATCCTGATTTACATTGTTATTTAAATATTAATTTAGTATTCCCACATTTTGGAATTTCATTTGTATCTTGATTATCAAAAGTTGTTTCATACCGTCACTGGTTTTACATGCCTCACCACTGTGGTTGAAAACATGTGGAAGAAACATGGTTGGTATGTCTTACTTGCCTAAGTATTTGGGTGACAATGGGATATAGTAGGAAGGACATTGGCTTGGTAGTCAGGAGACTTTGATTCTAGGCACACCATTGCCACTGACTAATAGCTATAATGTTGGGCAAGTTAGTCAGCTTCTGGGGCTTTGATTCTTCAGCTATAAACAAAACAAAACGAGATCACACTAAGGTAGTGGTTCTTTACCTTGTTTGTGTCTTGGACCACTCTGGTAGTCAGGGTAGTGAAGCTATGCACCCCTGCTGAGAATCGTATTTTAAAGTGCATAATATAATTTACAGGGACGTAAAAGGAACCAACCAATTATATTGAAATACAGTTATTAAATCTTAAAAGAACAAGTTCCTAGATCCCAGGTTAAGACACCTCCCCCTGCCATACACCTGAATTAAAAGGTCTGGTCCCTTCTAGCTTAAACTTAATGTCATTGCTTTCTGTTATGATACTTGGTAGGCCATAGTAGGTAGCTCCAACTTATCCCTTTTGTTCAGTGAAATTAAAGAAGTGGCTTGGTCATTAATCCTTCTCTACCTATTGATAGGAGCTTTCTAAAACACTTGTATTTTGACATATCTTCTAACATTAGATGTCTATTTCTTGCTTTCTTAATAGACATTAGTCTTCCCATTAGATCATGGGAAATTTCTTCTATGTTCAGCCCTCATTTAAAAAAATAATTTTAATAATGACTGTTTTATATCACCTACCGTTTCTTACTAAGTCGCTCCTTCATCTCTTCCCTAAGAGCCAGAATAACAAAGAGGAAAAAAATTCAATAAGGAAGGATGGGGTAGAAGAGGTTTCTTCTCTTATCTATTTGGAGCCAAGTTCTTTGTCATTATAATTTTGCAGCATTTAGATGCTATTTTGTTTTTCGTTCCATTTATATTGTTGTGGTCTTTGTGTATATTGTTTCCCTGGTTTTGCTTGCTTCACTTTGCTTCAATTCGTGTTTCCCCTGCTTC
This sequence comes from Trichosurus vulpecula, assembly GCF_011100635.1. NCBI lineage: Eukaryota > Metazoa > Chordata > Mammalia > Diprotodontia > Phalangeridae > Trichosurus > Trichosurus vulpecula. The sequence goes on from NC_050575.1 coordinate 395,982,299, forward strand.
TCTATATTTGTCATAGTCATCATTTTTTACGGCCTAGTAATAGTCTACTGTAGCTTGGATTTTTATTGAGAGCTGTGTCAGGCACTGTGCTAAAGGCTGAGGGTACAAATACAAGCAAATAATACAGGTCTTGCCCTCATGAAGCTTATATTTTAATGGAGGAAGATACACAAGCCTAAAGCAAGCTGGAAAGGGGTTGGAGGCATAGAAATGGCTTGGTATAGTGAATGCTGTGGAGGCAAGGTAAAACCAAAGTTGCCTATTAGCCCCAGGGCGGGTTCCGGGGATGGAGTTCAGTTTTCCAGGAGGGAGGAGGTGGTAAGATGGTGCCTCAAGTTGAGATCACAGGTGGTAGAGTTGGCCAGAAGTGCTATAGAAGCTTGGGTCTGGGCAGCATAAGGCTGAAGCTTATATTCATATACCACACCTTATTTGATGTAGCCCCAGTTGTTTTAACCTAAATTTAATTATGACCTGCCTTCTTATGAATAGTTTTTAACTTTAAGTTTATTTAAAATAGAAGAGTTGGGGCAAGAGGGTTTCCCTCATGGGATTCTGCTTCCTTAACTCCTTCCCTCATGGGAAGTTTCTGCTTCCTTAACACTAAAAAAATTCCGGCCTCAGCTTGACTTCAAGTGCCAACTGGAAGGCAGAGAAGGACTCTCTTAATATGGAGCTTACAGTCCTTGGGAAATTCTGAAAAGAAACAGTTTCTTGTTATTGTTGTCGTAAGTGTCATTGGTTTAACTCCTTTTGTTAACATATCTGTTTAATGTTGAAACAGCAGTAGATTACATGTTCCATGCCATTAAGGCATAAATTAATCTTTTAGTATGTCCTGGAAATAAATATTCTTTATTCACAACCACTTCAATTCATGAAATACAGAAACAATTGTTTCTATTCCTAGTCTCCTGGAGATGCAAAGTAACTGTTTATTAACAAATTGAGGCTATTAAAAGGAAAGAAACATTACTCCCTTTTTCAGTTTTGCGGAAAATTGAAAATCAGGCCCTGTGCAATTATTGTTTGGCTTAGAGGGAATGAAGCATTTCTAAAAAAAAAAATTATACCAGAAACAATTCTGTTTGTGTGTGAATATGCATAGGAACAAGAATGGTTGTCCTCATCTGATACCTCATCTAATGAAGGTCACCTTGGGTTTTTGACGGATCTGTAAATAAGCATAAGTTCTGCAAGGTCTGCAAAACTAGAAAGATTTGGTGAGAGAGAGAGTGTGTTTGCGTATGTGTGGATTTCTTTTGAAGAGTTAGCTATATATATTTGGGGAGCCTTATCATTGTGTTGGCTATGGAGTGACAGATTTTTCTATGATATCAACTTGATACACATAAATGTATATTGATCTAGCTCTGTATAAATCTGAATATGTGTATTGCTGGGGAGGAGAGGTTGGGGGGGAGGGAGTGATGCAGCTAGGTGGTGCACCTAGGATGGAGCACTGGGTCTGGAGTTAGGAAGACTCATCTTACTGAGTTCAAATCCATACTCAGACACATACTAGCTGTGTGACCCTGGGCAAGTCACTTCATCCTGTTTGCCTCAGTTCTTCATCTGTAAAATGAGGTGGAGGAGGAAATGGCAAACCAGTCTGGTATCTTTGCCAGGAAAACTCTGAAAATGGAGTCACAGAGTCAGACATGACTGAAAGACATGCAACAAGGATATAGGAAAAAGGTCATCTTCGAAGTTGTTACATTGTTTTTCTGAGACCCTCGAGTAATCAGTTGTAGCTCTCACATCATTTTTTTATCAAGATAATCATTTATGTCATAGAGATCGTTGCAATGACTATCACAAAATTAAAGAGTAAATAGCTTTAAAAAGCAAAGTATATGCATTTGACTTTGAAAACCTCTCCTAAAGGATGACAAATTGGGTGCAGCTTTCTTAAGCGTGCAACCCAAGTAAACACTCACTGCTGAAAAAAAATATTCTACATAACATATGTGTTGGATTCTTCAATACACTGATGCAGTAAATAACATTTTTTTTAAGGAAAAACATATAATTTCAGAGATTTACAGCTGGACAGGACTTTAGACATCTTCTAGTTTAACCTTATCATTTCATAGATAAGTCACCTGAGATTTGTAGACCCAACCTTGCCTTGGGTCACACAAATCCAATCAGTAGGTGGAGTCCATTTGTTTTTTTTTTTTTCTCTAGCATTTGATGTGTTGCTAAGTGGAGTGAGTTAAAAGCCTTGGTCTAATTTGGGGTATTTTGTATTGCTTGGGTGTGTATGTGTGTGTGTATTATAATGATCCCTGTTTTAGATGGAGTCAAAAATAATGTTTTTGTTTGTTTTGGTCTTGGACCCCCTTGGCAGTCAAAGTTAAGCCTTTGTACCATTTCAAAGAATAATGTTTTTAAATGCACAAAATAAAATTCATAGAATTACAAAGAGATAATTTTGTTGAAACACAGTTATCAAAATAATTTAAAAGCAAAGTAACAGACCTCAGTTACTATAAGAGGAAGCTGTAGAACTTGATATACATGTATTTCTGGCATGTAATCATTCTGTTTCTGTGTCTCACATAGCATTTAAACCTTTTACTTGTGAACTTGGTCATCCTGTCATTCCTTGCCTCCCCCCAGTCTGCTTTTGATTTATTTATGTTAGACTGTCAGCTATTAAGTTTTTTTAATTGCATATTTAGTAATGTACATTTGTACCTAGCACAAATACCAGGTGAGTAGTAACATTTAAGACACTTTCTTATAATATTTGAAAAAGTTGCTTTGAAATTATTGGCTTATGGAATACAATTGGATTATACTATTTTAGTTAAATGTGCTATTCTAATTAAATTTTTACCTTGTCAATATGCATGGTTTTGGGGACTCTGCGTAGGTTTATGTCAACTTAGAATTTTCCTTTAGTTACTCCTTTTTTAGATGTTTTTTGTATTGAGTTAGATCCTCACTTTCTTGATCGAATTAGGTGTTGGATTTCACTTCCTGTTAAAATATTAGTGTATATTTACTAGCTTGCATTTTCATATAGATCGTTTAGTAAAATTCACAGATTGTTTAGAACAGAAGGATCTGCTGCCGAAAAGGCCAGAGTAGGACTGAACCAGATTAAAATGTAATTGGTAAATGTTTAACAAAATAAATAAAAATACACTACAATATTGATGATGTGTGAGGTAAATAAAATGTGAAGACTTCACAGGGAAAGATATGTATAAATATATATCTATATCTATACTAAGAAATGTTTAAAAATCAAGAAATAGGAAAGTGGAAAAAAAAAAATTCTGAGGCTGTGAGAGTCTGATGGCTCAGCCTCTGGGAAAGTTTACCCTGATACTTTTTGTTCTTTCTTCTGGTTCTGGTTTAAAGATTTGCTCAGTAAGAATAGGGTCATCGTGACCTGTTTTCCTTTATTGTAAAAGTACTGTAGAAGAATGGAGAGGGTCTCCCCCTCCCCTTATCCTGTTCTCCTTCTTTAGATTTATAGATGTCACTTGAGTTGTAATCATTAGCTAAGGGAATGGGAATTGGAGTTTTTGTGACTCAATTTCCCAGTTCTTTGTCTAGCTTTGGTGCTCAGATTGTAAGCCCACCTCCCAGCCAGTGGTGAGAAGGATCAGAGGTGGGTGGGAATTCTGTTGTGTTAGGTATAATTATGGATGCCTAGCCCCTTGTAAAGCGCCTCCCTTGCTGGATTCATTTTAGCAGGGGATGCCCAATTCTTGAGAATTGAATAAAATTTGTTTCTGTTCCCACCCTGAGATGGCGCCTCATTAACTTTTGATTGGTGAGGGTCTTTCATCCCACACAATAATGTTAATTTGTGGTTTTCTAAGTCAATATGTGGCAGGGATCTGTTTATGTTTGTTTAGAAGGTAAGGATCCTAGGGACTAAATAATATTTAAAGTCTCTTTTCACTCTAAAATTCTATAATGCTGTGTCTCTTATCAAATTACCTAAGATCCGAAATCTTTGCTTTTTAATTGGGAAATTTAAATATTTGTAGTTGTACCTGTATAAAGATTTGTTGTAGTGAAATAATTAGATTTCTGGGCAAAAAGTGATATCTTTTGTAACAGGATTTCAGTGATAGTTATTTCCTAATTTCGTATTTATTTTGCAGTTGGAGTGCCTCAAGCTTATTGCTTCTCAAAAATTCACAGACAAACGAATTGGCTACCTAGGGGCCATGCTGCTGCTAGATGAGAGACAGGACGTACATCTTCTAATGACTAATTGCATCAAGAAGTGAGTCAGTTTCTTTCCCTCCTCCTCCTCTGCAATGGCACTTTGTGATTGATATTGTATGCCTAGAATCGTAGATTTAGAGCCGGGAGACCTTACTGGTCATCTAGTCCTGCCTCCTGGTGTTACAAATGAGGGCGTAAAGCCCAGAGAGACTAAGGGACATGTTCAAGGTCATACAGGTGAGTAATGGAGCTGGGATTCAAACCCATGTCCTCTGACGGTCCTCTTCCACTGACATAGGTAATTTTATTGACAATGTCTAGGACATATTTGAGTTGTATTTGATTTTAAATGGCTTCCATTTATCTAAGCTGTCCCTGGAGAAGTGAAACACTGACATCTTGAGGAAATAGCTTGTTTTTAATTCAATTTTATTTTATTTTCACCTCTGAATCTTCTTTTTTCCCCTTGTCATTGAGAAAGCAAGAAAAACAAAGCTCATTACAAACATTGTCATGTTAGTCATGTCAAAACCAAACCAAACCCTTTAATCTACCCTGAGTCCTTCAGGTCTCTATCTGAAGGTGGTTAGCAACTTTTATCATGACTCCTGGAATTATGGTTGGTGTTCATGTTGATCAGAGTTACTAAGTCTTTACCAGCCATGTTTGTCTTTACAATATTGTTATTGTATGAATTCTCATTCTGTTCACTTCATTTTGCATCATACAAGTCTTTTCTAGTTTCCTTTGAAACCATCCCTTTTATCAGTAAAGGTGTTGTTATACACCTTAGGGTGTGGAGACACCTTCAGGCCTCAATCAGGGAAATAAAGTTTTGTGGGGTTCCCCCCCCCCCCCCCCGGAAAAGTAGATAAACAAATCAGCAAAAGCTAGGTGGCATTCTTTCATTTCCACTTAACCTCTTATTCTGCCTCTCCTATGATTGAAATAAAAATTTGTGGCTAGTAATTCTTTACTGAATGACTAATAGAGGTTGCAATTAAGTACAATACTTATTAGAGGGATTATAAAAAGAGAGAGAAAATTTTTCCTTATTAAACATTTGGTCCTTCTGAGATTTCAGCTGTATGAAATGCAGTTTAATGACAAAATCCTTAGTCTACTGTCCTGTTGGGGTTTTGTTTTCCATTAAAATATTGTATGTGACTGAAAATAGACTTGTGGAGGCAGATAAATTTGATGTAAAGGCACTCAAAATTAATCTTTTCCTGACATAACCAATGTTGTACTTGTTTAAGTTTTTTCGATAGTTGAAGTCAAGAAGACTTCAGATCCAGCCTCAAATACTTACTAGCTTTGTGACCCTGGGCAAGTCACTTAACCACTGTTTGCCTTGGTTTCCTCAACTGTAAACTGAGAATGATAATATCACTTAACTTGTAGGATTTTTCTGATGATGAATAAGATAATATCTGTAAAAAGTGCTTAGCATAGTGCCTGGCACATAATATGTACTTAATGTTTATTCCCTTTCCTTTATCCCTTCCCCTCTTCCCTCCTTGGTTTGAAACTTTGAAACGGAACTGAAATTAGGTTGTATTTGTAAAATGTTTTCTCAACGCTGGGCAGAGTTTGTGAACTGGTCTTCAAGGATTTCTCACTTACTAGCCCTCAAAAATATATCAACAATAAAAGCAGTATGTGGATAAGCTATTCAGCTGGTTTGACTTGTCCTTCTCTGGAATAAGGTCCTTAAAGGAGTCTCTTAACCTTGTGCTTTATGCATGCCCTATAGCTGCCCTTATCACCCAAGTTTTCAACCACGTGCTGATAATGTGGTAGTTCTGTAGGGCAGCCAGTTCATACAGCTGAGTTAAAACTAAACCTAAGTACAAATGCTTAGACCGAAAAATTCAGAAGAATGAAGTATGTAGTCAGAAGGCAAGTCTTTGCTCTTTTTATGGGACCCTGTGAAATCCTACTCTTTGTATTCAGGATTGTGAAAGCCTGAATCTCTTCTTTATTGAGGAAATAACATTAATCCATATGATTTGGAAATGAACTCAGTCACATGACTATCCTAACTACTTAAAATTTCTCGAATTATTCAGATGTTTTGAAACCACTAATTATATTGAAGGCCACTGTAATCCTTTAGTAGTTTTCATATTGACAGTTGAGAAAACAGCAAATTGTTGGTACAGAAGTATCAGATTTTTTTTTTACATGAATTGATGCTCTAATTTTTCATTAATGAAAAATCTATTTGGTGTATATTACTTAAGAACTCCATTTGTGCAAAGGTAGTGGTTTTTTTTTTGACTGAAAAATGATTTTTATGTAGAAATACGTATTATATATATGTAAATACATACACATACACAACTAAAATACATTCAACTCAAATTATATCTAGAAAATAGGCAACCCATGTGTGTGTGTGTGTGTGTGTGTGTGTGTAGTTAAAGCTAAATCCAAACTTCATTTTAACAAGGAATTTCAATCTTTCATCCCTTTAGATCAGGGCTGTCCAACCTTAGGTTTTTGTTGAAACAATAGACAATATATTTTGATTTGCCATTTTAGTGAGAGTTTGGTTTCTCTTACTAAAGCATTTATGTAAATTTCTATGCTTGTAGGTGGGCTGCCGGGCTGCATGGGGCCCACAGCCCACATTTTGGACAGCCCTGCTTTAGATTATTGCCAGAGTTGCTGATAAACAGCAAACTTCATTAATTTTAATTTCACTTCCTTTCCTTTCAACACTCTGGAAGAAGGATAATGAGAGGTAGTGTGGACCAGTGGATAGAAATGCTAGACTTTTAGTCAAGGAGACCCATGGTAAAGCTTTGGACATGTAGGATGATTTCTTAGATTGTGGGGTCTTCATAGACTCTCACTTTGCTCATAATGTAAAATGGGAATGAACACTTTCTACTATCTGCCTGCTGAGAGACTTATGAGAAAAGTACTTTGAAAACTTTGTAGGGCTGTTTAAATTTTAGATGGTAATGGTATTAATAAATAATGGAATAGCTAAAGAGCTAGAAGAGAGATATGGTTGGAGAAGAAAAATTATTCTGACTCTATCTGAATAACAAAGACTGGACTTAAGTATTGTTAATTCTACAGGTTCATGTATTATGTGTCATATGTATTTGACTAATTTAGGAGAATTAGATAAAATGGTCAAGGCCGTTGAAAGTCTGTCTTCATGTAGCCCAAAATCTCTGGGACTTGTAGAGAGAGGGGAATAAATAGCTTTGGTGTTATTGGTCTGATTGGCCTATTTTATGTTAGTAAAAACTGCTATGGAAAAAGAGAACTCTTTTTGTGGAAATTAAATGAAAATGTGAATTTATGTGTTGACACATTACAAGAGCAGCAGAGATCTTATTGTTAAATGATTCCTATTATGAAACCTCTTTCATCTTGTGTTTATCCATGCAGTGACTGAGTTAAAGATATTATCTGATTTCCTTCATGGAAGCCTTCAAGCCTTTTTTATGGGCTGGAGGGGTGGTGTCACTTGGTGTATTATGAAACTGTTCTTTCAGAAGATAAGATTTTGTGGTATGTTTCTACAACTAATTTCTGGACTTGAAACAAGAAATAAGTGTTTGGATTCTGACTCTGCCCTCAGTGTCTGTGTGACCTTGGATAAATCACTTCCTCTCTCTGGGCCTTAGTTTCTTTATCTGTAAAATGACACGTGTAAAATGACTAGATCCTTCATGTTGATTTCAACTCTAAATCCCAAGAATTTAGCTGAGGGTTGCTTGAAATTGCTGGAGTAAGTATGACTTCAATAATAGTGATAAGATATTACCTTTGAGTCCTTTTTGTTAGAAACATTGGGGTACTGTGGAACAGTTTGTGTTATTTTGGTAATTAGCTAGCATTTCTATGTTTACAAAGCACATTACATATTATCTTCTTTGGTTCATTTGTACATAAACCCTGTGAGGTAGGTCTATTATTATCCCTATTTTACAGAAATGTTAGAGAATTAGAATCACTTATTTCCTGGCACTGTATCTTAATAATGGGAGAAATTCTGAAATCTTTTTTAAGCTGCAAGCTCCCTAAACTACAGATTTACGGCTTTCTTGATTTTGGACAATTTCCTAAGGCTTTGGACAAGATACAGTTACCTTCATATTTAATTTTCTTTTGCAGTGACCTTAATCATAGCACTCAGTATGTGCAGGGGCTGGCACTCTGCACCCTTGGCTGTATGGGTTCTTCAGAAATGTGTCGAGACCTTGCAGGAGAAGTAGAGAAACTCCTTAAAACTTCTAATTCATACTTAAGGAAAAAGGTAACTTTTTCTTTCTCCAAATTGGAAAATCCTATGGAAGAGAGAATGCAAGTGATTTATTTTTAAGTCCCCTGGCTAAAAAATTTAGGTATAATCTTACTTTGTGCAAGAAGTGGATTCTGAAACGATCATGTTTTGACAAGTATTTGGAGTTAGAGAACCCAGGTTTGAATATTGCCCATGCTGCCTCTTGCTGTTGGTATGACCGTGGGCATGTTATCTTCTCTGAGCTTTCGTTTCCTCATTTGTAAAGTGACAGGATTTGACTAGATGATCTTGAAGGTCCCCTCCAGCTCCAGATCCTGTGATTCTTAGCAACATTTTCAGAGATGATTTGTCTTCATTTGTTATTGATCTCTATTTGATAGTGATTCTTGACAGTATAGTTCCTCTGCTAGGTTCTTTCTCAAGTACTTACTGATATAAACATTTAAATACTTGGCAGTAAGTATCATTTAAGTAAACCTATTCTGAATCCTTTGGTGAATTAAATAATAACCCCTTAAGTGAGCTGAATACAAAACTAGATTGGCATAAAATGTTACAAAGCTCTGCCTTATATATTTTTTTAAGTGAATGGTTCTGTAGTTGGAGTTTTGCAGAAACAAAGAGCAAAAATTTTTATTTTTTAGCAGTTGGTTCTTATCTGCCTACTTGGAATAAAGGAAATTTCATAGGACTCTAGCCAGTTAACTTAGAGAATATGATATAGAATATACTGTTACAAATTTAACTCTGTAGATAGGGTAGTGACATGATAGCTGCTAATTTGTATTTTCTGGCTTTTAAGCCTTTGTTTTTGCTTATATAAATGTTATAATTTTATTGAGTTTTAATTGTAAAACTTTAAGGAAAAGGTGTCACTGTGAAATCTTTTAAAATTTTTTAAATTTTATTACATAGTTATATATGTCTTAGCAATAGTGGTTTAAAAATGCAAATGGTGTCCACTTTAAATCCTGTGCACTTAAAACATTTTTTTTCAATAAATACTCCCCACTCATTCCCAATAACATTAATATCACCAGCAGTCCTATCCCATTAAAGCAGGGCATTGAACATACTTTTTTTAGTCACTAGGTGATGTGTTTTTTTTCATTATTCCTTTTTTGGTTGTATGGTTTAGGGCCTGAGTTTTAATTCAGATCAGTGTTATTGTACAACAGTTAATTATGTTGAAATAAATGTGGTATGTTATAGCATAAATCTTTAAAAAAATTTTTTATTCTGTCCCTTCCATTATACTTCTTTCCCTCTAATTGAACAAATGATAAAAACAAACTTGAAAAATCTTTCAGTAGAAAGTTGCATGGGGGCTTTTGTACCTATAGGCCTGTGGTTATAAGCCCATTTCATGACAGAAGACTGAAACAAATCCCCATATCAGCTGTGTCCAAAAATGTATGTTTCTTTCTGCATTTTAAGTTCATTGCCTGTCAGGAGGTGAATGGTGCATTTCACCTCTCTTTTTTTTTTTTTTTCACTTGAGGTTTATCATTGAGTTTAGAATTATAAAGTCTCTCAGAGTTGTTCTCTGTAATATTATCTTTGTATAAAGTATTTTCCTACTTCTCATTTTGCTGTACATCATTTTATAGAGATACTCCCAGTTTCCTCTGATGCTGTCTGTTTCATCATTTCTTGGGTTGTAGTAGTATTCCATTACATTAATGTACTACAATTTGTTTAGCCATTCCCTAGTAAGAAGAAACCTCCTTAGTTTCCAATTTTGGGTTATACTTCCTGAAATCCAAGAAGCAAATATATTATCTTTTTTTTTTTTTGGAGGCAATTGGGGTTAAGTAACTTGCCCAGGATCACATAGCTAGCAAATATATTATCTTGTTAGCTCTATTCCCATTTTATTGCAACTGTAATTGAAGCCTAGAAAGGGTTAAATTAAATCCCTTTTACTCTTAAATATACTATTAAGAGTAGAGTTGAAAATGGCACAGAAGACCAGCCCTTTATTCTGTAGATTAGATACCAACTTTTTGTAGGATGGGCATTATTAAGTTAAAAAAAAAAACACCCTTTCAAGTATAATGGGTAGAATTAATGACAAGTCTTTATTCATTATCTCTTGTCAGTGTATTTTAACATGGGTGTTATGGGTGGGCCACATGTGGCCTTGAGGCTAGCATTTTAACTGTTCTAATCTTTGTATCTTATTTAGATGCCTTTGTGTTCCTCACTTCATTTTATATATATTATCAAATACCTGACAAAATCAGTCTTGATATGAAGAAAACCTTCTGCCAAATTCAAACCTTTTAAAGCCATTCATTCCTTCCTTCCAAAAATAGTCACCATCTCCTTTTATTTTTATTCTTTTGACTTTTAGGAATGTGCCATCACCTCGTATGGTGATAGATTTGTGATACTGGGGTGCAGAGGAAACATAAATAATAGGGCATTCGGTGAGTGAGGGATAATGAGAAGTTTTAATGCACCTAAAAAAACGAAATTTAGAGAGCACTTCGGATACCTAGTATCCTTTGTTCCCATTTTCCAAAGCTGTGAGTGTAAGAAAGTGTATGGTCTCAAAGAAACTGCTGTTCCTGAATCACTGGTTAATTTGTTTAGCATGATTCATTAATTCATTATGCAGTTCAGCCCTAAAAACTATGCTTTAGGAGATACTTCATGGACACAGGGTTGAGTGAACTAGCGATTAATTTATATATATGTAAGGGTTTTTGTTTTTGTTTTTTTACTATCAAATACTTCTCAGTGCATTCATTTATTAGAGGCAGTCACTAATTACCTTTCATAAAGATAGTGATTTTGACTAAGGTGAAAGGAGCTAACTTTTTGTCATTTTATTTCTTTATAGGCAGCACTTTGTGCTGTACATGTCATCAGAAAGGTACCCGAACTTATGGAGATGTTTTTGCCGGCCACAAAAAACTTACTGAATGAAAAGAACCATGGTAATGTCTCCTGAGAGCTTTTACAAGGTGTTTGGGGTTGGAGTCTGGGGCTATCCTATGCAAAGGTGAAATAAGTTGTTATTGGGCTAGGTGTGCCTTGAAGGGTTCCATTAAGGCCCTTTTGACCAAAACTATCCCAGCATAACTAGGTGTTGCAGTGCATGGAAGCTTATCCCCAGTGATTGATCCCTTTGATTCAAGAATAGTCTTCCCAATAGCCCTTTAAAAAAAACTAAAAAGGCAAGTATTCCTGTAAGGCTGACACATTTATCACTAAGGTGCAGTTTTAGTATGTTTTCTGGTGGTTGATCATTGTCCCTTCCTGGAAGCCTTTGGTTACAAGCTTATTTCATAACAGAAGTACATATCTCCATTGTGTCAGATGTAGGATTTGTGATAATTGTTTTAGCATCCTTATAACAGGTAAGAAATTTCAGAAGAATTAAATGGAATTTGTAGTTATTCTAGTATTTATGATTTCTTCTTTTATAGTCAGAAGAAATACTGAGTTAGAAAGCTCTTGTTTGAATGCTTATGAAATTACTTATAAACTTATTTTCTACAAAGAATTCTCCTCCCCTCCCCCTCCCACTTCTCCCTGGGATTTCCAAACAAGCATATGTTTCCTGCCTTCCAGATATTTGTAGGTCATAATGAAGTTTTGCTGTAAGCTTCACCTGAAAATTTAAAATCATTTCAATTTCTCTCTAAGATCAGCAGGTAGTTTAGCTGACAGTTTAGTGGCATATGTGAGGAAGATGATGTCTATTTTGTATCTCTTGTGAATTTATCTTTGTAGGTATTCTTATAGCTACTTGAGGCGTGGAAAGGCTTAAACAAAGTTTCTGTTTTGGCAATAATTATACAGCATATATCAGTACTGGTGGTATAAGAAAAAATGTCATGGTATCTCTGACAGTAAGTCAATAAATGTTTATTAAGTCAACATAATAAAAATGACAGCGCTACCTATCAAACGTCCAAAGGATTACTTTATAAAACTTGAAAAAAAAATAATGACCAAATTTATCTGGAGGAACAAAAGGCAAGAATTTCCGGAGAAATGATAAAAAAGGTGTTGGTAGCAGTACCAGATCTTGAAATGTACTGCAAAGCAGTCATGCTCAAAGCCTTTTGGTACTAGGTAAAAAATAGAAAGGTCACTCTGAAAACCGATTAGGTATACAACATACAGAAGCAAATAAACACATTTATATAATGTTTGATAAATTCCAACACATACTGGCAAATTCAAGTGTAGAAGAAACCAGGTAAAACTAACAACCCACACCATATACTAAATACAACATGATTTAGATATAAAAGGTCACATCATAAACAAGTTAGAAGAGCAAGAAAGATCTTACCTTTTCCAAGTGTGGCCCGGGGGACTGTTCATGATTGTGTGGGCCTGAGACCACTACTCACATTAAAAATAGACAGAGACTGTTCTTGAGAAAAGGCAAAAAGTAGTTTTATTGCTTTCTCATGAGAAAGGACACATCCCAGCATGGCCCAAGATAATGCCAACGAGAGAGAGAGAGAGGGAGAGAGGGAGCGAGAGAGGGAGGGGGGGGGGAAGTGAGAGAGAGCGAGTGAGAGAGGGAGGCAGAGCGAGAGAGAGAGAGAGAGAGAGAGAGAGTGTGTGTGTGTGTGTGTGTGTGTGTGTGTGTGTGAGAGAGAGATACAGCTCAAAGCAAGTTATACAGACCGTAAGGCAGAATTCCCCCCCCCACCCTCCCCACTGGCTCCTCTTCCCATTGACTGGGTTTGGAGCTCACATTGTAAACATGGTATTTTCTCCCCAGCAACAAAGAGAACAAAGATAGGCATGAGACCAGGGACTGGTATTCAGCAAAAAGGGAGTAAAAGCTAGATACATAGGACCTTGCAGGTGCTGTCCCCTGATGTAATTTCTTATCTCTACTTTCTCAGCAGAGCAGTTTCTAAAAATATAGAAGGGGGTGCAGGGTGGGGTGGTGGATAGTAGGAGAGGTAAGGTATTTTCCCCTGCTGAGGGGGCTTCACTGTTTCAGCATTCCACTCATGATCAAACAAGGGACAGAAAGGATTTTAGATAAAAAGGACAGCTTTGATTACTTAATACTGAAAAGATTTTGTACAAACAAAATCAGTATAGATAAAGTTAGAAGTGAGATAATTATCTGGGAAAAATGGTTGCAGATTTCTCCAGTAAAGGTTTCATATCCAAGATGTAGAAAGAATTGACTCAAATAGGAGCAAGAACTATTTCCCATTAGGTAAATGGTCAAAAGATATGAACAGGGTATTTTCAGAGCTAGAAATCCAGGCTATCAACAAACATGAAAAAAGGTTCCAAATCACTAATTACAAATTAAAAACAACTCTGAAATACCACCTCATGCCCCTCAGTTGGCAAAGATGAAAAAAAAAATGAAGTAGTTGTGGGGAGGGCAGTCAACATGGCATCGTACTCTTAAGGGCTATGGAGTTGGGAAGATACAAAAGAAATAGAAAATATAGTTCCTCTTCTTGAGAAATTTAGTCTACCTGTATTAAGCTGATGAGAGTGATATAGCCTAATTTATACCTGCCCATGTATATTTTTTTCCGTTCAGGTGTCCTTCACACATCTGTTGTCCTACTCACAGAAATGTGTGAGAGAAGCCCGGACATGCTAGCACATTTCCGAAAGGTAGGTGCAAATCAGTATGTCTCTGTCTAAATAAACCCTCTTTTTCCCCTGCAAAGTACGTGAATTTTCTTATCTTCAAACTTGTTGCTGAAGGGAAGAAAGGGAAGAATTTTAGTGAGGGTGTTAACCAGCCCTTATTTTGCAGTTGGATCAGAAGCCAGGATATAGACTTGAAAACTGACAATGTTGTTTGTCCTTTGCCTTTTTCATGTTAAAAGAGGTTTTTAGAAGCCTGACTTTTGGCAGACAGCAATCTCTGTTCTGTGTCTATATCTTTTTTTTTTTTTTTTGTACTGTTGAAGTAAAAAGTCAAGCAGGAAATAGTAATCAGATAATTTGTGGCTGTTGGTTTCTCTTTTCATGAATTTTTGTACCCCAAATCTCAAACTGAAGTCTTTTCTCCAACTTTTTCTGTGCCTCCTTTTTTCTTTTCCCAGTTTGCCGCCTCATTGTTTGTTCTAGGCGAGTGACTCCTCACATAGGGGTTTAGTTATTTTTCTTCCTCTTTTTCTAACGGAATAGTGAGTTTAAAACATTTCTGCCAGTTATGGTTCAGTTCATCTGAAATTAGGCTGTAAGAGATAGAGAGAGTGGAAAGGCAGCCTTTCGTTTATTTACTATATGGTAAGAGTATTGGCACCCTGTACACATTGGAGCTAGTGAGGTTTTGAGTATTTTTTTCTTCTAGATGTGTATGTCTTGATTAAATTATTGTAAAATAGTATGAGACCCGTATCTGTCCCTAATGCTTGCTTTATGTGTTTTGTTCCTGTCTTCTGTTTGGAATCCTGCTGTATGTTAGAATGAAAAGGTAAGAATTAACCCTCTTTTAGATGGTGCATGCTGGCATTAGGTCCTTAGAAGCTTTTGTGTATCCATCCACAAATGCGGCCGTGATTAACTGTAACACACTAATGCTGCAGCTCTGCTTGTGATTTATTACAAGAATGATTTTAGTTTTACTATTTTTTTTGACTAATTCCTTGTAGTCTTGTTTTCTTGTCTTGTCATTTACACTCCACGATCAGCCTTGGATTTCAGTTGTCGCCTGTTCTGAATTGGAAGCTTATTTCTCTGCCATTTCTTCTCCATCTTGAGAAATTTTGAGTGGTTTCCCAGTGACTTTGGTCACATGAACTCTAGATCTCCTTGAACAGAAAATGTTTTACTTCCTTTTGGAGTAGATAAAGAAGCCAGGAGGACTAAGTCCCATTGGAGGGGAATATGGGCAGCTTCCTAGAGAAGCTCTGTTGGTAATTCTGAGCAATTGCATCGAAACTTGTATTGGGCCCTTTTCACTTCATCTGAATTTTGCTAACAATGTTTGAGTCAGGGGGACTGAGCAGGATATTGGAGAGGAATATAGAGGCATTAACTGATCTTCCTGGCTGCTGCCTTTCACACTGTCATCCTATTTTGTTTGTCCTGTCATTTGGTTTTAGTAACTTGCTTTGCATTTAAATTAAGCAGGTTCCAAGAGTTTGAATTGCTTAGCCCTTAGTCACCTGTGATGTGCTGGCCTTTTAATAGTAATTAAGACCATCTTTGCTTTGTAGAAGCTTAAAGGGAAAAGACTTCTCTGAGTTGAGCCAGATTTTCTTCATTGCCTTGGAATGTGTACACAGGTCATTAGGGAACATGCAAGAAGTTTTCTGTGAAATGTGGATGCTTTTTTCATTTTAAAGAAGCTGTTTGAAATTCTTGTACTTTATAGCCAGTGTAAATCTGCTTAGCAAGCAGACAGATGTAATAAGGATTCAATTTTGAATTTGCAGCGTATCCTTGAAGTTAAAAGGATAGGCTTAAATTAGTTTTAACCTTTAAACTGTCCAAATTAGATCACGAGTTAACTCCTGAATATTGTCCACATCACTGGAATTTATATTTAAGCGTAAATATTTGAATTGCACGCCTTCCAAACAGCTTGATTTCCTATGTAAGTCCCACTTCTCTTATCTCTTTTGGAGTGGAAAGAGAACTAGAATCTATAGATGATGAAGAAAAAAGATTGGAATTAAATAAGAATTCTCATTGTCAGAGTCATCTAAAAAAACTTGGATGCAATTCATTTCAGTTTGGCTGGGCATGCAGTAAGTTATAATTCACTTTAGAGTTGTTTATTTGGTCCTTCATATATTATAGCAAAACTGAATTTTTTGTTAACAGATTTGAAAAATACTTGAAAACCATGTGGCATGACACCTTTTTAGATAGAAGGTCTTGTCTAAACTTCAAGTGACTTTGGTAAACTAATATTTGCCCAGTGTAGAAAAATGGCTTTAGTATGCTTAATTACCTTATTGGCTTAATATGAGCCATGTCTTCTCCCCACCCCCACCCCCCCAAAATCTGACTTGTTTAAAACCCAAGTGTGACCTGTAATTGCATTATTTTTAAAGATTTTTTTGTTATTCTGAACTTAACAACAACAAACATGAACATTTCCATATACAAGGAATAGAAAAGAGATTGTATATGAAATGGCAAATTCTTACATGTAACTTGTTTATTTTAAAAGTAGATTATAAATTCAACACATTAGTTCCAAAACTGGTTCTGCTTGTCTGTATCTCCCTATAAACTTCCTACTATTTTCTTATGTGCATTAAAAAATGCTCTGCTGACATTCTTTCCTTTCTTTTCTTTTATTATTTTGTGGCATTGCTATCATGTACACCCTCTCACTCCTCAATTCTTATCCCCCTCAAATTAAAAAAAAAAAAAGCCTTCTGTTATAATAAAAACCCATAGTCAAGCAAAACAGATGCATACGTTGGCCGTGTCTGAAAACGTATATCTCATTCTACACCTCTAGTCTGTCACTTCTCTGTCAAGAGGTGAGAAGCATGCTTCATTATCAGTTCACTGGAATCGCGGTTGGTCATTGCATTGATCACTTCTTTCCGCTGTTTTTTTTTATTTTTTGAAACAGTGTTGTAGTCATATTTCTCAATGTGAATGGTACCTTTACAAAAACTGACCATCTAATAGAGCATAATACACTCATTAACAAATGCAGGAAAGCAAAAATATTATAGACATTCTTTTCCTACCACAACACAAGAAAGAACGTCAACAAAGGGCTTTTAAAAAAGGATCCAAATTTAAATGGAGATGAAATAAGCTAGTCTTAAAGAATTGGTAGGTCAAAGAACAAATCATAGAAACAGCAGATCATTTTGCATCCAATGCCAGTTCTTAGGAGGAATTTATTTCTCACAACACTTTGATGAGTAAAAGGGAGAATAAATAAAAGAATTGGACATGCCATTAAAAAAACTAGACAAAGCACAAATCACAAAACCCCATCTAAGGACAGTCTGAAAATCAAAGAGATTATTAAAATTGAAAGAATTGATAAATAAAATGAGGGTTTTTTTTTTTTTACAAATTAATAACATTTTTTAAGAGGGAGGAAAACCAATTTGCCAGTGTCAAAAATAAAAAAAAATTATAACTATTTTGCTCAATTTTATGCCAGTAAAACTGATATATGAAATATGTAAATGTTTACAAAAATATAAACTACATAAATTAATAATATAAATAATACAGAATTTAAATAATCTAGTCTCAAAAAAATAAACAATAAACGAATTTTTTCCCAAAACCCAACCACGTATTTACAAGTAAATTCTGTCAGATATTTAAAGAAGTAATTTCACTATTATATAAAGTTTTCAAAAATAGAAGAAAAAAAGGGATCCTACCAGATTTCTTTTATGATACAAATATGGCCTTAATGCCTAAATCAGGGAGAGACAGACCAAAGAAAGGAAACTATAAGCTAATATCCCTAATGGATATCAGTGCAAAAACTTTGAATCAGATATTAGTAAAAAAAAATTACATTAACATACTGAAAAGATTGTATATTATATCCCGGTTGTTTTTACATCAGGAATCCAGAATTCATTCAATATTAGTAAAACTATAAATATAGGAGGTCATATTAATATAAAAAGCCAAAAATCACATGTTTATATCACTAAATGTAGAAAAGACTACAATACTCCTTTCCTTTAAAAATATTAAAATGCATAAGAATAAATCATCCTCTCCTTAACATGGGAAATAATATAATAGGATTAATAGGGATTGCATTTATGATACCATTGATTCTTCATCATCATCATGAATGGTTCTTGTGGTAAATAGTATTTGTTTAAAATGAGCCAGCATTATATATAATGGTTTTTAAAAAAAATATTAGAAGCCTTTCAAGTATGATCAGAGGTAAAGCAGAGTTGTAAATATTATCACCACTATTATTTGAAACTGTTCTAGAAATGCTAGCTACAACAATAAAACAAGAAAAAGCAACTAAAAAGAGTGAGCATAAGAAATAAGAAGAAAGAATTAGTTGTAGGCATTATGATGTTTTATTTAAAGAATTCTAGAGATTCAGCTAAAAATTTCATTTTTAAAATTAAATACCAACATATTTTTTTTCTTTAAAAAAGATTTTGTTTTAGGGGTATAGCCTATATATGAACTAGTGGGATAATTCACTAATATGTCATAGCTCAGAATACCACATAGTGACCTAAAAAAAGAAATAAGGAACTAGATCAGACAACTTGAGGAGAAGTAGGTTTTTCTGTCTGTGTAGATTATTGTTAAAGGTCATGCAAAAATTGGGAAGCTTTTCTTGGTTGTTTGTCTGATTCTTACGTAGAATGCAAGAGATGTAAAAATGCCTGCTATTTGGCAGTATTACTAGACAGGATTTCTTCCTGCAAAGAGCTTATAGTTTCAGTGGAGATGTGTCATACATATGACAAGACGTGGCAGTTAAGTAATAGCACAGGACATTATATCAGAGGTTCAGAATTATGCAGTAGAGTATTTTCTTATTGATGGTTCTGTACATCTTTGAGATAAATTACTGGATTTTGAAGGATAATGTTGAGAATGCTTCCCTTTGCTACTTTTTGTTTCCATAGAGTTCTGGCCAGGTTAATAGCAGTTTTAAAAATTCCTTTTTGGTGGAAATATATACCTTGCCCTATTATGAATCCTTCTGGTGAAGGATTTTTAACTACCAGAATAACAAAACTGTCAGTAATATGGGTGTGGAGAAATGTCACACCTATTATTTTAATTTTTATTTGATATAATTACCTAGCACAGTTATCTAATACATTAATTATAATTATCATGACTTCCAGTGGTAGGCATTTGAACATGTCCAGTAAGGTTTCCTTACTTGTGACCTAGTACCATGTGACCATGATATTTCTAGTTTCATTGTATCTCAAGTTGTTAATGCACAAGATGAAGAAAGGTAAGTTAGGTTTATTAAAATGACGTACATTTCCTAAAAGTAAGCCAATACTTGTTCATCTAAAAATTACCCATATCTAATTACTCCTCACTTAATATTATTTATTATTGATACTGTCATTCCAGTTTCCTGAATTGGTAGAGAAATGTGCTTAGACTTACTCATGCATCCTTTCCTAAGGCAGTGAATCTCTTTTTTCTAAAAGATTTTCTTTGATGTGGTTATCATTTTTAATGTCTTTATTTTCTGCAGCTTGTACCACAGTTAGTTCGTATTCTAAAGAACCTTATCATGTCTGGATATTCACCAGAGCATGACGTGTCTGGGATCAGTGACCCCTTCTTACAGGTGAGGATAAAAATATTTTTCAAATTTAAACAAGTAAGCAATAGCTCGTTAATATCTTTTTCTTTCCTGGCACATTGGGCTTAACCACTTTGAGCCTTAGTTTGCTTTTTTGTAAAATGATGATACCTACTTCACAGGATTATTATAAGGACAGCACTTGATAAACTTTAAAACATAGACATAAATGCAAGCTTTTTATCTTGTGCCAGTTTTTAGAAGAGTGACAATTTGACTATTAATAGATTCAGATATTGAGGTATTTCTTAAATTGGTAAATGGTCACTAAGATAGCATGACTGTTGTAATGATGGCTTTTAGTCATCATAGATAGAGGTTAGAACACTGGCTGTTTAGGTAGCAGTTATGAACTGCTAGGAGTGTGTGCTGTCTTTATCCTAAGCTGACATAAAGAAATAGATGAAGTTTTCATTGTGAGAAGAAGCATGTATGCCATTTGTGAAGATTATTTTAAATATGTGACACTTTATATCTGCTTTTTTTAAAATGTTCTCGTTGAAATTTACACTATGTTGGAGTTGGCATAATGTGTTGGCATTCTTTGTACTTACACTAGGTGCGAATCCTGCGGTTACTAAGAATTCTAGGACGAAATGATGATGACTCAAGTGAAGCAATGAATGATATATTGGCACAGGTGGGTGGAAAAAAACTTCAACTCTGTTGTCTTCTTGTGAGATTGTGGAGTTGAATACTTAGAAGGCTTTGGGCAATCTCAAACTTGATGCTTTCTGATATGTTTATAGGCATCATTTTTTCAGTGTATTTTTCTTTTTGTCTTTTTCAGGTTGCCACCAATACGGAGACTAGTAAAAATGTAGGAAACGCTATTCTCTATGAAACGGTTTTGACTATTATGGACATCAAGTCAGAGAGTGGACTAAGAGTATGTTTTTTTTTATCTTGTTTTCAGCAAGGCTTCTAGTTTAGAATGAACTACGTAGTCATTAGTGTCTTTGGAGCTGTTAATGGCCAAAGTAATGCTGGAAAATTGACTTAAGGTATGGGTCTTTCCATTATAGAGGATCTACATTACTGATACCTGACGTGTCATTTCCCCCATTGGAGACTTACAACTGAATTTAATATGGTATTATCGGAAATATTGGGCAAAATAAGACTTGGAGCTGTAACACTGTCAGGAAAACATTTAAAATTCTTTCTAGGAATAGCTATGGTACTAGCTTTAAAAAATCAATGATACTTAAATTTTTAGAGTGTTCTTTTAGTACTTGCAATTACTGTTTCTCACACACACACACACGCGCGCCACACACACACACTCTCTTCTCTCTCTTTTCTTCTCTCACTCTCTTATATGGATCTGTGATTTCATCAGTATGGATATTCTTGCCAATTTATTCCTTCTTCTGTACAACTCTTGTCCATGTCCTTCAGTAGATACTTCACAGGGTCCATTTCCTGTGCTTAGGGATCTTTCTCTAGATTTCTTGACATTGTATAGATGCCATTATGGAGCACCTGGATTGTTCATTGATTATCCTCTATTTTCCAGTACTATCCCTATCCCTGTGGCATCCTTTTATGTCTCTTCTTATCTGTAGTTCTTTGGTAATTGTGCATTATAGCTTACTTATACCCATCATCATGCCTTTTGGGCGACCCTTAACATGAGTTCTTCAGACACTGTGGTATTCTATGATTTGTAGCATCACTTCAAGAATATTGTTAAAAAGATGGTCCTCTGTTTCAGGTTGAAACTTGAGGTCATGTAAAGTAATTATGCAGTTTCCCAAGTGCAATCCAGCCCTTCTAGTTTTTGATTTTGGACTCAACTTATTATTATCTGTGGATAATGTCTATACAACATAGATTTACTAATGGACCAACTTTGTAGGTTATCTGTGCAACTGCATGTTGTCTTGGCCAATAGTTATTCTTAATCCACTTTTATTTTTGTTCTGTTTATTTTGTTTTGGTTAGGCTGCTTTCCTAAGTGATAACTGGATTTCATTTTGTAGGAAAGAGGGCTTTTAGTGTTCTGGGGTTCAGTATAAAAGGGTCATCTGTAAAAAAAACATCTGGAGGGCCTTGCCATTTATAGGGAATCTAGTCTGTGTGTGGGTGTGGGTGTATATGTATGTATGTATATGTGCATATATATATATACACACACTACATACACACACATTTATGCATATATATGAAATGGAACTTAACAACATTGATTTTATATAGTGTGTCCTTTAGACCTTTAGTGCTAGCAGTTTAGAAATGCTTGAATCTCTAAGGGTCTCAAAGCAATATTGTGAAATACTTCCATTTTCCCAGATCTTTAATCTGTACCGAATTGTTTCTTTTCAGGTATTAGCCATAAATATCCTGGGTCGTTTCTTATTGAACAATGACAAAAATATTAGGTAAGTCAAATAAATTTCTCGGGTATTGGAGTCATACTTCATAATTTTGTTTTGATCCTTTTATTCTATCTTTTAAGGTATCAGGAACATTTAGGTTTTACCATTCATTTGTAGTGTAGATTATAATAGAAAATAACCTCAAGGAAGCAGATTTAAGAAGTGATCTTTTTGAACTATGCTTTTAAAAAGTAGGTGAATCAATATTGATTTTGTTTTTATTTCTTTTCCTTATGTATTTTGACTGTAGTTTATGTTCTGACACTGAAGTTCCATTTGAATCTTATTCTCTGGGATTAAGGCCTTGCAGAGAAGCTAGCTGAAATGTATTTCACATGAACAATGATTTACCATTTGGTAGGCTTTGAGAGAATCAAGTTATCACTCCTAGAGGTTTTTAGAGAACTGAATCATGAATATAAACCCAAGGTAACTGGGTCATAATCAGGCTTCTACTAGCTGTCTTTATTGCACGGTAGAATAATGTCATGATCTCAGATGTTAATTTTGGGCAATCACTCTTCTTTAAGTTTTCTAGCAGTCTGTAAACTTTCTTTTATTTTGATAGCTTCACTAGACAGAACAGTGCCGTGGCACGGACAGAGAAGAACCAGCCTCAAGTCTTGGATTTCAAAGCAGTTTCTCTCATTTGTTTTGTCTGCTCTTCTTAGGTATGTAGCTCTGACGTCATTGTTGAAGACAGTGCAGACAGATCATAACGCAGTACAGAGGCATCGGAGCACCATTGTGGACTGTCTGAAGGATCTCGATGTCTCAATTAAACGGTAATGAATGTAGAAATTTTTTTCATCTGTTTCTGGGCTAAATTATACAAATATACCATGAGTATTGTTATATAGTAGGGCTTAGGGGAGGGGGATGCGTGGTATTTTATATAATACTTAAGAGGAAATGATTATTTCAGACATCTTGTGCATCTGTGGCTTCTGATTTCTCTTAAGAAATCTTCATTAGTAATGATGACTGCCTTTCACATGGCCCTTTTAAAGTTTGCAAAATATTTCCTATTATTTCATTTTAAGTCTTAAAACAACCCTCTTGAGTCACTTTTAGAGGTAATATTATCCCCATTTTACAAATAAGGAAACTGAGGCACAATGGCTTGCCCAGGTCATATATAACCTGGGCAGAGATGGAATCCCAGCCTGGGCTTTTCTGACTTCAGGTCTAGAACACTCTCCATTACTCCCCATATAGGTCAAAGCATAGGGTTTGTCCCTTTTTTAAGTACAAACTGGGGAGGGAGGAGGGCTAGTGCAGGGGGATTTCATTAGTTTATTGATGTATGAACAATATTGTGTACAAGAATATCAATGTTCTTATTTGGAGTTGGCGGAGTGCCCCAAGTTTGTGAGAAGCAGCTGGTGGTGCAGTAGTTAAAACCCTGGGCCTAGAGTCAGGAAGACTTGGATTCAAATTCAGCCTCATGGGCAGTTAGGTGGTGCATCGGATAGAGCACTGGCTTTGGAGTCAGGAAGACCTGAGTTCAGATTTGGCCTCAGACACTTCTGTCTGTGTAGCCCTGGGCAAATCACTTCACCTCTTTGCCTCAATTTCCTCGTCTATAAAGTGGGAATGATAATAGCACCTATCTCACAGGGTTGTCACAAGGATCGAATGAAATAATATTTGTAAAGTTTGTGTTACAGTGCCTGGCACAGAACAGGTGCTTTAGAAATGCTTATTCCCTTATTCTCTCCCCTTAGGGCATAGGGCTATGACATATAAGAATAAAAAGAGATGATGCCACTTATGGCCTGATGATCAGTGGATTCTACTGTGCTCTGTGTGTTGGAGGATGAAACTTTGAGTGATCCATCGGCTGAGTGTTTTGTCACGATGCTGAGACTCAAGCTGCTGACAGCACACATTTTATTATGGTAGACACGCACCCCAGAGTACTAGAAACAGCTGTTTTTCTTAGAAGGGTGCCCTGAGGAATTAATGTTGAAAGTACTGACTCAAAGCAAGCCACTGCAATATTGGTTGATCTGCTTTTTGAAAAAGGATTTAATGCTGGTCTAGCTTACAGTAACTCCACCAGTTTTTCTCAGTAAATTTGTACTTTTAGATAATTACATGTACTTAGATGATTATATGCACTTAGAAATAACTTTGGGACAGAAGGTGAGAAAAATCTTAGTACAAAAAAAATTTCCAAGGAACCTAGCTTCAGAATAATTTTTCAGGTCATTGTGTTGATCAGCCAAAATTTGGCTTGGAAGTAGTCGTTCATTTCTTAGTACGTGTTGGAAGTTCAAAAGTAAAAAAAAAAAATGGTATATCCAATTTCCTTAAGAAGTTAGTTTCAGAATAGACAACCTGCTTTTGTTATTGGCTAGTGTGCAAAGAGCTATGTAAGGAAATCTACTGCTGTGTAAAGGCCTGTTCTGTTTAATGGAAAATCCCCCACTGTTTCTCTTAAGTAATTGGGTGAACATTTATCCTTTTCAAGTAGCACACAGAGTGTGGTGTCATTAGATTGGCAGCTTTTTTTATGTACACTTGAACTTCCCTCACTGCATTGAGAATGCAAGGGTTGTATCACTAAGAACTTCACTATCATGGAATAGACTATTGAGCTCATTAAGTGGACACAGAAATGGAAGCATGTATCCATTAGGGGCTATTTGAAGTTAATCCTATGGTCTCAATCTTTATGAAAGAAGGAAATCAAATTTCTTCTTTTGCATTTGGGGGCTGCTATTGTTTTATGACAAAGTGTTCATGAGAATGAAATCTAAGAATGAATCCTCTTGTTAGAACTTGGGATTTGTAACCAATAAAAATGAAACAAAGGCCATGATAATCTTTCAGTGTTTGTTAACTCATTTTTTTTTCCCCTCTAAGGCGTGCAATGGAATTAAGTTTTGCTCTGGTAAATGGAAATAATATCCGTGGTATGATGAAGGAATTGCTATATTTTTTGGATTCCTGTGAGCCAGAATTTAAGGCAGACTGTGCATCTGGAATCTTCCTTGCTGCAGAAAAGTAAGGCTCCATTTGTATAATGCTGACTTTAGGTAAAGGAGAGCTGCAGTAACTTGCTCCTTTCCTGATTTTGATAGGGCCTTGTATCAATTGAGTCTATTATCCCACTTTCTGTTTTGTGAGGTTATGTGCTTTCCTTTCGAGACTGATAGCATGTGATACCTTCTCGGTAAAATAACTTACTTGCTGTTTGTTATCTGTAGGTGACATTTTATTTTTCATCTTTCTGCCTTTGAACAGGAAGACCCGAATCCCTGAAATGTTCTTCCTCTTCACCTTAATTGCTTGGAGTTGTTAGTTCCTTTCAAGGTTCTGTTCAAGTGCTGCCTCCTACGGAGATGTTTCTTTTCCCCTGCTAGTTGTTAGTGCACTCCTGATTCTCCAAATTACTTTGTATACATTTTGTTTATTGGTGTATGTGATTATTTTCCACCCCCACCAACAGAAAGTAATCTGTTTGTGGACAGGGCCTGTTTCCTTTGTCTTTGTATCTTATGTGCCTAGCACATAGTAGGTGCTTAATAGCTGCCGATTGAATTGAAAGTCTTAACACTTTTTTAAAGTATTTTGAGGGAGGAGCCTCTTTACTATGCTGTAAAAACCATCATGTATGGTTTTTAGTTTATTTAATTTTTTGGCCCATTGTTTCTTGCCTTCAAAATTCAGACATTATTATGTTAGGATTTGGAAAGTAAGTAATATTCTTTTCCTTTCTTTCCATTCTCTATTTAGTGAATGAGTTTCTAGTCTTAGTACCATCTAGGTATAGGCATAGCCCCTTCTCTTCTGTTTTCTTTTTTTAACTCAAGGCCAGATACCAGTGTTTTGTCTTGAGAAGTTGCGGAGAAGGGAGTTCATTTTTAACTGACTGGCTCCCATTGCAATATTGTGTGAGCTGGCCAGTCATTCCTTCCTCAGATTTTGAGGTAAGGCTACCTGCCAGACCTGGAAATTAAATGACCCATGATATTTCCAACGAAGAGATCCTTAGATGCCTGAAAGTGTGCTGTGACTTGGCAACATCAGTTATTCACCCTGTGCCATTGCTTTCTCAGGTATGCACCTTCCAAACGATGGCACATAGACACAATTATGCGTGTTCTAACAACGGTAAGCAGCAGCTCTGAAAATTTATGTAAATTAGATTCTCTGTTTTAATTTTTGAATGACTCTAGTGGGTATTTTGCTTTATGGTATTTTGCAGGGATTCCGGGATGTTTGTTTAGTTCATTTTCAAGAAGAAAGATTCAGTCCAAGTGTGTTACATGACTGCAGTTGTTTTGGACACAAATTGAAGAAATTCAGTTGGGCTTCTTGCTTGTTAGGGTGTGGCAAATGGGATGTTGAATAGGAAGACACAGGGTTTCTCAGTGTCTACTAAGCAACTTACCTTTGGAGAAGAAAAAGAGTGAATTATGGCAACCAGGTTCATCTAGTCTCAATTTGAAGAAAAACTATGGTTTCTAGAAAAACAAGTTAAAAAGAAGCCATAGAAATCAACAAGGCCCAAATCTTGATATTTTTAAGGACCCCGAAGAAGAAAATCCTAGAGTTGTTAAATAAAATAGCACTTTAGGTGTGTGACATTATTTCAAGCTAAGGATCACTTGTTTCATTCTCTCCCCACCTCCCAGCCCCTCTTCACTTGTCTCATAGTGCCTAGTTTTTTCCTTTTATCTCTTATATAAAGCAATCTTTGGCATTTTCAGGAAATTTTTCTCTGTTTAAGGGGTGGGTCTAAGTAATAATCTGCTCCAGTCTTCACCCTAAACTCTAATCTTAACCTTTTTCCTTTCTTTTACCACTACAACCTAACCTTTTTTTTTTTTTTTGGTTATTCTGAGATATCTCTTGTTTCAGAATATGACTAAGTTTGGATTATCTACCCAGAACTCTTTATGGTCTGTCTAGTTCATTTGGTGAAGCTGTGGTGCTGAAGCTGTGGTTAAACTAAGGCCATTGGCTTGGTTGTTGAACAGACCAGTTAGCTGTGCTCTATTCTGTGGCACAAATTGTTCTTTTGATTCCAGCAAATGCATACCATTGATCAAAAAGTTGACTGAATAAGTATGTGGATACTATTAAATACAAGCTTATGACTTCTACTGAGGTACCTTTACAAGTGAGATTAGATAGGAGGTTAGTCTCAGTTCACCTAAGGGCCCCCAAAAGAATTAAATTATATGAGTCCTCAGTCAAAATGTCATTTTATTGCTTTATAACATTATAGTTTTTATAATTTTCTCACTCATATAATTTTTTGGTAATGTTCATTGTAGCTAGATTGTAGTACTATGATTTAGCCCCAAAAGAATGAATGTTTTCATATTTTTAAGATTCAGTTCTATGTTTTTAGTTGTATATAAGACAAGACACATCTTAAAATCTTAATTTCTTATTTTGAAATTCCTTCTGAGAGAGGAGGTTGTACTTTTTTCCTTTTTGATAAGGGAGAGGCTTAGAGTTGAAGTAGGACTTTGGAAGTAGTGGGCAATAGGAATGTGGAGTTTGTATAAGGAGGAGAATTGGTCTGAATTGGGGTTTTCTCAGAGAAGGAGAATCAAAAAGGGCCTCATTCATTCTACAGCCCTGTTGTTCCTGAGTGTATTTGTCTAGGGTAAAATGCCTGGGTTTTCTTTTAGGCAGGAAGTTATGTCCGTGATGATGCTGTACCCAACTTGATTCAGTTGATAACCAATAGTGTAGAGATGCATGCCTACACTGTTCAACGCCTCTACAAAGCCATTCTTGGTGATTATTCCCAAGTAAGTGTCTCATTTGCCTTTCTTCATTAACTGAATTTTACTACTAAGGAAAATCTCCTTTTATTTTAAGTGAATCTTTTTATTTTAGTATACCTTCTTTTTTATGGGTACCTTTAATGTCTGAATTTTTTTTTTATCAATATGCTTCGTTAACAAACTTATGATTTTACATTAAATCTCATTTTGAGGAATTGAATACCCTGACAAATTAACTTTCTTTTTGACAGCAACCTTTGGTGCAAGTAGCTGCCTGGTGTATAGGTGAATATGGAGACCTGCTAGTATCTGGTCAATGTGAAGAGGAAGAGCCCATTCAGGTACTGATGGTCCTATAGAAAGGCTAAACGTCTTTGATGGTATGTGGCTCAGAGGAGATTTATGATGCCCTAGGCCCTGGTTTGAGGATGAGTTAAGCCTAAGGCATTGACTCGATTATTTAGGCTTGTACTTATTATGGGTCCTTCATGGTACTGCTATATAGCAGGCACTTGGAATTTTTAAGAATTGGGTTTAGGAACACCTGTTCTCAGTCTGCCAGACTTGGTGTCTTTTTTGTTGTTGTTTTTGGCAAGGCAATCAGGGTTAAGTGACTTGCCCAGAGTCATACAGCTAATAAGTGTTAAATGTCTAAGGCTGGGTTTGAACTCAGGTCCTCTTGACTCCAGTGCTCTATCCACTGTCCACCTAGCTGCCCCCAGACTTGGTGTCTTTTTGCATGTTGAACGATTGGCCAGATTGAAGCTCTGCCTGCACAAAAACCAGCTCTGTGTTCAGATGCACTTTGTCTTTTGCCTAGTCACTGAGGTCTTTCTAAAGGGAGATGTTGGGGAAGGTGTCCGTCTGGGATCTCCTGCATCTAGAAGTTCCTTTCACCTCTGCCCCCACCCTGTTGGTAGACAGCTTCTTTGGTACTATGTTTGGTCTCATGATCAGCAGAAGATGGTCATGGAAGTGTTTGCCATGGGAGCCACTTTTCAGAACTCATGATTGATGTGATCTGGAGTCTGGTCTTCACTAACTAGTCTGCATTTTGTCCAGGTTACAGAGGATGAAGTGCTGGATATCTTGGAAAGTGTTCTCATCTCTAACATGTCTACATCTGTTACCCGAGGTTATGCTCTCACTGCCATCATGAAGCTCTCAACGCGATTCAGCTGTACTGTTAAGTGAGTGTTCAGGAAAGGGAAGGGTCCTGATTAGTGTGCTTCTGCTTTTTGGAGCCCACACTAAACACAAATTGGGGGGAAAAACTTTGTACCTAAGTAAACCATCTGATTTCATGTATTTTAAGTGCCCGGATAGAGGGAAGAGAGATACTTGCTTTAGCTTCTTCAGTCTTTGAGTTTCCTTCTTTGCTAGCTAGATAAAAACCATGTTTCTGCTGGAGGTGTTTTGGACAGACTTGGATCTTTCATGTTTTTTTTTTTTAATTTAGAAAAGCATGCTAAAAATAAGATTTAATTTTAAGGGTTACAGTTAGGTATCCAGCATGCTGATGGTTAATAGATTTTTGAAAGTAAACCTTTCTTGTGTAATGGGTATTTCAGTTATGTTAATCCTGGGTTTCTTGAAACCTTGTTAGCTTGAAGTAATAGTGGTACTTTTGAAGAATAAGGTGTAGAATCTGGGGAGTTATTACCAAAGGAAATTATTTCTGATGGACCTAGCCAGCCTGGTTCTTAAAATAGAATTATGGTGAATAATGAGTAAAATGGCTATTGAACAAATGAAAGTGAAGAGAACAAATTGACATTTTAAGTAATTAGAAACTTTCATTATTGAGTTTAAAATAGTGAAAAAATAATTGTTTGACTGTTTTTTTAATCTACCATTTATGCAGAAAACTCTTAGTTCATGTTTTTGCCCTTGTTCATAATAGAGACAATCCAGGAGTAAATTTCTCTTGTGTATTTAGTTAACCCATTTGTTACTTTTTAGCCGAATTAAGAAAGTGGTTTCCATCTATGGAAGCAGCATTGATGTGGAGCTCCAGCAGAGGGCAGTAGAATACAATGCACTTTTCAAGAAATATGACCATATGAGGTGAGTGATGCATGTGTTTCCAATGAATCTGACCAGATCATTTGGTCGGACATTGTTAACCTTCTACAAGTCACCAGACTTTCTTATCTTTCGTACTGGATGGCCTTTAGAGTCCCTTCTAGTTCAACATCTATGGTCATGTGATACACATTTATTGTATTTATGTGTGTGTCTTGTGTATAGATATTTGTATATATAGTAGAGTCTTAATACACTTAATGTCTACTTATCTGTTTTCTCTACTATTCCATCTCTAAATCCTCCACTAGTAAAGTATAAACTCTAGGATTCTGGCGGACATTTTAACTAAAACAAACTAGATTTTTTTTCAAGTCCTTAATCTAGTCATGTATTCCAATACTCTGGGTGCCATTTCAGTAGAGGATTGAAGTGGCAACTTATCCATGTTTTGCTTCAGATTAATTGTCCTAGTTATTTTGGGTTGGGAATCCAGGTTATAATGGCCCAGAGTTAAAGGACTTCTGGTTCTTCCAGGTCAGCCTTGCTTGAGAGAATGCCAGTCATGGAAAAGGTGACCACAAATGGCCCCACTGATATTGTACAGACAAATGGAGAGACAGAACCAGCGCCACTGGAGACAAAACCACCACCCTCTGGGCCTCAGCCAACCAGCCAGGTAATAGGGAAGCTGTTTTCTTGCCTTGGGATAATACTATCATAGCTCCTAAAAAGACATCTGTATTATTCTTAGCTGAATATCTTTCTGGATATTGTTTCTGGATTGGTTGTTGGTTCAGTCTTTTAGCATTAATATTAAAGAGCTTTGCCTTAGGCCAGGGGCATTCAAGTTTATTTTCTGTAGTCTCAGTTGCACTTGCCTGATCTGAAATCCATATGTGTACAGGTAAACAAATTTTAACTTTGTAATTAATTGCATTTAACTTCAGCTAGCATTAAATATGGTGGCAGTATGTTATATAGTAGCTGTGTCAGCCAGGGGACTAGTCATTAATGACCGTGTGTGTGTGTGTGTGATTTCGAGTGTTTAGGTGCTAATTAGTTTTTTTTAGTGGACAATAGGATAGTACAAATAAAATCTCAGGAAGATACCATAGTGGGTGCCCAGGATTCTAGCTATCTAGACATGGATTAGTTAATTGACTCATATGCTATGTTGTTATTTCCTTTTTTAGGCTAATGATTTATTAGATTTGTTGGGAGGAAATGATATAACACCCATTATTCCAACTGTTCCTACAAGCAAACCAGCTTCTGCTGGAGGAGAGCTTCTCGACTTGCTGGGAGATCTCAACCTGACAGGTAAGGCTGTTCTGGGACTACAGAGAAAGCTTTGTTTGGGATGTTGAGAATATCTAGGATAGTAACAGTTGAGGCCTTTTCTTGATGTCAGTCCTTGAAAGATGAGACCTTACATGAGACCGATAGGCCAGTTAAGACTATCTGAAGAAAAATTCCTTAGGGATTGGAAAAGCTTAGAGAAGTCATCTAATATCTCTCCTGGTACTTCTGCTTTCAGGTTAAGTTCATACCCTTGAAACATCGCAGATGTTATAGGTTGTGGCTTTTCTTGGACTGGGCCAGTGATTTTGTTTTTGTTATGAATGTCCTTTCTCTAAGGCAGATCTCAGGACTGGCTCTGCAATTTAGACACTTAAGAGAGTTACCTGGAATGTGTTAGAAGTCAGGCAGCCCTCTGTCCACAAAGCCTCATTGCCTCTATAGACCTTTTTTTTTAGGGTCTACACCATTCATGATTGGTTTCCTATCCTATAGTAAGTACTTATTCCAGTTCATTTTGTACATTGAAGATGGACTTTAAAAAGTAACTTTTTAATATCCTTTGTATTTTTAGTGTTGTTTAATCAATCACAAAAGGACTAGATTTTTCTCTTTTTACTCTTTAAAAAAAATTTCCTTCCAGTTTTGCAAGTTGACTCATTTATGGCCCTGATTTTTTTGTCAGTGTCAAAATTGTCACTGCAAGTGTGCTTCGGTGATCTGACTCATTGAAAATTTTTCGTAATGGAGTTTCTGGAGTTGCAGAAAAATAAAGAATAAACTTTGTGTATTTTAGAAAAATTAAAGTAATAGATTCTATTTGACTTTCTTCTGTTACTGTATTCCAAAAATGCAGATTAATACCATTGGTTTATTTGATACCTCTGCAGAAAGCACCTGAGACCTGGGGTGGCCCATAGAGGATTGTGGTACTGGCTCTATGTTGGGGCTTCAATTTTTCCCCCGTAGTGGTATACATGCTTCTAAAATAATGATGAAAGCCAAAGGGAGCATGTGATTAGGGTTAAGATTTACTTCAAAATCATTTTTAAAGGAATTTGTGTTTAATAGAATGTTAACCTTTGTTTCTTGGTGTCCCTCCATGATAAGGCAGCTGGTGGCATCACAGTGCAGATCATGAGACCTGGAGTCCCATGGCTAGGTCCTGAATTCAAATTTGGTCTCAGATATTTTCTTAGCTATGTGGACTTGGACAAATCACTTAATCTCTCTGGGTCTTATCTATAAAATGGGAATAATAAGAATAATTGTATCTAACAGCCCTCAGCCCCCAGGCCCCAGATTGTTGTGGAGATCAAATGAGGTAACGTGGAAAGCACCTGCACACCTGAAAGAACATGGTGCTAGCCATTAGCTATTATTATTATTAATCTGCTTAGATTTTGTATTCAGGCATTTTTATCTTTGTGAGACCTTTGTGCATATCTTTTCTTATCTAGCAGTATGCCTTTTCTGCATTTTTTATATGGAGATAGTTGTTTTTTTTCCTTAAGTCCTTAGTTTTGTTTCCATAAGTTGTCCTTTGCTTTTATACTTTTCTACAGAAGCTTTTCTACGAATTTAAAGATTTTTGATGTTTGCTTCCTTAAAATTAATTTTTAATTTTTTTGACTAGGCATGTTCGGATTGATAGTCTCAAAGGGTTGCTTCGGCCTTGCTTGGCCAAGGTCTAACACTGTCAATCGGTGTCATAGGTCTTCCTGATTCTCAGGCAAACTCTCTAGTCACTATACCATATTGCTATTATTTGTTTTCTATATTGTGTTTACTTATCTGCTTGTTAGAATTATGAACTATATATGACTGTGTGTGTGTATAATCTATATATACATACATACATGTACAGATACATATACACATATAGTCCATTAACATAGGTATCCACATTGGCTTTTTCTTTTTAGATCCTTGGTTAATTTTTTTTTATTTGTAAAAATCCAGTTAGAGGGTATCTTGCCTTAGGAACTGTGCTTTCTGGCTAAACTTTCTCTTTCACTGGATGTGTTTCTTTTAGGTGCTCCACCTTCTGCTCCTGCCTCAGTCCCACAGCTATCACAGCCTCCTTTCCTCTTGGATGGGCTTTCATCACAGCCTCTCTTCAATGATATTGCTTCAGGTAAGATCACAAGCACGGCTGGAGCCATGTGAAGGCACTGAGCAGTAGCAGAGGGAGGGAATGACGACATCAGGCAGCTCACTCTTAGGCAGATCTTTCTGTACTCTCCTAGGTATCCCCTCCATCACAGCGTACAGTAAGAATGGTTTAAAGATAGAATTCACCTTTGAAAGGTCCAACACTAACCCCAGTGTCACAGTGATCACGATACAGGCCTCCAACAGCACAGAACTGGACATGACAGACTTTGTTTTCCAAGCTGCAGTACCAAAGGTATGGTGGAACCTTTTGTATCTTTTGGAGTAGAGGGTGGTAGACTGGCTAAATTTGCCAGTGGGTTCAGATCCTGCAAGGAAAGGATAGCTGGAAGTGGTGACCACAGTAATGATTTATTAGCTTTGCTAGGGGAGTGACAGGGACAGGAATGACTGGGCAGTCCAGGCCAGCAGCAGAGCAGGGCAACACCTCCCCCCCACCCCCGCCCCCCTCCCCAACCCAGTGGTCCTAGAAGGAGTGAAAGGAGGGGGTTATATATAAGGGGAGAAGAGGGAGATGCTTATGCCCACTGCATCACAAAGGAGCCTTTTTCCCATGTACCATCAGTGTTGGGCTGTCTCTGGGTACAGAGTGGCTCTGTGTTGTTGGAGCTGAGGCATTTTATTCCCTTATAGGGTCTTATCAAGATTGGGGCAGCCCCACAGTTCCTACCAATGGGTTTTTCAAATGATGCTAGAATTCCACTTATCGTTAGGGGTGATGGGGCTGTCTAGGGCTTGCTCCCTGCTCAGGTGGATAAGCATTAAAAGACTTATTTTACCTAGAGTACGTGTTAAGGTGTTGGTTTCTATTTTGTATCAAAACAAACTTTTAGCTTAATATTATGGATTTGTGACCCATTTAAGTTACATTGATAATTACTCAAATGGCTCTGTAATCTCATCAGTGTTTCTCCAACAATTTTTTAAAATTTAATTTTTTTGGTTACATTTTAAGTTCCAAGTTGTCTCCCTCCCTCCCTTTCCACCCTGCTCTAGAGGCCACCATTTGACACAGAGATCCATCTGTCTGTCTTTCTATCTATCTAAAAAAAAACATACTGTGCATCCTTCTGTTTATCATTACTTTCTCTGGAGGTGGATAGCATCTTTCTTCATAAGTCTTTTGTAGTTGATTTGAATGTTTTTAATACTAAGAATAGTTCAATTGTTCACTGTTACTCTTTGAACAAAATTGCTGTTACTGTATACATTGCTATCTTGCTTCTGCTCATTTCACTCTTCATTTTCCATGCAGTTCTTTCCATGTTTTTCTAAAATCTACCTGCTCATCATTTCTTACAGCACGATAATATTCCATCATATTCTTATGCCACAGCTTGTTTAGCCATTCCCCACTTGATGGCGATCTCCTCAATTTTTAGTTCTTTGGTCCCCATAAAGAAGTTGCTGTAAATATTTTAGAACATACAGATTCTTTTCCTTTGTCCCTGATGACCTTGGGAAGTGGGTCATAGCTCTTTGGGCACAATTCCAGATTGCTCTCCAGAATGATTGGATCAGTTTGCATTTCCGCCATGTATTAGCATCCCAATTTTTCCACAACCCCTTCAACACTTGTTATCTTCCTCTTCTATCGTTTTGGCCATTGTGATAGGTATGAGATGATATGTCGAAGTTGTTTTAATTTTCATTTCCCTAATCAATAATGATATAGAGCATTGTTTCACATGACTGTCTATAGCTTTGATTTCTTTTTAGAAAAATTACCTTTTCATATCCTTTGACCATTTATCAATTGGTAATAACTCATATTCTTATAAATTTAACAAAGTTCTCTACATATTTGAGATTTAAGAAGTTTATCTGAGAAACTGTCTATAAAATTTTTTCCCCAGGTTTCTGCTTTCCATCTAATTTTGGTTACATTGGTTTTATGTGTGTAAAACCTTGTTAATATAATGTAATCAAAATTAGCCATTTTGCGTCTTACAATACTATCTCTTGTTTATTCATAAATTCTCATATCCATAAGTCAGATACATAATATGTTCCATGTTCTTCTGATTTTCTTTTATCTCCCTTTGTGTCTAAGTCCATTTTGACCTTACGTTGTTTCTGCCATATTTTCCAGCTGTTGATACTTAGAGATGAAGACATGTTCTTTATTGCTATTTTGAAATATTACATTAGGGGTAAAGAAATTACATTGTGTGGACTTTTAGAGTAATTTGCATTACAGTTTCAAAAAAAATTACTAGTCTTAGTAATCATTGCCCTCAGCCAAAATTTCAGTAGAAAGTAGAGAGAAGATATTCCAGCATGAGTACCTTAATTCTCTATTTCATATGTTACATATAAGGGAAAAGATGGTTAGTGAAGAGGCAATATGGTTAGAAGTTCTCAGAACTTCTGGTGGTTATAGTATTTCAATTAATCGTCTCTTGGATGATTGAGTCACACATACTTCTCCCTGTGAGCAAGCGTTTATCAAGTTCTGTGCCAGGCACTGTGCTCAGTTCTAGGGATATAAAGAAAGGCCAAAAAGTTCCTCTTCTCAGAGAACTTATGGTCTAATGTTTGTTGTTGTTCAGTCATATTTAGTCATGTCTGACTCTTTGTGACTCCATTTGGGGTTTTCTTGGGTAGAGATACTAGAGTGGTTTGCCGTTTCCTTCTCCACCTCATTTTACAGATAAGCAAACTGAGGCAAACAGGATTAAGTGGCCTTGCCCAGGGTCACACAGCTGGTATGTGAGGTTGGATTTGAACTCAGGTCTTCGTGACTCTAGGCTTGGTGCTCTATCCACTGTGCCACTTAGCTGCCCCTAATGTTAATGTCTAATGGTGATAATCATAGAAATAGAATACTTTTGACATGCATATAATTAAAGTGTTCTGTTTTGATCTTGGGAATAACTAATTTTTCTAGCTTTCTTCTTTTTTACTCCTTCCTTCCTCCTCTGCCTTCCCAATCTAAATCTATTTTTCTAAGACTTTTTGCTTTGCAGTCTAGATTATACAACGTAGACTGTCATTCTAGTGTTTAACACATGGTCATTGTGCACCTGCTAAAGAGGTCCTAGGGTATCCGTTTGCAAGTCTACCCTGCCATATCATATTCCATCTAGGGAGAAGAATTGGAAATATTCTTTTATAGAGTAGCTCTTTTATATTCTTAATCTAATCTCAGCTTACCTATCGATTTATCTTATATCTATCCATCATATTGTATTTTATTATTTCAGAGGCCAAAATACTGGCTTAGTCTTTTGGGAAGCTTTTATATATATATATATATGAGGCAACTGGTAGCCCAGTTGATAGAGCTCTGGGCCTGGAGTCACGAAGACCTGATGTAGACAAGTCACTTCGCTTCTGTCTATAAAATAGGATCATAATAGCACTTACCAGGCAGGGTTGTTGTGAAGATCAAATGAAGTAATGTTTGAAAAGCATTTAACACAGTGCCTGGCACATAATAGGTACTATAGAAATACTCATTGTTAATGCTGTATTATGTTCTCTCTAGCATTCTTTTAGCAAACGTCTGTTTAACATAAATTTTTCACGTTTAGTTTAGCAGAATTATCATAAGTACTTTATAAACAAGTGGTTAACTACTGTTTGAAAATTGATGTCCAAAGATTTCTTCTTGTGTGCTAACTCTAGAAGAGGTTATTGACCAGTAATGGTAGAAGTGGGATGAAGGTTATGTATTCTGATTGCCAACTTGTGGCAGATTGAATATGATGGTTCGTGGGACTGGGGAGTATGGCCTGAGTAGTTGACTCACATGGAATTGGGTAGTATAACATAGGAGCAAGCAAACATGAATCATCAGCTGTCTTCCTGCACTGATTTTTAACTTCTTCCTAAGTATGTGACTCTGTAAGACTGATCAGATAATTTCTCCTCTGTGAAGTTTGTATGATTTATAATATTAGATGGTTTGCTATTTCTTTTTATTTTTGAATATTCTATTTTTTCCCAATTACATGTAAAAACAATTTTTAACATTTTTTAAAAGTTTGAGTTCCAAATTCTCTCCCCCACTCCCTTCGCTTCCACTCTTGACGATCTGACGGTAAACAATTTGATAGAAGTCATACATGTGTAGTCACACAAAGCATATTTCCATGTTAAGATGATATGCTATTTCTAAAGAGTATCATTCCTATTTTCAGACATTCCAGCTGCAGCTTTTGTCTCCTAGCAGCAGCATTGTCCCAGCATTTAACACCGGGACCATCACACAAGTCATTAAAGTTCTGAACCCACAGAAGGTAAGTAGCCCATTAGAGGAGAATTTTTCAACTAGATTCAAGTTATGTGTCCTAAATTAAATTTTTACTTTAATTTCAGTGTTTTTCTTGGAGATTAGAGTCTTAAAACCAAAGAATTCTAAAGCTACAAGGAGCCTTAGAGTTCATCACATCAAACCCTGTAAATTTGGGGGGGTGCAGGGCAATTGGGGTTAAGTGACTTGCCCAAGGTCACACAGCTAGTACATGTGTCAAGTGTTTGAGGTGGATTTGAACTCAGGTGCTCCTGACTCCAGGGCCGGTGCTCTACTCACTGCGCCACCTAGCTGCCCCCAGAAACCCTGTAATTTTACAGATGAAGAAACTATGACCTAGAGAAATGGAGTGATGCTCAACTTTGAAAAATATTTTTGGAATCTTAATATAACTTTAAAATATATTGCTTTTTTTTTCACATCAGTTATTTCTTGATGGATTAGTTCCTTTCTAATGAAAACTAGTTAAGCAAAGCCAAGTGACACAGTAGCTATCTCTGATCTCGCATGTGATATTTTGTATCTGTAGTCCTCCACATCTCTTCTGAGAGGAGGGTTATATTTTCCATGTTCTGTTCTCTAGGACCAAGGTTGGTCGTTGTCATTTCTCTAAATAATAGTTTGCAAAGTGTTTTACAAATATTATCTTAGTTAATCTGCATACGTCATAACAATCCTGTAAGGAAGAAGCTATTATTATCCTCATTTTACAGATAAAGAAAACAAGGCATACTGAAGTTAAATGACTTGCCTAGGTCACACCATTAATAAGCATCTGGAGTTGCATTTGAACTCAGGTCTTCCTAACTCCAAGTTCAGCACTCTACTTTGACACCTGCCTGATCCAGTCTTGCTTGCTTTTCACATTCTTTTTGTTTACATGATTGGTTTTGTGTGTGTGTGTGTGTGTGTGTGTGTGTGTGTGTGTGTATTCTGCCTCTATTTTCTTTACTGTGCTTCAGTTTACACCAGTCTTGTCATGATTCTCAGAATTCCTCATTATTCATTTTTATAGCAGAATAGTATTCCATTATGTTTATGCAATAGAGTTCAGCTATCTCCCAGTCAATGAGACCCTTTGTGTTAATGATCTGATTTTGAGAAGCCTTTGGTATTGTTCATTTTTATGGACCAGAATGATTTTTAGGTATAGATGGAAGAAACAAGTGAAACATTTTTTGTTTTGTCTCCTAGCCTAACAACATTTTTGTGAAACGTTAATCAAATTATAATTATTGAGAAGCCTGCTTTCTTAAACAGGGAAGAGGGTTGCTATAAATGATTGGTTGATGTTAATATATACTTTACAAAATTTTATAAAATGTATATTTAGAAAAAATTCATCAGGCTTACAATATCCACCAGTGTTACCTGATAGACATTTGTCAAATGCCTGTTGTGTACTTGGGCAGTGTTGGTAGTTAGCTTGCCCCCTTGTATTTAGTAGTGCCATTGCTTTCTCCTTTTGGGGTCTTTTCTCCTATAGTGCCTCATCTGCCTACAGCACACACACTTCTAAAATTTTCCAGCAATACAAATTACCATGAAATACTGTGGAAAAAAGGCAATTGGAAAGTAAGAGTGCCTGGATTTGAGAACTCAGTATTCAAAACTCTAAACTTAACAAAGAGAGATAAAAGAGGTAGTTTCTATACAGAAGTTGGTCTCTGTGGATGGAGGGCTGAACTTGGTTAAGAAGACCTGTGTTTAAATCTTGCTGCAAACACTGGCTGCCACTGGTGACCTGGGCCAAGTCATTGGAAGTCTCTGGGTCTGTTTTCTTATTTGCAGGATGAAGGGGGTTAGACTCATTAGTACCAAAGATCCTGTTGAGTGACCCTATGATTTTTGAAAAACCATTCCCTTTAGAATTCCTATCTCATAATAAATTTAAATTCTAATTATATGTTCTGAGTAAAATGAAGACACCTATATGGTAAATTTATTTTAGACTTTCAGCCTCATTTTATTTAAGCTACCCCTGATTTCTTTGTTGGTTTGGACAGAAGAATATATGCTTATTTTCTTAGGTTCTCTGATGTGTGGAAAACGTATCTTGTTAAAGCTATGTTGAAATGGAAACCAAAGAAATTTTCTGGCAGTGCTCTGGAGAGAATTGATTGGCTTGTAACTGGCAGTACAAGATAACAAGATTTTTTATCAGTACTACTTTTTCTACACAAGAGAGCGGATTCTAAAATTGTACACGTAGCTTTGGATAAAATACAGCCATGTTACTATCATGTATCATTTGTGTTTAAGGGAGTGTTTAATGGAAGATCTGATGGTTTGTTTTGTTTTTTATCCTCTCCTCTCCTTCCCCGCCTCCCTGCATCTTTGCAGCAACAGCTCCGAATGAGGATCAAGCTTACGTATAATCACAAGGGCTCTGCGATGCAGGATCTAGCCGAAGTGAACAACTTTCCCCCTCAGTCCTGGCAATGAGGCTTTGGCACCATTCTTACTATCGCCCTACCCAATCAAAGGAACTCTGGGAAGGAGGTTGTGATCCCTGGCAAACCCCCCTTCCCACCCTCCCCTCCCAAACTGCACCATGGGCATGAGGAGCCGAGGAGAGCTACTGAGGAGGAATTTCCTAAAGTTACTGCTGACCTCAAAGCATATCTTGTAAAAGACTAATCTCCTCCCCTCCTCAGTTGAGGCTGGCTGCTTCAGGAAGCTACTGTGCACTCTTCCTCTTCTTCCCTTTTTTTCTCCCTTTCTCCCCCCCCCCCCCCCCCCCCACCCCAGCCCTCCCACATTCACAGCCAGAAAGAATATTCCCCAGGCCCCTAAGGAAATATGCAGCTTGTCTGGAGGAGAAGACTGGAATTCATGGCAAGAAAACACTCGCTCTGTCTCTGAAGCAAATGGTTGCCCCTTCTTTCTGCTGTTGTTTCTCTGTGGGGTGGGTGAAGTGAGGATATTTATTCCTCACTAGTTGGGTTACCATCATCAGGCACTTTTTACATCTGGCATTCAGGATGGAAATCTATCAAAAGGACATGAGGGAGCCCTGCCTTTTTCTTTTGGTTCCCCCAATGTTTGAAAGAGGCATTAGGTTCCTAGTAGCCTTTTCTGTGCATTGCTGTATACACACAGACACACACACATGTATGTTCGTTAGCTGTATGATAACCAAGAGCAGGTCAGGCCTTGAAAGGTTATTGTAAACACTGGACAGATGCAGTAAAAAATTTCTGATGAGATTTGGTGTGAAGGTCATGGTGCTCTATTTGTGATAGAATTTTCCAAGGCTCTTCCAGTACCCCTTGTTCACCACTCCTTGGCTGTAGTCATGTATACTTAAACAGTTTTTAAAATCTGTTCCCCTGAAGTACAAAGTAGACAACCTATAAAAATATACCAAGCAGCTATTATACCTCTACCGCCCCCCCCCCCGCCCCCCCCCAAAAATGTCCTTCCTTCCCAGCCAGTGAATTAGCTGCTCAAAAATGGTAGATGGTTAAGAAAAGAGGTGGCACCAATTGTAAGCATCAGACTAATGGACACAAAGCCCCTTTGCCCACATGAAGAGTGAATACTAGACTCATCCTAGAACATATTGGAGAGTCTTTTTCCCCATTACTCCAAACCTCCCTTTTATTTCCTGAGCCTGGCTTGGACCTTGGCATTCCGTTTGAATTCCTTCTTCTAACTGGAACATTTGTGTTGTATCTGTAACACTGGCACTGAAATAAAGACCATGCAGTTAAAGAAATCTTTCCTATATTGTACTTAATGGTGTTGGAATGAAGCCTTGTAGCTTCCTCGCCCCCTGTGTCAGTGAAAGTCACGTAGAGACTGTAGGATAGGATTCATTTGTCGAAGGTTTCACAAGTAGTTAGTTTATTGTTCTCTCTGTGGAGAAAACCTTTTCATGAACATGTGGGCCAAAGACCTAAGGTCTGCAGCTCTTTTGAGTGGGGTATGCTGAGTGCCTTTCAGAGAGGATCAATGTATCACTAAACTGTGCACGTTAGAATTAGTTGTCAAGAGTAATGAGGTGAAGATGACTTGTGTAGTACACGTTGAGTGTACTGTGTACATTCAGATATGGGAGTACTGTGTATTTCAGGCTCTAGAAGATGGGGGGGGTGCCCACCTTGTTTTCATCCTTTATGAGCACTACTGTATCGAGTACAGTATAGATAACTAATTTTTCTGCTGTCTTAAAACTGGTTAAAACCTGTTTCTTCATTCCACCAGTCTGGGGCTGAACGATTTTTCAGTACCCTATCAAACCTAGCTCTGTATCAGTTGCTAGGATGTTGTTAAATCTATCTGACAGACTGCAGTCAGGCTAATGTGAATGATACATGAGAGTAAAATCAGCTGGAACTTGTAAGTCAGCATCCAGACATTACCTTTGCACGTAGTCTTTAGTAAATTGTGAACTCACGAAAACTTGAGGAAACTGGTCCGCTTTTGCATTGGAAAGGTAGTTACTAAAGGTTTTTTTTTAACAATACTGTTATTGGATGCTGTGAGATAGGAGCTAGAATTAACATAAATAGCTTGTGGCTTTCTTGATTGGAATTTGAACATTCCCATGTGGTAGTGGCTGTTTGCTTTCTTGCTAATAGGTGACCAGTTCATGTTTTTAAATTGAAGAACTCCGATGAGGTGCTGAAGAAATTTTTGGGAGATGTCTGGATAGGACACAGCTGATAGTGGGCCTAGAATGAATGAACCATACCAACCAAACATCCTAGGTGGATCGTAATTCCAAGAGGAGGTAGCATGTGTGAGCCTCTATATATGTGTCTGTAAGGAAAAGGATATCTTAGCCTTAACACAGAGGGTATTGATTTGGACATGAATACATTAGGAGATAGGAAGCCCTAGAAATACTGCCCAAACTTGTCTGACCAGTGGTAGAGCTCCTTCCTGAAGGGATTAGCAGCCAAGTAGCTGTGTGGGGTACTGATGGTTGTGAAGACTTTCTAATGTTAGGATAACGGAAAGATTCAGCGTGCCTTAGTTTCTGGGACCTGGATTAGCTCTCCTCTCATTTTGAGTGACTTGCAGCTAAAAGAAAAAAGGACATAATTGCTGTGAAGACTTGAACATTTCAGCATTTTAGTGATTTTTCTTAGGAGTACCATTTCAGGAAGAGCCAATAGGGGGGCCGTTTTAGCTACAAGGACCATTGTAGGGAGCCAGACACTCTAATCTGTTTTAATAAAACCTGGGGTTGGGAGCTGTGCTTGCACACAAACTTCCTTGGACAATTTCACATGCACTTTTACCTCATTCTCTCCTCCAGAGTAGCTTGCATTTTCCCCAGAAGCAGTCCTAAGGGAGGATTCATCTAAGTAAGCTTATAAAACTGTGAACGGCTCTCTCTGACAGACTTTACCACAGGGCTCCACCGTTGTTAATCTCAAAATGGCTGGGACGTTGTAGCGGAATGTTTGATGTCATCTTTAGGGCATAGTCTTTTGAGATCATAAATTAACTATGAGGTCTTCCTCATTTAAATAAACATTCCTCATTGTAATATTTGGAATACTCTTTTCCCCTTTTGCTTGAATGAGTTACGGTTTTCTACCCATTGCTTATTCCATTAATATGTGAAAGAATTTTGAATTTTATCCATTAAGACTTTGAGTAATGATTTGCATCTGTTTTATGACATGCTTCCCATTTTTATGCCCTTCTGAAAGGAATTATAAGTTAGGGGATACTGACTTGGAGATTAAACTTACCTTCTTATACTGTGTATTGGAAAATAATTAGAGCCAAGAGAACACACAGGGGAAAGGAAGAAGTTGAACGGCCAATGTTTTTTCTATTGAATGTATTTTGATTTCAATGTCCTGAACCAAGAAACAGCAGGAGAACAGCAAATAGATATTTAAGGGTGTGTGTGTGTGTGTGTGCGTGCGTGTGTGTGTGCGTGCGCGCGCGCAAGCTCATGTGGGCTTGGTTGCAGATTTGGGGGTTGGAGAAGGGAATTGCCAAGGCATGAAGGTTGAACCTCTTTTATCCAGCCCTGGTTGGGGAAAGGAGGGAAGAGAGGAGACGGGACTAGTGGACTGAATGTGAACCAATTCTTTTTGAAGCAATAGCAGTGACTGGTCTCAGCTAACTGCACAAGGCCTTCAACATTTAACCACAGAAGAAAATGCTGTGGCACCTTGCACAGGCAGCGCATTCCTTGCCATGGGGCTGGTTCTTGCTGCAAAATGAAGCAGTGAGGAGGTTTTTAAAAAAAGAAAAAAAAAAGTTAAAAAACAAACCTGCTGTTGAGCTTTGTGTGTTCTGTGTTTTATTTTCTGTTCTGGGGCTTCAAGGGAAGGAGCCACTGAACTCTTTGTTTGTGAACTTTTCACTTCATTCCTGTGAAGTCCCTTTTCTTTCATGATGTTGTAAGTTACATTTCACATCAAACCCCATCCCATCTCCTTTACTGTAAAAAAATATTAAAGGCTCTTTCCAAATGGGGTGCCTGATGAAGTTCTAATTATTGCAGACATATTTTTGAGATGTAAAAAAATTTAAAATGATAAGTCTTAGAGGAGAGAGAGGAGTATAATGGATGTAAACATTTACATGGGATGCATTAGAATTCTGCTGTGTGTATTGTCTTTCGGTTGAAACAAATTATGAACGGTGACTAATAATAAAAAGTCAATACTCGATGATTTAAAACTGCTTTGCTGCTTCTTACAAGTGCATCAGAAGACTATGATGGGTTCTTAAACTGAGTCTTCCAACTATACTCACTAACAACTCTGTTCATTTTCAAAATCTTAAGAAACCTCACCAGAGATAGCAACCTGATTAAGCTAGGAAGCGTCATTGAGCCGGTGCAATACAAGGTAAGCAGAAAATGAAAACATCTTCAGCATGGCATAAATTTCTCTCTATGTCTAATTCTGAATTTACCTTTGTTCATTGTTTCTATAGTTTGTGCCCACATGAACACAAATCAGCAAACTTTTATGTGTAATGGAAATCTTTATGGTTATAAGGAATGGATAGCCATGGGACTTCGATTATTAGACTTGTTTGCGAAATTTTCAGTTCTCTCTATTCAAGGGGAAAGCTTGACCAGCCAAAGTGAGATTTGTTATATGGTCTGTTTTGTATAAAAACTCTGTTCTTTGCATCTAAGAGTAGCTAATGAATTTGGCAGCTTCAGGTAGTTAT
Organism: Trichosurus vulpecula; assembly: GCF_011100635.1. Taxonomy (NCBI): domain Eukaryota; kingdom Metazoa; phylum Chordata; class Mammalia; order Diprotodontia; family Phalangeridae; genus Trichosurus; species Trichosurus vulpecula. Next base: position 396,027,090 of record NC_050575.1, read on the forward strand.
TACTCTATTACTTCCAGAGATGATTACCTTATTGAGGAAAAAGTCTTTAAAATGTTATTCAGTAGTATTGCCTTTGGTTAATCATCTGTTTTATTTGAAAGTGCCCTTTGGCACAGTTTCAATAATCAACATTTCTGCAAGTCATCTCTCCTGAAAGCTGTTAAAATCCACCCTAGCCTTAAATATTGTTGCTTCTTTTTACTGAAATTTAGAAATGGAAAATGTCAGCCTCTGTGGTGTTATGAAATGATGCAAAAGTGCCTATAGCAAAATTAATATTACATATCCATGAAGTAATACATGTAGCACATTATACTCTTAACTCTGGGGACAAAAATTAGTTATTAATACGATTGTGCTACATATGTAATTGGATATCATATAATTATTATATGGAATATAATAGTTAATTATGTTAAATAGTTAATGCTATTGAGTAATGTTTAATAAGCATGTTACCTTCTGTTTTTTTACCTATTCATTCCTATATTAGTGGAAAAAAATTTTCTTTACCTTAAAATAATTTTCTGTATTCAACTCCAAAGCAAGTTAGTGTTCTGCGGCTTAGATATCGCTAAGCCACAGAAGAAATGGCCTGCTGGAACTATCATGTGTGGAAACACAAAGTTACCTTGTGCTTTTATGGGACAGAGTTGGTAAAGGCATCTTTGCACTTAATAGCTGCTAAACATCTCAAACTCTTCGGTGTTTTTCCTGGTTCTCCTTGGCCATCCTGTAGTGTAAATTTAAGGTAAATTGGAAAAAAAAGACAGGATAAGCTTTTTGCCTTGGTCTAAATGTAGTGTTTACTTTCCCCCAAATAGAGGAGAAAACAAATTTTTCCATGTTTACTCATGATATTTGCTCTTAGAGATGGTCTGAGCTGTTGGCTATCTCCAGAAATAAGTCTTGGCCTGAATATGACCTTTCAGGGCAAATGTATGAGATACTAATTATATTTACTGGCTGAAGTTTTTTAGGGGGAAGGGAAATGAAAAAATACCATTGGTTTTTAATACTACCTCCCTAATCTGTTATTTTGGTTTGGGTACTACCTTCACTGATGCAGAATGTTTCTAACTTTCTGTGGCCAAATAATTCACCGCTCTGCAGTTAACCCTGATGATAACTCTCCAGAATTAACTAGGCTAGTCCTTAATAAATATAGGTGATTGCTCGGTTATTCTTGAAACCTTTTCAGTTGGGCAAGACTCACCAGAACTTGTGGTCTATTTACCCACCTTTGAGTACTCTAGGTTCCCTCCGTACCACAATGAGGAATCAGAGTAGGATGTTAGTAGAGGTTTGATATTAAGTACACATTAGTTAACAGTGACATCTTAAGGCATTTGATCCACAACCCAAGAGCCTCTAAAGGGAATGTTCATCATAACTTGTATCTAGTGAAATGGCTTAAACTGATTTTTTCTTTTAAATTTTGGAAAGGTGATTACAACCCAAGCTTTCACCTGGCCCTTGGTTTTCTATTAATTCCATTGTCCCTCCCCTTGGTCCCAGAGTGATATCCTCTGACCCAGGAAGTAAAGGGAAATCCTCTATGTGCTTAGAGATTTCCAGACTTTTGAAAGTTAGAACTTCAGTAAATATACTTACTGTGTGTGCAAAGTTCTGTGCTTGGGCTGGGGATACAGAGATGAGAAAGGGCCCTTTCACCTATGGAGTAAGTCCTCACTCTACCAGTGTTGATTACATCCCATTTATATCTCATCATTTTGAATTCTTGTTCTTGTCCTGAAAATCCTCAGGGAAATCAACAGGTTTCTACTATGTGTTGGGTACTGTCAAGGCAGAAGGTGGGGTGGTAAAAGGACAAAAATGACCTTACATCATGCATAAAAGAATAGGGGGAGGGACCTGTGATGTCACTAATACAGGGAACCTATCCCAGGAAGCTTCTGCTAGTCTGAGATGGTGACAAGTCCAGGGTCACAGGACCAGCATGTGTTAAAGACAGAGCTTGTAATCAAGTCTTCCCAGCCCCTCCGTTCACTCTGCCTCATAAATGTTAAGTACAATGAGGTGACTCGTAAAAGTACCTTGCCAGTCTAAAAGTGCTATATAAGTGCTGACTCATCCTCATCATTGCTACTAATAAAAGAAGAAAAATCATTTTGGGAGGAAGGGCACTTCAGCCAGGATCAGGAAAGGCTATTTGTTGAATTCTGAAGATCAGGAATCTAAGACATTCAGGGGATGCTTTCCAGGTAGGGGGAACAGTCAGAGCGGAAGCTGGTAGAATGGAGTGAATGGTGTGAAGAATGACAAAGCACCCAGTTTAGCTAGCTTGAGGAATGTGGGAAGGGCAGATTGGTGTATAATAAAGCTAGAAAGATAGGCAGGGTCTAGGTAAGAGGGACTCAGTGGGGTTTTGAGTTGTGGAGTGGTGGGGCAGATAGGTGGCACAGGAAATAGAGCACTGGCTCTGGAGTAAGGAGGACCTGAGTTCAAATGTGGCCTCAGACACTTGACACACTTAACTAGCTCTCTGACCTTGGGCAAGTCAATTGCTCTGCCTTCCCCCCTCAAAAAAAAATGACCTTTAAATAAAAAGTAGTGGAGAGGCATCAGGCCTGTGCTAGGGAAAAAGCACTTTGGAAGGTAAGTGGAGGATTAGAAGGGTATTGTAGGAGCACAGGTGAAAAGTAGCTGAGTAAGAAGGAATCAGATAATCAAGGATGAGATTTGTCAACTGAGGGTATATGTGGGAAGAGGAGTAAAAGAAGGTGTAGACAGGTAACCCGGGAGGATGGGTGCGCCTTAGGTAAGTTCCAAAGGAGTGGAATTGATCCCAGTTCATTAGTGAGCTTCCTGTGAGTCTGCTAATGTGTTGAGGGCAGAACTAGAGTTGTGTGTAGAACCCATCTACCATTTGGAAGTATCCTACGCTTTTCAGAGCTGGAATTGGAATCATCTTTCTCTGTATGATCTCTGGTAAACCTATCTCTTTTACCAGAATCTATTCCTTTAACTGTTACTGAGAATTCTTTTTGAAAAGACCAGAAACAAAAAACCAGACATAATGGAAAACCTCTTGGATTGGCCCTGCTTCATTGAGAACAGTTTTTATATAGGACCACAATCTACACTCAGAGCCTTTGAATCTGATTGAAATGAGATTGTTCTTTAAGTAAGGTGTGTTGAGAGGGCATCAAATGAAAGTGATGATAGCTGATATTTCCTATGTACCCCACCTCCCATATGTTTGATTCTTAGCACAGTATGAAGGAATAAGGGAAGGGGATAAGCTCTAATTACATAAGGGCAGAAATGACCTGCCCAGAGTCACACAGCTAGTGATTATGGCCACCTTTGAACTTGTGTCCTCCTAACTCCAGGCCCAGCCATCTATCCACGCTGCCACCCATCTGCCTTTATGAGGTGGGTACTATAGAAATATGATTAAATAAATGGACCAGTTGTAAAGGCAAATTTGCATTTAAAAAAATGATTTGTGCCAGGGACCATAGTGGATAAGCCAATTTCCAGTTCTGTGTACTCTGCCAGAATATTTAGGTTTTTTTTTTTTAAATGACATTGCTTCACAAGTGAAAAGAACAGGTAGCCTGAAACAAATTGAAATGTAATGTCACTTTTTTGATGTCTTCCTTAGTTTTGCTGAATCAGTTCCCCCCTCCTTTGTTATACGGAATGGCTCTTTGGGAGGGATAGGAGTGATACTCTGTAGCTGACGGTAAAGCAAAGGATAACTAATAACTTTTTAAAGGTCTATTCTCGGCCCTTCAGAGAGATTATAGGTGGTCTGAGCCAGGTAACCTGTAGCAAGAGAAAATCGGTGATACCTCTATTTACTAATTATATAAATCTCCCGAGATTAATGGTTCTTGCTGCCAAATTCCTTACAAGCTGCTTTTGAAGGATGAGTCACTGGCACCTGTGTGAGGACAAGGTCTTAGAAGGGAGGCTTTTGGAGAGATAAATATAGGCGGAATTAAGGGGGAGGAGGAGGGGGAAGGAGAAGGCAGGTAGTAGGGGGAGAGCTGGTGCTTTCAATGAATGAAGCTCGGAAATATTCCATCAGAAGGTTAGAGCAAGGGCTCATTTGCCTTAGACGGAACGACCCCAATGAGAAGTGACAAGAGCGATCCCACGTCCCACGGCTGGGCCAGCCCCCGGGCTCCGGGGAGCAGCACAGAACCGGTACGGTGTGCTGTGTAGGGCATATGACGGCCCTTGGGCCTCGGGCACGGCTGAGCTGTCACGTTCCAGGGACAGGTTAGCAGCCCGAAGAAGCCCCTTCGAGCGCCCTCTCGTTACGTCTGTGCGCCCGTCTGAGCACCGGGGGGCCGGCGCCACCTGCCCACGTGCCGCCTTCGCCCCCCGCGTCTCCGGCTCCGGGGTCACTGAGCGTTATTAGCATAAGCTCCTCTCCCTCCCTAGTCACCAGAACGGCGCTCAGCCAATGGCGGCCGAGCAGAGGCCGGGCCCCGCAGCATCGCCCAGCCTCCGCCCGCCCGGACGGCCCACCGGGGCCAGGCCGCTCCGCGCTCCGGCCCGGCCGGGCTCGGCCGCCGGGGAGGGGCGGGGCTCTGCGCAGGGAGCCGCGGGGGCGGGGCCGCCGCCTGGTCTCGCGCGCTGCGTCTCGCGCCGTTCGTGGGTCGCGCCGCCGGTCGTTTTTCTCTTCTCGCCGCCGCTGCCGCTGCCGCCGCCTCCGCAGCCGCTGCGGATGGGGGAGGTGGAGCCGGGGCCCACCGGCCCCCTGGAGACCCCGGAGCAGGCCGAGGTCCCCGCCGCGAGCCGCCGGCCGGGGGGCATCCGCGTCCTGAAGGTGAGGAGGGGGACGGGCGTCCCGGGCCTGGCGGGCGGCCGGCCGTTTGGCTCCCCAGGCCCCCAGGAATAGGGGTGGGCTGCGGGCGTGGGGGCTTCCCAGCTGGACTACTGCAAATGTCCAGCCTGCGCGGCGAGGGGTGGAGGGGAGGTTAAAAAACGGGGGGGGAGGGAGTTGGTGCTGCCCAGGCCACTGTGTGTGGGGCGCTGATTGTGAAGTGACCCCAAGCGTGAAATCTCCAGCTGCGAGAGCTGAATCTGAGAAGGCGAAACGATGTCCCTTCCCTTAACCAGCCCCCGCCACCCCCAAGCCGCACGAGCCGGGTGGGAGATGGACAGCTGGCTGGCGGGGGGGCAGCTGGGTCCCCTCTTCCAAGAGGACCGTAAGGAGGTAGCACTGGAAAAAAACTGGGGGGGGGATACAGGGGGTGCAGTTATGCAACAGGCGGCAGGGCTTCGGGGGGATTAGGAGGAAACGAAAATAGATACCGCAGGTAAGGGTGGAGTGTGGTGGTGTAGGGCCCTGAAAGTGATGACGAGAAGCTCGAAATGAATGAATATAGAACGGGAAGCAAAAGACCGGGATGCTCCGGAGAGTATCTAAACGCAGCTCCTCGTGGAGGGTTCCAGTGGTACAGCGTGGATTTCCCCCCACCCCCCTTGCAGTGTGTAAATAAATTAGGGAAACTTGCTGTAAGTGAAATAGATGGCCAACGTCTTCATCTGAAGCCTGGATGGAATGAATCTATTCTAGAATTGTTTGGGAAGGAATTAGCAGTATTTCCTGACAGCTTGTTGTAGAAAAAAAGATGTATGCAATATGATTTAAAAAAAAATAGCTCAGGTTGTCCGTAAGGATTGAGAAAGGAGAAGGAGACCAAGAAAGACTGTATCTTTCCGTGTTAACCGTTAGATAGCCCTGGAGGAAAAAAAAAGGAGGTAGGTAGGGGAAATTGTTTAGGCTGTGAAAAAGGATACGATTATAAAGTTATTTCTGTCACCTATCAACGTTACTACTTTGCTTCTACCTCTTCCATAAACTTTTTGAGTTTTGCCGTATGGCAACAACAAAACGTTACCTAAAGATTTCTGAATTTTTATTCAGAAATATAAGGTAGCACAAATGTCTATTTTAGTTAAATACTGAAGTGAAGAAAAAGAAAGTTCAGCCCGGCTCTCCTTATCAGAGAATGGCAGGCCTAAAAGATAGGCATTGCGCTATGTCCTATCAGGTAAACAAGCTGGCCTGTTTTGACTTCAGTGCCGAGGAGTTCTGGAACCAGTACCTCTCTTGGAAGACAACTTGTCACTTAGTGCACCAAGACTTTATCTGGGGATTTATTTCAAAAACCATGTAACTGGTCTTAATTATAGTACTCTGCTGGTGCCAGGAGAGCGTGAGGTCTCTAGAGTAATTAAGCCTCAGTCCTTATTGATTACAGTCCACGGGTTGAGTAGCCTTTGCAAATAAATAGGCAGCCAATGGGAGAATGTAAAAAGTTCACTTAAGCAGATGAATGATTGTATTTTATACCAAGTGGGAGTACTGTCCTAATAGAGTTCGTAATTTGTAAGTGACAGTAGACAGTACTCCGTATGGGTGATCCTGAAGCTTTATCAGGGAGAACATTTTGTATGTACTTTCCTTGGGGGTTGTAACCACATATTTAAAAAATAGTAGATTTAGGCCTCAAGTACATATACAGAATTATAAATTTGGTAGATTTAATTTAAGCACTTCTCAGACTCATCAATTGTTTTCCCCCAGATTATGGCACTTTTTCAAGTGGGTAGGAGAATATGAGTGAGCCTGCTTTTAATAACCCTTTTTTAAACGATAGAGACCTCTGTTGAAGAGAAAGTAGGTGTTTAGAAAGTAGGTTTCTGGCTACTTTACACAATCATGTTTACATTTTATAGTTCTGAGTCTGTCGAAAGTGTATAAGGTTAAGGATTACTAAAATGATATTATGTGTATCCCCTTTGGCATGTCCTTCCTGATTTTAAATTTTGAACGATGGAAAATTAATCTCATTATTTAAAATATTTTGCATTCAGAATGTGCTAGTGTATGGGTTTCTTTTTTCATTAGGTACTAGATGCTGTGTAGTATCCTTATTTTTAGATTCTTTTTTTGAGACCTGTGATGTCATTAGTGTAGGAGACTCCTACTGAGGAATTCCCTCTCCTGTAGCAATGCAGATCAGTTCATCTCTGCAACTTAAGTCTTATTGAGGTGCTTGGAGTACTGAAAACTTAAAATTTCTTGCCCAAGGTAACAGACTCTGGCTGAGGTGGGATTTGAACAATTTTTCTGGATTTTGAGGTCAGCACTCTAAGTTGCCAAATTCCTGTATGGCAGTAAACTGAGTGTTCAGTGCTCATCAACACAAAATATAAAACTGAAATGTTAAAATATTGGACTGCAATTCTTGGCTAAAACAGTTGACTTTCCAGAAGTATCTTTTAAATCTTAAATATTCTCTTTATAAACTTCTCTTTTGTAAAGGTTGTTTATAGCCTTATTCTCCCTTAGATGATAATGAGTTTCCATGTCAGTCTATTTTCGTTTTGGCTTTGTCTGAGATCATGATGGATACTTAAAAATTTTTTTTGAGTTCTGCTGAAGTGTGATAGATTTTTTCTATCTCCTTATTTTAACTCTTTTGGAATCCTTACATTTCAAGTATGTTTCTTGTAAACAGTGTATTGTTGGACTTTGCTTTCTAACCCAGCCTTCTTTTCTCTTCTGTTTTATTGGTAAGTTTATCCCATTAACATTCACAGTTATGATGGTTAATTGTGTATTTCTTTCCATCCTGTTCTCTTATACTTTTTTCACTCCTCCCCTTCCTTTTTTATAAAGAAGGAAGGTGATGAGAGTGGGGTGCGCTCAGCACCAGTGCTCAGGGGTAGTATGGTCTCCTTGTGCTCCCCTACCTCTCTCCTTGACCCATTTTTGTTTTGCTTATGACTGATTTCTCCCTCCCTGAACCTTCCCCCTTTTCTCCTCCTTTCCCTCTCCTTGTTCTTTCCTGTTGCATTGTTGATTTGAATGTGTTACTACTCCAAATGTGTGTATGTGGGTATTCTACCCTGCTTTGACCAGTTCATGTGAAAGTGTAAAAATGAAGTTCAGGTGACAACTGTTCTTCTATACCTCCCCACTTCCATTTGTATAATCTTCCTATTTTGCTTATTTAATATCTAATAAGCTGAGGCCACTGAACAGAGTTCTCTGTTACATTATTCCCAGAAACTTGTTTGATTTTGCCAGATGGACAGCACCTTGTTGGAGGGAGACCTTCAAGGTGGTGTTTTGCTCTTTTGAATGAAATGCCTTTTAAATGATTGACAGACAATAAGAGCACAGTAGTCTCTTGTATTCTCTACAACTTTTGGTCGGTTGCATGACTAAAATATGATCCTTTGTACAATATTGTTTGTAAAAGCCTGCTTTTTTCCATCATAGAGCTTCAAGAGGGATGCCCATGAATGCAGGTATAGATTACAATCACAGATCCTATAGAGGAGGGAGAGAAGGCAGATTGTTTTTTGATATTCTGTCTTTTTTTTTTTGGTAATAAGTTCATATTTCTCCCAGGCCTCTTTTTTCTTTCCTGTATCATCAGCATTTAGTTCCTCAGTGCCCTCAAAATTTCACTACCTCCATCACAGATCTCCTGTCTTTATATTTTGCCTCTCTTCTTCTTTGTTTTGTTTAGTACCATTTCCTTCCTTTTTCGCTGCATCTGGACTATGGTGCCCAGAGTCCAAATCTGGTAGGAGACTTCACTTTTATTGGTGGAGTTAATTATAAAATTATACATCTCCATTTCTTATAAAAATGTTTATAGATCTCCATTTCTCATCTGTTGTCTAATTTCAGTCTTAAATGCCCTCAGGATGACTCGTCTTAGTTGTCCCTCACCAAGCTTTCTGTAAATGGTTCTATCTCCCGCTGCTTCTGTTTTGAGGTAATACCACTCTTAAATTTCTGCCATCCTCTTTAAGATTTTATAGGTGAGTTATATTTAAGCCATTCTTGTCTTTACTGTCATATCTCTCCTTGGAAGATCCAAGTCTTTTGGTGTCTTCGTTATGGTAATTGATTTGCACAATCAATCACCATATCCTAAGGCACTTTAATCCATATCAGTGATAGTTAAAAATGCAAAATGAATTAAAGAACCCGCAAAAGGTTTTGTTTGCCTGCTTACCGAAACGCCAGTACACTACCTCTCCTCACCTCCACCTCATAGAACATCTCAAATTCTTCTGAGCTCTGTTTATATGTCACTCCTATAGTCAGCCTTTCCCAATTCTTCCCTCCCCCCATAACACTTTGTTTATATTTTGTATTAACTTAAATATGTACGTGTTATTTTCCCCCAATAGATTGTAACCCCCTACAGGACAGGGCCTGTTGAGTTTTTGCTCTATCCTTATTATAACATGAAATAGATACTTAACGGCTTGTTGATTGAAAGATCAGGTCATAGTGGCCTTTATTGCTCACCTTTTCTTCTCATTTAAGTCTTTCTTTTAACTTTGTATTGATTTTTGTTTGAACAAGTCTGCGGTCTATACTCAAACAGCTGACTTGGAAATCGCTGCCCCATGGTAATGAGTCTTTTTCCTGTCTGTTAAGATTCAGTTTCATTCTTTATGATGTCATTTGTTACTTGTTATGTCCAGCATCTCTGGACACCGTGAAGAAAATATTCGTAGTATATAGGAATGGGACTTCGAAATATAGTGTAAGCCTTTGCACTGAATCATATTTCCAACTCTTTTCACCATCCTCCTCTGTTCCCACTCTTTTCATTAAAGTCTTCAAGTATTAAAGTGTATGTTGACTTAATTTGGAGGCTCTTATTAGTTTCTTTTGGTAGACTTTATTTTACTTAGGCAGCTAGAGCAATAATGGGCCTTGAGCCAGGAAGACTTTAGTTCCAGACATAGTTGTGTGACCCTGGACAAGTCATTTAACCTCTGTTTGCCTCAGTTTCTTCATCTGTAAAATGAGGATGATAATAATAGCACCAACCTCTCAAGTTGTCATGTAGATCAAATGAAACATAATTCATAAAGAACTTGACACAGTGCCTGGCACATAGTAGGTGATTAATAAATGCTTATTTCCTTCTCATTCTTTTCAAATAAATGTTGATGCTTAAGCAGCAATTATTTTCGTAGTGTTCTCCTTGCTAATGTTATCCTGAACAATGCAATGTGAGATGACAAAACATTCCGTGGAATGTTTATTGTTGCCCTTGGATGCAGGATAAAACCAGCTTTACCAACTCTTTTATTTGCCTCTTCCAGGAGCACCTGTGAGCCATCATTGCAGATAGCTGCAACTTCTTTTTGTTGTGTTTAATTTAGAATTAGATTGTCAAGATCTAATTGTGATTCATTTCCTCCAATAGTATGTCCATTCCATGGACAATTAATTGGATTTTCTTCTTGTGTAAGGTGAGACAGGAGAGGCATCAAACAACAATGGGCATTTACTAATCTTTAGAAATATATGTGTGATGGGCTCACACTGTTGTTCTGGCAAGGGGGGAACAGCAAGACTATGTAGACAGCTTTTCAGTTTATTTGTGCTGGCACTTAGGCCTGATGTGATTAGTAGTGAGCACTTCTAAGCGTAGCTTCTATTTATAGTAGATCTAGAGTTCCATGTGTTTTCATTGGTATAAAAAGTATTGAATACAGACATGGGGTTATTGGTTCTGATGTTGCCTCTAGAGAGGGAGTGTGAGAGTGGGTTGGGGAGGAAGATGAAGGCATTGAACAGGTGGTAAGGATAATGCAGTCATGCAGGTGACTGTAAACAGCCAAATATGATTTGATTGAGAGGTTGGCTATCCTAGCCAGTAATTGCTCTTTGTACCCCTTAGAGAAACATGAAGCGCAGTGGAAGCAGACACTGTTTGCACAGGAGAAGTAGGTTCAGCTCCCGTGAGAGAGACTGGCTGAAAGAGGATGTGAAGAGAGGCTGTGTCTACCTCTATGGAGCAGAAACAGCTACTGCCACTACCACTGCCTCCGTGGCCAGCACTGTCACCTCATCCTCTTCTGATTTACACCTGGTCCTTTGCACAGTAGAGACACCAGCATCCGAGATATGTGCTGGACAGGGAAAGGAAAGCCTTTATTTACAGCTCCACGGAGACCTAGTCAGGTAAGTTTGGAGTTACGTCCTATTTTCTTAGGGAACATATAAATACAATTAAGGCATGCTGACTGAAAATGGATTATAGGGAGAGGGGAGTCAGTAATTATGCTGGAATTGATGTGATTGTAGCACGCCTAGATTTGGCTAAATACAATCTTTGGTTTTAGAATACTTAACAGAGAGAAATATGAAGATTTAAATTGTGGAATGTCAGGTATAAAAATTTGCATAGTTCCTTCAATTGGTTTATTGCTGGTATTTATTGGATCTACCTGAAGAGGAAAGAATTTTAAAAAAATAAAATTTAATATCTTTTTATATTACCTACATTTCCTGATGTGTCCCTTACCTTCCCAGAGAGCCATCCCTGATAACAAAGAATAAAATAAACTGGTGCATCAAAACCAGCCAACCCATAGAAAAATCTGATATTAAATGCAGCAATTCCCCATGCGTCGCTGCAAAGAAGATGGGCAGCTACCCTCTCGTATGTTTCCTTTGGAGCAAAGCTTCGTTATTTCAGTGTCACAGCATTCATTTTCATTTGTTGTGTTGTTCTTCCCTTTTACGGTGCCAGACTCATTGTGTACATGTTCACCTTGCATCAGTTCATGTCAGTTTGGGGAAGAATCTTTTGATGGATCTATGTTTTATACTTCATATTAAGCATGTAATAGGATTTATAGACTGTTAGAGGTGAACTCCTTCATTTTGCTATAGTGAGGAAACTCAGGTCCAAAGAATTTCCTTGTTTTGTGAAGAGCAGCCCTGAGATTAGACCCTGGTTCTCTTGCCTTTCAATTCCATTGTACATTCTGTAATCCTACACAGTTTATGAGATGGTGCACCTCTTACCGTATCCCTATGAGGTACATAAACTGAAGGAAGTGACTTGTCCAAGGTCACAACTAGAAAATGTAACTTCACCTCTGACTCAAAAGTCTAGTATTCTTCCTTAACGTTAAACTGGGTATCTCCATACTATCATTAGCCTTTTTTCAAATTAGCACTAATTGTTCCCAGCTCGTGTCCAGTTTATATTTACATAGTTTGGACTGTATGAGAGCCTATCTCAATTTACACTTTAATTGATTTCCTAAAAAAATGTGGGAATAATTTTTTCCCTACCTTTCCAGTCTTACACCTATACCCCTCCTGAAAACTTTCACCTGGTCCTTCCACCCCTCTTTCCAGTCTTTTTATACCTTATTCCTCACCACATATTCTTGGATCTAGCCACACTGGCCTTCTGGCTGTTCCTCAAACCTGACATTTCATCTCCCAGCTGCAAGTGTTTTCACTGGCCTTTTGCCTGGAACTCTCTCCTCCCTCATCTCCGTCTCATGGCTTTCTTCAGGTCTCAGCTAAAGTCCTGTCTTCTTTATGCAAGAACCTTTCCCAGTCCCCTTAATCTTAGTGTCTTCCCTCTGTTGATTATCTCCAGTGTATCATGACTATCTTGTTTGTGCATAGTTGTTTGTGTGTTGTCTCCCCTAACTAGACCCCGAACCCCTTGAGAGCTAAGACTGTCTTTTGCCTTTCTTTGTATCCTCAATGCGTAACACAGAACCCATAACATAGTAGAAACTTAATAAATGCTAGTTGACTGTAACTAAATTAAATCATAGTTACTCTAATAATTTCAAAGATTCCTTATCTTGCTATCTGATCTTTAGTTTTAGCTTTCTTCATTCCCCAGCTCCTTAGTCAAATAGATGATACATCACCTTCCTTGACTCTACTGCAGTTTTAGATACTGTTGACCAGTTCCTCTGTCCTCTGGACTTCTGTGACTGTTTTCCTACTACTTGTCACAATATTCCTTCTCATATTTTCCTTTTCGGGGTCACCATCCATCTCTTGTCACCTTGGTTGGCTTAAGTATTCCATAGGTCTCTGTTCTAGGTCCTCTTCTCTCTTTTTTGGATATCGTAACAACTCATGGAGTTCAAGTATTATCTCTACGTAGGTGACTCCCAAATCAACACGTCCAGCCGTAATTTCTCTCCTGACCTTCAGTTGCACGTTATCAGCTGTTCACTGGCTATCTCCTCTTGGATGCCCCAGAGGCATTTCATGTACAGATATATTGGGTCCAAAACAGAATTCACTAACTCCATCAGATCATCCCCCCTAAACTGCCTTTCCTACCAGCTTCCCTCCGTGGCTGAATGTACAGCCATCTTTCCAGGCACTCAGCTTCATAATCTTAGAGTCATCTTTTACTCTTCCCTCTCTCTCTTATCCCTTCAGTGTCTAGCTATCTGCCAAATTTTATCAATTTAACCTCCAAAAACTTTCACATGCCCTTTTCCCTCATACAGCCACTGCCTTAGCTCCAGCTGTCATCACTTCTTGCCTTCACTGTGATTGTAGCTTCCTCATTAGTCTTCTGTTTCCAATTTCTCTCTTCTCAAATCTATTTTCCAGACAGCTGCCAAATCTTCCTGTTGATTAAATTTGACTGAGTTACCCCTGTCCAGAAACCTTCCTTCCCTGCTGCAGCCTTTTGGATAAAATGCAAATTCCTTAGCTTGACATTGAATACCTCCCACAGTCCAGCCTCCATGTACATTTGCAGTCTTACTTCATTCTAGTCTTCATTTTTACTATATTAGCTCAGCCTGCCCTTGAGCAATTGCTATTTTTCCAGTTGTTTAGACCCAATTTTATTTATGTGAAAAGTGTTGTGTAATTGTGTTCATAAAGCTCATGGATTTGTCTTGGCAGGTACACTCCCAAATATTTTATATTGTCTACAGTTATTTTAAATTAAATTTCTCTAGCCCTTGCTGCTGGGCTTTGTTGGTAATATATAGAAATGCTAGTGATTTATGTAGGTTTGGTTTATACACCACAACTTTGCTAATGTTGTTAATTATTTAAAGTAGTATTTTTAGTTGCTTCTCTGGGATTCTCTAAGTATACCATCATATCTGCAAAGAGTGATAGTTTTGTTTCCTCATTGCCTATTCTAATTCCTTCAATTTCTTTTTCTCATTGCTAAAGCTAACATTTCTAGTACAATATTGAATAATAGTGATGATATAATGGGCATCCTTGTTTCATTCCTGATCTTACTGAAAAGGTTTCTAGTTTATCCCCATTGCAGATAATGCTTGCTGATAGTTTACGTTGGATATTGCTTATCATTTTAAGGAAAGCTCCATTTATTCCTATGTTCTCTAGTATCTTTATTAGGAATGGGTGCTGTATTTTTTTTAAAGCTTTTCTGTATCTATTCAGATAATCATATGATTTCTGTTTATTTTGATATGGTCAGTTATGCTGGTAGTTTTCCTAATATTGAACCCAGACCTGCATTCCTGGTGTAGATCCCACCTGGTCGTAGTGTATTATCTTGGTGATGAGTTGCTGCAGTTTCCTTGCTAATATTTTACTTAAAATTTTGGCATCAGTATTCATTAGGGAAATTGGTCTATAATTTACTTTCTCTGTTTTAGCTCTTTCTGGTTTAGGTATCAGCACCATATTTGTGTCATAAAAAGAATTTGGTAGGACTTTTTTACCTGTTTTCCCAAGTAGTTTATACAGTATTGGAATTAATGATTCTTTAAATGTTTGTAAATCTGTTTGGCCCTGGGAATTTTTTCTTAGGGAGTTCATTGATGGCGTCTTCTTTTTCTAAAATGGGGTTGAGTATTCTATTTCCTCTTCTGTTAGTCTAGCCAATTTATATTTTTGTGCATATTCATCTGTTTCACTTAGATTGTAAGATTTATTGGCATAGTATTGGACAAAATAGTTCTGAATTATTGCTTTAATTTCCTCCTCATAGTGGTGAATTTACCCTTTTCATTTTTGTTAATTTAGTTTTCTTCTTTTTTTACATCAAATTAACCAAAGGTTTATCTGTTTTGTTTTTTTCCTAAAATCAGTTCTTAGTTTTACTTATTCGTTCAGTAGTTTTCTTGCTTTCAGTTTCTTTGCTTTTCAGTTTGATTTTCAGGATTTCTAATTTGGTGTTTAATTGGGGATTTTTAATTCGTTCTTTTTCTAGCTTTTTCAGTTGCATGCCCAGTCCATTGATTTCTTCTTTTTCTCTTTTATTCATGTAAGCATTTAGAGATGTAAAATTTCCCCTAAGTACTACTTTGGCTGCATCCCATAAATTTTGGCATATTGTCTTATTATTGTTGTTCTCTTTGATGGAATTATTGATTGTTTCTATGATTTGTTGTTTGACCCACCCATTCTTTAGGATAGATTATTTAGTTTTCAATTAATTTTTAATCTATATTTCCATGGCCCTTTACTAAATATAATTTCGTTTGCATCATGATCTGAAAAGATGGATTTAATATTTCTGCCTTTCTGCATTTGACTGTGAGGTTTTTATGCCCTATTACATGGTCAGTTTTTGTGTAGGTGCCATGTACCACTGAGAAAAAGGTATATTCCTTCATATCTCCATTCAGTTTTCTCCAGAGGTCTATCATAAATAATTTTTCCAAAATTCTATTCATCGCCTTAACTTCTTTCTTGTTTATTTTGTGGTTAGATTTATCTAGTTCTGAGAGGGGAAGTTTGAGATCCCCGACTAGTATAGTTTTACTGTCTTTCTTCCTGTAAATCATTTAACTTTTCCTTTAGAAATTTGGATGCTATACTTTTTGGTGCACATATGTTTAGTATTGATATTACTTCATTATCTGTAGTACCTTTTAGCAAAATGTAGTTTCCTTCCTTGTCTCTAAAAGAGACAAATTAAAATTAGATCTATCTTTGCCTGTGCTTCATCTGAGATTCTGATTGCTACCCCTGCCCTTTTTTTTTTTTTTTTGCTTCAGCTGAATAATAATATATTTTGCTTTATCCTTTTACCTTTACTCTGTGCATGTCTCTCTGCTTCAAATGTGTTGTAGGATTCTGGTTTTTAATCCCTTCTGTTGCTTCTGTTTTATGGGATAGTTCATCCCATTCACATTCACAGTTATGGTTACTAATGTTTATTTCCCTCCATCTTATTTTTACCCTGTTTATACTTTTCTCTCTTACCTTTTACCCTGTCCTTCCTCACTAGTGTTTTGCTTTTGACCACCACCTTTCTCAATCTGCCCTCCCTTCTATCAGCCCCCCACCTACTTTTCTTTTCCCCTTCTCCTTATGCTTCACTATAGGGTAAGATAGATATCTATACCAAACTGAGTGTGTATCTTATTCCCTCTTTGAGCAAATGCTCACACCCCCCTACCCCACCTCCAGCTTTCTCTCTTTCACACCTCTTCATGTGACATAATTTACTGTATTGTCCCTCCTCCTTCCCTCTTCTCCCGGTACAATACTTTTTTTAACCCCTTAATTTTTTAAAAATATTGTATCAAAGTCAACTTATACCCATACCTTCTGTCTATATAAATACTCTTTCTAACTGCCCTAATAGAGATATAGTTCTTAAGCAGTACAAGTATCACCTCCCCATTTAGGGATGTAAATAGTTTAACCTTATTGAATAACATGTTTTTTTTCTTTCCTGTTTATCTTTTTTATTCTTCTTTTGAGTCTTGTATTTGAAAATTGAATTTTCTGTTCAGCTTTGGTCTTTTCATCAGGAAAGTTCGAAAGTCCCCTGTTTCATTGAATGTCCATTTTTCCCCTGAAAGATTATACTCACTTCATTGGGTACTTGATTCTTGGTTGTAATCCAAATTCCTTTGCCTTCCAGAATATCATATTCCAAGCCTTCTGATTCTTTAGACTGTGGCTCCTTGATATTTGAATTCTTTCTGATTGCTTGCAGTGTTTCCTCCTTAACCTGAGAGTTCTGAAATTTGGATATAAAATTCCTTAGAGCTTTGATTTTTGGGATCTGTTTCAGGAGCTGATTGGTAGAGTCTTTTGCTTACTCGTTACCCTCTGGTTCTATGACATCATAGCATTTTTTCTTGATAATTTCTTGAAAGATGTTGTCCAGGCTATTTTTTTGATCATGGCTTTCAGGCAGTCCACTAATTCTTAAATTATCTCTCCTGGATCTGTTTTCTAGGTCATTTGTTTTTCCAGTGA
Source organism: Trichosurus vulpecula (assembly GCF_011100635.1). NCBI lineage: Eukaryota > Metazoa > Chordata > Mammalia > Diprotodontia > Phalangeridae > Trichosurus > Trichosurus vulpecula. The sequence goes on from NC_050575.1 coordinate 396,044,110, forward strand.
GATGTTCTATTTTTTTTCTATTTTTTCATTCTTTTGATTTTGTTTGATTCTTGATATCTCATAGAGTCATTAATTTCCGCTTGCTCAGTTCTGATATTTGAGGAATTGTTTTCTCCAGTGAATTTTTGTACTTCCTTTTCCATTTAGCCAATTCTACTTTTTAAGGAGTTATTTTCTTTTTCCCAGCTATTGACTCTTTTTCATGAATCTCTTGCATCTCTCATTTCTTTTTCCAATTTTTTTTCTACTTCTCTTAGTTGATTTTTAAAGTCCTTTTTGAGATCTTCCAAGAGGACTCTTTGACTTTGAGACCATTTCATATTCTTCTTTGAGACTTCACATATAGGTGTTTTGGCATTGTTGTTCTTTCCTGAGTTTGTGTTTTGAGCTTCCCTATTGCCATAGTACCTTTCTATGGTCAGGGCTCTTTTTTTGTTTTTTGCTCATTTTTCAGTCTATTTTGTGACTTTTAAAATTGAACTCTGCTTCTAGGATACAGGGTGCACTGTTCCAAGCTTCTTGTGCTGGGTCTAAGGATCTGGTCACTGGATTTCTATGCTGGGGTCTCCAGGCCTGGCAGCTTTTTCACTGCACTAGTGTGGCCTGGCCTATTCGTACCTGTAGTGCCCTGGGTTCTGGGGCTACAGTTTGCCTGCTGTACTGAGGCTGAAGGTCTCATAGCCAGGACTACAGGGCCTTGGTTGTTGATCCGTGCTGTGGCTAAGAGCCTACACCTGGCTTGCTCAGATACTGCCTGTGCTGGGTTGTGCTCCTCTTTTACCCAAGTGAGACAGCCCTTTACTGAAGTCCTTCTAAGTTCTCCTGGGCTAGAAAATTGTTTCACCCCATTTTCTTGTGGATTCTGTCAATCCAGAATTCATTTGGAGGCTTCACTTAACATTATTTCAAGGGGAACTGGGGAGAGCTCAGGAAGCTTCTTGCCTTTTTTCCGCCATCCTGGCTCCCAGGAGTTTTTTTTTTAAAAGAACAAAAAGTTTAGGAAACTTAACCAATTCAAAATACCTAATATATTCAGTGTACCACAAGCAAGGTCCTCACCTCCACAGATTGATATGGGGCAGTGTTATAATACTTCTTGCAGGAGCATGCCATGTTTTTTATATTTATCTTTGGTCATCCTTCTTGTTTTTATCATCTGCATGTGCCTTTTTTAAAATCTGAGATTGTTGAATTCCCTGTACTCTCATCTACCTTGTTCACTTTAGACAGCTCTTCCTTTTCCTCCTTGTTGAATCTGTTTCTTTGTGTTTTCAAATTTCAGTCTTCTCATCCCTTCTCAGTTAACCATATTCTCCTATAGTCCATGAAATTCTATCCTTTTCCCAAACTCTTCCTAGATCTAGAGTGCATCTCTATCTGTATCTGTCTTCCTTTTCTTCTCTCTGAAAACTTCTCTGTAGTGTAGTGATATACCGATGTAGTAAGTGTAGGGTAGTGTAGTGATGTACTGAAGTAGTAGATGTGTGGTGATCACATCCTACCTTCCTTTTTAATGTCCCCTTTATGTCAAGGGTGCTATCATTTTCACCCTAGCAACAAGCTCCATCTTTTGGGGGAGAATCAGATTCAGAGTAGCATTGATCTTTATTGGTTCCCTTAAGTTTGACATCTCTGGCCTAGAGCATTGAGAGTACGTGACTTGTCTAATGTCACACAGCCATTCTGTGTCAGAAGTAAAACTTGAACCCAGGTCTTCCTGTCTCTGAGACTGGCTCTCTGTTTTTTACATCCATATATCTCCCACCGTATCCTTTCCCCTACCCCTTGCCAGAGAGCCATCCCTTATAAAGAATTTTTAAAAGAAAGGAAAAAAAAGTTCAGCAAACTAATGTCTGTCTGACGTAGAGTGTTGGCACTCGTGGACTCACAAGGGTTGTGGGGTGGAGGTGTCTTCTCACATGTAGATGTATTTTGTATGATTAGCATCCTTTATGTCAGAGTATTGCTATTAATATTCCCTCTGTCAGACTTTCTATCATTAACAGTTACATATTTGAGTTATAATAGATATAACTTACGTTATAGTGTTGCATTGCCACATAAAACAAAATGACCTACAGAAATCCAGGTCTTGTGACCATTAATGAAACTTTGTTTGAGTTACCAGGATACATCATTTAATAGTGGCATCTGTTTGGTTTGAATGCATCTTAGGACATACAAAAAGAAAGCATTTCAATTAATCTGGATAAAACATTTATTAAGCATTTACTCTGTGCCAGGCACTGTGCTAAGATTAGTTTGTTACACTTTTTTTTCTGTGAAAAATGGGCTACTTTGTTAAAGGCTAGAATCTATCTATTGGGATACAAAGAAAAAGCCTCACAATTATGTGATAAACGGTCTAGGATAAATGTTAGTTTCTGCTTTGAATAGTCCGGATTCTGTAAATATAGTTATGGTAGAAGTAGAAATGATTATTGTGTAAATTTATAGTAAATAGAACCTTACTTTAGCGTTATAGTTGAAAGCAGCCTTAAAAATCATCTAGTCCAGCATTCTTCCCCTTCTTCATGTCCTGGATTCCTTCTGGCAGTCTGGTGAAGCCTATGCACTCCTTCCCAGGGTAGTGCTTTTGAATGCATAAAATACAGAGAATGGCAAAGGAAACCAATTATATTGAAATAGTCATTACGATATATATTTTTAAAAGTTCATAGGCCCAACCTGATCAGTAGTGCAAGTTCTTCATTTTACAGATGAGAAAACAGAGGCCCCAGAGAAATCAGGTGATATATTTATGTCACTAGCGAGGCCTGAGCATGGGATTAGAACCACCAAGATCTGGCTCATTTCTGGGTCGTGTACGGTATACTGTACCACTCTGACTTTCTGCTTATTATTTTAAACTGCAAAAGTGATAAACAACTGACTAATGAAGATTATTGTAAAGAATAGAGTAGATTTCTCTTTTGGACATGATTGGTTTTATACACCAGTCTTACTAACATCTCTAAGATTTGATAGACTAGCTTAAATCAGCCCACAGGTGTTTATTAAATACTTGTTAAATCCCAAGCACCGAGCTAAGTGGTGGGCGTGCAAAGAAAGTCAACAACCCCACAATCCCTTCTCTCTGGGAACTCACCCCAAATATGGTGCAAATACAAGGTAATCTCAGAGGTTTGGCCCTTGGGAGAGAACCAGGAAAGGCCTCTTGCTTAGAAAATTGAGCTAGTCTGGGAAGTTAAGAATCAGCAGTGAGGAAAGAGATTTGTTTCAGGGTTGGGGGACAGCCAATACAACAAGAGATTTGGGAGATTGGAGGTTTGTATACGAGGAATAAGGAGACTAGTGTAACTAGATGGTAACTACGGTGCATGGAAGAAAGACTAGCAGGGGTTGGCAAACTGTATCCTGGCCTGTTTCTGTAGGGCCCAAGAGCTAAGGATTTTTTTTATATTTTGAAAAAGTTTAAAACAACAACAACAACATTCATAGCTTTCCCACAGTTAGTCTGCAGGCTGTAGTTTGCCAGTCTTGGGCTAAAGCACTAGAAGATTGGAGAAGTAGAAAGTGGCCAGGTTGTAAAAGGCGTTACATTCCAAACTAGATTTTACATTTGATCCTTGAGGTAATAAGGAACCATGGAGTTTTTTGAATAGGAGGGTGACATGGTCATACCTGTGCTTTAGGAAAATCACTTCAGGAACTGGATGGAGTATGATTTGGAATGGGGAAAAAAACTGAAAGCCAGGGACCAGTTATAGAAGGCTCTTGGAATACTCCAGGAGAGAGGGGGGTGTGAACTTGAACTGGGGCAGTGGTTGTGTGAGTGGAGATGAGGGGACATACTTAAAAGATATTTGCAGAGGTAGAAATGCAAAGATTCAACAGTGAATTGGATATTTGGTGTAAAAATGAGGAGTGGAGGAAAATACTGAAGTTTGCCAGCCTGGGTGACTGGGACAGTGAGGATATTACAGGTAGTGCCCTGAAGAATAAAGAGAAAGTTGCAAAGAGAAGAGAATTAAAGGGAAAGCCAACAAGTTCTGTTTTAGACATGTTGAGTTTTAGAAACCTACAGGACTTCAAATTCAAATGAGCGATGTATGAGATGCAGTGGGGGAAGGTACTGGAGCTCAGAAGAGAAATTTGGGGTGGCTGTATTGCTCTGAGCACCATTTGCAAAGAAATGAGAGTTGACCCCCTTGGAGCTGATGATAGCTAGATAGCTAGATATCTAGCTGATGGAGCTAGATAGTTTTGGGGGAGAAGAGAAAGAGAGCCCAAGAATTTAGGGGACACTTTTAAGATAAGTAAAGTGGCATCTTAGTGTGTGGATCATATAATTGAAACTGCTCTTAGGATTTGGGGTCCTGGATTCTAATTCTCTCCGTGTCACTGATTTTCTGGATTTGGGGGTGGGGGTGGGGCAGCAAATCACTGAATATCTTTGTTACTTTGCTTTTGTAAAGTTAGAATGGAAGTCACTTGTTTCATTTGTAGGATTTATGGCTATCAATAAGATAAGTCTGTGAAGAGCACCTTCCAACATAAATTACTTCAAAATATAAGATAAATTATTGATTTTTAACATTTCCTACCCTTATTCTTAACAGCATTGAGGCTTTTGTTTGTAGCTGATGCAGAGAATGCCCCAAGGCTTATTCCAGGAGTGGGGAACCTGTGGCCAAAGAAGGCCCCCACATAAGGACCTTGCGGGGCCACATGTGTGGCCTCAAGGCCACAGGTTCCCCACCCCTGCCTTATTTCATTTGATTTCAGGAAATTAATACATCCTTTCCTGTGACTTCATTTTGGTGGTCTGACCTCGTTTCATATTACTGATTAGAATTCACATTTGTGAAATGTTTTGAATAAAATTTAACTCTTATCTCTCTTTGATGTGTCTTAATTGCAGATACAAGCCTTGGGTATCTGCAGTACCAGAACAACATTGCTCTTGGCATGAAGCCATCTGTATTACTGATAAACATTACTGTATTAGTTGGCTATTTTGTGGAGGAATGGGCATATGTGCATACCTTTAGCTTTTATAAGGACTGTTGTAGTTCTTTTAAGCATTTAAGGAAAATCCAGACTTAGGGAAGAGTCTTACTGTTGCATTGGAGCAGTTGGTTCATACATACATTTCAACTCTGTACTAACATTTCTAGGGTGTTTTAAACCCTATCACTTTGACTTATGAGAGATTTAACAAATAGCTAATTGTTAGCCTGTTAAGGCTTTGGAACTTTGAAACACAAAATTGAGTTGTAAGCAGATTACAACTTTTTCCTTCCCCCACTCCACAACACTTAAGGAGATGAGTTTAATGAGTAAAGTGGAATTAGCCCTTTGCTATGCTTGTTTTTGCAGTTCTTGAAAAGTTGCATATTTTACTAGTTTATGCCAAATTAACAATGGCAGATGAGGATCCTCTGAATTTTCCAAAGGAAAAATTCTGAGTTGCTATAGAAACATGCAAAACAAAAGTTTCACAATGTGGATGGCATTTCCAACAGAAGTATGCCTATCTTTAGATCTGTCTGTTGGTCAGAAAGCATTTATTAAGTAAGTACTATGTGTGGTAAACACTGTGGATACAAAGAAAAATCTTTTCCTAATGGAACTCACATCTTATTGTAGGAAACACATGAAAACAACTGCATGGTACACACAAGATCTCTTCATAGTAAACTGTAGGTAATCTCAGAGTGGAAGAAGTGAGAAAGGAAGAGATTTAAGGTGAAAGGAAGTTTGCTTATGGAGCAGGCGTTCCAGTGGCCAAAGTAGGGATGGACAGGTTTGGAATGATCATTGGAAGTGGGATACGGTCAAGTGGGGGGAGTGCACAGAGTTGTACGTTGACTGCCAGAGGTTCAGAATCACAAGGATAATTGTACTAATCATTGAGGAATTAGTTTAGGCACTCCCATCCATTAAGAAGGCAAGCAATGTGATATCACATGTGAAATTATGTAAAACATATTTCCATAGTAACTATGTTGCAAAAAAAAAAAGACAACCCAGTAAAGATCAAGAAACATAAAGAAAGTGAAAAAAGTATGCTTCAGTCTGAATTCAGAGTTCATCAGTTCTCTTTCTGAAAGTGGATAGCATTTTTCATCTTGGGTCATTGTGTTGCTCAGTGTAGCTAAGACTTCCACAGTTGATCATCCTTATAATATTGCTTCTACTGTAGTTGATCATCATTACAGTACTACTGTTACTGTGTACAATGTTCTGGTTCTGCTCACTTCACTTTGCGTGAGTCCATGCAAGTCTTGCCACATTTTTCGGAAACTGTCCTGCTCATCATTTCTTATAGTATAATAGTATTCCATCACAATCATGTACTACAACTTATTCAGCCATTCTCCAATTGATAGGCATCCCCTCAATTTCCAATTCTTTATCACCACAAAAAGAGCTGCTGCAAATATTTTTGCACCTACAGGTCCTTTTCCCTTTTTGGGGGGGGATTTCTTTGGGAGGCAGACCTAGTAGTGGTGTTGCTGAAGCAAAGGAATGTATGTACAGTTTTATAGCCATTTCAGTGTACTTCCAAATTGTTCCCCAGAATGGTTGGACCAATTCACAAATTGCACTAACAGTATATTAGTGTACCTAGTTTTCCGCACCTCTTCCAGCATTTGCCATTTTCCTTTTCTGTCATATTAACTAATCTGAGAGGTGTGAGGTGGTATCTCAGAGTTGCTTTAACTTGCATTTCTCTAACCAGTGGTGATTTAGAGCATTCTTCATGTGATTGGATAGCTTTGATTTCTTTTTTTTTTTTTTTTGAAAACTGCCTGTTCATATCCTTTGACCATTTATGAATTGGGGAATGGCTCTTATTTTTATAAATTTCCTTTAGTTCCCTATATATTTGAGTGATGAGTCCTTTGTTAGTCTCTCTTTCCATTCTTCTCTTAAGATTATCAAAATGGAACTATTCCTAGGCCTTTTCTAATTATCATCTCCCCATATTTGAACATAAGCAGTTTGTCCTTATTTATTCCTTTATAATTGTCATTTACTTCTTTGTGTTTCTCTTCATGTGTATGTTGAATTTCAAAGTTACTCTACAGATCTGATCTTTTCATAAAGAATGATTGGAAGTCTTCTATTTCACTAAAAGTTCATTTTTTTTCACTTGTGGCATTATACTCAATTTTGCTGGGTAAGTTATTTATTCTTCTCTGTAAGCCCCTGTCTTTGCATTCTAGAATATTGTATTCCTAGTTCTCTGCCTCTGTAGAGTAGTGGCTGCTAAATCGTGTGTGATCTTCAGAACTTGAGTTATTTTCTGACTGCTTTCAACATTTTTTACTCTGATCTGGAAACTAAATATTGGCTGTACAGTTCCTGTAAGTTTTCATTTTTTGGTTTCAGAAGGTAAATTCCTTCTATTTCTACTTTACCTGTAGTTCTAACAAATCTGGGCAGTTTTCTTTTAAGATTTATTGAAATATGATGTCTAAGATTTTGTTTTTTTGGTCCTAGTGTTTAGATAGTCCAAGGAGGCCTAAATTTTTTCCCTTCTGTCTTGCAGGTCAGTTGTTTTTGCTAGGGCTCTACCTTAGCTTTTCTTTTATGTTTTCAGTCTTTTGACTTTTACCTGACACTTCCTGCTATCTCATGCTGTCATTGGCTTTTATTTAGTCCATTCACATTTTCAGGGATTTTATTGCTTGGGCAAGATTTTTGTACCTCTTATGCTAAATCTGTTCATTCCCTTTCTAATTCTTTCTTCTATAACTTTCACTTTTCACTTTTCCCCTCAAATGCTCTTATTTATTAAAAAAACGCATTTTAAAATTCTTTATCTCTTCCAGGGATCCTAGTTGAGTTTGTGCCCAAGCTGTGTTTTTCTCTGAGGCTTTGCTTGTAGATGTTTTAGAGTCATTCCTGTTTTCTGAGTTTGTGTCTTGAGCTTCCCTGCCACTATAATGGCAGCTAATAATAGCGCTTTATGGTGGGATCCTTTTTTTTGTTTGTTTGCTCATTCTTCCAGCCTATTTTCCAACTTCAGGCTTGATGTTAGAGATGGGTTCTGTCACATTTCTAAAAGAAAGGTCTGGGTTGATCCTATTGTTGCTTTCTTGGGGTCTCATGGGCTTGTTTTTTCCATGATCTCAGGGACAAGGTGGGGACCTGCAAACTTTGTCCATAGTGGTCTGATCTAAGGCAGAGTATGATTGCTGCTCTGAGTCTAAACTCTGCAAATTCCTGATCTGAGCAACAGTAGAATGCTACCAGACTCGGCCACTATCAGTTTGTTGTAAAGCTCTATTGGTTCAGAGTGACGAAATTGTAGGTTCCTCTTTGGACTGGGATTTCTGTCCTGGTTATTATTCTCCAGGCTCCGGGCTCTACACTGGCTCTTTGTCTCTGAGTCCACTGTGCTCCTGGTGTCTGAGGCACACTGCTGACACAACATCCTTCTCTTTTCTCTGCCCTGGATCTGTGACCTGGAACTGGGTAATGGGCAGCAGAGCTGCCAGGTGGCACCTGTTTCCATTGCAGTGCCTCATATACCCATGAGTCTGGGGCCTCTTCTTGCCCTCATCTCCCTGGGCCATGCTGCTGGAGTGCCCTTTGCAGAGCATGCTTCTGGCCTGATTCCAGCCGTAGTTTCCGCAAATCTCTCTGTCTCCTTATGCTGACCTGGCCTAGACAAATGAGTCATTGTGACTTTTTCTGCATTTCCCTATCAGGATTTGGGGTGGCACATTTTCTAGCTTGCCTTAGAGGAGTTTCATGGATGGGATCTCTGCATTACCACTTCCTGTTTACTCTGTCATCTTGGCTTGGGAGGGGGAGGTTGCTTTGAAATGTAACTTTGAGACTTTTAGAATCATAGAATTGTAGAGTTTGAAAGAACCTTTAGTGGTCATATCTGATTCTCTCCTTTTTAAAAAAAGAATTTCCTTCTAAAATATCTCACTTAGATTGTCATAAGGGGACCCGTGTTTGAATATTTCCCGCGATAACAGTGCATACAGTTGAATAGTTCTTTTGTATTTTTTATTGATTCTTTTTGGTTTTTAGACAACCTGTGTTTCCCAACACACCTTCCTCCCCTTACTCTCCCTATTCCTCAAATCCAGAGCCGTCCTTCATAACAAAGAAAGGGAAAATATATTAACATTGATTAGTTTCAGCAAAACTAACGAATATATCAACCAAATTTGATACTTTGTGTGGGATTCCAAGCCCATAATCTCATCTTCCTTTCCACCTCTACAAGGAAGGGTAGCGGTGCTTTCTCTCATCTTTTTAGGGCCAAACTTGATTACTATTTCACAGCATTCAGTTTATTACTTTAAGGATAGTGATGGTTGTCTCATTTACATTGTTGTAGGCATTGTGTATATTGTTTTCCTGCCTCAGCTTAAGTCATTTTGTATCAATTCTTCTATCTTCCCATATTTCTCTGTATTCATCTTATTCTTATGGATTGATCAACATTGTTTCTTATAGGGTGTAGTTATTCAGTTACACTCTGGCACTGCAGACTGTTTAGTCATTCCTCAGTTTGTGGGCCTCTGACATTTAACAGGATAGGTAGGTGGCACTACATTGGATAGAGTGTCGATCCTGGAGGTGGGAAGACTGAGTTCAAATCCAGCCTCAGACACTTCCTCCCTTTGTGACCCTGGGCAAGTCCCTTCACCCTGTTTGCCTCAGTTTCCTCATCTGTAAAATGAGCTGGAGAAGGAAATGGTAAACCACTCCAGTATCTTTGCCAAGAAAGCACCAAATGGGGTCATGGAGAGTCGGACACAACTGAAAATGACCAAACCAACAACATGTTAACAGTTCTTTGCTACTACAAAAGATGCTGCTATAAATGTTTTGATATATATAAAGCCTTTCTTTTATCAGTGACCTTAGGAAACACATCTAGCAGTAGGATCTTTGGGGTTATGAGGTATGGACATTTTAGTTATGTTCTTAGAATAATTTTAAATTGCTGCTTCAAAGAGCTGCATCAGCAGTGGTTTAGTTGTCTGTCTTCAAGATCCCTTCAGCATTGACAATGTCCATCTTTTGTCATGTTTTTCTGGTTACTGGGTATGAAGTAGAATCTCAGTTATTTTTATTTGCATTTTGCTTATTAGGAATTGGGAGAAATTTTTCAGGTGAGAGTTAACAGCTTGTAATTCTTATTTTTAGAGTTTTTTTTAATAGTTCTAATTAGACAGTTACTTATATTGACCACAAGTCCATTCCTCTGTTACTTCTACCTGTTTGTTTTAGTTCTACCTCCCGGAGCTTCACAATGTGTTTATTCCATCATAGTAATACTATTCAGGTATTTGAAACCAGCTCTTATTGTCTCCCTTTAACCTTCCTTTAAAAACCTGAACATTTTTATGCCTTCTGCCATTCAATTAGGAAACATTTATTAAGAACCTACTATGTACAAACTGTAACTGTGTATGGTTGCATTAATATAGGGTGTTCCTGGTGAGGAAATTTCTCTACCAATTCAGATTGGCCCCCACTCTGCAACATAGAGAGTTGCTAAAGGCATTGAGAGGTGAAGTGACCTAGCCAGTGGCCCCAATATTGTTTGTTGGAGGTGGGAATTGAACCCTAGGTTTTTGGCCCTAGGGACAGCTTTCTACCCACAACTCCCAGACTGATAACGGGGATGGGTACATACACTAATAAATATTATCAGAGGTAAAATGTCTCTGAATCTCATATTTGTATTTCATGATTCCCTACTTTTATGTTGAGACTAGTTATATATCCTAATTTTCTAGGAAAGTTGTGGTTTATTTAAAAATTAAAATTAAAAATGTGTTGGACAGTGTACTTTGCTTTGTTTGAGAACTAAGAGACCAGAAACCTATTTCTTTACCAAACACTTTTTTTTTTTGGCTTTTATCATCAGGAGACTGGATCCTACTGAACGACCCCTTCAGATGGTATATGAATACTTAGGCAGCTTGGGCTTTGAGGATCCTGTTCGTATACAGGAGGAAGCAACAAACCCTGACCTCAGTTGTATGATTCGTTTTTATGGAGGTAAGAATCTTATTGGGTTTAGCAGACTTAATAACTGTCCTTAATCCTCTCCAACCAGTCTAGATTTTAAACGAAAACCTGTTTTATAAAAAACTTTCATTATTATTTTTATTATTGTTGTGTCTTTTGTTACCCAAACTGTCATTCTTTTTGTTTGTTTGTTTGCTTGTTTGTTTTTTTGGAGGGGAGAAGGCAGGGCAATTGGGGTTAAGTGACTCGCCCAAGGTCACAGAACTAGGAAGTGCGTCAAGTGTCTGAGGCTGGATTTGAACTCACGTCCTCTTGAATCCAGGGCTAGTGCTCTACTCACTGCGCCACCTAGCTGCCCCCATTCTTTTTTTTAAAGTTATTGTTTTATACCAGTCATTTCCCCAATACCTTTTCTCTCTTAACAAAGGAAAACATGCTCTGTTGGTTGATTTTGCTGAAGTGTGACAGTATGCAGATTTCTACATCCACAATGGACCACTTTTCTACCAATCTGAAGGAAATAACCAAATTGTTACTGTTAAAAGGAAAACTAGATGATCTTGGGGTATAGATAAAAGGATGGCAGCTTTTTTTCATTCTTGAATTTCTGACCATTTTCTCAGTCTTCTTTGCTGGCTAATCACCTAAATAATATCTTCAAACTAGGTGCTCTCCATGGTTCTGTTCTAGGCCAAATCTTAGGTTTTTTTCTCTTCTTCTTTTCTCCCTCTTTGTAACCTTTGCAGTTCCCATGGGTCTGACTATCATTTGCATGCAGATGATTTCCAAATGTATAGATCTGGCTATTTTCTCCTTTGAGATTCAGTTCCTCTTTACCATTTGCTTCTTGGGCATTTCAAACTGGATTTCCTAGAGGGAAAGTGGGAGGGAATAAGCATTTATTAAATGTCTGCTATGTGCCAGGCAATATTTACAAATATCGTCTCTTTTGATCCTCACAACAAAACCATGAGGTAGGTGCTATTATTTCCCCCATTTTACAATTGAGGAAACTGAGGCAGGCAGAGATTAAGTGACTCACCAGGGTCACAAAGCTAGTAAGTGCCCAAGGCTGGATTTGAACTCAAATACCTTTTTTTCCCTCCAGTTTTTTTTTTAACATTTTTATTTAAAGTTTTGAGTTCCAAATTCTATGCCTCTCTCCTTCCCTTCCCTCCCAACTCCCTGAGATAGTAAGTAATCAGATATAAGTTATACATGTGCAATTAATGTAAACTATTTCCATATTAGTCATTTTGTACAAGAAAACTCAAATAAAAGAAAAAAATGAAGGAAAGTGAAAAATAACATCCTTCAGTCTGCATTCAAACATTATCAGTTCTTTCTCTGGAGGTGGAAAATATGCTTCATCATTAGTCCTTTGGATGAGTCTTGGATCATTATATTGTTGAGAATAGCTAAGTCACTCACAATTCTTCATTAAACAGTATTGCTATTACTGTATACAGCATTATCTTGGTTCTCTTCGCTTCACTGTGCATCAGTTCATGGAAGTCTTTCCAGGTTTTTCTGAAATCATCTTGGTTGTCATTTCTTATAACACAATAATACTCCATTACAATCACATACCACAGCTTGTTTAGCCATTTCTCAAATTGATGGGCATCCCTTTGATTTCTCTGTCTTAGCCACCACAAAAAGAGCTGCTATAAATATTTTTGTACAAATATATCTTTTTCCATTTTTTTGTATGTCTTTGGGATACAGACCTAGCAGTGGACCTTTTGCTGGATCACAGGGTATGCAGTTTTATAGTCCTTTGGGCATAGTTCCAAATTGCTCTCCAGAATGGTTGGATCAGTTCACAACTCCACCAACAGTGAATTAGTGTCCCAGTTTTCTCACATCCCCTCTGACATCCAGCATTTTCCTTTTTTGTCTTATTAGCCATTCTGATAGGTGTGAGGTGGTACCTCAGTGTTGTTTTAATTTGCATTCTCTAATCAGTAGTGATTTAGAGTGTTTTTTCTTATGACTATAGATAGCTTTTATTTCTTTGTCTGAAAACTGCCTGTTTATATCCTTTGACTGTTTATCAATTGAGGAATTGACTTGTATTTTTATAAATTTGACTCAGTTCTCTGTGTATTTAAGAAATGAGGCCTTTATCCAAAATAGTTCTTGCAAAATTCCCCCCCACCCAGTTTTCTGATTTCCTTATAATTTTGGTTGCATTAGTTTTGTTTGTGCAAAAACTTTTTAATTTCATATAATCAAAATTAATATATTTTACATTTTGTAATGCTCTGTATATCTTCTTTGGTCCTAAATTCTTCACTTAGCTATAAATCTGACAGATATACTATTTCTTGCACTCTTAATTTGTTTATGGTGTCACCCTTTATATGTAAATCACGTGACTATTTTGACCTTATCTTGGTGTATATAGCATGGGATGTTGGTCTATACCTAGTTTCTGCCATACTGTTTTCCAGTTTTCCCCACAGTTTTTGTTAAATAATGGAACTTCAGTATTCTTGACTCCAGGCCCAGCACCCTATGCTTTCTAGCTGCGATCTTAAACTATCTAAAACCAGCTGCCATCTAGAGACATCTTAAAAACAACAGCTCCAAATGTGGACTTGGCCTCAGTGCCTCCCTCTTAACTCCTGGATTCAATTAGCTGCCATTTCTTCCTTCACAATATCTCTCACACTTGCCCACTTTTCTTCACTCACACAGCTACCACTTTAACACAAGCTCTGATCACCTCTTGCCTAAATTATTGCAATAGCTCCCTAATTGATTTCTTCCCTTGAACCCACCCCAGACTGTCCTACTCACAGCAGCCAAAGTGATTTTCCTTAAACATAGCTCTGACCACGTGACTCTCCATTCAGCCAACTCCCTTGGCTTTCTGTTGTCTCCAGGATAAAATGCAGACTAGTCTCTTTAGATATTGTTCCCCCTCTCATGTTCTGCTGTCCAGTCAAACTGGCTTTCTTTCTGGTTCTCAGACACAACAATCCAAATGCTAGTATCCTGCCTTCAAAACTGTCTTGTATTTAACTGCTTTGTATTTATTCAATTTATATTTATTTGTACTGTCAGTTAACAAGCATGTGTTTGAGCACTTATCATATGTTGGGCATATACTCTGAGGATGCAAAGAAGGGCATCAGCACTAATGGTATCAACCTTAAAGAACCATTCTAAAGGGGGGAGACAACCTTCAAACAACCAAGTACATACGTGATGTATACAGTGAGATATATACAGTGAGAAGGAAGGCACTAGCTGTATTGGGCCTGGAAAGGGCCTCCTGCAGAAAGTGGAATTTGAGCTTAGTCTTAAAGGAAGTCTGGAGGGGCAGGGGAGGGAGGAGAGTGTTCTAGGCCTGGTAAGCAGCCTATGAAAAGGTGCTGAGTCAGGAGATGGAGCACTGCAGGGAGGGAGGCACTTTAAAAGCTAAACTGATGACTTGTTAGATGTTTGATTGTGGAGGTCATAGGGACGGGAGAGTAATGAGCAGGGCAAGGTGACATGATCAGATATGTGCTTTATAATTATTTTTGTATATAGTTGCCTCTCCTGTTAGAACCTAAGCTCCCTACAAGTAGGAATTATTTTATTCCTTATATTTGTATTACTAGCACTTAGCACAGTTTGTGGAAGGTTATATGTGCTTACTACTCATGGTTTGATTTCATAAAGAGAAATCTTCCATTTAAAAAAAATGATGTTACCAGTTAACTAGAATTTCATTGTACTTTGTATCAGAGCCTTGAGTTAGATGGTATTAGTCTAGATAATGCTAATACAACTCATTTGAGAATTTGTTGCTTGGCTGGACTCAGAGTAGTTGTTTATAATTTGATTCCACCTCAAATGGAGTGCCAGAGGGATCTCATTTGGCTATCTGCTCTTTAAAAACATTATTATCAGTGACTTATTGAAGTGTTTAGAGGGCATGTTCAACAGATTAGCAGGTGACATATAGCTAGAAGGGATCGTTAACATCCTAGATGCTACTCAGCTTCCCCAAAGATCTTGAGCAGCTGGAACACTGGGCTACATCCAAAAGATGGTTAGTATTAGTAGGGAGAATTGCAAAATTTCACTTTTGGTTTTAAAAAATCACTTTCACAATGTCAGAATGGTGGGGGAGGGGAGGTAGAAGGAACATGCTGACTGCAATTTGTATAAAAGCGATCTGGGGCTCTGCAGACTGCAGGCTTCGTGTGACTCACCCTCGCCATATCCTGGGCTTCTTTAAGAAAAGGGAAGCCTCCAGGATGAGAATAATGGTCCCACCATCCTCTTCCCTGATCAGACCACATCTGGATTATCTTGTTCAGTTCTGGGTGCTCCAGTTTAAGGAGAACATAAGCTGAAGAATGTCTTCAAAGCCATCGTGATGGTGGACCTTGAGACGATGTCATATGAAGGTCTGTTGGAGGACCTAGGGCTGTTTCCCCTGGAGAAACAGAAGGACTCAGAGCCTTTCCAGTGGCTCTGTCATGTGGAAAAGGCATTGGACTTGCGTTGTTTACTTTGGGGGAAAAACCTGGAGCATTGGATGGAAGCTAAAAAGAGGCAGATTTAGGCAAGTTTCTAGAAGTTAGATTGCCTCAGGAGGTGGTGGCTTTCCCTTCTTTAGCCTTCAAGAAGAGGCTGGATGTCTACCTGTTAGTCATATTATAGTGGGGATGCCTTTTGGGTATGGGCTGACTGCTGAGGTCTCTTCAAAAGTGAAAATTCTGTGATTTTGTGAAGTATTTTTGGTACAACGGTATGAACTTATGGTTGTCTGCATTTGTTGTTGGAAAATGATATACTATTGACTAACCTAACTTTTAAAGACCTCGTGACTGTCAAATTATTATTTTACTTTTTGGTATGAATAGAATTTGAATCTAGAAATTTATATTTTCTTGTCTCTACAGACTTGTGAATTTTAGCAATTTTTAACATAGAATTTTTTTCTCTTTACTTCTTTGCTCATGACTTTTCTGTTCCTGAGTGACAGTAAGTATAGTGGAAAGAGTATTGATCTTTGAATCAGATGCTTAATCAATTGAATTGAATCCTTTACAACATTATAAATCAATTTTCAGGTGCCAAATTGTAAAATCTTTTAAATTCAAACTATAGGAACACTGTCTCCCTGCCCCCACCCCTCCAAAAAAAAGAAAGGAAAAAAAAAGTACATACCAAAAAACATAGGCTTGAAATTATATCCTATTTAATGTAGGCCTTTCAAAAGTCAAATGGCATATTTATACTTCCACATTAAACTCCACCGTATTCCAGTCCCAGCTTGCTGCTGTTTTTGTTTATTCAAACGTAGTTCTTCTCAGGGCAGCTAGGTGGCGCGGTGAGTAGAGCACCAGTCTTGGGGTCAGGAGGACCTGAGTTCAAATAAGGCCTCAGACACTTAACTAGCTGTGTGACCCCCCAATTGCCTCTCAAAAAAAAACAAACAAAAAAGCCTAGTATTTCTTTTCCCTTCACAAACTTGGTAGATTTAGGTACTAAACCAATAGGATGTATAGCAATGAATGAGTTTTGTCCTCTGGATGAATTTTTTTATACGTAGCTAGTGTAATACCAGTTATAAATTACATATACGTTTTAATAAATAATTTGCATTTATTTCCCAGTTAAATTTTTTCTTCCTATGAAATCAGCCATCAGCTTTTACCCAATTCATTTTGTTTTGTTTAAAAATTTTCATTTTAAAAAATTTTGAATTTAAATACCAAATAAAATGAGCGTTTCCATATTCAAAGTAGAACAGAAAAAGAAAACTGACCTGAAACTTATATACAGCTTGCTTTTCCTTTTAAGTATATAATAAATTTAACGTGTAATTTTCAGAGTTGTTCTGATTATAGGCATTTCCTTCTGTCCACCTGTAAATTTTAAAAAAAATGCTTCAATGACACTCCTTTTAATTTTTTTGACAACCCTGTTGCCAGTTCCCTTTTTCCTTCTATTTCCCCTCTCCCATTGCAAAGAAAAAAAAAACCCTTTTAGCAAACATACATGTTTAAACAAAACAGATTACCACGTTAGCTATGTCCAAAAATGTAAATATTATCCTGTATCTTCAGTCCATCACCTCTGTAAGAAGGCTGGTAGCATACTTTATCATCAGTCTTTGGAATTACGGTTGGTCATGACTGATGGAGATTCTTAAGTCTTTCAAAATTTTTTCTTTATGCTGTTTTTATTCTTGTATAAATTATTCTCTAAGTTCTGCTAACTTCACTCTTTCCATGTTTCTTTGAAACTATCACTTTTTATAATTTCTTATGGCACAATTAGTATTTCAGTTACATTAATATACCGTAATTTGTCTTGTCCAGTTGTTTCAGTCATGCCTGACTCTTCATGACACCGTTTGGGATTTTCTTGGCAGAGTTACTGAAGTGGTTTGCCATTTTCTTCTCCAGCTCATTTTAAATGACTTGCCCAGGATCACACAGCTTTTTGTCTGAGGCCAGATTTGAAGTGAAATCTTCCTGACTCCAGACCCAGCCCTCTATCCACTATCCACTATTCCCAAATTCATAGGCACCCTCTTAGTTTCCAATTTTTTGCCACTACAAAAAGTGTTGCTATAAATGTTGAGAATTCCCCTCTCCCCCCATGTGGCTCCTTTTCCTCTTCCTTCTATTTCTTAGTGGTAGAAGCCTGGTAGTGATAATCCCTAGTTCAAAGGTGTGCACACTTTTAGTAACTTTTGGAGTGCACTTCCAAATTCATTTCTGGAAGAGCTGGACTAAATTACACTTCTACCAGTAAATGGATTTTGTGTGCTTACTTTTCATATTCCTTCCAGTGGTTGTAATTTTCCTTTTGGAGTGGGATAGGGTAGATGGTAATGTCTTGGCCCATCTGATGTCTCTGAGGTGAAACCTCAGAGTTGTTTTAACTTACATTATGTAATAATTAATCTTATTTACATCTATCTAGTGATTGGGATTTTTTTTTACATGGTTGCTGATAGCTTACATTTCTCCCTTGAAAACTGCTTGTTCCTATCCTTTCACTGTTTATTGGGGAATGGTTAGTAATTTAACAAGTGAAGTGTGGAAAGAGAATATTCGTTCAAGCCTAGGGAATAATGACACCCAGACCCAGAGGCTGAAACCAATTGTATATTCAAGGTGTATGGGAACAAATCCACTTTAATTAGAGGGGATTGAAGGGAAATAAGACTAGAAAGATAAGGTGATACCAGATTGTGAAGGTTGAGTTTTGCTTGAAAGTAATAACGAGCAACCAAGGATTTTTTAGCAGAGTGCCATGACTGTATCTTTGTATAAAGATGGTTCTGACAGCAATATAAAGGATGGACTGGAGTTTGTAGTCTAGTACAAGGGTGGGGGATGTGCTGCTTCGAGGCCATATGTGGTGTCCTCAAGTGTGGCATTTTCCATTCCAGTTCAGATTCAGTCACAGGACCACACTTGAGGACCTAGAAAGTCCATATGTGGCCTCGAGGCTGCAGGTTCCTCATCCAGTAAAAGGGTAAGATGCCAGAATAGATAACTGTAATGCAGAATGTTGTGCAAGTACAGTAGATAGTTACCAAATAGCCGTGTGAGTTCTAAGGGAACGAGACCCCTGAAAAAGCAGCAGGGAGTCATCATAAGCTTCTTGAAGGCAGGCATAGTTTCATTTGTCTGTTTCTAGGGCCTTACGTAATGCCTTAGCCACAATAGCGGGCTTAATAAATCTATTGAATTAATTTGTTGTTGGATGGGATTGTTGGGATTTTTCTGTACCTAGAGATAAAGAGAAGAGAGAGAGTGGTGATTCTGGGAAGGCTTAAGGCCTGGAGGAGGGCAGCTGAGGATGTTTGTCCAATAGCCTCAGTCTTTTCAGCTGAGTAGGAAGCTCAGTTATCTGTGTGTATGTACATGAGCACCCCCACTATGAATTTGTCATGTAGAAAAAACACATTAGGGATATTGTATAGCCTTAGAACAGAGCAGGAGAGAAGGAATTGGATGGTTGTGGTAGGGTTGATAACCAAGGTTTGAGAATAGTAGGGGAACATAGACTGTTGGATAGTAAAACATTAAAGAGGCAAGCCAGAGAGTTAGCATTGGTTCCCAAAGTGGGCAATACCACCTTCTGGGGGGTGCTGGAATGTTCTATCGGGGGGGGGGGGTGCTGAATAAAAATAAGGGAGTGGTGGAAACATAAGGAAAGAAGAGAAGATAAGAAAATTTTGAAAAATCATTCGTATGTGCTTCATCTGTTGTGTAATAGAGTTTAAGTCAGTGATTACATTATTTTCCAAATAAACACACAAAATGCAAGTTATAACCCATTAGTGGTCAAGTCCACTGACAGGCCTTAACAAGCAAATATTGGCAGGTGTGCCTGTCGTGCATTGTCGGGAAGTCCAGCATGCCTTGGCAGGAATATGTACGTGTAATGACTTGTTTACAATATGATATAAGATACTATACAGTTACATGGCACAATATTGTATCATCAAAATTTCAATGCAGGAAAACCCCCACACGTACAATAAATCATTTCATTTAATATGCATCATTTAAAAATATTTTATATATTTTTTGAAATGATGCAAATTAAAAAAAATTAAAGGATTAAAGAAAGTAGAGTTCTAGGGGTGTGCTGAATAATTGGTTTTTTTTTAAAAGGGGTCAGTAGGCCAAATAAGTTTGGGAACCTCTTGAGTTAAAGCTAGGTAAGGAGCCAGGTGAAGCTTCTCAGATAGCCCAGCTGGACTGGGATCATAGATTAGTTAAGGGACCGCCACCACCACCACCACCACCACCACTACCACCCCCATCCCCACCATACATTTTTGTAGCGCTCTAAGGTTTGTAAAGCACTTTCCAAATATTGTTTCATTTAACCCAATGACCCTGGGAGATAGAGGCTATTATTATCAGTATTTCATGGACGAGGAAACTGGGGATAACAGTGATGGAGTGACTTGCTTGGGGTCACACAGCAAGTAAATGGTTGAGGTCTTCCTGCCTCCAAATCCAGTGCACTAACCATTATGCCACCTACTTGACTAAAAATCATGAGGTTAAGGGTAGTTAAGGTTAAGTGTGAGTGAGGTATATAAAGATGGGAGGTTGTGGTCTGAGGGTGGAATTCCAAAGTTCTGGATCTTAGAAGTCATGTACTTCTGATAGTGGATGAGTGCTATGATATCTAAGGTCAAACCATTTTGGGTATGTGGTTGAAGTGGAGAAAGGACATTTTCACAGTAGAGAAATTGTGTGGTCATTTTATTGGGAAGATTGCCAACATAAATAGTAAAATCCTTACAGGTGTTGCTGTCAGATGACCTAGAGGAGCACCATGGACCATTTCAGAGAATGGCCGGGAATTTGGTGGATTGAAAGCATGAATGATAAAAAGAGAAACCAAGTGGTAGTAGAGGAATGGCCTTGCAGCAGTCCCGTCCTTTCTCCTGACTGTCTCAAGGAATAGAAGTGGGCCACCAGAGTCAGGACTTAAAAGGAATGTTATCCTGAAGAGAGAACTAGGTTTCTGTTAAAATGAAAATAATATTGATTGAAAAGTTGGTCCAAGAGTTGACATCTGATTGGATATGTGTAGTGAGTGAATAAGGCTGACACTGAGGTTTTTAGCCTGGGGGTTGGAAGGTGGTGGTGCCTTGAACAGTAATAGTGAGCGAGTTTAGTTTAGGAAGAAGGATAATGAGTTCTGTTTTGGGTGCCTATGGGATATCCAGGTAAGTAGGCATCACCAGTAGGCAGTTGGTGATGTAGAGTTTGGAGTTTAGGAGAGGAGACGAGGGCTGAATGAATTGCTCTTGGAGTCACCAGTATAGAAATTATTACTATAAACCCATGTGAACTGATAGGAAGGAGAGTGTATTTATAGAGAAGGCCCAGGATATGGCCACACATATGTGCCAGCTTTTGGAAATAAAAATGAAAAAGTGAGACCCTTTATCCTAAAAGAGCTTATATTACATCTAGGGGATACAACATGTTTGCAGATAATGGGACATAGGCAAAATAAATACAAAGTAGTTTCAAAGTTGGGAAGATATTTAGAGCAGCCTGGGAGATTCTAAAGCCTTTTGAAGAGAGGTGGCTTTTGAGCTGCCCTTCGAAGGGAGTTAGGGGTTCCAAGCTGTGGAGGGAGAACAAAGGCGTGGGAAGGCAGGAGGGAGGAGATGGAAGGTTTTGTAGGTGGAATAGTACAAGGAAGCCTGTATAGCTGGAGTATAGCATGCCTGGAGAAGGGTGAGGGAGAAGTAAGGAGTGATCAGCCTCAAAATGTGGGCCAGAGGAAGAAAGTCAACAAGAGCTTTCATTTCTAAGCAAGTTTGTGCTTTATTCCAGAAGCAAATGGGAGCCATTAAGACTTCTTGAGCAGGAAGGTGACTTAGATCCAGCTTTAGGAGTGACGTTCTGGTAGTTATATGGACAGTGGATTGCAGAATCAGCCTGTCAGCAGCATTTGTAAAGTATGTACTGTGCTAAGCACACTAGAGATAGAGTAGGCTAGCTGGATGATGCAGTGGAGACAGGTGTGGCCCGGCTGTGTGACCGTGGGCAAATCACGAACTTCTGTTTGCTTCAGTTTCCTCAACTGTAAAAAGGGGATAATAACAGCAATTACCTTGCAGGGTTTTTGTGAGAATGAATAAGATAACATTTGCAAAGTGCTTAGCATAGTACCTTGTTCATGGTAGATGCTTAATAAGTGTTTCCTTCCCTTCCCCCTCTTAAAAAAAAAAAGCCTAAGACAATCCTTGTTGTCAAGCAGCTCACAGTCTAATGGGGAGAAAACATGCAAGTAACTATGTACAAACAAGATATAGACAGAATAAATTGGGGATAATCTTAAAGGGAAGACAGTTAAGATTAAAGAGGTTGTGATTTTAGCTGAGATTTGCAGGAAGCCAGGGAAGCCAGGACCTGGAGATGAGGAGCTAGACCAGGGGTGGGGAACTTGGGCCTTGAGGGCACATGTAGCTTTCTAGGACCTTGGGTATGGCCTTTTGACTGGGTCCAAGTTTTACAGAATAAATCCTTTTATTAAGGGGATTTGTTCTGTAAAGCTTAGACTCAGTCAAAGGGCCACACTACTTGAGGCTGCAGGTTCCCCACCCCTGAGCAGGAACTTTCTGGTATGGAGGATGGCCAGTGAAAATGCTCAGTGTCCTGTGGGAGAAACAGAAAGGGGGCCAGTTTCATTGGAGTATGTGGAGGGAAGTAAGGTATAAGAAGACTGGAAAGGGAGAAAGTTGCTTGAAAAACTAAACAGAGGATTTCATATTTAATCCTGGAGGGGAAAGGGAGCCAGCCACAGGAGTTTACTGAAAAGGGAGATGACGTGGTCATAGCTGAGTGGAAGATAAACCAGAGGCAGGGAGACGCACCAGCAGACTGTTGCAGTAGTCCTGGTCTAAGGAGGTGAGGAAGGGGACTGTGTGAGAGCTGTTTTTCAGGGAGAAGTGACAGGACTTGACCGTTGTTTGGGTATGGGGGGAGAAAGAGTGAGGAGGAGAGGAGATGACACCTAGTTTAGGAGCTTGAGCACCTGGGAGAGTGTTGCCCTCCACAAGAATGGGAAAGGTGGTAGGGAGATTTAGGGGAGAGGATATCTGGAGGAAGGAAGAAGAGGGACCTCCCAGGGAATGGCCTTCATTTTATTCACTCACGTGTGAGGCAAGTTTTTCAGCTAAGTGGGTAGGGAGAGGGAGAACTATAGAGCTAATGGTTTGGGGAGGGATGAAAAAAATTGGAAAAAATGCTGTGGTGAGTGGAATAATGATTGGGAAGATGTAGAAGGATGGCCTTGCTCCAGTGAGGGCCCAGTTTAGATTATGTAGCAAGTTTTTAGTGGACCCAGTCAGCATGGTTTTATGCTTTTTCTTAAGCTTCCTTCAGCAGCATGTGAGTAAGAGTGAGTAAGAGATAGTGGGATTGACTAAGACTTAGGCTTGGCAGGGCAAGGACTTTGATAGGGAAGAGAATATAGCTGGCTCAGGGGTGATGACCCAGGAAAGAATTGGGGATAGAGGGTTTAGAGGTCTCAGTGAGAGCAAAGAACAGGCCTTGAAGTCGCAAGGTAGAGGGAGAGGTGGAAAAACAAGTTACAATCAGATTTGAGAAGATCAGAGTTCATGACCAAGTGGTGCATTTGTGGGAGATGGCAAATTCAAGGTGTGTATGGCTGGGTTGTTGGCGGAGAGCAGCTCATGAAAAATGAGTAAGTGGAATATACAGAAGGTCAGGGTGTTTGAGGAAGTGTCACCATGTGCATTGAAGTCTCCTAGTGTGAGGGCAGGAATTGGGGCAAAGAGCAGTGGACAGTTTTAATGTCAGCTCTCCCAGTGACTATTTGTGGAACCTTATTTTTTTTTAAACATGCTGAAATGACAGCTTAGAAAATTTTTCTTTAGTTTACAACACTGAGTTCCACAAGTTTTTGAGTTCCAAATTTTCTCCCCCTCCCTCTCCTCTCCCCTCCCCCCCAAGATAACATATAGTCTGATATAGGTTCTACATATACCTTCGCATTAAACTTATTTACATAACAGTCAAGTTGTAAAGAAGAATTATAACCAATGGAATGAATCATGAGAAAGAAGAAATGAAACCAAAAAAGAAGGAAAAAAATAGAGCGAATAGTTTGCCTCAATCTATATTCAGGCTCCATAATTCTTTCTGTGGTTGTGCATAGCTTTTTCCATCATGAGTCTTTTGGAGCTGTCTTAGAACCTTACAGATAGCGTGTGTCTGTAATCATGTATAATGTTCTCCTGGTTCTGCTCCCCTCACTCAGCATCAGTTCATATAAGTCTTTCCAGGTTATTATGAAGTCTGTCTGCTCCTCATTTCTTATAGCACAATAGTATTCCATTACATTCATATACCACAATTTGTTTAGCCATTCCCCGATTGATGGGCATCCCCTTGATTTGCAGTTCTTTACCACCACAAAAAGAGCTGCTATAAATATTTTTGTACATATTGGTCCATTTCCCACTTGTGTGATCTCTTTGAGATACAGCTCTAGAAGCCCTTGCTGGGTCAAAGGGTATGCACATTTTTATAGCTTTTTGGGCTTAGTATGGAACCTTGTTAAACTTCACTTCCTTATTTGTAAAATGAGGGGAACCTAGGAGGTAGAGATGAGGAGGGAGAACATTCCAGCCATGGGAAATAGCCAGCAAAAATGCTGGAGTAGGGAAGATGAAGTGTTTTGTGGGAAGAAGAGGATGGAGGCCAGTGCTCCATTCTACCCAGCTTCTTAAGTGGCATGGGAGCTGCTTTTGGAAGACTTTCCCCCCCCCAATTCCTAGCCAAGGGTATATTTTCCCAAGTCTCACAGGAGACTTGGATTCTGAAGGTGCTTGGATGTTCTCTGTTTCCACTCTCTTTCCCAATCCCATGTTTCTCCAGATTGTGACTATGTTGAGCCATGCAGATTAGCGTAGAACTCTCTAAAGGAAGCACTGGAAATAAGATAGAGGAGGGGCAAAGCTGGTGCCTGCTCCCAGAGTAGGGGCTTGTAATTGGGGGTAAGTTGCAGGGAGAGGGGACTGGATGCTACTCTGACTACTTATGTTTTCACTATTATCTAACCCTATCCCCTCATTTTACAAATGGGAAATTGACGTTTTTAGAGGTTCCACAAATAGTCTCTGGCAGAGCTAGCACTTCTGACTTGGTTCATTGTTCTTAGCCCTATATCCCTTTGCTTCCCCTTAAATGGGTGAAAGTTTTAGAGAATGAATACTAGTTCTGCTTCCAGTGGGACAGAGATTGCCTACAGTTAATCCATAGTTGGAACTGGTAAATTTACTGAAGGGATAGATTATTTTTAGTCACTTGAGGCCAAAGTCCTTCCCCTTCATTCCTTAGGTTTTAAAAGCTTTTCTTCTTAGGAGTGCCACATGAAGTGTGCCTCAATCTGCATTCAAACTTCATAGTTCTTTCTCTGGATGTAGGTAGCATTCTCCATTGTGAGTCCTTTGGAGTTGTCCTTTCACCTTGTGTTGCTGAGAAGAGCGAAGTTTGTCAGGGTTGGTCCTCACGGAATCCATATATCTGTGGTTGCGTACAGTGTTCTCCTGGCTCTGCTCTCAGCATTATGTCATGTAGGTTTTTCCAGGTTGTTATGAAGTCTGCATCATCCCCATTTCTTATGGCACAATAGTATTCCATCACCTTCATATACCACAGCTTGTTCAGCCATTCCCCAGTTGATGGGCATCCCTTTGATTTCCAATTCTTTGCTATCACAAAAAGAGCTGCTATAAATATTTTTGTACATATGGGTCTTTTTCCCACTTGTGTGATCTCTTTGGGATAAAGCCCTAAAAGTGGTATTGCTGGGTCAAAGGGTATGCACATTTTTTATAGCCCTTTGGGCATAGTTCCAAATTACTCTCCAAAATGGCTGGGTCATCTCACAACTCCACCAGCAATGTAACAATGTTCCAATTTTCCCACATCCTCTCCAGCATTTATCATTTTCCTGTTTTGTTATTTTAGCCAATCTGGCAGGAGAGATGTGGTATCTAAGAGTTGTTTTGATTTACATTTCTTTAATCAGTAGTGATTTAGAGCATTTTTTCATATGCCTATAGGTAGCTTTAATTTCTTCCTCTGAAAACTGCCTGTTCATATCCTTTGACCATTTCTCAATTGGGGAATGGCCTGTATTCCTACATATTTGGCTCAGTTCCCTGTACATTTTAGAAATGAGGCCTTTATCAGAGATACTAGTTATAAAGATTTTCTCCCAATTTTCTGCTTCCCTCCTAATTTTTGTTGCATTGGCTTTTTTTGTACAAAAACCTTTCAATTTAACATAATCAAAATTATCCATTTTGCATTTTGTAATACTCTCTAACTCTTGTTGGGTCAGATTGAGGCACACTTCATGCTCAACTTTTTTTTTCTCCTCTTTTGTTTTTGCTTTTGGGTTTTTGTTTTAGTTTTTTTTTTTTTTGGTTCTGTTTCTTCTTTCTCATGATTCATTCCATTGGTCATAATTCTTCTCCACAACTTGACTAGTATATAAATTAATTCAATGCGAAGTTATATGTGGTAGTTATATGAGATTCCATGCCCTCTTGGGGAGGGAGGGGAGAAAATCTGGAACTCAAAATTATGTAGAACCGTGTGTTGTAAACTAAAAATAAAAAAAAAAATTAAAAAAAAGAGTGCCACATGAAAATGCAAATACCCTGGGGTAGTAACCTTTATCTGCTAACAATTCAGCAGGGATTAGCTAGAAAAAGATTTAGGGTCCTGTGGGCCTTGAAGGGAAAAGGTTACTGAAGTGGGGTAATTTTATTTCTTTGCTTGGGACCCATTGTAGTACCCCCAAACCACCTCTATCCATCACTTCCTTACTAAAAATTCCTGGCGTAAGTTTCCTATGCAGTACGTATGTGAAGCTGAGGCCAGGAGAGATGAAATGATATGTAAAGATCACATAGTAGAATGCGAATTCAAACTCAAGTCTTCTGAGTTTAAAAAAAATGTTCTATCCAACCCTGACATACTGCGCTTCTCTCAGCAACCTAAAGGGGCAAGGACAACTCCAGGGGACTCACGATGGAGAATGCTATCTTCATTCAGAGAAAGAACTGCGAAGTTTGAATACAGACTGAGGCACACTACATGCTCGCCTTTTCTGCTTCTCTTTTGTTTTTGGTTTTGGGTTTTTTTTTTTTTTTGTTTTGTTTTTTTGGTTCTGTTTCTTCTTTCTCATGATTCATTCCATTGGTCAAAATTCTTCTCCACGACTTGACTAGAGCATAAATTAATTCAATGCGAAGTTATACATGACAGTTATATGAGACTTCATGCCGTCTTGGGGAGGGAGGGGGGAGGGAGGGGAGAAAAACTGGAACTCAAAACTATGTAGAACCGTGTGTGGTAAACTAAAAATAAATAAAGGAAAAAAAAAATGTTCTATCAGCTATGCTGTACTACCTGTTCGATATTAACATGCTACTGCTCACCTCTGTGGAGTTGTTTTTTGTGGATTAGCTGTCTTTTAAAATACTTTATACAAATCAGTTTTAAATGTCTTAAGATGTTGATTTCTGTCTGTGGGGTGACTGGGTGTTTTTACTTCATAACTCAATCTTTACTATAGGGATGATTCCTGATAATTTGCTAGCCATCCTTTCTCTCTCTTAAAAATTAATTTATTTTTAGTTTTCAACATTCACTTCCATAACTTTTAAATTTTTCTCCCTCTCCCTCTCCCCTCCCTCCCTAAGACAGCATGCAGTCTGATGCGGGCTCTACACGTAAATTCCTGTTAAACACATTTTCACATTGTTCATGTTGCATAGAAGAATTATAACAAATGGGAGAAACCATGAGAAAGAAAAAACAAAACAAAAAAGAAAATAGTCTGCTTCAATCTGCATTCAGACTCCACAGTTCTTTCTCTGAATGTGGATGGCATTTTCCATCTTGAGTCCTTTGGAATTGTTTTAGGGCTTGCACTGCTGAGAAGGGTGAAGTCTATCAAAATCAGTCATTGCACACTGTGGCTGTTACTGGGTACAATGTTCTGACTGTGCTCACTTCACTCAGCATAAGTTCATACAAGTCCAGGTTTTTCTGAAATCTGCCTGTTCATAATTTCTTATAGCACAATAGTATTCCATTACATTCATATACCATAACTTGTTCAGCCATTCCCCAGTTGATGAGCATCCCCTCAGTTTCCAGTTCTTGGCCACCACAAAAAGAGCTGCTGTGAATATTTTTGTACATGTGGGTCCTTTTCCCATTTTTATGATCTCCTTGGGATATAGCCCTAGAAGCGGTATGGCTGGGTCAAAGGGTATGCATAGTTTTATAGCCCTTTGGGTATAGTTCCAAATTGCCCTTCAGAATGGTTGGATTAGCTCACAGCTCCACCAACAATGATTTAGTGCTCCAACTTTCCCACATCTTCTCCAACATTTATCATTTTCTTGTTTTGTCGTATTAGTGAATCTGATAGGTGTGAGGTGGTACCTCAGAGTTGTTTTGATGTGCATTTCTCTAATCAATAGTGATTTAGAGCATTTTTTCATATGACTATAGATAGCTTTAATTTCTTCCTCTGAAAACTGCCTGTTCATATCCTTTGACCATTTCTCAATTGGGAAATGACTTGTATTCTTATAAATTTGACTCAGTTCTCTATATATTTTAGAAATGATGCCTTTATCAGAGACACTAGTTATAAACATTCTTTCCCAGTTTTATGCTTCCCTCCTAATCTTGGTTGCATTGGCTTTGTGTAAAACTTTTCAATTTAATGTAATCAAAATTATCCATTTTGGATTTCATAATGTTCTCTGTCTCTTGTTTGGTCATAAATTCCTCCATTCTCCATAAATCTGACAGACAAACTATTCCTTGGTCCCTTAATTTGTTTACAGTATTAGCCTTTATACCTCAATTGTGTATCCATTTGGACTTTATTTTGGTATATGGTGTCATATGTTGGTGTATGCCCAGTTCTACCATACTATTTTCCAGTTTTCCCAGCAGTTTTGTTGAAATATTGAGTTCTTATCCCAGAAGCTGGGGTCTTTGGGTTTATCAAACCGTAGATAACTGTAGGCATTGACTACTGTGTCTTGTGTACCTAACCTATTCCACTGATCCACCACTCTCTTTCTTAGCCAGTACCAAGTAGTTTTGGTGATTGCTGCTTTGTAATACACCCTTTCTCTTAAGGGTGCTACTGTCCTAGTGAGGTTTTTTAGCCATAGAGGGGTCCTGTGTCCGTCTCTCCTCATTTCCCAGTCATTTGACAAATCTTGTCATTTTTGACCTCCATAGCATCTTTTGAATCAGAGACCTTTTCTCCAGTCACATTGCTACCACTTTAACTAGACTATTGCAACAGTCAGTAATTGATGCCCTGTTCCCAATTTCTTCCTTCAAAAACCCAATTTCCTAGAAACCGGCAGAATATTCTTCTTGAGACATGAACCTCTCACTGCTGCGGTGGTCCCGAAAAACTTGTTTCTCTAGGTCTAGCCTTTTTCTTAATGGATTCCCTCCAGTATAGAACAGCTCCTGGAAACTCCCTTCTCCCATACTTCCTGTCAGTAACACCCTCCTTATGATAAACACCAGAGATAAAACTTTCAGAGAGATAGTTCTGTTAGAAAACCAGTTTCAGTTTTCCTTAGATGCCTGATGTAACTAAAGGTAATAAAGCTAGGAGGGTTTATATATACAAGGAGGGTTGATTAGGGAGTTAACTCCTATCAAGTGATACATTCCTCCTCTTTTCTAGCCCCACAATCTGTTTGAGTTTACTGGGTGATGAGCCTTTGGGACATCTGATGGGGTACTTCCCCTTGTAGAGTTAACACCTTGTTAAGAGGCCCCAGTTCCTGATCAGTTCCTGTGACTGGAGCTCTCTCTCCTTCTTCCTCCTCTTCCCACATATCCTCTCTGGCATATGGACTCCTGGTTCATTATAATAATAATGACAGCTAGCATTTAAATATCATTCTTTAAGATTTGTAAAGCACTTTCATACATCATTTGATCCTCACAACAACCTTGTGAAGTCCGTGCTTTTATTATTCCCATTTTATAG
The DNA here is from genome assembly GCF_011100635.1 of Trichosurus vulpecula. NCBI lineage: Eukaryota > Metazoa > Chordata > Mammalia > Diprotodontia > Phalangeridae > Trichosurus > Trichosurus vulpecula. The sequence goes on from NC_050575.1 coordinate 396,073,681, forward strand.
ATAGGATAAGTGACCTGTTTAGGGTAATAAAACTAGTTAGTGTCTGAGGTAGGACTCAAACTCAGATCCTCTTGACTCCTCCCGTTGAATGACCCACCTCGTTGTTCCAAACTAAAACAGTAATTGTATTTCATCCCTTTGGTTTTTTTTCCCCCTCCTTTCCCTTAGACCTTATCCAGGGTGCCGCCAGGATAGGTAGGGGACTTCTCCAAGTTAAAATTGGTAACTTGGGTCAGAATCACATGGCAGAGGCCTATCTTCACGTGGGGGGAGAGTTCCTGGAGAAGTAGCGGGTAAAACAGAAGCAGGCATGTTCTTGACCATTTGTCCTGAGAAGGGAGTTTATGGATTATGTTCCAGGACCTTAACCTTCTATGTAGGGAAAAGAACTTTTTAATTTTGTAGGCAACATGATCTCACAATCTTTGGTCAGAGAAGGGGGATTTCTTGGGTAGCCCTAGCCTAGGGAATACCCTCAAGAGTAAGCCCGAGGTACAGAGTTTAGGAATCTTATCTTCTGAGAAGGGATTTCTTAAGCAGCATTACTCTTGAGAGAAAGGATCACCTATGTGGACTCTAGTAGCTATAAAGGTTAAAGCCACATTATGGGGCACATGAGATCAGGACTTTGCCATCTCTACCACATTTACATAGTGAGTTATTCAGACTGCAGGTAAGATGGGAAGAAGGTTGCCTATACAATATATACAGTATATCTATATATGTGGTATATCTATATACAATTGCCTATACAATAGACAGTATGTTTGTCTTCCAAGAAGAGTCTAAACCACAAAAGGTACTGTGTTGGAGACTGTGGGAGATAGGGATTCATTGGAATTCTGGTACCTCTTAAGTTCATTACTTTCCAGGGTTAACAACCTCTTCGAGTGATTTATTTTATTTATTTACATGAACTGCTGAGACCTTAAATCTTATGCATATTTTTTTGTGTGTGTTAAATAAAGGCTGCTTAAATCCTATATGCATTTATTATTTTGAGTACTTGCATAGGAGCTGGAGACTTCTCTTACTTGCTTCTGTGGTACCCTAGACAGGAGATATATCTGGAGATTTTCTTGGAATTAACTTCAGCTAAGGGCAACAAACCAAAGAGAGAAAATGACCCTTTAGGGTTAGCTTTGAGATTAGGGTCCAGTCCATATGATCTGGGGAGGTTGGACCATGGGTTATATGCATTATTTCTTTTGATCCTCAGTAGAGCTGTGTGAGGAAAAATAGTAAAGACATTATCATCTTCATTTTACAGACAAGGAAATGGAGGCTAAGTGGTTTTTACTCATTGCTACATAGTAATTGGTAGTGGAGTGATTCAAACTTTGATCCCTCCTGACTGTCTAGCAGTCTCTCCATTACATTGTACAATGCCTTTATGATGAAGAAATGGTAAGGGAGGAGTATCAGGAGTTTGTACTAATACCTGGGAGGAGTCTCTTGCAGGATAGTTTTTAAAATTGTAATGATTTATTTTTACATCATGTACATTTTCCAGAGTATACTTCCTTCTACCACTCCCAGAGAACTGTCCCTTATAACAGATTTCAAAAAGAGAGGGAAACAATTGGCGGAGTTTAACCAGTCTGTCAAAAAAAGTCTGACATATTCAGTGGTCCACAGCTATAGTCATCCCAACTTCTGCAAAGAAGCTAGAGAGGTGCTTTTTGGCCTCTTAGGATTAATCGTAATTAGCTTAATCATAATTTTGGAGCATTGAGTTCTGTTTGTTGTTCTTTACGTTAATATTGTTAGCAGTGTGCATATTGTTTTCCTGGTTGTTTACTCTTCATGAGTTCATATAAATCTTCCCATATTTATCATTTCTTGCAGCAGAGTAATGTTCTATTACATTCATGTACACCAGTGATGTCAAACTTGACACTAGCGTAAGGATCCCTGTTAGTAGCTGCATATTGACCTAGAAAACCACAAATTAACATTATCTATATTGTATTGGATTTTTATTTATTTCACTAAATATTTCCCCTTTGTTTTTGACACCTCTGATGTACACAGCTTGTTCACCCATCCTTTAATCAGTGGCCATCTATTTTGTCTCCCTTTTCTACCCTAGAATGTGACACTATTCACTGATGTATTGTTGGTGGAGCTGTAAAATATTCCACTCATTCTGAAAAGAAATTTGGAACTATATGCTGAAAGTCACTAAATTGGGAATATTTATAGCAACACTTTGTTGCAACAAAGTATTGAGAACAAAGTGGAACATTTGGGAATTGGCTAAAGAAATTTTGACTTAAAAAAAAAAGAAATTTTGACTTACCATTGTATTGGAAATATTATGCCATAGGGAGTGATAAAAGGGATGATTTTAGAAAAACTTTGGAAGACTTGTGTGAACTGATGCAGTGTCCTGCAGAGCAAGTCCAAGAGAGAGATTATAGAAAGGCTTTAATGTTGTAAAGAATATGAACTCTGAAAGACTTAAAAATTCTGATCACTGAGGTGACGAGTCGCAACTCTAGAAAACTGATGATGAAACATACTTCCTGCCTCTTGGTGGAGAAGTGATGAGCTATATGTGCAAAACGAAACATGTATTACTAGACGGATTCATTAAAACACAAGATTTGTTTTCCTCTGGACTGTAGCTTTCATTTGGGGAGAGGGGGAGAGTGATAATGATGGGGAAAAAAGGGAAGAGAAGAAGGGAAAGAGTGTTAATGAAACATTTAGAAATGCACAGAAGAGACCAGAAAGAAGTTCATAGGGAAAACAGACCATGGGTCACTGTTGGTACTACCATGTTATATTTAATGTGCTTTTTTAAAAAGAATGAGTTTTTTTCAGTCAATTCATGGTTTTACATACTGTCCCCCTTCTCATCTTTATGTCATGGAAATGGTCATGTTTGATTTTCTAGTTTGTATTTTTTAAGTGGTGCTACAGGTATTTTGCTGTAATGTAGTGCCATTGTCATTCACAGATTTAAAACTGAAAGAGACTTCAGAGTCCATCCAGTCTAATCTCATTTTACTGATGGGGAAACTGAGGCCCAGGAAAGTTAAGTGACTCACCCAGGGTGACTCAGATAGTAAGCATTACAGGCAGGGATTTCAAACCAGGGCCTCTAATTCCAGAATTGCTCTCCAATGTACCATTTAATCTCCTTCTTGATAGAATCTCTTAAGTCAAAGGATATGGACATTTATGCAGGACCATTGTGGCTTCCTTCCAGCTGTCATAGCCTAAAGGACTGTCAAGCCCCAAACTCTTGGGACTTGGCTGTTTGTATTCCTTCCTTGTCCTTCCTACACCATTTTCGCTGGTGGAGGCAGTTAGTTGTCCTTGAATTCTTCCCTTGTTGGCCATCTATGCTTCCAGCCTTGGATGTCTCCAGTTAGGCCTCTTAAATGTGGCAAGCAAAAGCCCATTTTGTATAACTGGCCAGTTGACTACATCTGTCATGACCTTTTAAAATCCAAGTCATTGCTGTGATAGAACAACTTCATTGCTTCAGCATCTTCATTGAATATCTATTGCCTCTAGGATAAATACAAACTTCTCACCTTGGCATTTAAAACCCTCTGCAGTCTAGCTTCTAGTTGACCTTTCCAGATTTACATCCCATTGTTCTCCTTCATGTGGTCTTCATTCCATCCGTACTAGCCTACCTGCTCTTCCCTTGAACTTGGTATCTCCTCTCCTGCTTCCCATGCCTTGGCACATGGTGATATCTCCCTGTTTGCACCCTGATTGCCCTTCTTCCTCATCTCTGCCTCTTCAGTTTTTAGCTTCCTTCAAGGCTTATCTCCTATCTAGAAGCCCTTTCTAATTTTCGCTAGTTAGTACAGTCTCCCTCCTCAAATTATTTTATATTTACTTATCAGTCAGTCACTAAATATTAAGTACCTGCTATGTGCCAGGCACTGTGCTATGTGCTGGGGATACAAAGAGAGGCAAAAGACAATACCTGCCCTCAAGGAGCTCACAATCTAATGGGAGAGACATCACTTTTCTGTTCATAAGCTGCATTTAAGTTCCTTGAGGGCAGGCACTATTTTTCATTGTCTTGTGTATATTAGTGTGGCAAGGTGCCTTCTCGAGTGGATAGTGCTTAATAGATGCTTGCAGTATTGAATTGAATATGTTTTTCTTTTTCTTTCCTCCCCTATTCCTTTGTCCTAAAATAATCACTGTGCAGTTGATGGCTTATCTTTTCTCTTAGTACATTTATAGGCCTGAATTATTTGTCTTTAGAACAGTTATTTGGGGACCTTGAGTCAAACTATCTAATTTTTTTTAGGTTTTTTGTTGTTGTTGTTGTTGTTGTTTTGTTTTGTTTTTGGAAAAAAGGAATAGTCCAGCTACCAGGAAATCCCAGGCAACACACCCACATTAATACTAGGCTCTCTATGATTTTAGAAACTTGTACATCTTTGAGTGGGAGATAACTCATGTGAAGACTTCACAGAAAGAGAAAATAGAAATTATTTCCTTCTTTCATTCTTAAAAGTAAGTGGAGTTGGGGGGGGGGTGGATTAAAATGAATTTAACCTTGCAGGGAGTGGATTACCTAACTCTTCGGAATTCAGGGCTTGGGGCAGTAAGTGCCCTCCCTTTCTTTCCCTTACTGCTAGCACAAAGTTTTTACCAAATAAGGATATAACGGACTATATAGGGATTGTTTGTTTCATGCTCCAGGAAGACTCCCCCTCCCCTCCCTCATTCCTCCTCTTTACCTTAGCCATATTACTGCTACCTCAGCAGCTAGTTGCTAAAAAAGGAGATATGTTTTGGATTGGTTGTGCTTGATTTCCTGGTTCTTTGTCTAGCTTTTCGAGCCTAGGTTGTAAGCCCACCTCCCAGCCAATGGAGAGGAGGGATAGTGGTGGGCGGGAATCTTTTGCTTTAAGATATAAATTGGTGCCCTGCCTTTTGTAATTCGCCTCCTTCCCCTAGTCCATCTTAGTGGAGGTGATGCCCCTTTCTCGCAAGACTTGAGTAAATACTTTTTGTTCTTACCTCCAGATGCCTCTTTGCTTTATAAATTTTATTTGGTAAGGGTCTTGTACCCCACACATCTTGAATGAGATAATAAGTAGATATAGAAGTGTTAGCAGTTTGTATGATGGGATCATAATATACCTTACATACTGGCCTATATGCTATATTATGATCCCATATGGAAAGATAAGTAAGAAAAAAAGTTCTGTGATATTTTTCCCTCATGGTATTCCAAATATTTAAAAGCTTAGCATATAACTTTTAACTAGAAGCTCAGGGAATAAAGTGGTAGAATGAATTTGAAATTTGAGTTAACCAGAAAATCCATTTCGTTTCACCAGTTGTGAAGAATTTTTCCTTTTTAGCCTTAGTAAATAGAGTACTTTGAACATGATGCGACCTGTTTAATAGTATTGCCTTTGTTTTCAGTCAGGGCATCTATTCTCTTCAGAATTTAGAAAATGTAGGGGATTGGGGTAAATATGTAGTTGCACTCCACAGGTATAAATGGTGTTGGGCATGGGGCAGGGTAAAAACTTCCTTTACTAGTGAAATCTTTTGCTAAGACCTAGGCATCTATAGTGATTGTTCCCAAAATCTTAGGGCAATTTTAATCTTTAATAACTTAAAGTTATTAAATAGCACTAAGACTTTTGGGGCACCTTGTATTATTTTTTGATGATCTCTTTAAATTTGTACAGTAATTATATATTTTTTTAAAAAGCCTATAGCTTCTTTTTGCCTTCTCTAAAGGTACAAATTGTTCCTAATTAGAGCCAACGTACTTCTGAAATGGAGGTCTGAGTTATCTGGTTCTAATTTTTATCACTATCAACAGATTTTTTTTTCCTAACATAAAGGCTTCAGGCATCCTTTGCTTCTGGCCAATCCTGCAAAGCTATTACCAAAACAGCATGTGAAGAAAGAAATAAGTCACCCAAAACAGAATTGACTGCTCCCTTCTAAGAGATGGCAGATTCAGAAGTTTCCTCTGAAACAAAATGTACAGTTTAAAGGAACAGAAATTTAGGAAAAGAAATCCAAGGAGTTATAGATTAATTACCATTAATTTAATATGTACCTTTATGATAGGTGACCAGACAATTTTAAAATGTTAAATTATGTTCAGAAACAAACATACCTGCAGTAAAATCATGTTTTTGCAAAGTTCCCTTTTAATGAAATATCAGATATAGAAAGTGATAAATGATTTTAAAGTAATCTTTTGTTGAGTTGTGGAATATCCTATTTAACAAAATAAGAGCCTTTCATGTTTTCTTTCAATTTCTTAAATAGAATGTTAAATTATTTTTAAAATTGGAAACTTAAGAGTAAATGACCAGTTTCTACTCAACATAGAGTGAACTTTTGGTTCTAGTACTACATGCCACAAAAATGGTTTTGCAGCGAAGGCAAACTCACTAATAGTTTAGCCTTCAATAACAAGGTTGTTGTTTTAGTAAATAATAAATAGTAGAAAGGAGAATTGGTAGCTGAAATAGCAACCATACTGACTCACCCAGGATGGCTGCTATCACAGGTTCTTTAATCTGCTTTTCTAGGGAAGTCTCCTCAAAAGGGGGTTAACAATCCTACTTTTAATTACTTTCAGTAGTTCAGGGAAAAAGCACTCTGAACGGCAGAGAAAATACAAGCAGAGAAATTAGTATAAAGACCAACAGACAGGGCTCTTAACTGCTTGATCAAAGCAGTATTGCTATACGCTTTACATACACTGCTGGATTGAGAGAGCCTTTACAGCTGAGCAGTTGGGAGCTATATTCAGAGTCTCCACCAGGAAATCAAAAAGTCCTTCTGGTAAGTGAGCCTCCAAAGCAAAATCTCACCTCAGAGTATATATACACTTTTGGCTAATAGGCTCAGAGCCAGAAGGCATCACAACCCTCTTGACTAATAAGCCTAATTAGCTTAGTACCCAAAAAATGTGAAAGCCTTCCTACAAGCAAGCCTCCCCTAAGCAAGCTTCCCTTAATGGGCTCTATTGAGGCCTATTAATGGGCAGGGAAAATCTTCATATCCTATTAACATTACAGTAGCACATATTTTTAAAAAGACATTTAAAATACGCTAAGTAGACAAAAATCCTTTTGATTTATTTCCAGTTCTGTATTGAAAATTAGAATGTAGCCACTTAATCTCAAAGGATTTCCTGTGGTGCCATCCCCAGTGACAAACATTGATGGGAACACTTAAGTCTAACCTGACACCAGGAGTGGTGCTGCCTGTACTTGGGCCTCAGAATCTCCTCCTGCAAAGACATGTCACTACAGTATTTGTATTGATCCCATTCATCAACAGCTCATCAGTCACATATGGCTTCTCTGGAAAAATCATTAGAAGTCATTTTTTTCAGGTTTTCTAGGTACTCCTAAAATCTCTTTAAATTCAGCAAGACAAACACATGTAGAAAGACCAGACTGACATACTAAGTAGGGTACTCTTTTTTAATAGGGATGAATTTTAACAGTGAGCGGGATTTCACTTAATACTTCCACTTAAGAATTTCAACTTAGCTTCAGAAAAGGCTATTTTCATCTTCAAGCAGCAGGTTTCCTTTTAAATTAGGAAAAAAAAATAGTAACAGCTGGCATTTATGTAGTTAATAATAACAGCTAGCCAGCTTAAGCTGGAGTGGTTTGCTATTTCCTTCTCCACTGGATTAGGCAGAGATTAAGTGACTTGCCCAGGGCCACACAGCTAGCAGAGTGGTGGAGGACAGCTTTGAACTCAGGCCCAGTGTTCTATCCACTGAGCCACCTACCTATCTTCTGGCAAAATATGCTACACGTTATTCTATTCCTAAATACAACTTTGATCATCGTTCTGCGAAAATTCAGATTTAATGGTGCTTACAGAAGAATACAGACTTTCCAGGAATGCTTTTTGCCCAGTTATAAAGTATTATTTTAAGGAGGAAATGAGCATTTTTTAAAAAGTGCCTACTATGTGCTAGGCGCTGTGCTCAGTGTGCGCTACAAATGTCTTACTTGGTTCTCACAATAACCCTATAAAGTAGTAGCTCTTACTAGTCCCATTGTTTGGATGAGGAAGCTGAGGCAGAGAGACCCAGGGCTGTGTAGCTATCAGGCGTCTAAGGCCAGATTGGAACCCGGGTGTTTCCTGACGTCAGGTCGGGTGCTCTGCGCCATCCAGATGCACCCGGATTCCTAACCTAGGTGTGGTCTCTGTTTCTCACTCTCGGTGCTGCTCCATAGCCGGTAAATTGTCCACGTCCCGTCATTTCTGCTGTGTGTTTCGACTTTGCGGTGACCCGCCGGCTTCCTGAGTCTTTTCCCCCAGGAGTCCGTGCCCCACTCAGCCGTCAAGCTGATCTTCCTGCCACGCAGATCTGGCCCTATCCCAGCCCTTCTCCCCAGCCCCCATTCGGTAACTCCAGTGATTCCATATAGACCAGCAGGCCCTTGGTGCCTTTGTAGTCTTCTAACGCATAGCTCCCTGCACGTACTCTGTGATCCGGCGACCCTGACCAGTGTTCCTCACTGTGCTTTCCACCTGGAGCGCCCTTGTTGTCGTCTCTGCCTCCTGGCCTCCTTCACGTCCTCTTTCATCTCGGTCCTTTCCTTCTGAAGTCACCCCCGCTTTACCCCGTCTGTACCTTGTTTGCATGTCGTTCCTTCAGTAGACTGTGAGTTGCTGGAGAACAAGGATTGTCTTTTGCCTTCCTTTATTTCCCCAACAGTTAGCACAGTCCCTGGCTAAGTCATAGCTGACTGCCTGACTTGGTAGGCCAGAAATCCTTGGTACTTCTGATATTTTATCCGACAGTACCTATTCTGATTGACCGCTTCTCTTTGAAGTCTCCAGCCTTCTTTCTTTACTTTTCCCCTCCTTTTACCTTCTTCATCATCCTCCCCCCTTTTCAGCTTCCTTTTACGTATTGTCTTTCCCCATCGGAATGTAAACTCCTCGACGTCAGGGCTTGGCTTGCTTTTCAGTTATCCATCTTTGTATTCCTGGCATTTCAGCACTGTTCCTGCCATGTAGTGAATGCTTATTGGTTTAATTTGTTGACATATATATTTGATAAGACTATCATTATTTAGTAAACAGTAATGTACTCTTTATTTCAGAAAAACCGTGTCAGATGGACCATCTCGACCGAATTCTGTTATCTGGCATCTATAATGTACGCAAGGGAAAGACCCAGCTTCATAAGTGGGCTGAGCGCTTCGTTGTTCTCTGTGGGACTTGCCTTATTGTGTCTTCGGTGAAAGACTGCCAGACTGGAAAGATGCACATTTTGCCCCTTGTTGGGGGAAAGGTGAGACTGACAGATGAGAATTACTCTTCATTCTTTTAGGTTATTTTAGGTAAGGAAAAAGCTGGCCCATACTTGCTTGTATTTTATATTCTGGAAATGTTTTAAATCTAACAGTATAATTTTGGTTCTTATATTTATAAGCCCACCTTGAGCATTCTGAAACTGAATTATCAGAGGTTCTAGCTTTAATAATTTCTGGTTTTGCACGTATTCTTACAGTGAAATTGTTTGCCACTCCCCAAAAGTAACAACTTTGTGTTACAACTGAATTATATGAAGTTATTATTAACTAGGGGTTCAAGGAACTCAGTTAACATGGTGACCCTTCTTTATGTTTTATATCTTTGTATCTTGTGTTTCCCCTACTTGGTGCCTAACTTGCGTCATCGCAGAGCCTGGTTCTCCCTGTGATCTCTTTGTGTTCTCGTTTCAGGTAGAAGAATTGAAACGGCGGCAGCACAGCCTCGCCTTCAGCTCAGCAGGAGCACAGGCTCCAACATACCACGTCTGCTTTGAGTCCTTGGCAGAGTGCCAAAGGTGGCATCGGCAGGCCTCCAAGGTGCGGGGGCTGCACTTACTCCCCTAAGACTGTTCTAGCTCTTAGCTGTCCTCTCGGGCCGTCTCCAGAAATGACAAATAATGAGTGATAATGCATTTCTAGGGAGTCTGCCCTCAAGTACGCAGCTATTCAAGGCTATTATACGTCCTGCATATTGAATCTCAACATATATGTTTCCACATACATAGATACATATATATGTTGAGCATAAAAGTATAGCTGTATTTTTAAAAATATTTTCATATAAATTAACTAATTTAATCCTTATACTACCCATTTGAGGGTATTGCTATGTCTTATTTTGACAGATAAGGAAATGAATAGAAAATCGCTTGCCCCAGAACATATAGCTTAATAAGGGCGAGAGCTGGGACTAGAATCCAGTTCCCCTCTGTCTCAGTACTCTTTGCTCTGTGCCTTTTATGCCCTTGTCAAACTCTGATTTCATCCTTAGTGATGTGGCAGTGAACTGCAATATATTGTCGCTATAGATAATCATTTAGTTGTGAAGGCCTATCTTCTTTTTAGCTTGCTATGGGCATCTACCTGGTCTCTTAGCATGTTTACTGTTTGAAATTCATAAAGACCAACAACTTTAAAAATTTATCTAGATTTCCTGGTTAGCCTAGCCTCTTTCTGCCTAGTTGTATGCTGCCTTGCATACTCATTTTAAAAGTTAAGACAGTTAACCTTGAATCCAAGCACTGCAGAAGCAATAAAACCTGTAATTACTGAATGTGGAGATATATAATCAAAACATAAACGGCTTCCTCATGGCATTTCCTCAATTTTTCTTAACTTGTTTCTCTAGTCCATATTACATTATTGACTTAACCTTTAACCCTTGGATTAAGCCTTGAATTTTTATAGTTAAAACATTATTTATTGTTTATATTTTCAGCCCTCTAAGGCTAGCTTTTGTCATGAGTAGTTATCCCATGTTTTGGCATATTATTAAAAGCAGCTTTATATTCGTACAAATTAGATAATCTTAAATTTGCCTTGTGGCCTGAAGTACTAGCTTTCACCTTTGGTAATTTAATTTATTACGCCTCATCCATGGATGTTTGGTGGCTCTTCATTTCTTTGTATCCAACACTTAGCTTGATTGGGTAGGGGAGGGGTGAGATGGGAAAGGAACGAGCATTAACTGGTACTTCTTATAGTAACCTGATATCTTTGCCTGGTTATCATTGCACGTCCTGGTGATCAGTGCTGCTCTTTCTGTTTGTTCCATCCTCAGCTACTTCATCAACATATTCGTACTTGCTCAGTTGCAACTTTCTTTCTTTGACTTATTCAGGTGGTGTCGCAGAGAATAAGCACAGTTGATCTCTCGTGTTACAGCCTTGAGGAGGTTCCCGAGCATCTCTTCTATAGTCAAGACATCACCTACCTCAACTTGCGACACAACTTTATGCAATTAGAAAGACCAGGAGGCCTTGATTGTCTCTACAGGTGTGTGGAAAGCTATTTTATGTTACCTATTAGAATCTTGGATTATTGGATTAAAATTGAAAAACTACTTATATCCTGATGGTCTGTGCCTGAAAGTGAACATGATGGTTACCGTATTTACTCATATAATTTGCCTCCGTTTTATATTTTTTTACACTGCACACAATGTCCCCTTGATTTCAGTAATACTATCCCCAAGGCAATAGGATTTCCAAAAATGTAGCTCCCACTTTCAGTTCGAATTGACAGACATTTCTTAAGTTCCTACTATGTTTAAGATACAGTGTTCTTAAGAGATAATTTGTTTTTCTCCCTGACTACCTGTTAAGGTGAGATCTTGTCGTTGGTGATGGGCAAGATAGATTTGCAGTTCCATGAAAGAGTGTATTACTAAGATAAACTGTTTCCAACATTTTTCTCTGGAATAAATTGCTTTTGGCAGCTTTTTTTCCTTAAGATTTCAGGGTCACCGTTTCAGTTCGTAGATACATTCTGCCCTTACTCTTCTCTTTCTTCAGCAGCTAATTCTTCCCCTCCACCAATTTTAAATATTATCTCTATAGTCTGTGTATATTTCCAGTTCTTCCTACTTTTCCACTAGGCACCAGCCTGTTTCTCTCCAAATTTTAGGTCCTGAGAGCATCTACATGAAACAGGTAAAGAAACCTAGGATTTGCCAGCTCCTGAAATAGTGAGCTCTGCCACGGTTCACTTACTGACCCTGCTTCTCAAACACAGGCAGATAGAAAAGCTACCTTTACTGGAGGAAACTTAGCAGTTATGCTTGTATCCTAACAAAAGCTATTTAAGTGATGTCTTTTACTTACTAAATATGGTTATTATTTAGGAATAATCATATGAAAATGAGAGCAAGTACCTCTGTCTCTTAGGAGCACATTCTCTGGCCCATCCTTCTCAATAACAATAATAGGGTCAGTAGAGTCAGGACTTGTTCTGGGATAAAGATCACAGAGGCAGCCTGTGACTTGTGCAGAATTCAGACCCTCTTCACTGAGCAGGGGGCAAAAGCACCTCTTAGGTCTTAGGAACTTCCTGCCAGTATCCCAGAATGGCCAGGACGGAACAATGGAAGGAGTGTCCTCAACTATGATCATTTTTATACTGACCAAAATCAAGGACCGTTGCAACAATCCGGCTAGCAGCTGTTGTTGGGTTGAAAGACCAACACAAGCCCAACAACAAGCATGCTGCAAAAGCCCAGGTTCTTTTGATCTGCTTTGCTAAGGAAAGCAACATTAAGGCGTTGACAAGTTTACTTTAATCCGGCATACAAATACCATTCACTTAGTTCAGGGGAAAAAGCCAGCACCCTAAACTTCAGAGCAAAATACAAACAAATTACAAACATCGACAGACAGACCTTGTCTGATTCAAATCCCAATACATAGTTATCAGAGTTTAACAGTCCCAGCATCCAGGTTTACGAGCTGGAGGGCTCTTAGCTGTAGCTGCCCAGAGTCTCCACATCATCGTACCACCACGAGTGAGAGCCCCTGTGCAAATGGCTCTATCTTCTCTTCTTACAGCATTTCAGACATCATCAAATGTCATCTGAATGACCAGAACTTAGGCTCCTATGATTGGCTCTTGAATTAGCACCTCCCCTTAGTACCCTGGGAGCTTCACACCCACATAGGCTTAGCACCTAATAGGGGTTTGGGCCTGGGGCTTAGGACCTAGTAAGACTCAGTGAAATACACTGAATTATTCAAAGTTTCCTTCTAGTCCAGTGAGGCACTGGAAAAATCAGGTGCAAGGGGCTGGGGTGTAATCCCTCCTGTGACCTCATACCTCAGGTAGCACCTATGCAGCTGCTAATTCCCTCCCATTCCTGAAGCTGGAGAGTTCTTCCCACTTAAACCTACAGCCAGTCCCCTGGCCATGAGCTAGACCAGCACTTCCTTCTTGCTGCACACCTGGGGTACATTTATTACTCCCAGCTGCTATGCCATGAAGAACTTCTGTAGTCCAAGCACCTGTGCTGCAGTAAGATTTTCCACATTAGGGGATGAAATGGAAATGTGCAAATGGATGGGAAAATTTAAACTATATAAGTGACATGTTAAAGGAAGTAATGCAAAGCATTAAAAATCGCAAAGAGATGAAACAAGAAATCAGAAACCTATACTGCAATATCCAAGTTCTAAAACCACTTTGGACACAGCAAATAATCAAGCAAAGACAGGATAAAAATAAAATTTAAGAACCTACCTAGGAGACAAAAAATTGAAAAAGCATCTGAATGTTACACGGAACAGAGTACAGATTTGGAAGACAAAAGCGAGAGATACAGACATTAGGGTCTTTTTTATATACTGTAGTATCTTCCGAGATCTCGGTGTAGACACTGTTGGTAATAATAGCTAATTATAACAAGAGCTAACGTTTATATAGAGCCTGCTGCGTGCCTGACACTGTGCTGAGGGCTTTACAAATATTATCTCATTTAATCCTCACCATAGCCCTAGGATGTACGTGTCACTATTACCTCTATTTTACAGTTGAGGACACTAAGGCAGACCGAGGTTAAGTGACTTGCCTAGGGTCACGCAGCTACTAAGTGGCTGAGGCCAGATTTGAGCACAGTTCTTCCCGACCCAGACTAGGCACTTTGTCTCTAGGAACTTTAGAGTACCTAAAGAGAGTTGTCCATAACGTGCTGGGTCAGGCAGTACTCTAAAGAGATATACGAGGACAAAGACGCATCCTAACTTTAACTTACCAAGGCACACAATTGTAAAACTGCAGACTAAGACAAAAAAATTTAAGTAAAAATTTATTGATGTACTCTTGGGGTACACTTACTACTCCAGTCTCCTACTTCATGAAGAACTTCTGCAGTCCGAGGGACCTAAACTACAGTAAGATTCTCAAAAAAAGAAAAGAAAAATCACATTTTTTTTTTGAAAAATCACATTTTTAAAGAAATATCATTTGGTCTAAAATCAGACTTTTCAAAAGCAACAAAGGAAAAATGTCAAAGTTGGATATATACAAAAAGTTTTTTTAAAATTAGGATTGTGCCCCCAAATTATATGTTTTACAGATAAAACCATATTGCTTTAAATCAAAGAAATTCTTGTTGAAGACAAACAAGACCTGGTAGAATATTTCAATAAAAATCTACAACTAAAGAATAAGTAATGATAGAAGAAATCCAAATTGACTGATAAATTACTAGCAAAAATAATACATTTTTCAGCTGCTTAAATTTAGTTAAGATTTGATTAGAGACAGCATGATATTTCAGGTACAGAGTTGGCCTCAAAGCCAGATTGAGGCTTTAAAGAAACGGACGTCCTGGCACATGAACCTTCTGGCTGTGTGTGTGTGACACTCTGGGCAAGTCACTTAACATCAGTGCTTTAGTCAGTTCTCTGAGACAAGAAATTGCAGGTAAGGTGATGACTTGCTTTTGTAGATAGTTTCCTCACGCAGAAGTTCCTATAATTATGAAATCACAAGTCAAGTCTCTATTCCTATCCCCTAGGAGTTAATATAGATATAAATGTAAAAATAAGTTATATTATCTTTTCCAGCTAAAATAAAAATAACAATTAGAATTTGGAATAAAGTTGCATATTATTAACACAAACATATGAAGGACTTTATTTTAAAGAACCGTATTTACTATAAAAATGATGTTTGAATTCATTTGTCATTTTTAAATTTTCGTAGCAAGAAAAAAATGAAAGTACTCCAAAAAATAGTTTAGCTCAGATAAGAAATAAAAAAAAAAAAGAAGGAAGAAGGGAAAGAAACTGATAATCCCAAAGGCAGAATTTCTAAACTAAAAAGGAAGTTAAAATTTAGGGAGGTATGGGGAGAGGATTCTGGAAAGATGACAGAGTAGGTCAGAAAATTCCAAGCTTTCAAGATTTGCCCCCCACAAAAGAGTTGAAATAGCACCTTAGGGCGAAAAAAGTGGGGTGGAGATGAAGAATGGGGCCCAACCAGGATCTTCCAGGGACAGTCTGAAGATCTGAAGAAGAACCCTAGGACTAGGTTTGGTCCCTGTGAGGAGTAAACACCTCCAGGGTAGGTTCCATTTTAACAAGCCCGGAAGCCCTGGGGTTAGTTGGTTTGAGAGGCTGCCTCAGCCCCAGCCACTGGAACTTTTTACCCCAGGATAGTGAGGGAAGTCGTGTGTTTGAGCCCAGGAAAATTGCGGAAACCTTCCCTGACAAGGAATGCCAGACCCAGCTGTGCTGTGAAGAGCAGTGGGGGTGAGAAGGAACCAACACACACCTGGTGAGTGCAGAAGCAGTGGGGCAGAAAGCCCCTGGCTGTGGGCACTTACAGGAGGTTGGAGGTTTGGCTTTGGTTCCAGGCTAGAGGCAATTGAAGATCCAAGAGGCACCATTTCCCATACCCCAGGGCTAGAGGTGATTATAAAAATCAAGTTATTACCACAAAAAAAAATGCATAGGCAAAGGAGAAAGAATCCAACCATAGAAACCTCTTACCGGAATTGAGATGACCAGGGTTCATCTTCAGAGGAGGACATTGAAGTAAAGAAATCCCCAATGGTCACTTGCCCAAAAAGACTTTAAAAATCAAATGACACATACTTACTAGCTGTGTGACCTTGGGCAAGTCACTTGACCCCAATTGCCCTTCCTTCCCCCCTCCAAAAAAACAAACCAAAAAAACCCATAAAAATAAAAAATCAAATGTCAGAGATGGAGGAAAACCTAAAAAAAAAAAATTAAAATTTCCAAGAAAAAAAGGTTATGAAAGGAAAGTCAACCAATTAGAAAAGGAGATCCAGAATCTCAAGGAGGAAAATGACACCTTGAAAATTAGAATTGGGCAAAGTGAAGCCAGTGAAATTATAAGAGATCAAGAAATAATTAAACAAAACAAGAATAATGAAAAAATAGAAGAGAAAGTGAAACATAAGAAAAACAACAGATTTGGAGAATAGATCAAGAAGAGAAAACATAAAAATAATTGGAGTAACTGAAAGTTATAATTGAAAAAAGAATCTTGATACGATAATAAAAGAAATGATTAAAGAAAATTGTCCTGAAGCATTAGAACAAGGCAGGGAAGTAGAAATAGAAAAAAATCTATTGAACACCACTTAAAGCAATCCTGTGAGGAAAACTCATAGGAATATCATAGTCAAATTCTGAAACCCCAGCTCAAGGATAAAATATTAAAAGCATCAAGATTAAAAGAATTTAAATATGATGGTGCCACAATTAGAATTACGCAAGACCTAGCAGCAAAGACAGTAAAGGACTGTGGATCTTGGAACACAGTATATTGAAGAGCAAAAGACTTGGGGCTCTGACTGAAAATATCATACCCTTCAGATTTCAGCATTATCTTGAATGAAAAAAATGGACAATTAACAAATAAACACTTAATATAAGATTCACCATGCAAGAACTAAGAGACACATAAGGTGTACATACCAAAGAGTGACTATAAGGGATTTACAAGAACAGACTGCTTACCTTTTATGTAACATAAAACGTAAAATCTGTGTCTAACATTCTTAACAATAATTGTCGAGCTTATAAGAAAGAGGGGGATAAACCTGACTATGATATGAATTTAAAAAGTAAAACCACTTAGAAACAGCTAAAAAGAGTAACTATTTTATACAAAGAGAGGTGCAAGAAGAAGAAGGGGTATAGAGGATTTAGACGGGGAGGAGGACTGGTAGTTCTGGTGACCTACTTTCATCGGGAATGGGTTTAAGAGGGAACAATACATATATATTTAGAAGAGTATAAAAGTCTTCGAAATTTAGAAGAAATAATATGGGGGAAGAGGACAAGGGACGGATTTTTAGAGGCGACAATGAAGGAATAGGTAAAGGGAGTTTAGATTAATGGGAATGGGGAGATAGGGGAGGGATCCTTAAAGGGGGGAAGGCAAGCAATAGGAGGGCAGGGTGGTTGGTGGAGGGGGGGGTAGGTAAGCAATAGGAAGGTGATGTAGAGGATAGAAGTAAAGTAGAGGAGGCATGAAGGACAGGAAACAAAAGATATGTACAAACATAAAGAACAAATATCAGGAGTAGATTATGTTTGAGAAAGTATATGTCTATATGCACATGTATCTATGTACAAGCATGTTTATATATCTATATGTGTATGTACATATGAAGAAATATCTAAATTATATTGTAGCCTTCTGGGGGATGGGGGGAGGGGTAAAAAGAACAAAGTAAAAAAGTACACAGCAGAGAAAAGAAAACACAAGGAAGCAAAGAAAAGATGGACAGTTCTCAACACAGGGTGTACTGTTTATCATACAGGTTTTCTTGAAATGAAAATTTATTGTTACATATTTTGAATCCTCTCCTGTGTTCTGCTATGCACATGACATGCTTTTTTTTCTTTCTTACATTATATTTGTTTCAATATTTAAGTTTATGATATGTTTTTGTTTTCTCTATTTTATATTTGTGTTCTGATAAAATAAAATTTAAAAAAATTAGGGAGGTATAATTGAGAGTTTGTAAAATATCAAAAGAAAGTATTCTAATGGATCAAGAATCAATGCCCATCAACATGTTTTTTTTCCCTATTATTTATTTATTTAATGTTTTTAGTTTTCAGCATTAATTTCTACAAGAGTTTGAATTACAAATTTTCTCCCCATTTCTACACTCCCCCTACTCCAAGATGGCATATATTCTGATTGCCCTGTTCCCCAGTCAGCCCTCCCTTCTGTCACCCCACTCCTCACCATCCGCTTTTCACTTACTTTCCTGTAGGGCAAGATAGATTTCTATGCCCCATTGCCGGTATATCTTATTTCCTAGTTGCATGTAAAAACTTTTTTTTTTGAACATCTGCTTTTAAAACTTTGAGTTCCAAATTCTCTCCCCTCTCCCCTCTTCCCTCCCCACCCACGCTCCCTAAGAAGGCAAGCAATTCAGCATAGACCACATGTGTATCATTATGCAAAACCCTTCCACAAACTATATTTTGCTCCTTCCTATCCTATCCCCCTTTATTCAATTTTCTCCCTTGACCCTGTCCCTTTTTGAAAGTGTTTGCTTTTGATTACCTCCTCCCCCCATCTGCCCTCACTTCTATCGTCTCCCCTTTTTTATCTCCTTCCTCCTTCCTTCCTGTGGGGTGTGATACCCAATTGAGTCTGTATGTTATTCCCTCTTCAGGTCAAATCCGATGAGAGCAAGATTCACTCACTCCCTCTCACCTGCCCCCTCTTCCCTTCCTACAGAACTGCTTTTTCTTGCCACTTTTATGCAAGATAATTTACCTCATTCTATCTCTCCCTTCCTCCATCTCCCAATATATTCCTCTCTCATCTCTTAATTTGATTTTTTTTAGATGTCATCCCTTCATATTCACCTCATCCTGTGCCGTGTGTGTGTGTGTGTGTGTGTGTGTGTGTGTGTGTGTGTGTGTATTCCCTTCAGCTACCCTAATACTCATGAATTATACACATCATCTTTCCATGTAGGAATGTAAACAAAACAGTTCAACTTTAGTAAGTCCCTTATGATTTCTCTTTCTTGATTACCTTTTCATGCTTCTCTTGATTCTTGTGTTTGAAAGTCAGATTTTCTATTCAGCTTGGGTCTGTTCCATTTGGCTCCTGGGTCTGGTTGGTCTGGGCGCAGCCCACGCTGGGCTCTGCTCTGCTCCATTCCCAGCACGGTGCAATAGACCTTACCCAGCAACCATCCAGACTTTCCTGGGCTGGAGCCCTGCTTCCCTCTGCTATTTCGTGGGTTCTACAGTTCTAGAATTTGTTCAGAGCCATTTTTTATAGGTGTTTGGAGGGTCCTGAGAGAGAGCTTTAGGCAAGTCCCTGCTTTCCGGCCACCATCTTGGCTCTGCCCCTACCCATCAACATGTGATGCAAAAAATATAGCTAAATTAAAATGAAGAAGTTAGTCTCAAAAACTATAGGAACTGAAAAAGCAAGGGTAGAAGTAACAGTATCTGACAAGGTGGACCTTAAATTAGGAAAAAAAAAACCCTAAAGAAAACAGTAAATCATGGTGAAACGAAAAATAACAAACATACAACAGTTCTCAAATCATATGCACCAAGCAATTCAGCACTGAAAGCCAAAAGATATTAATGGTGACACAAGGAGAAATAGAGCAAGATATATAATAAAGAATCTGAATTACCCCAATATAAAAATGTGGTAAGTCAAATAAAAAGATCAGTAATAGAGAAGTAAGATTTTAACTGCTTGTTCAATAGTTGAAATTAATATATATATATGAGGAGAACTACACAGTCTGTTTAAGAACACGTGGAACATTCACAGAAATAGATTGCACACTAGGTCATAAAGAAACAGCATAAATTCAAGACAGCAGCAGTTAATACATGCCACATTTTCAGACCATAATGCAACAAAATTAGAATTAAGTAACATGAGCAAATGTAAAACTAGTTAGAGGCTAAAAAACTGTTACAGATTTGGTTAAAGAAGCATTCAGGAAAACAATAGTAGGATGTAAATGATAATGCCACATATCAAAACCTGGGGGTTGGAACCAAACTTATTTTCATAGGCACATGTCTGTCACTATATATGTAGGTTAATAAAGAAATGGAAAAAGTAAATGGTTAAATTTGTATCTTAGTGACTCCAAAAAAAGACCAAATCAGTCATCCAAAGAAAAGTTTTTTAGAGAGATTTTATAAAGGTAAGAGCAAGCATACATATACTGGAGAATGAAGGAAAGATTGAACTGACAAATATAACTAGTAGCTGGCTGGGTTTTTTAATGCTAACAAACTGACAAGCCATTAGCAAATTTAATCAGCAGAAGGAAAAAATAATTCAGCAACATTTAAATTGAAAACAAAATCCCAAGAAACACAAAAGAAGTTAAGACTATTATTAGGAAATATTATACTCCAGTTATAGCTTTGTTGTAACAAATTAGAGAATGTAAAGGGAATAAATTATTATATACAAAAATTTAAATTCCCTAAATTTGCAGCAGCTAGATGAAACAGTGGATAGAGCACCAGGCCTGGAATCAGGAAGACTCGTCTTTATGACTTCAAATCTACCCTCAGCCACTCAGTAGCTGCGTGACCCTGGACAAGTCACTTAATCCTTTTTGTTTCAGATTCTTCATTTGTAAAATGAGCTGGAGAAGGAAATGGCAAACTACTCTAGTGTCTTTGCCAAAAAAACCCAAATGTGAGATCATAAAGAGTTGGACACCATTGAAATGACTGAACAACAAAAAACATATAATTTAAATAGACTAATTTTAGGAGAAAATTACAAGTCATCAAAGAATTGCCTGGAAACAAAACACAACACAACTCTTTCGGACTTCCTAGAATAAACAAAACCTGTGCTACATAGGTTATTCATCAGCGTAGAGAAATGTAGAATTTTATCCAATAATACTTTTTATGAGGCAAATATGATATTTTTCATCCTGGCAAAGATAACACTAAAAGAATTAGTGACAAATTTTCCTGTGAATATCTGCAAAATACCAAGTAAAAAAGGCAGTAGAATAGTGAAACATTAAGAAAATGTGAACTATAAATTTGCTTTTGAAAATGGATTTGGCTGCAACTTATAGATTTTGATATGTGATAATCTTACAACTTACAAATTTTCAATTATTGCTTTTTAATTCTTTTTCAAATAAAATATTTTCAATTTATAAGCATTTTCTTTCCCTGTCATCATATTATCAACACAATAATATAAAACAAAGTCAAAAGAACTCAGAACCAAGTGATTATAATAAGAGGCAGAAAAAAACTTCTTGCTAGAAATCCAATCTACTTTTCATGATTAAAGCCATGAATAAGTATAAAAAGATTTTTCTTCACCACAAAAAAAATACCTACTTTAGGCAATGAGCCACCTTCTTGTGCAGTAGAGAAGCATTAGAAGCATTCCCCTAAAAACGGCGATAAAGTGAGTGTAGCTGTTGTATGACTGTTGTCACTGCTTTTGTTTGACATGTATTAGCAACTCTAGAGATCACAATAAGAAAGGAAAAGTATATTAAATTTTAACATTGGGAATTAAGTTCAAAATAGCATTACATATAGATGTGTATCTCAAAAATCCAACCACTTCACAAAAATTAATAGACCCAATAAGCAAGCCCATCAATTTTAGGATACAAAATCAACTCACAAGTATCATCCATAATCTCATTTAGTAGTAATAGCCACGAAACCATTTAAAAAACTGTAGAGTGAGCAGAACTAATTAACCCACCTAGGAAGTCTTAGGATCCTTGTAAGAACTGCTGTAAACTATTGAGTTAAAGAGAAGAGGACATAAATAACTGGAAGGACATGGAGCATACATGGGTGGATAGAGCAGATTAATGTAGAAAAAATAGCAATGCTCCCCCAGGTAGTATGTGTATTTAATGTAATATCAAGCACAAAACCTAGGGACTTCATTATAGAAATGAACAAGATTGTGGTGAAATTTATATGGCAAAACAAGTAGGCAAGAAAATCAAGAGGCACACTGAGAAAGAAAACAATGGTGGTCTTGGAATCCCACATTTTAAATTGCAACAGCTTTTTAAATTTGTTTTAAATTATCTGGAACTGGGAAAAAATGGAGAAATAGCTCAATAGAACAGAATAGCTATATCAAGCAATGCAATTGATTCAGGTTTGATAAATTTATGGCAAGGAAAAGCTGAGGAAAGGATTATTATTATTATTATTATTATTTGACAAATTTACTTCTAAAATTGGTTAGACTGGTCTGGAAATCATTAGACCAGGGATGGGAAACCTGTGGCCTTCTAGGTCTTCAAGTACAGCCCTTTGACTGAGTCCGAACTTCACAGAACAAATTCTTTTATTAAGAGGACCCCTGATTTAGACTCACATACTATATCCCAGTGAATTTTATCTAGATAAGACTTTAACAGCAGAAACACAACTTTTAAGAAGGTGGAAGTAAATGGAATAAAGTTTTTATCAGAGTTGTTATGGGGCTTTTTTAACAAAATGAATTACTAGGGATAAGATATGTGTTTGATTACATTAAGATAATATATTTAATAAAAATGAACACATTAGGGAAAATATTTATCACAAGTATGACAGGTAATCTGACATCTGAAATCTAAAGATCTGCAGAATGAGACAGATATTTTCAGACACAGCCAGTATGAAAATTTGTTTTGCTTGGCTATGTTGTTACAGAGCTTTTTTTTTTTTAAAATTCTCATGCCTATATGGGAGGTAGGAGGACAAGGAGGGCTAGGGCTAAGGATTCAAAAACAAAGAACAGGGAGGGCAATGTTGAAAGCTACAGGTGGATCTTATTACATATATACTTTTTGGAAAGCTAGCTGTACATAAAAGACTAGCAGTTTGATGTATATGCCTCTTGTTCTGTTACCTAATATGCATTTAGATGTCTAATCTGTTTGGTATTTGTTTAGAATAAAAATGTTTAAAAATGAAATATATGAGGAACTGTTAAACCACGGTGGGTAATTCTCTCTCCTCAGGGGAAACTGTGAGACCATTTGGTCCAAGTATATGTGAGTTTTCAAACGAGCAGATTATTAACAGTCACTTGAAAATGCTCAACACCACTAATGATCAAAGGAGATGCAAATTAAAACAACTTTGAGGTACCACCTCATCTATCATATTGTCAAAAACTGTTGTAGAGGACAGATGTGTGCATTAATTGCTGATGGAATTGCAGACTTCTGGAATCTTTTTTGGAGAGAATTATGGAAGTACATAGTTAAAGTTATAAAAATAATCATACCTTTTATCCTAGTAATTTCATTTGTTAGAATCTACCTTAACACTGTTATTAAAAACCAAAAAGCCAACCCTGCAAAGATTTTTCTGACATTATGTATAATTGTAAATAGTGGGAACAAACTACATATTCAATAATAAAAGAATAGTTAAGTCTTATATTCATATATGTAATGCTGTAATACAATTAAGACCAGTAAGTATGAGGAAAATAATACAATAAAAAGAACTTTATGAAATCATATGATGTTGAAAAAAGAATCAGAAGAATAGGGTACACACTGACCATAAAGAGGAAAAGTGAATGAAAATGAACAGATGGCATGGAGCACATAGTAGGTGCTTAATAAATGTTTATTATCAGACTCTTGAGATCATGGTGGAAGTAACTGAAAAACTGGAATGACAATTTATGCATTTCACTTAATTTAAATAGTGACTAGGCAAGTTGGGTTGTATTGATGTTCAATGTTAACCTGTTAATGAAACCTTTTTTTTTTTAAAAGAAGTTAAAACAAAGGGAGTGGCTGGGTTATCTGGCTGAGGACAGGAGCATAAGAGGGTAGAATTCAATAATAAATGAGTTGGAAAACTGAAGTAAGGTCCCAGGAGTTCAAACCTAGAAGTAGACCAGGAAAATAAGTATTGCCAGGGGAAGAACCTCCAGGCTGCTCCCATTGAAACCGAACAATAATAATAATAATAGTTACCATTTGTATGTACAGCATTCTGAGGTTTACAAAGCACTGTTCATATTACCTTTTTATCCTCGTAACAGTCCTGGCAGGTAGATGCCACTATTATCCCCATGTTACAGATGAGGGAACTGAGGTAGACATGTTAAGGGATTTGTTGAGGGTAACCCAGTCAGTAAGTGTCTGAGGTTACATTTGAAGTGAGCTCTCACTGACTGGCAGCCCCAGTGCTCTGTCCACCACACTGCTGAGAGAAGTAAGCCTTCAGAGAAGGCGTTCCTTTGGCTGTGAATTCAGCTGGTGCTTCAACATAAAATGATCAGTCTGCATTCAGCAGGAGTAAGGATCTTTTTTTTATCTCCTTTGGCTTTGTTTTTATGATCAGTTGTTGGCTGAAAGAACTTGGTAAACCTTGTACTGAAATAAGAGCTTGTAAGTTGTCACCGTACGAGACTGCACACTTTTGCATTATCAGAAACAAAGTGGAATGACAAGAAGTCAGGTCCCAATTTAGCTGGAAGGCTTCCATGGTCTCATCAGTTGGCCGCTTTTTTCAGTCAGCGTTTAATGGAACACAGTTCTTGTAGATCAACATTTGCTTCTCAGATTTGACCTGTGATGGGTGCCAGGTGTTTGTGGAAGCCCTTTGTGATTCTGAACAAATGAATATCGCCTCCGGAATAGAAAATAGGAGATTTCAAGCTCATGGAATAAGAGGGT
This sequence comes from Trichosurus vulpecula, assembly GCF_011100635.1. Lineage (NCBI taxonomy): Eukaryota > Metazoa > Chordata > Mammalia > Diprotodontia > Phalangeridae > Trichosurus > Trichosurus vulpecula. The sequence continues at coordinate 396,098,167 of NC_050575.1, forward strand.
TGGATAGAAAGGAATTCTGTTTCACAGGCATTCTTGGGATGCGAAAGGAGGCAACTGGGTAGTGGAGTGGATAGAATGCTGGGATTTGGAGTAAGGAAGACTCGAGTTCAAATTCTGCCTCAGATACTGACCAGCTGTGTGACTCTGGGCAAGTCCCTTAATTTTAGCCTCAGTTTCCTCATCTGTAAAATGGGGGTGATCATAGCACCTGCCTCCGAAGGTTGTAGTGAGGCTCAGATGAGATAGATGAAAAGTGTTTTTACAAACCTTGAGGTACTATGTAAAAGCTAGTTTTTATTGTTGTGATTAGGCGCAGCAGCAGGAGGAAGGGGAGAAGGTGAAAGAAACCATTTTAGGACTGGAATCAAAGGCTGAAATTTAAAATTACTTTCTGTTGGCAATTGTTGATGTGATTCCTATTTTTTTCCTCTTCAGGTTTTCTCAGCTGAAGGGCCTGAATTTGTCCCACAACAAGCTTGGGTTATTCCCCATTTTACTTTGTGAGATCTCCACTCTAACAGAACTCAACCTTTCCTGTAATGGATTTCATGAGTTGCCTGGTCAGATTGGCAATCTTCTTAAGTGAGTATCTGACCTTACTTAGAGCCCACAGTTCTGTGCAAGAACCACTGGTTTGGGAGTTAAGAGTTTCTGCCTCTGCTGCATAGCCACACCTCCCCTGGAATTGAGGGGTCTCATCTGAAAAGGGAGGGAGTTGGACCAGATCACCACTGATGGCCCTTTGGACTCTGATGTGGGACCCTTCAATTTTTCCCTTTTTCCCGGTGCTCTGGGAAACTTACACAGCATTTGAAGTGAAAACAATAGAATGTTTGTTGCAAAAATGCAAGTCAGTAGAGTGCTTTGAAAGTAGCTTTGGTTTGGTGATTTATATGAACATGAATCACTGGATCTTGTGAAAATAATTCATGTCAGTACTAGGGGCTATCACCCAGTGTCCAACACCAAATAGCAGTTTCAGTCACCAAAATTCTCATTGTACATAATATTTACTGAACCCTCTGACAGCTGTTCATAGACTTCTGCTGCTGGCTAATTCGTTCCATCTCTGTAGAGATGGAAATTGAGGAGGTTGTTGATTTGCTGGAATTCATTATTCCTTGTCAGCATGGTCCTAGAGTTAGAACTCTTTACTTCCAGATCTGCTCAATTTGAGAAATTCTTTGCTAGCTGAGTTTTTTTCCCCCCCTTAAATTCATTTCACACAGTCTACAGACTCTCTGTCTTGATGGCAACTTCCTCACTACTTTACCTGAAGAACTGGGAAATTTACAACAGCTTTCCACTCTTGGACTCGCCTTCAACAATTTTAACCAAATTCCAGAGACTTGTGTGAAGCTCACCATGCTAGAGAAACTGGCTATGGCAGGCAACCAGCTAGAAATCCTGAATCTTGGGGTTTTGAACAGGATGAAGCATATCAAACATGTAGATTTCAGGTAAGGGTATTCTTTCTGTGTGTCTTCTTGGATTGCTCTCTGAAAGAACTGTGGTTGGCTCTGTTACTTCTGAGACTACTGCATTAAGGTTCAGAAGAGGAATTAATTTTGTTTTAAAGATAAAGTAATGCCTCATTAATCAGGCATCATTGGGGAATATGGTATTCAAAATAAGTGAATTTTCCAGATTAGTTAAGCTTATCTATTAAGCATGGGATTTTTTAAAAGTTTTAATTGATTTCTTTTGTTTTTACATAACATTATCTTCTGAACATATCTCTCCCCACTCCCTTATCCAGCATGCCATCATCTTGTGACAAAGAAAAAAAGAGAGGAAAAGAGTTAAGCAAAAGCAACCAACATATCAGCTGTATCTAATGATGCATTCAGTATTGCACATCTGTTGTTTCTTACCTCAGCAAAGAAGGGAGTGCAGAGCTTTACGAGGATGGAGTGTTTAGTCTCAGTTGTTCTTTGCATTTACATTATTGTAGTCATTGTGTATGTTGGTTCTTCTTCACTCTTTATCATTTCATCTGTCTTCCCATACTTTTCCAAATTCTTCATATTCATTTTTTTACTGTTCATTAATACATTATCATACCACAGTCTGTTCAGCTATTCCTCAGTCATTGGCATCCTCTTTGTTTCTAGTTATTTGCTACAACAAAAGTACTGCTTATGAATATTTTCCTGTATATAGGACACTTCTTTTTATCTTTGACCTACTTGGGGTATATGTTTAGCAAAGGGATCTTTGGGTCAAAGAATGTGGACATTTTAGTCACTTTCTAAGCATACTTACAAATTCAAATTCATAGTTCTATCAATGGCCTTTTAGTGTCTACTTCAGTGATTTTTATGGAAATATTTCTGTAGTATGTTACATACTTCTCTGCCTTGTTAAATGGAGTACATTTAAGTAACATGGTTTTACCTTTTCTTGATGACTCAGACTTATTGTTAAAAAACATCAGTTACTATGCATGTTCTTTTTAAGGAGGGAGAAAAAGCAAGAAATCATTGCTATTGTTGTCTTTGGAGATTGCCTGAATTTTGTCCATATATAAATGGTTTTCCTCTCCATTGACACCTTTGCTTTGAATATTCCACATGCAGAGGTTCCCAGAAGCAGAATTAAAAAGCCAGTGTTTTGACTCTGCCACAAGGAAATATGACCATGGCCTTTAGCTTGCTTAATCTGTAGTGGAACATGTTCTGTTCCCCAAACTTTTAAATGAAGATTTCTGAGCAGCCAGAATGCAAAAACAACAAGTTATTCTCTTTTCATGGATAAGCTCATTCCATTTTGCTCTCTATTTAACTTGTATATGTGTTTCCAAGTCTGAGTTATCTCAGATTGCAAATTACTGGAGGAAAGGGACCAACTTTTTATGGTTCTTTGACGTAGTAGTAAATTAGGCATTTAAATGCTATTTGTGGATGTTAGGCATAGGAACATTGTACTTTTTTGGGCTATTAACCTTTTGGTTTCCTTAGTAGAATTTAATTCCAGTGACTTGTTGACCAATGCTTAGGTTGAACAATTTGAAGAGAACAGTTGTTGACAACCTGGAAGGGAATAAACATGTTACGCACATGGATTTGCGGGATAACCAGTTGACTGATCTGGATCTGAGTTCCCTGGGAAGCCTCCAGCTGCTGCACTGTGAACGGAATCAGCTGAGGGACCTAACGCTCAGTGGCTTTACCCTTCGGGTCCTCTGTGCCAACTCCAACAGTAAATTTGCCATTTTTCCTCCACTTGCCTGTTCTGTACTGTAAGCTCTGGGAAGGAAACACTTTCTAAGAAAATTGCTCCTGCCTTGCTAATTTGAGTCTTGTGTTGAAGGATGCTTGAGGCTTTGTGAGAGTCAGTCATTCAACAAGCATTCATTAAACATTTACTCTGTGCAGGACATTGTGTTAAGCCCTGGGGATACAAAGGAAGGCAAAACATCTCTACTCTTTAAGAGCCCACATTGTAATAGGGAAGTTAGTGTGCAGACAGCTATGCACCAATCAGATGGAGACTGATCAATGGGAGAAAAACTACAGGGGAAGCCTCTAGTGTTAAGAAGGATGGGAAAGGCTTTTTACGGAAGCTGAGATTTTTAGCTGAAACTTGAAGGAAGCCAAGAGGCAGTGGTGGGGAGGAAGAGCATTCCCTGCTTGGCATCATGCCATTGAAAAAGTGACAGGAGATGGGGTGCTGTGTTTGAGGACCAGCAGGAAGGCTGGGGTCCCTGCAATGCAAAGTACACAGAAGGGAGTGAAGCTTAAGAGGCTTGGGAAAGTAGGAAGGGGACAACTTCCTCTAACAAACTGAAGATTTTGTATTTGATCCTGGGGGTGATAGGGAGCCACTGCAGATTGGGGGTAGGGGGTGATATGGCCAGGCTTGTGCTTTAGGAAGATCCCTTTGCAGCTCAGAGAAAGAAAGGCTTGAGGGAGGGAAGGATACCAACACCCAGGCAGATGAAGGCCTGTGTCAGGGTGATGTGAGGGGAGAAGAGATATATGGGGGGCACGTTGCAAAGGTAGAGATGACCACACCTGACCCACTGGGTGTATAATGTGATTGGGAACAAAGAATTAAGGTCTTGAGCCTGAGTGATAGGCATCTGGAAGAGGGACGAGAGGAAAGAGAATGAATGAGAACTTTGTCTTTGGCAGTCTTTTAAGATAGGGTAACCATGAGGGTTCATACAAAAAGAGGCGTTTTAACAAAATCCTCAAGGGGCAAAGGTATTTTCAGTAGATGCTCTCAGTATTGTACTAAGCATCCTTGTCACCATAGTCCTTGAAAAGCAAAAGCCCTAGTTTTTATGTTTCTGGACTGTTTGCTTAGCAGCATCACTTTTTTTGTTAAACTAGACAGAAATAGAATCAAGTTTTCAGCAGAGAAAAAAAGTCAGACTTTTTGCCATGGCCTTCATTTGGAATGTTGGTTTCTTTTTTTCTGTGCTAGTTAAGGTTTCAGAATCTCACTGGTTAAAGCACTTTTTTTAAAATTAGCAGAGGTGGTCTAGCAAACTAATTTTTACCTTAAACGTATATTTGTGGGAAGTTCAAACTGGAGCTCTGAATTTAGGTGGGAATAGACTTAGATTCTCTTTAAAAACTACACTTGAGAGTAGTGGCTCCTTGGGCTGTTTGGTGAAGCTTATGGACCCCTTCTCAGAAAACTTTTTAAATGTATAAAATAAAATGTATGATAGTAAAAGTAATAATAATATTGAAATAAAGGTATAAAAATGTTAAAAAAAATTTCAGGCTCCAGAGTAAGATTCCTTTGCTTAGTTATATAACCTATATCAAGTTGCCATTTTAGGGGGAAGGGAAGGAAGGAAAGAAGGCAGAAAATTTGGAGCTCAGAATTTTATTAAGAAAAGGAATGTTAAAAATTGTCTTTACATATAATTAGAAAAATAATACTATTAAAATGAAAAAAAAAGGAATCCTCTGCTTAAGAGCAAGGAGCACATATATTGTTGTAAAAATGAGTCAATCTTTTCTAACCTATGCAAAGTTAATAAGTAACTGAAAGAAGAAAAAAAAGGACTTTTTGAGGTGGGAACAATTCCTGATCATTAGTAATCTGTAGAGCTGAATTGCATGAAATTTGGATCTCCATGAAATGAGCCTGGAACAAACTGTAAACACATGTAGCTTTGATGTCTCAAAAAATAAGCCCCAACCCTTTATGTTGCTTACTATTAACAAATATTCTTGATAAATTAAGTACATTGAATACCCTTGTTTATTCCCTGAAACAATTATTGGTCAAACAACTGAAGTAGGTCAAAATACCCAGTATTTTTCAGTCAAGTCAGCAAGCATTTTTTAAGTGTGTACTGTGTGCCAGGCACTGTTGTAAGTGCTAGAAATAAAAAGAAAGGCAAAAAGCAGGAGCTCACAGTCGGATAGGGAAGACAACGTGCCTACAGCTATAAACAAACAAGCTTTCTCTATCAGAAACTGGAGATGATCCACAGAGAGAAGGCATGCACTAGCACTGAGTGGTATCAGGAAAGTCTTCTTGAAGAAGATGGGGTTTTTACTGAGACTTAAAGGACCCCAGGAGACAGAGAGAAGAGAGAATTTGGGCATGGAGGACAGCCACTGAAAATGCAAGGAACAGCCAGGAGGCTGTCCATACTCTGTGGGAACAGGGAGTTAGAGCTGTGCACCTGAGGCTCTCTGCCCCAACTATAGATAAGGAAATCAGCCCCAGAGAAGGTAAGGACCTGGTCCCTAGGATACACAGAGTCCACTTCCTTGGCTGGATTTGACCCCAGGCTCTCTCATTCTAGGGTCAGTGTTCTTTCCACTAATAGGATGGCCTTGGGTCAGACACATACTTTTAGAAAAACTATCTTGGCAACTGTGTGGAGGATGGATTGTAGTAGGGAGAGTCTGGAAACAGAGCAAATGAAGAGGCTGTTTTGGCATTCTTGTTCCATCATTTTTCAGTCATGTCTGACTCCTTGTGATCCCAGTTGGGGTTTTCTTGGCAAAGATGCTCGAGTAGTTTGTCATTTCCTTCTCCGGCTCATTTTACAGATGAGGAAACTGAGGCAGAGTAAAGTTACACATCTAGGAAGTGTCAGTTTGGATTTGAACTCAGGAAGATGAATCTTCCTGAGTCCAGGCCTGGTGCTCTATGCACTGTGGCACCACTTAGCTGCCCTCTAGGGAAGTTTAGAGGGAAGAGTTGTGTTTTGAACATGCTCAGTTTGAGATGTGGAGTCCCAGCACAATCACAGCTTTTCTGAGTGGGAAGGGAGCTTGGAAGCCATGCAGGCCAGCCCCTTGGTGCCTTCACTTGGACTAGGAATATCTGGGACCCCTTTGGCAACCCAGGGAAACTTGTGGGCTCCATCTCCAAATTGTGTTAATATATAAATAAAGTACAGGATTACAAAGGAAGCCAATTATATTGAAATACAGTTATAAAAATATTGCTAACAAGAAACTCACAGACCACAGGTTGAGAACACCTGTCTTTTCTGGTTTTACTGTTAATCTTCACTTTGCTTTGCCTTAGCTTAGCTGATGATTCTGCTTCCTTTTTGATTAGGGCTGACAACAGTGAATGTTTATCCAGTGCCTAGTCTGCTCACTTCCTTAGAACTCTCTAGGTAAGTATGTACCATGAGGGAGAAGGAGATGGCTTTGTGTGTTTTTTTGTTACTTAAGGGGACCATAAGTAAATACTTCTTGAGCTCCTTCAGGGAATAGACATGCAAACACACAGAAATGCTTTGATGCCCTGGGGGTGGGAGTTTTGAATAGGAATGGTCTTCACTAGAAGGGTTTCTGCTCCTTTGGTTCAGAGTATCTGTATTGGGAAAAGAGTCATGAGTCAACAGTTCTTTAAGTCACAGACTGTTATAGTTTGCTCTGAACAAAGTAATTATTCTGAGATTAAAAAGATCCAGTCCCCCTCTGTTGACAATTTTATCCTTTGCCTATTGAGTCTTAGAGTTACTTGGGTTGGGGGAGGCATTTATTTGATTCAGGGGCTTTGTGTTTACTATTTTTTTGTGTGTTCCATTTTGTTTTTTAAATCCCTTCCCCTGACCCCTTCTGGTCTGGAACTTTGGAAAAAATCCTGGATTGTCTAGAGGTCAAAGATAATATGAATAACTCAAATTATAGGCTTCAGAATCAGTGTCCTGGGATGTCAGGCAAGTTACTGCCCCCCCCCCATTTTACAGATGAAGACATTGAGGCCCAGAGAAGTGAAGTCACACAGGTAGTAAGTAGTGGTGCAAGGATTGAAGCCAAACCTTCTCATGCTAAATCTAGTGTCCTTTCTGAGACCCTGTGCTGCCTCTGTCTTCTGACCAAAAACTCAACTTAGTCATGGAATGAGAATAAGAAGAAGTCACTCCCATCTTCCCTTCAGAGAACATTCTTAAGTTGTTAAGAAAGTATTACATTTTGGAGGGTTCTGCTCGTTGTGTGTGTTTTAGAATACAGTGAGTTTACCTGCTAGATCAGTGTCATTTTCCTTATTACTCTGAAGAGGCTCTTAAAAGTCCTTGGAGGCTGATGGATTGATCTAAGATCACATGGTGTAGAGAGAGATTCAGAATCTTTAGTCTTGAGTCTGTAGGCACTTCTTCCCTAAAGAGCCTTTTGCTTCCATTAGAGAATAAATTAACTAGTATTCTCATACCCTCATTTTCTGTGATATAACTTTGTCACAGTTCAATTTTAGCAGTCCGTTTCTTCCTTTATCTAGTAACAAGATGATTTTCATTTGTACACTTTCTTTTTGAGGGCAAAGATTCTCAAGTAATATCCCATTAGGAATAGAGTAGGCAAATTGTTAGCTGAGTAAATGAGCCTGGTATCTTTCACAAAGTAATTTGCACACGTATGTAATACTTAAACACAGACAAAATATTTCTATAAGGTAGATATCCTCAGTTTTCAGTTCATTGCTCTTTCTCCTAAGAACAATTATTATTAATAATCTGAATATTTTTTAGAAATTATTTATTACTGTCTTTTTCTACTTAAACTTTTAAAAAAAATCCAAAATTTCATTGGTTTGGGTACTCTTTCTATCAACACAATTAACAGTTCCTGATTGGATGAGTGGCCATTCCCTTGGTGATGAGCCTTTCCAGGCATCACTAGGCTAGTCTTTAGATGAGAAACAATTTTATCATTCAGCCTGGTGAAAACAGCCAGAGTTTATGCTTTGGGGACACGTTTGGAAAACCCAAGGTTCACCTTCACACTGTGATGAGCTATCTAAGTAGGACTTGAGTGGCTTTCCATTTATACTAGTTGTTCCAAATGATGCCTTTTAAATTGTGTCTTTTCCTAGGAATCAATTAGAATATGTTCCTGACTGGGTCTGTGAATCAAAGAAGATTGAGGTGTTGGATATGAGCTACAACCTTCTAACCGAGGTCCCCATTAGGTACATATACGTTTACACGTATGTACTTTAAACTGCCACTGAACCATCTTTTCCCAGATTTGGGGTCCTCTCCACATGTTCTTCAGGATAGTGTTTTTAAAACTGAAGCAAAATGTTGTGCTTCAGCTGTATATTTGAAGTAAAGCTTGCAGAAGCCTCTTTTTAGACTTGACAGTCCAGAGTGATTTTGTTGCAGAATGTAAGACACCGTTCAGGTCTGTCTTCTGTCTGCTCTTTTCATTAATTCCCGTTTCCCTAAACGGTCATGGGGTTCTTCTGGTGATTGCTCTTTTTTGGCTAGGGCACTTTGCCCAGTTTACATCATCTGATATCATGTCCTGCTATTTTTCTGACCTTATTAAATAAATACTTAGGACAAATCCCGTATCGTAGACACTTCCTCTGTAAGGCTCAGCAAGAAACGTTAGTTTCTTATTTGTTCCTTTGGGCTTTCTCCCCTCCTAGGATTCTGAGTAGTTTGAGTCTCAGGAAACTGATGGTGGGACACAACCACGTGCAGAGTCTTCCAGTCCTTTTGGAACACATTCCTCTTGAGGTCTTGGATCTGCAGCATAACTTACTCACCAGGCTGCCAGACACCCTCTTTTCCAAGGCCTTGAAGTAAGTACCACAAATGGGCTTTTGTGGGGGACGAAATCTTTGTATTAACCTGCACCTATGGTGAAAGTGACCTTTGGAACTGTTTAGAGATTATGAGTCCATTTGCGTGACTGTCTGCCTTGTTTTAGAGGCTTTATTGCCAGTGGTAATATGTCACAGAGTTTTTATGAGGTAGTAGTTCACATCCTGAGCGAACATAGGGGAGTGTGACCGCAATCGGTTACTTGCACATCCTATACTGAATGGTCATCACAGGTAATAAGTATGGTTGTGATCTTTCAAAGAAAAGGGGAAGAGGGCAGTTGTAGTACTGCTACCCTTGATACAGTACCTGCCCTCTCAGGACAAGAATAAGTCACTAGAGCTGAATTTATTGTTGGGTTGCCATGTAAGCTCTGATACCCTCATTAGTCAATTCTGTTCATTATTGGCAGAGCTTTCTTTTACAATGTTACTTTAAAAACTCTGACATTGTGTCATGAATAGCTGGCAGAGGAGGTCCCCCCTAAAAGCTGTTGGTCCTTGAAATAAAAGTTTATGGATAGGATTATTGCTCTTCCCCTCTTGGAGGATAGAAACTGGTAGAAGGAGTTACCTACTGAAAGTCCCTGACATTCTGCAGTAAAATCACAGGAGCCGTCAGCAACAAAAGTTTCCCTACGGTGAAGGTTGGTGGTCTCATTTTAGAAATGGGAAAACTAATGCCAGGAGACTGACAAGAGCATAGGAGAGCACTTAACTCATTCTGTACTTAACACATAAACCTTTAAATATGTAATATTTCTATGCCTTAAAAATAAATGGTTAGATTTTCTTAGGAAAACATAAGAAGTCTTAACATAAGGACATCTTTTAATAAGCATTTGTACTAGGATATAATACTTGGTGTTTTCTTCCATTTATGAAACCTTTATTTTGTGCAATATATGATTGAGTTGTTTAAAAAATGAGTGGAAATAATGGTGCTTGACTTCAAAATACTCATTCTCCCAAAGACATATGCATAAAACTATCATGTGGTCCAGAATGTGTCTTAAGAGAAGTGCAGATAATAGTCTGTAGGAGTCCACGAGGAGGAGAGAATGAGAGAAGCTGGTGGCTACAGTAGGCCTTAAAGGCTGCATAGTGTGTGTTTTTAACAGAAATTGAGGGGTGAGTAAGGATGTTTTCAGGTAGGGAAAGAGGTACCAAAAATGTTTCAGAAAGGAGAAAGCACAAGGTGTGTCTAGGGAATAGCAAGCAGTCAGATGTGGCTAAATGGGAGTAGTCGGAGCAAAGACCTTGACCACCATTGGTGGGAACGAGATTGCCAAAGAAGAAAGCATAGGCGTTGAAGAGAAGAGGAATAAGAATAGAACCTTGGCCAAGAAAATGAAGGAAAACCAAATTCTCTTCTGAGAGCATGTTGTTCAGTCGTTTTTTAGTCCAACTCTTTGTGACTTCGTTTGGGATTTTCTTGGCAAAGACACTGGAGTGGTTTGCCATTTCCTTCTCCAGTTCACTTTCACAGATGAGGAAACTCTGGGTCTAAATAGGGTGAAGTGACTTGCCCAAGGTCACACAAATAGGAGGTGTCAGAGGCCAGATTTGAACTCAGGAAGATGAGTTTTCTTGAATCCAGGCCTGGTGCTCTATTCACTGTACCACCCAGCTACCCTCTGAGAGCATGAAGTAATTTCTAAAACTCTCATTTTTAAGGCAATAGATACAGTCAGTGAAAATGCCTACATATATGTATATTTAGTCTCTTTGATAATTTTTGACTCCTTTGTTAGTCTCAGGTACCTGAATGCCTCTGCAAACAGTCTAGAGTCTCTG